>NC_141087.1:33766406-34508906 GCF_041138505.1 Cibotium barometz | reverse complement strand
CTACCATCTTCTGAGCCCTTTCCTATGCATAGACTTGGCTTGCCTTTTATAGACACTTACAAGAGCCACACCATCTTCAACTGCAGCATTGGAGGTCCATATAAAACATTCCAGAGATGCATCATTTCGACAGTTCCCTGACCAAGTCACCTTCTCAAAAAGCCTTCTCCAACTCTGCACCAAGGAGTTAGCCACAAAGGACTCCTTTATCTTGATGTTCCAAGGCTTCACATAGAGCCTCTCCAACTAATTAATTCCTTCCAATCTATAGCCACCAATAGGTGTGTTACTAATCCATGCCCTCAAGAGAACCGCCCAAGGCTGACAGCTCTCCATCTTTGCAATCCACATAACATTCAGCCTGCTTAGTTTTACACATAATGCACCAAGGCTAAGACCCCCCATCCTCTTACCACTACAAATCTGCTCTCACGAGATCGAGTGCCAAATTTTGCCACCACCAGGGTCCCACAAAAACTCCCTGATAAGCATTTCAAACTTCTCCCAATAGTGTCTTGACAAGACTAGAACAGAAGCAACAAACACAGGCAAAGCCCTTAACACATGCTTGACAACAACTAACCGGCCCAAGAAAGAATATCCAGCATACTTCCGAGCAACCAACTTCTCTTTCAACTTTGAAGCAAGCTCCACGAGCAGAGCATGAGAGGATTGCACAGTACTTTGTTGCCATTAGCTTTTTGCATGGCAAATGCAGATCACTCTTTGTATGTATATAAGAGTGATAAGGGAATTGTGACCATTTATGTGGATGATTTGATCTAGGAATGCAATTCTACAACCATCACACACGCAACAGAGTAAGTTTCCCATCAACGGCACCAAATGTTGCGGGTCATTGCTACAATCACTATTGGGTGGCAGGCGGTACAACAAGGCCTTGGGGATCTTCCTCTATGCTAACTGAGTTCACAAGCTATTGTTTCAACTTTCTGATGTGACATATGTCACCCAGCATTCTAGTTCACTCACAAGAAATAGACGATAGAGAAGAAGAAGTCACTCTTCTCTCGTCTTTGCAAGCGATGGGAGCTCAGAAGGACCTCACTTGGTGTGGCTACCCGATTGGATTAGATCAGCTCCACACCACCTCCTGCGCTTCCTCCTCTTCTCACCTTGGTGCAACCCTCCTGTTGTAGGTGTGTAAATCCTAATGCACTTTCCATGTTACTAAAACTCTAATACAACACAGTACTTGCAAGCACTCACATACACGCACACTCACACAACACAAAGCGCATACGTTGTAAAGAAGTGAAGAGGCTTTTGTATTTTAACCAACCTCTCCACTAAGAGTGATTTGTAGATTTTATAGCAGGGTTCTTCTCAAAGAGGCTTTCCTATGGATGGTATTTAAAACATTACAAAGGCGCACAGGCCTGACACTCTCTCATCCCAATCGTAAGAGATAACTTAACTCCTCGCCCACTCCACATTGGCAGCTCATGTGGGTCAGAAAACACTTTCTGTGTTACATTTAGAGAGTTATCTTCTTGCATCCCATGTATGTTAAAGGTTTATGGTACGTGTCTCCTAACCAGTCACCTCACATGTGGGAGAGCTCTCTCGCATCCACCTCAAAAGTTTGTGATCACTTATGCTTATGTGTCTCCCTCCTCTTTATCTTGTATACTCCCATATACTTGACTTTCAACTTTTCTATGGGATTTCTCCGCACTCATGCTTGTACCTCATGGAATCTCCATGATTATACATTTTAACACCCCCCCAATCATGAGTTGGGTTGTTTCACTTGCCAATGACCGTCCTCACACACTCCTCCTGTGATACATGTGGCTCTCTTGTATGCCTTGCTAGGGCTCTTGCTTGCACATGGTCTATCTTTGCTCAATGCATACATCTTATACCACCTTGAATTACTTATTTTGATTGCATGGGATCCACTTTGACATGGTCTATCTTCACTCAATGCATGGGTTAAACCTCAACAAGGTTGTTCCCAAACAGGGTTGGTCGAAACTCTTCCAGATTAGTAAGTCTCTTTACAGAGCCTCTTTTCAAGAAGTGTAGGTCTAACTCTTGCGTGCATGATGTGCGACAACGTGGGTCCAGCCCACGGCTAAGAAAGGTTGCTCTAATACCATGTCAAAGTTTACAGTATTTGAGTGCACACATACATGCCTCCTAGCCAGTCACCTCATGTGGGAGAGCTATCTTGCATCCACCTCAAAAGGTTATGATCACTTAGATGCTTATGGGTATCTCTCCTCTTTATCTTTTATACTCCCATACTTGACTTTCAGCTTTTCTATGGGATTTCCCCACACCCATGTTTGTACCTCATGCACTCTTCTTGGTTGTAAATTTCAACAATGTAGTGACAGAGACATAGGCCTTGTTCTTCAGTGGCGGACATATCATTTGTGCTTGGAGTTTCCTTATGACCCAGGTGATAGATGTCCTACTCTCTTAGACATCCTTGCAACATAATTCCTTCAAATGGGAGCTTCTTCATGAACTACCATGCTTTTCCTAGCACGTATTTTGTGGTTTACTCAAGAGGACATTCTTTTGTGGAGCATGCTGGTGATGTGGACACGGTGTGATGCTTTTTTCTGGGACTAAAAAATGTATGTAGTGGTCTAAGCTTGAGAGTGTTTGTGTGTGCGAAAGACATGCAATAGGCATAACAGTGTGCCCTTCCAAAAGTCATGACGATTTTGTAAATGGGAGCTTCTTCATGAACTACCATGCTTTTCCTAGCACGTATTTTGTGGTTTACTCAAGAGGACATTCTTTTGTGGAGCATGCTGGTGATGTGGACACGGTGTGATGCTTTTTTCTGGGACTAAAAAATGTATGTAGTGGTCTAAGCTTGAGAGTGTTTGTGTGTGCGAAAGACATGCAATAGGCATAACAGTGTGCCCTTCCAAAAGTCATGACGATTTTGTAAATATTCATAGCAATAGATGTATGTCTTTTTGAGTTGAATAATGGCATCACAACAGGGAAATGGTAATAGTTAGTATACTACCACAAGGAACGAGGAGTCTTGAAGATCAAGAGCAGAAGCAGATGCTAGACCTTTCTGCTTGGTTTCCTATGTTGGGTGCCTAAGAGTGCCTTGGTGAGAATGCATCTCGAGTGTGGTGCATTTGCAAAAGGACAAGAAGTATTCAATGTGCTTCTACAAGGGAGTATAGTCTCTTGGGATGCACTAATGGTTTGGTAATGCTGGAAGGGTTCTCAACTCATTTGGCAAATGGCTAATATTTTGCTTTGCTTATGTGTGACGCTCTTGGTAGAGCCTCGGCTCTATTTGACATGGGAAAGATCAAGGGGGATTGATGGTGGGGGATGGGCTGAGGTTTTGCGCCGTTGATCTGGGTGGGCCGTTGAGTAATATGGGGCCTAGCGAGCACATTAAATTATCCTTAGTGGGTAGGAAGAACGAGGACGGGCTAAACATGCCCATTTAATTTTGGGCGGTCAAGAGCCTCAGCTTTGCGGGCCAAAAAATGTGGCCGAGTGAGTTCTCAGCTATGTCCCTTTCCCGCCCCGTGTTCTCCTTAGCTCCGTCAACTACGCCACAAGCTTGCTGCCGGTGTTTCGAGCCTTCCACCCTCCACCAACCTACCTTCCGCGACTTCGTAAGCCCTCACCTTGCTGCCCGTTGCTCTGGTCAAGTGCGTCTGCATCAAAGGAGATTACCTGTGACCCCATGTAAGTCTATTGCACACCTATCCCTTTCTCCTACGTTGTGTGTGCGCGCGCATGTGTATGAGAGAGAGAGGACGTATAGTCTTTGGTTTTGTGTATTGCATGAGAGAGAGAGTACATGTAATCTTTTATTTTGTGTATGCATGAGAGAGAAAGAGTAGAGAGTATATATGTCCCTTCTCTTTGCTAACTTCATTGAATGTGGGTGTGTGTACCAAATGCATGAGTGTGTATATATGGTCATGTGTGTGTCAACTAGTCTATTAAAGAAAAAACTAAAATTTTCTCACTTCCAATCTCACCGCACCTCAGGCCGCAAGGAGTAAGCTAGTTCAGGAGTACAAAATGTTAACCACATATGCACACACATATGCGCATCTACCTACACAGGTCATATATATGTGTGTAGGTGTGTGCATGTATGTACATGAATACATATTTATACATAGACACACATATAATGTACACACAGACATTTTTCCACATACACATACTACATGCACAAACATGTGCATCAACCTACACAAGCCATATATATGTGTGTATGTATGCATGTATATACATAGATACACACATGTATATACACATGCATACACACATAGAGAGGACCCACTTCGTCGCTCCGCTAGCACAATTGCAAAGAACTTGTAAGAAGAAGGAGAAATGGACTGGGTAATAATTTTCTTAATGATCTTAATTCTACTAGCAACATAGTTCAAACAAAAACAAAGCATGGAAAGAGATCAAGAAATGATGGACCAAAAGAAATTCGATTAAAAACACATGCATAGTGATTAATGTCTATTAAATCATCCATTAAGAAAAAACTATTAAATCATAATCTTAATTATATGGATTAATTTGAGGGTTTTCAAATAATTTACCTTATTTAAGTGAGCAACTAGGTAGACCAAGAAGATTAACAAGTAAGACTATGCTTGAAAAACACGATAATTTGTTTCTAGTTCACTCGAGCTTCTTTTTTTAAAAAAGAAATTGAGTCACTCCACCCAAGCCCCATTATGTCCAAGTGTGTGCACTGTATAAAGAGGACTTCCGAGTCCCAAAAAGAAAACCTTTTTTAAAACCTATGTGAGAGATCGAGAGAGTGATACACAATTGACATGTTCAAATGATCTTTCCTCTTGTTGTCTCTTTACCTTTTTAATTGAATATGGATATGTATGTGCGCCATACGCATGTACGTGATATCATGTGTGCGCGTATATGTGTGTGGAAGAGATGCGGATATAAGCAAACACTCTTTATATGTGTGTAAACGAGAGAGAGAGAGAGAGAGAGAGAGAGAGAGAGAGAGAGAGAATCAGAGTGTACATGTCTTTTGTATGTGTGAATGTTTAACATGTAAGTGGTATGAAAAAACCACCTCTAATATGTGTATATGTCTCTTCCATGTAGTTGGACCTTTCCAAGAAGTATCTTCGTTAACCAAGACTACTCTTGTGGCACTATATGCAATCACAGGTTAGTCTCATTTGTGTAATTTGTAAGAGATTTCTAAGAAAATGAAAAGAAAGTGGAAACTAATTTTCCTACTAGGCGATTGAGAATATGACTTTATGTTGCTTTGAAAATAGTAGAATGAAGTGCGAGTCACTTCGTAACTATGCATGTGGGTTTCCTTTTAGGAATCTCCCTATTATATTGAGATCGAGAGAGATAATGGGCATGTGGGTTTCCTTTTAGGAATCTCCCTATTATACTGAGTCTGCCCTGCATCGTCAAAGGTTTGAAAATTGACAAAAACCCAGTATGAAGGGCTTTGTGTGAATATATGCTCTTGTGTGTGTGAGAGAGAGAGAGAGAGCATATCTTGATACAGAGTTCTACACCCACTATTGGGCACTGATGACGTTAGTGTGTGAATATATGCTCTTGTGTGTGTGTGAGAGAGAGAGAGAGCATATCTTGATACAGAGTTCTACACCCACTATTGGCCACTGATGACGTTAGTGGGGATGTCGTAATATCTAGTCCATACTATGCATAATGGAGTTGATAGTTATATAGTCTTGTGGGTTAACTACCATGAATATGTAACATGGACGTTCCTAAAAGGTGAATTTGGGCATGTTTCTAGATTTATCTAGGTATATATATATATATATATATATATATATATATATATATATATATATATATATATATGTTATTCGCCAGTGTCATGCCTCAGAGGATTGTCCAAAAAGACATATCATTTATAGTAAAAGAGTGGATATGATGCGTCACCTAAAAAAGGATCATATGCTTGATGTTGAGATTCCAAAGCATCCCATGGGTAGACGGAGACAACAAAAGAGACTCCCTAGGATTCTACCCACACGATCCTCTCATCAATGTGAAGTTGGATTTGCAAACATTGATCTAAAGATACAAAATGCCAAGAAAATGTTCCACAAAGAGGTAATAAAAAAAACACATTCTCTTTGGAAGTCAAAGGGTGACAAAAAAGAGAGTTCCTACGAGGAGTGGGAAGACGCTTATGTAAAGAAAAGGATGGAGAAGTGGGAGAAGGGAATACAAAAAGGCTATAATGTCACGGCGGTAAGTATAGTTATTTAATCTTGAGAAATGGTAAATTATGCACAAAGCATTTGTTTAGATACTAAATTTCATCAGGTTTTATATAGGAGAAATAAGCAACCCAAATCAAGAAGAGGCCGATATCCATGACATGAGGGATGATGTGATGAGGTTGATATTCATGAGATGGGAGATGTTGATGTTCATCATGGTGAGGTTGATGTTCAGGATGATAATGAGGTCGATTTGAATGAGGTGGGAGATGCCGATGTCCATGACATGAGAGATGATGTTGTCACTACCCCGGTAAGCCTTTGTTTCAAGAAAAATGGTTACATAATTTTTTTTTAAAAAAAATCGTAATTATTATTCCTTTTGGTTTAGGGTTTGAGTCCCTGTGAAAATGTGCATATGCCTTTTGCTCCACAAAAGGGAGGGAGAACCAAAAAATCTCCAAAGAGAAGGGTCATAGAGGGTGGTGTTCACAGGTGATTTTTTATCTACACATTATTTTTGTCTTTGTAAGCTTATGCAAAGTATATACCATAGTAAGAAAAGTAGATTAGTAGGCATCTATTACTTCCAAACATACTGCATTTTATTTTTTATGTGCATTTTTTATTGACCCACCTTGTGCGGTAAAACGTAGCCAATTTCAGACAAAAAAAAAACCATCTACACCCATTGACATTGTGTCTCCCAAAGAGTAGCGAAAAGAGATACATGAATGTTGTTATCAGCAGGTAGAATATTTGATTTTGCCAGAGTCCAGCCTCAAACTCCATGTCAGTTTATATGGATAGGTAATAATCATCGTTGTATGCTTCTCACAGTATATTACTTGTATGATATCCATTCTTTGGCTAAGTTCATTTGTAAATTATAATAGGTTCTTAAGACATGGTATGATTTACGATTTAAGATCCTTGAGATCGAGGCTACATGTGGACTATGACTTTAAACTTGTGGATGGAGCTGATGTGGATGTGGAGGCTAGCATAAACTCTTGGAATCTTTTTGTCTTGTAAGTGTTTTTTTTGTGTCTCTCTTTAAGAAACATTTTTGTGTGTGTCCTAATATTAAAGAAGTTTTATATAGGTGGATGGACTACACATTGCCAAATAATGTGATAGATCATCTGTGGTTCGTGGTGGTGGATAGCTTATGGTTGTCCTTTATGTCCCTTGAAGTTGATAATATGTCAATTCAATATTTCTTTGGGAGACTAGATCTTGGCAGCTATATGTTCACCTTTTTCTCGATTGTTCACCTTTTTCTCGATCCTTGATAGGTAAGCCCACTTGGTGAATTGAAAATCTAGAATGTTGCTAAGTTCATTTATAGAGTGGAATCACTTGTGATAAGCGTAATTATACATATCTCATTGGACTCTTGTGGCATTCTACCAACATATACATTGAACGTGTCAATGGGCTACCCAGAGACCAAAGTGCAATCTTATTTTTTGATTCCTTGTCTATGCGCCGTTTGACAGACAACTTGCCGCTTGTTTACAGGTGTAAATCTACTTTTTTCATTTTATTGCATATATTTCTCTATGTTCTTTAGTTTCTTAATTTATCATTTCCTTTACCTTATTGATATGTTGTATTCAACTTTCAAAAACTTGGTTTTCACATGCGGATGTAGAGAGCATGAAGGGTGACCTCCGAGCCTGGATCCAAACTTGCATGTCGGAGACGGCCATGCGGCAGTAGATGATGAAAAAGCTTTGGGATTTAAAATATTTTTTGTATGAGACGGTCAGATGTTGCTAAACGGTCTCATATTTTTTGTATGAGATGGTCAGATGTTGCTAAACGGTCTCATATTTTTTGTATGAGACGGTCAGATGTTGCTAAACGGTCATATGTATGAGACCACCTAGCCACATTGGGGTTGTATATCATTTTTGTTTGAGATGGTTTTTTGTACGAGACAGTCATTGAGATTCTACATCTTTTATATGAGATGGTTATATACCACTAGATGGTCATTGAGATTCATCTTTTGTATGAGATTATACATCTTTTGTATAAGATTCTACATCTTTTATATGAAATTCTACATCTTTTATATGAGATTGTACATCTTTTGTATGAGTCATGGCTCATATAATCTTGTCAAAAGTAAGTTATTGTTGCAGTTTTGGGTTTTATATTTTCCTATAAGTGTTTTGTATGAGAGTCATTGAGATTTTACATCTTTTGTATGAGTCATGGCTCTTGTAATCTTGTCAAAAGCATGTTATGGCTGCGGTTTTGGGTTTTATATTTTCTTTTTCTCAAGCTTTTGTCATTGTTCCTTAAGAATATCAATTCCTTGTGCAAGGAATCTCCCAAGATTTTGTTGTGCCTCAAGATTTATGTGTTTGCCCTTTGTTATTAGCTACTCATCTCAAAACAGTATCAAAGAGTTTACTCTTATGCCAACAAGTGATCACAATAATGCTCCATCATTACTTGTCTCGTTGATTACAAAAAGAATTGTGCTTAAGAGAAGGATGTTCTCTCTATGTTTGTATTAAAGTGGATGCTAATTATGTTTATTGACCACACTATTAACTCTGTTGGTGACAATCTTCTTTGCTGTGAAAGAAATCTCAGGTTCTTGAAATTACTTTCACAACAACGAAGACCTTAGCTGCACTGTTGTATAAAGTAATCTTTGGCTCTGAAGATTGCTTTCATAGCGCGAGATTACTTTACACAACAGAGACTTGATTGCACTATTGTAAAAAGTAATCTCGGGATGTGAAAGTAGTCTCAAGAACCCGAGATTACTTTCACAGCCCATGATTACTTTTACAACAAAGACCTAAACTACATGTGGGTATCTGTTGTGAAAAGTAATCTCGAGCTATGAAAGTAATCTCCAGAACCCAAGATTACTTTCATAGTAGCAGAGATCTAAACTGCATGCCAGGTGTGGGTCCGCTCTATTGTGAAAAGTAGTCTCAGGCTATGAAAGTAATCTCTAGAGACCAAGATTACTTTTCACAACAAAGACCCACATGTAGTTTAGGTCTCTGCTATGAAAGTAATCTCGGGAATCTTGAATTCTCAAGATTACTTTCACCTTACTTTTTACAACAGAGACCCACATGCAGTTTAGGTCTCTACTATTAAAAGTAATCTCGGGTTGTGAAAAACCTGAGATTACTTTTCACTGCAGCGACCCACATGCAATTAATTAGGTCTTTGTTGTAAAAGTAATCTCGGGAATAGTAATCTCGGGTTCTCGAGATTACTTTCATAGCAGAGACCTAACAGTAGAGTCAAAAAGCAAAGATGTTGACATAGCACACATACTGTAGTTAGCACATGCACCACACCACTTCAGATGAATGCAAAAGTAAGACATTTAAAACACCAAAAAACTTTAATTCTTTGGAAGTTTCAAGGGAGTTAACGTAATAATAACTCAGTCTGCATGTGTTGTGTATACATAAGCAAGATCCTTACTTGAGATGCAAAAATGTCATGAATTTCATTTGCATCTAGAAGAATTAAAGGGAATGACCGCTCTTCATATTGCAAGTTACCATACTTGCGAGAAGTGATTTTAGAGTAAAAACTATTAGCATTATTGCAAACTCTGAACTCCTTGCCACCAATGAGACTCACTTGTACTTCAGTAGAGCCATGTCTCTTGCTCAAAGGTAGCAAGGCATGACAAGTATGACATGAGATAGTAATTGCTGGATCCACCAACAACGTTTTGGTGCAACAATGTGGATAACAAATTCAAGGCCTTCTCTTAGAACGTATAGGATGTCGACCACGTTGATGCTTCTTTTTAAGAATGCCAGTTTGATGTGTTGGCTTACTGGGTTTGAAAGTTAAACCTTGTGCACCCTTCTCTATTGATGATACGAGATTTGGTTATGTTTCCCCATGCCCAAGTCGAGTCTTCGTTACATTTGCTGGGATTTTCCACACATTCCCTCGATTTGGCATATTGATTTGGCTTGGAGACACCAATGATGCAAGAGTATCTTTAGACAGCTTCAATTGATGCAAGACAAATTCCATTTCTTTGGCACCTCTCTTAGGTATTCCTTGCTAGATAGATGACAAGGTATCTTTAAGTTCTTGTATACATTTAAATACCTCCTCTTAGGGCTTGTCTTAGCACACATGACATTCATTAGAGGAGACACCATCTCATGGGCATTGTCTATTATCGCATGCAAATGAGAAGAACAATAGGAGCGAACAGAAAAGAAAAAGCGTATAGGGCACTAAGGTCGGTGCGGTCTTCAAGGTCGGTGGTGCCAAGTGGAGATGAGCCTCCACATCCACATCACCTCCATCCATAAGTTTAAAGTCACAGTCCACCTATAGCCTCGGTCTTATAAGGATCTCAAATCGTAAATCATACCATGTCTTAAGAACCTATTACAATTTACAAATGAACTTAGCCAAAGAACGAATATCATACAAGTAAGATAATGTGAGAAGCATACAATGATAACAATTACCTATCCATATAAACTGACATGGACTTTGGGGCTGGACTCTGGCAATCAAATATTCTACTGTTAATAACAACATTCATGTATCTCTTTTCGCTACTCTTTGGGAGACGCAATGTCAATGGGTGTAGATGGTTTTTTTTGTTGTCAAATATTAGCTACGTTTTATCGCACAAGGGGTTGCGTCAATTAAAAGAGCACATAAAAAATAAAATGTAGTATGTTTGGAAGTAATAGATGCCTACTAATCTACTTTTCTTACTATGGTATATACTTTGAATGTGCTTACAAAGACAAAAATAATGCATATACTCATTCAAACCGGCCTCATCATCGTCTCCTGAACATCAACATCTCCCATCTCGTGGGTGGATATCAACCTGATCATCATCCCTCATCTCATGGACATATTTCTCCTATATAAAACCTTATGAAATTTACTATCTAAACAAATGTTTTATGCATAATTTACCATTTCTCAAGACTAAATAACTATACTTACTGCAACATTATAGCCTTGTGTAATCCTTCGTGTAATCCTTCTCTGCATATACCGGCAATGCGAGCAGGCATTCCCTTCTCCCACTCCTCCATCCTTTTCTTTACATAATCTTCTTCCTACTCCTCGTAGGAACTCTTTTTTTGTCACCCTTTGACTCCCAAAGAGAGTACACATGCTTTTTTTATTACCTCTTTGTGGAACATTTTCTTGGCATTTTGTATCTTTAGATCAATGTTTGCAAATCCGGCTTCACATTGATGAGAGGATCATGTGGGTAGAATCCTAGGCAGTCTCTTTTGTTATCTCCGTCTACCCATGAGATGCTTTGGAATCTCAACATCAAGCATATGATCCTTTTTAGGTGACGCATCGTATCCACTCTTTTACTATAAATGATATGTCTTTTTACCTAGATGAATCTAGGAACATGCCCAAATTCACCTTTTAGGAACGTGCATGTTACATACTCATGGTAGTCAACCCACAAGACTACATAGCTATCAACTCCATTATGCATAGTATGGACTAGATATTATGATATCCCCACTAATGTCATCAGTGCCCAATATTGGGTGTAGAACTCTGTATCAAGATATGCTCTCTCTCTCTCTCTCTCACACACACACACAGATAAGAGCATATATTCACACAAAGCCCTTCATACTGAGTTTTTTCAAACCTCCGAAGATGCAAGGCAGTCTCAGTATAATAGGGAGATTCCTAAAAGGAAACCCACATGCCCATCATCTCTCTCGATCTCAATATAATAGGGAGATTCTTAAAAGGAAACCCACATGCATAGTTACGAAGTGACTCACATGCCCATTATCTCTCTCAATCCCAATATAACAGGGAGATTCCTGAAAGGAAACCCATATGCATAGTTACGAAGTGACTCACACTTCATTCTACTATTTTAAAAGCAACATAAAGTTATATTCTCAATCGCCTCTAGTAGGAAAATTAGTTTCCACTTTCTTTTCATTTTCTTAGAAATCTCTTATAAATTACACAAATTAGACTAACTTGTGATTGCATAGTGCCACAAGAGTAGTCTTGTTTAACGAAGATACTTCTTGTTGGAAAGGTCCAACTACATGGAAGAGACATATACACATATTAGAGGTGGTTTTTTCATACCACTTACATGTTAAACATTCACATACAAAAGACATGTACACTTACATGTTAAACATTCACACATACAAAAGACATGTACACTCTAATTCCCTCTCTCTCTCTCTCTCTCTCTCTCTCTCTCTCTCTCTCTCTCTCTCGTTTACAAACGTACAAAGAGTGTTTGCTTGTATCCTGGAGAGACGGAAAACTCTCTCACTTGTAGCAAGAGTAGTATGATCCACATGTAGCTCAATCCAATGGGATTTGCATCCCTTTCGGAGCTAGGGATTCAACCCGTACCGGTGCACAAAAGCTTATCCATTTGATGGAGAGAATGCTAAGAATACTACTACCATTGACATAGACTTAACACACACACAAGCTCAATCTTGCTATTGCTCACTCAACTCCCTTTCCACTCATCCATACATCCAAACAAGAAGAAAGCTTAGCTATTGCATACACAAGATCAAAGCATTCTTCATTCCCAAATACTCATTTCCCTAGCATGCACACAACCCTTGAAGCTATCAATAAGAAACATGCACACTAGAGAATTGACATGAGAAGAGAGACAAATATCAACTCATTGCATTGAATTAACAAAAATAGAACTTACAACAATGTAGATGGGGAGAGAGAAGAGCTTGCACCTCTATGGGAAAAGAGGGAGAGCTAGTCTCAAGAGAGCTCAAACATGAGTTTGCCCAATGTGTCTATAAGCTCTCAAATGAGCCACTTTTTATACAAAAACTCTAAAACTCCCAAAAGTTCCCATGTGGGATTATTGTCAAGCCCACTCCCACACTCATCTACAACTTGGAACTCTTTACAAGAGCCCTAAGTATCTTTTTGTTGCATCCTTGCATTGATCTTCACTCGTCACGCAACACTCCCCCCTTCCTATTTTGCGCATGTCCTCGAGCGCGGTAGAAGCAAGAGCTGCAAAAAACAATGGATACAAGTAAAGCCTTTTATTGAAAAAAAGAAAAGAAAAGGAAAGAAAAAAAACCAGCAATGACAATTTCACACGTGAACATACGAGTGAAAGGCTGATTAGAGTTTTAAAGAGTGCTAAAATAGGTGAGTAAAGACTAGTCAAAGTGAGACTAAGTGGTAGATAGTGCTATGCAAAGGCAAGTGTGCTTGCACACCACAGGTTATGACCACAGTCTCAATGTCCTACAAGTATTTAAGTTATTCCTAAGTGGCAAACCTACTCCTAAATATGAGCAAAGGTGATTGGACCTCTTCTTCTTTTCTCCTGTTTTTTTTTTCTTTGTGTGTGTAAAAGATGATAAAGATGAAGGTTCCATCCCAATGAGACCCAAGCAATGGCCAAGAGACCTCCGCCAAGAGAATCTAAAGGCCGCTAAGTATCTCAAAGGCGACAGACCCTTTTCTTTCTTTCTGTCATAAGGAGTACCCCATGAAGATGAGGGCATCGGTCTCGAGGGCCCCTAATGTACCCCAGAGTCCTACCAACATCTATCAAGGCGATAGATTCCTTGAAGGTCTTTTTCTGAAGCTTTTAGACATCAGTGTTCACCCCATGGAAACCAAGGCATCGGCCCCAAGGTGCTAAGACAACCCCGGTCCTACCAAGCATTCCACATGGCTGTAGACACGTCATGTCGCGATTCACTTGTATATATTTTTTTAGGATATATTTTCGTAAATTTTTTATTAATCCTAGCACCTAACTCATATCGAAGAGGTAGCTACCACTAGGGATCATAACTAATATACCTTGAGAGCATAAGAACTTGGCATACTCCATTGGTATATATCCTACACTGTCTTTAAATAGAAATACCTTTTACTAAGTCCTCTAAGTTCTAGAAATCACTCACCACGTTTTAACAACTAATCAAAAACTTAAACCACCCAACTGTGTGTGAACATGCAAACCATATATCCAAAAGTTAAAAGCACATAAAGAACAAAAGATTATGATTTGAATACACCTGTTGTAGTGCTCGTTGATGTTGTTTGTTTGCATTGATGCATTGCTGATGTTGTGCAGATTGCTTCCCTTTGCTCTTTGTAGGCGTTGCAAGTCTCCCCCCTTTCTAATTTGTGTGCACGGTAGGTGGACTATTGGGGCGTGGTTGATGCTCTTGTTTAGCTGAGATCTCTGCAAAATGTTTATTAACAAACAAGAAAAGAAAAGAAAGGAATAAAATTTGTTATTGGTGCCAATCACCGAATATAGCCGAGGGGAAAAACCCAGTGGGAGAAAAGTGCCCTGGCTTGTCGATCTTATTGTGGAGTCGCTGAGCTTACCCTTGCGCTGGTGGTGGATCCGTGTGCACGTCTGCTGGAAAGATGGTATCAATTTCTTCAGGATGCAGGGACAACCCTTCACAAAAACCGGCCTCTAGAGAAGGTGGTAGAGGAAGGAGTGCTTCCTCACTAAAATATGGCATTGGTTCTATGGGAAGGTTAAGCAGACAATTTCGATTTTGGAACTGCGCAATATAGGTACTCATATTGATCCAAAATTGACATGTTGAGGCTTGGGGAAGGAGGGCTTGCAAGATAGGTGGTTGCAAGTCATTTAAGCATGTATCCCTCCATTGTTGTGCTTGAACCTCCTCAGGTAATCTACGTTGATTTGGTCCTCTCTCTGGTATTCTCACATTAAGAAGATTATGGCGTTGGGGTGTAATTCCCACAATTTGTTTCATTAAGCCCGTGCCATATCGTCTAAAGTAAGAGCGGCATATCCAACAAATGTGTGAAGCTTCTCCTAATACGAGTCGTGCACACTCCTGACAATGTGGAAATGGGTGATGCTGTTGATAGAATAACGTGACAAAGTGATGCCCACAACAATTTTCACCTAAGGGAGCATAGAAGTACCTAGAATGAGTTTGAAAAGGAGGAGCACTATAACCCTCGCGATGATCAGGTCGAGTACTATCAGGGTCAATGCATGGTGGACATGTATCTCGCCAAATATCCATCAAGAGTTATCTGGACGTAGAACAATGAAATTTAGAAACACTCATATCCATCATTAAAATCCCAATCAAAAACATTGTAGACAAGATCATCTCAAAAAGAACACAATCCTCTAAAGGCATAAGGAACCACACTATTCAAACATTGATCTACCAAAGAGCTTCAATTGTAGTGTTAATGCCTTATCTTTGGTTTTGGGTATTTCCTTCTTAAGAGGTGGGAAGGTTAGCAACTGTCGAGGAATTTGAACAAGATAAGAGGATTTCGGCATTGAAGTGCTAGAATCTATGCTCAAAGGAGACTCATGTGAAGTTGGACTTGTCTTAGGTACACAAGTTGATGGTGGAATTGTGTAACAAGGAGAAATTGGGGCAAGTGGTGTTTTAATACTTGTTTTGGGAAGATCAACACCAGGAGATTTGTAGGTGCTATCACAACCACCTATCCTATCTTGAAGAGGTTGTGTTGATTTCTTTTGCTTGCACCCACTGATATGGAAAACCGAGGGTGGCTTTTGGAATCTTATTGATACACTCTTTTACCCCTAGCAAACCATGGCATTTAGGAAGCCAAATTGTTGTTGCCCCCTCATAATAGCCTTGTGCTTTAAGAACATGCTTTGGGACCCAACGAGTAACAATCTGAGGTTTAGGCTTGGAAAAGATGTGCTTTTTAGGAGGATTAGCAACTAGGCTAGATGGTACAAGTTTGTACGCATCTTTGGGTAGCCAAATTGATAATTCCTTCTTGCCTGGCCTTCTTTGAGCAGCGACTAGAGTAGTTGGAACATGCCAGCCATGGCCCTCACTTGAGTACACATCAATTATCCACATCATTTATGTTAGAGTTTCGAGAGCAGATTTTGAAAGTGGGTTGTGTAAGGTAGAAACACCACCCTTTTGACATGAGAAAGCTCGTGGAGTAGCAGATCCCAAAATGCAATCAAAATCAATTTGCAATTTGTATTCTCTATTCTTCCAATCTAATGAACAATTGGTAGCACTTAACCATGATCGACCGAGAACAGCCTCTACCACTGCCTTGGACTTACTTGCCACATAAAAGGGCACTGACATCTGGTGATCCTGAATGGACATCATAATGACACATTTTCCCTCTATAGGGTTATCTTCACCTGAGAAGCTTCGTAAGTCAACAGGAATGTGCACAAGTGTTGGTTGTCCCAAGGCTTTCCATGTGTCAAATGAGAGAACATTATAATCTGCACCAGAGTCAATTAAGGTAGAGACAAAGTAGGTAGTCTCATGAAGATGAAGGCACACTTGAATATTGAAAGGATCGACATATGGTTCATCAGTAGCCAACTGTAAGGCCAACCTAGAAGCCTTGCGATGCTCCTTGGCTTTTGCAACTCTAGCTTTAGCCTCTTCTTGAGCTTGACGTTTAAGTAGGTCAAGTGCTTCTTTCTATGTTTGTGCAGCATGCATTTGTTGAAGCATGGCTTCAGTTAATGGCTCATTGTATTTCTTGAGATGACTTCCGTTAATGAAGTTAGGCATTTGCTCACCTTCTAGTGTCTCTAAACGCACTGCACCACTTGGAGTAAGCTCATTAATCACAAACAGTCCTAGGCCACGTTTCTTGAGCTTTCTCTTATGCTTCTTAAGTGTGTACAAGAGCACAAGGTCTCCTTTTTTGAATCGGCCAGTTGTTACATTTCTATCATACCATTGCTTTTGTCTCCTCTTCTCGGCATACATCCCCATTACCACCAATAAGCGGGTCTCATCAAGCTTTTCCAATTCATCAATGCGTTGTGAAAGCTCATGACCAGTCCAGTCCAATTGTTTAGCTACTCGTAGAGTAGGTACAAGAAATTCAATGGGAAGAATTGCATCTAGCCCAAAAGCAAGCTCAAATGGGGTTGTGCCCCCACAGATGTTTTATAGGCTGTCCTATACGCCCAAAGAACTGAGTGCAACTTTTGCTCCCAATCAGTTCTATGTCCCTCAATAATCTTTGTGAGTGCTGTGCAGAGAATCTTGTTAGTACTCTCAGCTTGTCCATTGGTAAGGGGATGATAGGGTGCAGAACGCTTGTGAATTACCATAAATTCTTGAAGCAAAAACTCTATGACCTCATTCACAAAGTGCACACCTTGATCACTAACGATTTCAATAGGTAAGCCATAGCGTGTAAACACGTACTCATACAAGAACTTGGCCGTGGTTCTGGCATCATTTTTGACTGTAGCCTTTGCCTCTACCCATTTGGTCAAATAGTCAGTTGCGACTATAATATATTCGGCATGCGTGTGACGAGCTGGAGGTTTAATGGGACTGACAAAATCAATACCCCATTTTGCAAACTTAACATAGGCCGCAATGGCATATTGTCCTGGGAGGTTTGGTCCTTTGACAATCGTCACAACGTTTTACATATTCTTTGGCACCCATTTGTAAGGTTGGCCACCAAAGCCCAGACCACCTAATCAACTTAGCTGTGGTATTGCCCGAAAAGTGTCCACCCCCAACACCTCCATGTGCATGAGTCAAGATTTTCAAGTAGTCAGCTTCACATACACACATGCGTAAGTTGCCATCCTTGCCCCTCCTGTAGAGTTGGTTCTCTATCAGCATATAGTTTGCCGCTTCAACTTTAATAGCACGCTTTCGATGTTTAGGAATTTTTTGATCAGTATGACCATGCTAAAGATAGTCCACAATATACTTACTCCAACTTGGTGTAGTTGAAATTTGGAATAATGTGACATTATGAATTGGCTATTGAATTTGACATGAAGCACAGTTACGAACAAATTTTTCAGCATCCGCATGCATGGTAGGCCACCATTGCCCATCCTGAGATATACGTCGCACACAAGTAGTAGTTGATGCATGGATTCCACCGATACCTACATGTGCCCATTCCAAGATTTCCTCATATTGGTCAGGGTTAGATATGAGCCGCAACACTCCATCATTACCCTGACGATATAATCTCCCTGAGATTAACTTGAATGGTCGCCATAGGTCCACATTAGGACCTACCAGCTGTATCATAGGCCAAGCAACCAAAGACACGCAAGTGACCAATAGAAGGCTTCCTGCCAGGCCAAGCTTCGTATGGAGTAATAGACTGCAAGGCCTTAGTAGGACACCTGTTGAGTACATATGCAGCACACATGATAGCCTCAAGCCAAAACGCATGTGGCAAAGCTTGGCTCTTGACCATACATCATGCCATCTCCATAAGTGACATGTTTTTCCTCTCAGCAACACCATTTTGCTGAGGGGTATACGGCACTGTACATTGGTGTTTTATCCCACGACTAGCCAGAAATGCATCAAACTCTTTAGACTCCCCCCCTCGATCAGAACGGAGGGTGCCCACATTACAATTGGATACATTTTCAACCATAAGCAAAAACTGTTTGAAGCACAAAAACACTTCGAACTTTGCCTTCAGTGGATATACCCATGCATGCCTTGAGTAATCATCAATGAAAGTCACGAAGTACAAGTGTTTACCAAATGACGGAGTTTGCATAGGCCCACATACATCACTATGTACAAGTGTTTACCAAATGACGGAGTTTGCATAGGCTCACATACATCACTATGTACAAGCTGCAATTTGCGATTGGCCTGCACAGAACCATCCTTTGGAAACGCAGAACACTGCATTTTGCCCAAAATACAGTCTTCACAAACATGTTTTAATGGTGCCTCAAGAGGGGGCAATGAAGCAACCATATCAAATTTCTGCAAACGTAGCAAACTAGCAAAGTTCAGATGACCAAAACGAGCATGCCATAGTTTTGCATCTGAAACTGCCTTTTCATCAGAAACTGCATTTGCTGAATCTTCCACACACTTGTCATAAGAATTGAGCCTATACAGCCCACGAAACAAGGTGCCAGATACAATAATCGTATCACCAAAAGTCAAATCATGAATAGTACATCTGTCATCCACAAATTTGACTATAAGTCCAAGTCTAGCAAGCGCAGAGACAGACAATAGATGCTCTTTATCCCTGGCATATACAAAGCATCTGAAAGTGTGAAAGCGCTGCCATTTGTAGTAGTAAGCATAATTTTACCAATGCCCTTCATCACTGGGTAAGAAGCATTATTGGCACATGTGACAGTATTCCCATTAGGGACAGCCTCAAGAGAAGTGAACATATCACGATGCGAGGTAATGTGCTTTATAGCACCACTATCAAAATACCAAACTTGAGAGTCAACAGAAACTACCAAACATGCATCATGTATAGATGGGTCATACTGGCAATACAAGCTAAACGCCCATTCTGTATCTTGCACAACATTTGCAGAATCTGCATTTGTAGAAGCATCCGCTATTGTGGCTGCATTTGACTCTTTCTTCTTTGCCTCTTTAGCCTTTAGCTTAGGGCAATTCTTAATGACATGATCATTTGCCTTACAATAGTCGCACCTGGTCTTTTTCTTGCCTTTATCAAGAGCCTTCTCAGACTTATTGTTGCTACCTGTGGAAGGAGAAGAAGTTACAGACCTACTAATAGGAGAAGAAACAGTGGAAGGGGCTGCCTTACCACTTCTTCTCTGCTCTGCTGGGCAGCAATAAATGCTTGATCAACTGCACGCTGCCTGGCCTTGTTTTGCCTGGACTGCGCTTCTTGCAAGAGCTTGTTGACTAAAGTATCATACTTGACAGCATCAGGTCTGTCCTCATTAAGAAGTCTCCACGTGGAAGCAAAAGTCTGATATGTCTCAGGTAAAGCATCAAGAACAGTCTGCATAAGAGAATGATCAGGAATAATCTCACCTACAGAAATCAACTGTTCTTTGAGATCTTTTATCTCAGCAAGAAAAACATTCATGTCATCATCTTCTTGCATAATCTTCAATTCTAGCTCTTTACGCAGGTAAGCGATTTTTGCCTCGTTACGACCTGCATACAAACTAGCTAGAATATCCCAAGCTTGTTTTGCCGTTTTATGTGGGGTGATGTTACGTTTGATAGAAAGTGCAATCAAGGCATGAGCCTGCACATCTTTACCATCCCAAAACGAGCTTGTTCAGTAGTGGGTAAAACTGCAGCAATAGTAGAGCTGCTAGATCCTGCAACATCCTCAATAGATCCTACATCCACAGAACCTGGACGTACATCCATACCCTGCACAATGTTCCACACTCCTTTTGCAACCAAAACATGCTGCATCATGTATGCCCAAAGTGGGTAGTTGCTGTCTCCATCCAGTTTGTCTTCAGCAGCAGCAGCAGACAACATGCGAAATACATCATTGCTGTTATCAGCCATGGCCACTGACTGAAACTGATGCAAAAGCTACCTGTAATGAAGCAAAGACTTAACAGAAAACAACTCGTGCTATGAAGCACGGTCCACAATAGAGTACGTATGCGTGTTTTACAGAAAACTGCACTATCGAAATTTCTGCAGAAAATGACGAAAACACCTGTGCAGAACTTGAAATGCAAAAAATGGAGCCCGAAATGACCTCAGATGCAATTTCTGAGAACGCTAAGCCCTATGGGCTTATTTGCAGAGTATAGGGACCTGCAAAACAAGCGCTCGTGAAAGCTCACCTCAATCGGAGAACGTGAGTCGGAGGGTGCTAGCGGTGTAGCCCTGGGAGCCGATGCCTGCTCTGATACCAATTGTTGGAATTAGGGTGCTCAAACATGAGTTTGCCCAATGTGTCCATAAGCTCTCAAATGAGCCACTTTTTATACAAAAACTCTAAAACTCCCAAAAGTTCCCATGTGGGATTATTGTCAAGCCCACTCCCACACTCATCTACAACTTGGAACTCTTTATAAGAGCCCTAAGTATCTTTTTGTTGCATCCTTGCATTGATCTTCACTCGTCACGCAGCATATCCGCATCTCTTCCACACACATATACGCATACACATGATATCACGTACATGCATATGGTGCACATACATATCCATATTCAATTAAAAAGGCAAAGAGACAACAAGAGGAAAGATCATTTGAACATGTCAATTGTGTATCACTCTCCCGATCTCTCACATAGGTTTTAAAAAAGGTTTTCTTTTAGTAGGGACTCTGTAGTCCTCTTTATACAGTGCACACACTTGGACATAATGGGGCTTGAAAGTGACTCAATGTCTTTTTTAGAAAAAGAAGCTCGAGTGAACTAGAAAACAAATTATCATGTTTTCAAGCATAGTCTTACTTATTAATCTACTTGGTCTACCTAGTTGCTCTCCTAAATAAGGTAAATTATTTGTAAACCCTCAAATTAATCCAAAAAATTAAGATTATGATTTAAAAGGCTTTTCTTTAATGGATGATTTAATAGACATTTGATCACTATGCATGTGTTTTTTAATCAAATTTCTTTTGGTCCATCATTTCTTAATCTCTTTCCATGCTTCGTTTTTGTTTGCACTATGTTGCTAGTAGAATTAAGATCATTAAGAAAATTATTACCCACTCCATTTCTCCGTCTTCTTATAAGTTCTTTGCAATTGTGCTAGCGGAGCGACCAAGTGGGTCCTCTCTATGTGTGTATGCATATGTATATACATGTGTGTCTCTATGTATATACATGCATACATACACACATATATATGGCTTGTGTAGATTGATGTACATGTTTGTGCATGTAGTGTATGTGGAAAAATGTCTGTGTGTATGTGGAAAAATGTCTGTGTACATTATATGTGCGTCTATGTATAAATATGTATTCATGTACATACATGCACACACCTACACACATATATATGACCTGTGTAGGTAGATGCGCATATGTGTGTGTAGGTAGATGTGCACATATATATGACCTTTATAGGTAGATGTGCATATGTGTGTGCATATGTGGTTAACTTTCTGTACTCCTGAACTAGCTTCCTCACTACGACCTGAGGTGCGGTGAGGTTGGAAGTGAGAAATTTTTAGTTTTTTCTTTAATGAACTAGTTGACACGCACATGACCATATACACACTCGTATGCAGCATGCATATGGTACACACACTCGTATGCATATGGTACACACACCCACATTCAATGAAGTTAGCAAAGAGAAGGGACATACATACTCTCTACTCTTTCTCTCTCATGCATACACAAAAGAAAAGATTACACGTACTCTCTCTCTCATGCAATATACACAAAAGCAAAGATTACACGTTCTCTCTCTCTCATACACATGCGCGTGCATGCACACACACAACGCAGGAGAAAGGGATAAGTGTGCAATAGACTTATCTCCTTAGATGTAGATGCACTTGACTAGAGCGACAGGCGGCAAGGTGAGGGCTTACGAAGTCGCGAAGGTAGGCTGGTGGAGGGTGGAGGGCAAGCTTGTGGGGTAGTTGACGGAGCTGAGGATGAACACGGGGCGAGAAAGGGACGTAGCTAAGAACTCACTCGGTCACATTTTTGGGCCCATGGAGCTAAGGCCCGCAGTCGCCCAAATTAAATGGGCACGTTCAGCCCGTCCCTCCCCGCAGAGGAGAATTTACTGTGCCCGCTAGGCTCGCGATTACTCAATGGCCCACCCAGATCAACGGCGCAAAACCTCAGCCCATCCCCCACCATCGATCCCCCTTGATCTTTCCCCTATCGAGGCTCCGCCAAGAGCGTCACACATAAGCAAAGCAAGATGCTAACCATTTCCCAAATGAGTTGAGAACACTTCCAGCATTACCAACCATTAGTGCATCCCAAGAGACTATACTCCCATAGTAGAAGCGCATTGAATACTTCTTGTGCTTTTGCAAATGCACCACACTTGAGATGCATTCTCACCAAGGCACTCTCAGGCACCCAACATAGGAAACTAAGCAGAAAGGTCTAGCACCTGCTTCTGCTCTTGATCTTCGAGAATCCTCGTTCCTTGTTGCAGTTCCTTGTTGCAATATACTAATTGTTACAATTTCCCTGCTATGATGTCATTATTCAACTCAAAAAGACATGCATCTATTGCTATGGATATTTGCAAAATTGTCATGACTTTTAGAAGGGCACACTGTTATGCCTATTGCATGTCCTTCGCACACACAAACACTCTCAAGCTCAGACCACTACATATATATAAGGGCATTTTTTAGTCCCAGAAGAAAGCATCACACCGTGTCCACATCACTAGCATGCTCCACAGAAGAATGTCCTCTTGAGTAAACCACAAAATACGTGCTAGGAAAAGCATGGTAGTTCATGAGAAGAAGCTCCCATTTGAAGGAATTATGCTGCAAGGATGTCCAAGAGTAGGACATCTATCACCTGGGTCATAAGGAAACTCCAAGCACAAATGATATGTCCGCCACCACTGAAGAACAAGGCCTATGTCTCCGTCACTACATTGTTGAAATGTACAGCCAAGAAGAGTGCATGAGGTACAAACATAAGTGTGGAGAAATCCCATAGAAAAGTTGAAAGTCAAGTATATGGGAGTATAAAAGAAAAAGAGGAGAGAGACCCATAAGCATCTAAGTGATCACAACCTTTTGAGGTGGATGCAAGATAGCTCTCCCACATGTGAGGTGACTAGTTAGGAGGCACATATGTGTGCACTCAGATACTATAAACTTTGACATCGTATCAGAGTAGCCTTTCTTGGCCATGGGTTGGACCTGCGTTGTCACACATCATGCATGCAAGAATTAAACCTACACTTCTTGAAAAACAAGCTCTATAAAGAGACTTACTGATCTGGAGGAGTTTCGACCAACCCTGTTGGGAACACCCTTGTTGAGGTTTAACCCCCCTTTCAAGTCTATTCACAACCTCAAAATTGTGATCTGAGTAATCAATCAGAAGGTTACATAAACTCATGTCAAAGTGGATCCCATGCAATCAAAATAAGTAATTCAAGCTGGTATAAGCTGCATGCATCGGAGATAGACCATGTGCAAGCAAGAGCCCTAGCAAGTGTAAAGCCAAGGCATACAAGAGAGCCACATGTATCATAGGAGTGTGTGAGGACGATCATTGGAAAGTTAAACCCAACTCATGATTGGGGGTGGGGGTGTTGAAATTTATAATCATGAAGAGTGCATGAGGTACAAGCATGAGTGTGGAGAAATCCCATAGACAAGTTGAAAGTCAAGTATATGGGAGTATAAAAGATAAAGAAGAGAGAGACATGTAAGCATCTAAGTGATCACAAACTTTTGAGGTGGATGCAAGAGAGCTCTCCCACATGTGAGGTGACTAGTTAGGAGACACGTACCACAAACCTTTAACATACATGCGCTGCAAGAAGATAACTCTCTAAATGTAACACAAAAAGTGTTTTCTGACCCACATGAGCTGCCAATGTGGAGTGGACGAGGAGCTAAGTTATCTCTTGCCACCATTGGACGAGAGAGTGTCAAGCTTGTGCACCTTTGTAATGTTTTAAGTACCATACATAGGAAAGGCTCTTTGAAAAGAACCCTACTATAAAATGTACAAATCACTCTTAGTTGACAGGTTGGATAATATACAAACAAAACAAGCATCAGTCCCATAAAGCCTACACAAATAATACCCAAAGTCATAGGGTACATAGATATGGGTGCCCAACTCAAAAATCAGTCCCACAAGAAGGAGAAGAAGGATAATACAACTCAAAAACCAGTC
This sequence comes from Cibotium barometz, assembly GCF_041138505.1. Taxonomy (NCBI): domain Eukaryota; kingdom Viridiplantae; phylum Streptophyta; class Polypodiopsida; order Cyatheales; family Cibotiaceae; genus Cibotium; species Cibotium barometz. Next base: position 34,484,029 of record NC_141087.1, on the reverse strand, counting down.
CCACAAGAAGGAGAAGAAGGATAATACAGAGACAGTAAGAAATATTCACAAAGGAACCAAAAATCAGACTTTGCCTTCACAAACAAGTTGGCAATACTCCAGACATACCAACATCCCACAAGGTCTTCATAAGCAATGGGTCTGAAAGGATTTACTATGAGCGCAAGGATACTACCAAGGCAATACGATCATGTGGGTACCCAAACCTCGCTTAGTGGCCATCTCACAAACTGTTCTGGTAACGAAGGAAAGGGTAGTAAAGGCATGCAGCACCAACATCCAACTAAGGCCAATGCTAAAATTGCACAAACATTGGTATGGAGGAGGAAACAACTCAACAAGATGGGTTGAGGATTGCTAAAGCAATGTCAATAGCCACTTCAATAAAGAAGCTGGACAAATACCCTAAAAGAAACAAAGAAGTTCAGCCAAGGGACATGGATAAAAGTCCACACCCACAGGACCCAGTAACAACATTGTTCAGTTGGATGGAAGGAAGAATCAAAAACTCCCACATGGAGCTAAAAACGCTTGCAGCAACACCTACCCCACAAGTGCCAAGGTGTCACCTTGGTTTTCATGGAAATAAAAGATGAAGGTATCCATTTGTTTTCCAATGGATATAAGGTAAATTGGGTATCATTCACTAATTTAATGCACGTTTGAATGATTGAACATAAAGAAAAAAATAGAAGGTATCAATCTTGTACATTAATGGTTCAAAAAAGTTCACGCTGTGAGCCAATCCTAAAAAGTTCACGCCATGAACTGTTTCAAAGAAGTTCACGTCGTGAACTGGTTCAAAGAAGTTCACGCCGTGAGCCAATCCTAAAAAAATCACACCGTGAACTGGTTCAAAATAGTTCATGCTGTGAACTAGTTCAAAAAAGTTCACGCCGTGAAACGGTCACTTCTCATGGGCCAATTGCAAGATGCCACATGGCTTTCTTCATTAAGGCAATCGCCCTATCTGACGGCTATGCTTTTTTGTCATTTGGCATCGTGTGTCCATTTCAACGTGCTTTGAGCTTCTGTTTCTGATCGTGTATCGTCGTCCATGGTTCTTCCCAGCCCTAATCGACAGTCATGGACTAAGGTGGGAGCTTGGACCATTTCTCGTTTTCTTTTCGTATTGTTTTTTCCTTTTTTATTTTGATTTTTATGCTCAATCAATATCATGCTTGTTAACAATCATGTGCATTAGTATCGTCCAAATTCTGTGTTTGTTCTAAAAATTCCTTGCGGTATCATCACTTGCACGCATTGCATCTTTTGATAAACAAAAACATAAAAAATGATAACATCAAAAAAACCTACAGTTTCACAAAACTGCCACCAAACTGTAGTTTCATGAAACAACAAAAACCTACAACTTCACGTTTCCCTGTAGTTTCATGGAACTTATAGTTCTCACGAAACATCTCACGGGATTCCGTCTCACGGAACTCCCTTTCACGTAACCACATCTCACGTGACAAACTCTCACGGAACTTCCTCTCACGAGACTAACTCTCACGGGATTCCGTCTCACAGAACTTCCTTTCACGGGATTCTGTCTCACAGAACTCCTTTCAGTAACCACATTTCACGTGACAAACTTTCACATAACTCCCTTTCACGAAACTAGCTTTCACGAAACATCATCTCACGGGATTCTGTCTTACGAACTCCCTTTCATGTGACAACTCCTCATGACCTATAGGTTCACGCGACTATCAAGACCCTACACCTTCACGCCACAACATTCGCCTAACACACCTTGTTTATTTCTCCTACACTAACACACTTCTCATCTCAACTAACTAGTTTACCATTAACAAAAAAGAAGAAGAAGAAGAAGAAGAAGAAGAAAGGAAAAAAAAAGGAATGGTACCTACCCACCAAGTCTGGAGACTGATGTTCTTTTCATGTACAGATGTCGGCCTTAGAAATAGAAGTCATAGAGATCCCCGCAGCAGTCACCCAAGCTAGCACTACAGGCTCCCCAACAAGTCAGAAGAAGAAACCAGTGTGGGTACCAAAACTAAACTATTTGGGCCCATATGCCACCCAAGCCTTCCATGGGGCCATCATCAGCAAGGAGATAGTTACGGCCCATGGAAAGGTCGCACTGCATTATCATAGCCCAGAGTGCCTCCAAATCCTGGAAGAGGCAGATTTCAAGGAAAAGCTAGAGAAAGTGGGCCTAGGGAGAATGGCGCAGATACTCCCAAAGGAACATCGACACGGAGCTCTATGCCGAATATATCAAGACTTATGACAAAGGCACCAAGTGTGGCACCATCACAAAGGCCGACGGCACAATAGAACAGGTTTTAATCATAGAAGAACTGATCCATGATCTCTGCAGCTCCCACCAGTAGTCAAAGTCCATGCCCATGCCTTTGACAAAATGCCTTTGGACACTATGCTGAAGAGGAGTTCATATAACTCCAATGGGGCAGAGTATGAGAATATACGGATGAGGTCACAGAGAAATCCTACAGAGCTATGTCACTAATAATGCAGGTGAAGCTAGTGGATCATTACAACAGGGTCTCGTTGAACAAGATTGCTAAAGTGCATAAAGAAAAGGAAGTGGACTTGGCATATTACATATCCATAGAGAAATGGAAAACTATCTAAAGGCCCACCAGTCCAAAATATGCAACCCGTACCTACTGACCCAAGTCCTCAATCATGTGGCAAAAAGGCCTCTCCCAGAGCCCGAACCAACAGAGCAGCTGCAACTAGCATTGCGGCCAGAGCAACCAACACTAACAGCTAAAGAAATGCAAGAGGGCCAAGCTATCCTAGTGGAAACACATGCCATTATGAAGGGGATAAAGAAAGGGAGGAAGAAGAAGACTTTAAGAAAAATGAGGGGCGTCATCCCGGATATAGCTACAGAATCACAGACTAGAGGCTAAGCTGGCACAGGAAATCAGATCATACCAAGAAGCATTGACAATGCAAGAAGCCACAGAAAGCTAGGCCACTCAAGAGCAAACACAACAAGTTACTCCCCTGACGAGCCTAGCACAACTAATCTTCACGAACCTGTCCCCACTTAAGGATTCAGCCTTGGGGGCAGACACACATGTAGAGATAGAACTAGAACGAGCAACATCAATTCCAGTGCTGCCGGTTAAGGAATCGCAAGGCATTGAGACAACATCCCTAGTGCATGATCCTGTCGCCCATACGGATACAAGAAAAAGACCAAGAAGTGCAGAGCCATCAAGCCTGAGCAAAAGACAGTGTCTGGAGGATGAAGGAAGACTACCCCAGCTTTCCTTCCTGTAGAATGTCAATTATGAACAGTTCATGAAGGACACTATGGAAGGGTTGGATGAGTTGTTAAACCTACCACATGCTGGGACTCGAAGAAGGTGTAAGCACAAGTGCACCATGAGAGCAGGAGAAAAAAGTATGGTGAAAGGCTTTCCCCCTCTCTCATTCTTAAAATCAGCCCTTCTTTATCCTAGTTAAGTGATCTAATTGTTGGAATTAAACTTTTCATATTATTTCTCTCTTAAAAGTCAAAATTGATTAGTTTAGAGTGCTTAAAACCAATTGGGGATAATTTTTAAGTAATTTTAAGTTAGGAAAATTTAAAAAATGGTCAGCCATCCAAAGGAGGTTATCAGGCAAAATGTTCTAAAAATTGGTGAAATAAGTTTTATCTTTTATTATCCAAAAAGAGTAATCCCCACCAATTGTGTATTCTAAAAGTGTAATTTTGATTTTATGCATAGAAAGATGCATAAAGAAATTTATTTTTATTTCAAAAGAGTTATTTTCATCAATTTTCATTTTATGCATAGGAAGATGCATAAAGAAATTTATTCTTATTCCATAACAGTTATTTTCATCAATTTTGATTTTATGGATGAATAGATGCATAAAGATTTTTTTTTATTTCAAAAGAGTTATTTTCATCAATTTTCATTTTATGCATAGAAAGATGCATAAGGAAATTTATTTTTATTTCAAAAGAGTTATTCTCATCAATTTTCATTTTATGCATAGAAAGATGCATAAATAAAAATTATTTTTATTTCAAAAGCGTTATTCTCATCAATTTTCATTTTATGCATAGAAAGATGCATTAAGAATTTTTTTTTAAATTTCAAAAGAGTTATTCTCATCAATTTTCATTTTGTGCATAAAAAGATGCATAAAGAAATTTAATTTTAATTCAAAAGAGTTATTCTCATCAATTTTCATTTTATGCATAGAAAGATGCATAAAGAAATTTATTTTTATTTCAAAAGAGTTATTCTCATCAATTTTCATTTTATGCATAGAAAGATGCATAAAGAAATTTATTTTTAATTCAAAAGAGTTATTCTCATCAGTTTTCATTTTATGCATAGGAAGATGCATAAAGAAATTTATTCTTATTCCAAAAGATTATTTTCATCAATTTTTATTTTATGCATAAATAGATGCATAAAGAAATTTATTTTATTCCAAAAGAGTTATTCTCATCAATTTTGATTTTATGTATAAATAGGTGCATAAAGAATTTTTTTTATTCCAAAAGAGTTATCTCATCAATTTTGATTTTATGCATAAATAGGTGCATAAAGAGTTTATTTTTATTTCAAAAGCGTTATTCTCATCAATTTTGATTTTATGCATAGAATGATGCATAAAGAAATTTATTTTTATTTCAAAAGAGTTATTCTCATTAAAATTGAATTTATGCATAGAAAGATGCATAAAAGATTTATTTTTATTTCGAAAGTGTTATTCTCCTTAAAATTATGGAAAAATAGATGTGTAAAGAATCTTTATATAAAAAATAAGGATTCTCTTGCATTCTAAGAATGGATGTGATGAGATGGGATGTGAATCAGATAGATGAGAATGAATAGAGAATAGATGTGATGAAAATTGAAGTAATGAGAATGAGAGGTAGATAGATATGATGATATGTGATATGAATCAAATATATGAGAATGAATGGATGGATAGATGTGATGAGAATAGATGTGATGAGAATGAGAGGTGAATAGATGTGATGAGATGGGATGCGAATCAGATAGATGGGAATGAATGGATGGATGGATGTGATGAGAATAAGAGTGACGAGAATGTGAGATGAATAGATGTGATGAGAAGTAATGTGAATCTGATAGACGAGAATGAATGGATGGATGTATGTAAAGAATAGAAGTGGATGTATGTTAAAGAATGGATGTGGATGTATGTGATAAGTATGGATGTAGATGTATGTGAAGGATGGATGTGGATGTATGTGATAAGTATGGATGTGGATGTATGTGAAAGGATAGATGTGGATGTGTATGTGATAAGTATGGATGTGGATGTATGTGAAGGATGGATGTGGATATATGTGGAAGGATAGATGTGGATGTGTATGTGATAAGTATGGATGTGGATGTATGTGAAAGGATAGATGTGGATGTGTATGTGATAAGACTGGAAGTGGATGTATGTGGGAGAATATATGTGGATGTAAATGTGATGGATATGAACGAGAATTGAAACGATGAGATGTGATGTGAATCAGGATGTGAATGAATGATATAGGATGTGAATGAATGATAAGGGATATGAATGAATGATATAGGATATGAATGAATAATGAGGGATTTGAATGGATGTGATGTGATGTGAATCGAGATGTGAATGAATGATATAGAATGTGAATGAATGATAAGGGATGTGAATGGATGTGATGTGATGTGAATCGGGATGTGAATGTATGATAAGGGATATGAATGGATGTGATGTGATGTGAATCGGGATGTGAATGAATGATAAGGGACATGAATGAATGTGTTAGCATGTGAATCATGATGTGAATGAATGAGATGTAATGTGAAATGAATGTGATAAAATGCGATGTAAACTAGATAGATGTTAATGTATGTGAAGTGATGAGATATATGGGTAGATGCAAGTGGGTGAGATTTGATGAGGATAAATAAGGAAATAAGTGATGCGATAGAAAAAGATGTGATTAGATGAGAATGGGAATGCTTATGAAATGAGGTGGATTGGTGTGTGGATAATGTGGATTGATGTGCATGGATGTTTGGATGATGTGGATTGACGTGTGGATTGATGTATGGATTGATGTGCATGGATGTTTGGATGATGTGGATTGACGTGTGGATTGATGTGGATGGATGTATGGAAGATATGGATGGATGTGTGGATAATGTGGATTGATGTGGATGATGTGGATTGGTGTGTGTATAATGAGTGAAGGATGTGGATTGATGTGGATAATGTGGATGGATGTATGGATGAGGTGGATTGATGTGTGGATAATGTGGATTGATGTGCATGGATATTTGGATGATGTGGATTGATGTGGATGGATGTATGGAAGATATGGATGGATGTGTGGATAATGTGGATTGATGTGGATGATGTGGATTGGTGTGTGTATGATGAGTGAAGGATGTGGATTGATGTGGATGGATGTATGGATGAGGTGGATTGATGTGTGGATAATGTGGATTGATGTGCATGGATGTTTGAATGATGTGGATTGATGTGGATGGATGTATGGATGAGGTGGATTGATGTGTGGATGATGTGATTGGATGTGATTTGATGTAGGAATGAAGTGATGTGATAGGGATCGATGATGAAAATAAAATTGTGGTAAGATGAAAAAAGATGGGGTCTAATGTGAAAGGATGCGGAGTAATGAGAAAAGATGGAATTGTTGGAATTGTATTTGTTTGTGAAATCTGTTTTTAAATGACTAATTTATGTCAAGAATGCTGGGGAAGTATTTTTACCGTGTTGTGAATGAGGTCGTGGAGACCTATCTATTAAAGTTGCAACTGTTGTCATGGAGAGTCATCGGAGGACGTCTCGCGTAGCAAGGTCGTCGGCTGATGTCTTCACCAGCCTCGGTTTGATTAAATGGTGAGCTTCCGGTACAGTGGATGAGGGACCAAGGAAGCAGCCTATGAGTGAAGCGCTAGGCGACCTGGGAAGGATCCTAGAGGGTGCTGACCATACGGTGCTCAGGCTCTGGGTCACTGAAGATACCCACCACGAGTACGTCGGGGAAGATATTGGAATAAGGAGTAAGAGTTGTTTTTTGAATTCGGGCATGGATCTGGTTGATTGACTTTGCTGGTCCTCAACGGATGAGTCCAGGGCTCTTTTATATGGATCTGTTGGTTGATCTTGCTGATCTTCAACGGAGATTCCATCTGGATATTTTTATGTGATTATATTGTCGGGTACTATGAGCTAGGAAGTATTGAAAAGGCCCCTGGTGAGCGTTATGGTTGCCAATGATGCCATAGGTACACCGATGAAGGAAGGAATTGGAAATTAGGATTCAAGTGGATAATTAGAGGATTATGATCAGTAACACTATGGTTTCATTAAATGATTGTTTTAAAGATTGTTGAATCTGTGAAAAAGGCAAGTTCATATTGGGTGTGTAAGTGGTGCAACTAGTTTTATGTTTGCATGAATATCTGGCTAGGGGGCCTGGGAACTCTTTTCCCTGGTACCCGGGACAAAAACTAACCAAATTCCTAATTGGATCCCATCACTACAGTGGTTGGGTGGTTGGCTAACCCATGGGACTGGATGGGGTTAGGCTAGACTGATGGATCCGTAGATCAAGACTCAATTTTTGTATAGTACGATTGATGAGGTAAATCCTGGATAAAAATTGTTCTATGGAAAATGATCAATGGCTATGCCTCTCAATAAGGAAAAAAGCGTTGGTCTCTATGATCCAAGTACAATCTTTTCCCTGATCTGATTATGGGACTTACGGGTTTAGTCAGATCAATTCAGTTAGTTCAGGCTTTTGACTACGTTAGAGAAAAGTTATCCTGGAGAAATCACTCGTGCTTTCCGGGCAAGGGAAGTTTTTTCGAGTTCGGTTTTGGAAGAACAGATGGATTAGTCTCTTGTCTGGATATCCGTGGGGACGAGGCATCGAGTGTGGGACCCTGCCCCGTTCAAGAAGTGCTACTTCCGCTGCTAGCACCCCCAAATTCGTTGTGCAGTGGGGTCAGGGATCCTATAGCCGGTATCAGAGCAAATTGGCTAATGAGGATGAACTCAGAAGCCAAAAATGTCAAAAAATTTTGAAGAAGCAGTAAAAGGTTGTAATTGTGTGATAAAATTCATACAAATTAATATTCAAACTGAAATTCATAAATTGGTAATTGGGTCTTCAGATGGAAGTACCACAATTGTACAGAATCCCTAACTTGCTTGAGGCCTAGACATGATGGTATTTACCTTATAGTTCCAAGGACCGTGACTACCCGTATATACCGAGGGTATAACTGTAGCTCTTTACTGGCAGTATATACGAGTAAATCTAAGACTTGAAATTATAAGCATTAATACTATCTAGATGATGAATTCGAATGTGGTTGATAGGATTTTAAATTCTAATTGAGAACTGATGAGTTGATTTGGATTCTGATTGAAAAATGAAGATTTCTGAATTTTGGCTGAATTGTAATAACTAAGCAAAACCACAATAAGGATGAATGGGACGAGTCCTTGTGATAATGTTCGTAGTAGCTGGAATGATGTTAATGACTTCAGCAAATCACTATGAGATTAGTGGATTGTGTTGGCAGATTGCTGCTGTTAACACTTGACCCAGTGGATCAAGTTGAGGGGTGTCAAATTAAAACTATGTAAAATTGAAAATTTCCATGGCGGACTGTTCAGATAGAAATCTCGGTCTAAGGGACCATTATTGTGATAAGGATTGAATGTTACGATCTGAGTGGATTATGATCTGATGATGAGTTTTATATAAGGGATCTTTATCCCAGGATTCTGTTGGGTTCTCCAGACTATAAGGAACCCATAATCAGTTGGATCTTAAGGAAAAGAATTCTCCTCTAGTTTTGCGAGATGAGGACATCTCGCGGTTTTTAAGTGGGGTAGAATGCAAGACTCCTCCCTTGCCTCTCAGGATGTCTAGTATCTTCCCCTGTAATCAAAACCCTCTTCAGAAATATAAAAGATCTTGTTTCTACCTGTTCTAGCTTAGAGAGAGAAAATGTTCTAGAGTGAGGTTATTCAGATTTTGAATATTTTTGGATGGAAAAATATCTCTTCTTATTAAAAAGAGCTCCCCCAAAACAAAAGTTCAAAAAGATTTTCAGAAGGTGCATTAGAAATCACGTATAATCTGTTCAAGAGGCCTTATCCTAGGAATCCAGATTCTCGAAAATTTTTAAATTAAGGTTCTGAGGGGCCAATCAGACTCATCCAAATGTATGGAGGAAATGAAGAAATAAACAAAATCTCCCTAAAAATGAGTGAATACTCACATAAGATGAAGAGTTGACTAAGGACAAGGATATTAGTTAAAACAAGAAGAGATATTTAGTGAAATGATGCATTTTTGACACCTCAGTGTGGGGGAATTCCCCTCATGAAGGAGGCACCTATTTCACATGTGTGGTTGAGTTTTAAACTCACAAATAATGAGATATTTTCATCTCTCCTCTTTCCTGCTTCAACTAGATCTAAAAAGTGAGCTAAACTGACCTAAGAATAGTAAAAAATTGACCAAACTGATCTAGAAATTTCCACTGTTACTCTGCTTCTCCCAAGAGCCAAGAACTGTGAATTTCTTAATAATTCACTAGTTTTTGACCATTTCCTCTTCTAAAGAATTGGTGGCCACTCTTGTTGCAAACAAGATAGATCCCTCAAACCATCAAGCCAAAGGAAAGCTCCTAGAATTTCATTTAAGTAAGAAATCTTACTTTTTCGTATTCTTTTAATAGTTTTCTAAATTGTTGTTATCTTAAAATGATAAACAGATGCTATGCCTTCTTGGAAAGGCTTTCCTCCTCTCTCATTCTTAAAATCAGCCCTTCTTTATCCTAGTTAAGTGATCTAATTGTTGGAATTAAACTTTTCATATTATTTCTCTCTTGAAAGTGAAAATTGATTAGTTTACAGTGCTTAAAACCAATTGTGGATAATTTTTAAATAATTTAAAGTTAGGAAAATTTAAAAAATGGTCAGCCATACAAAGGAGGTTATGGTAAAATTTTCTAAAAATTGGTAAAATAAGTTTTATCTTTTATTATCCAAAAAGAGTAATCCCCACCAATTGTGTATTCTAAAAGTGTAATTTTGATTTTATGCATAGAGAAATTTATTTTTATTTCAAAAGAGTTATTTTCATCAATTTTCATTTTATGCATAGGAAGATGCATAAAGAAATTTATTCTTATTCCAAAAGAGTTATTTTCATCAATTTTGATTTTATGCATAAAGAAATTTATTTTTATTTCAAAATAGTTATTTTTCATCAATTTTTATTTTATGCATAGAAAGATGCATAAAGAAATTTATTTTTATTTCAAAAGAGTTATTCTCATCAATTTTTATTTTATGCATAGAAAGATGCATAAATAAAATTTATTTTTATTTCAAAATAGTTATTCATATCAATTTTTATTTATGCATAGAAAGATGCATAAAGAAATTTATTTTTATTTCAAAAGAGTTATTCTCATCAATTTTTATTTTGTGCATAGAAAGATGCATAAAGAAATTTAATTTTAATTCAAAAGAGTTATTTTCATCATTTTTCATTTTGTGCATAGAAAGATGCATAAAGAAATTTATTTTTATTTCAAAAGAGTTATTCTCATCAATTTTCATTTTATGCATAGAAAGAAACATAAAGAAATTTATTTTTAATTCAAAAGAGTTATTCTCATCAGTTTTCATTTTATGCATAAGAAGATGCATAAAGAAATTTATTCTTATTCCACAAGAGTTATTTTTATCAATTTTGATTTTATGCATAAATAGATGCATAAAGAAATTTTTTTTTATTCCAAAAGAGTTATTCTCATCAATTTTGATTTTCTGTATAAATAGGTGCATAAAGAATTTATTTTTATTCCAAAAGAGTTAGTCTCATCAACTTTGATTTTATGCATAAATAGGTGCATAAAGAATTTATTTTTATTCCAAAAGAGTTATTCTCATCAATTTTGATTTTATGCATAAATAGGTGCATAAAGAATTTATTTTTATTTCAAAAGAGTTATTCTCATCAATTTTGATTTTATGCATAGAATGATGCATAAAGAAATTTATTTTTATTCCAAAAGAGTTATTCTCATTAAAACTGAATTTATGCTTAGAAAGATGCATAAAAGATTTATTTTTATTTCGAAAGTGTTATTCTCCTTAAAATTGAAATTATGCATGAATAGACATGTAAAGAATCTTTAAATAAAAAATAAGGATTCTCTTGCATTCTAAGAAAGGATGTGATGTGATGGGATGTGAATCAGATAGATGAGAATGAATAGAGAATAGATGTGATGAAAACTGAAGTAATGAGAATGAGAGGTAGATAGATGTGATGATATTTGATATGAATCAAATAGATGAGAATGAATGAATGGATAGATGTGATGAGAATGAGAGGTAAATAGATGTGATGAGATGGGATGCGAATCAGATAGATGGGAATGAATGGATGGATGGATGTGATGAGAATAGGAGTGACGAGAATGTGAGGTGAATAGATGTGATGAGAAGTAATGTGAATTTGATAGATGGGAATGAATGGATGGATGGAAGTGGATGTAGATGAAGAATAGAAGTGGATGTATGTTAAAGAATGGATGTAGATGTATGTGATAAGTATGGATGTGGATGTATGTGAAGGATGGATGTGAAGAATAGAAGTGGATGTATGTTAAAGAATGGATGTGGATGTATGTGATAAGTCTGGATGTGGATGTATGTGAAGGATGGATGTGGATGTATGTGAAAGGATAGATGTGGATGTGTATGTGATAAGTATGGATGTGTATATGATAAGTATGGATGTGGATGTATGTGAAAGGATAGATGTGGATGTGTATGTGATAAGACTGGAAGTGGATGTATGTGGGAGAATATATGTGGATGTAAATGTGATGGATATGAACGAGAATTGAAGCGATGTGATGGGATGTGAATCGGGATGTGAATGAATGATATAGGATGTGAATGAATGCGATAGCATATGAATTGGGATGTGAATGAATGATATAGGATGTGAATGAATGATGAGGGATGTGATGTGATGTGAATCGGGATGTGAATGAATGATATAGGATGTGAATGAATGATAAGGGATGTGAATGGATGTGATGTGATGTAAATCGAGATGTGAATGAATGATATAGGATGTGAATGAATGATAAGGATGTGATGTGTGTGAATCGGGATGTGAATGAACGATAAGGGACATGATTGAATGTGTTAGCATGTGAATCAGGATGTGAATGAATGAGATGTGATGTGAAATGAATGTGATAAGATGCGATGTAAACTAGATAGATGTTAATGTATGTGAAGTGATGAGATATATGGGTAGATGCAAGTGGGTGAGATCTGATGAGGATAAATAAGGAAATAAGTGATGAGATAGAAAAAGATGTGATTAGATGTGATTAGATGAGAATGGGAATGCTTATGAAATGAGGTGGATTGATGTGTGGATAATGTGGATTGATGTGCATGGATGTTTGGATGATGTGGATTGACATGTGGATTGATATGGATGGATGTATGGAAGATATGGATGGATGTGTGGATAATGTGGATTGATGTGGATGATGTGGATTGGTGTGTGTATGATGAGTGAAGGATGTGGATTGATGTGGATGATGTGGATGGATGTATGGATGAGGTGTATTGATGTGTGGATAATGTGGATTGATGTGCATGGATGTTTGGATGATAAGGATTGATGTGTGGATTGATGTGGATGGATGTATGGAAGATATGTTTGGATGATGTCGATTGATGTGTGGATTGATGTGGATGGATGTATGGAAGATATGGATGGATGTGTGGATAAAGTGGATTGATGTGGATTGGTGTGTGTATGATGAGTGAAGGATGTGGATGATGTGGATGGATATATGGATGAGGTGGATTGATGTGTGGATAATGTGGATTGATGTGCATGGATGTTTGAATGATGTGGATTGACGTGTGGATTGATGTGGATGGATGGATGATGGATGAGGTGGATTGATGTGTGGATGATGTGATTGGATGTGATTTGATGTAAGAATGATGTGATGTGATAGGGATCGATGATGAAAATAAAATTGTGGTAAGATGAAAAAAGATGGGGTCTAATGTGAAAGGATGCGGAGTAATGAGAAAAGATGGAAATATTGTTGGAATTGTATTTGTTTGTGAAATCTGTTTTTAAATAACTGTTTTATGTCAAGAATGTTGGGGAAGTATTTTGACCATCTTGTGAATGAGGTCGTGTGGAGACCCATCTGTTAAAGTTACAACTGCTGAGACGGAGAGTCATCGGAGGACGTCTCGCGTAGCAAGGTCAACTGAGGTCTTGACCAGCCTCGGTTTGATTAAATGGTGAGCTTCCAGTAGAGTGGATGAGGGACCAAGGAAGCGGCCTATGAGTGAAGCGCTAGGTGACCTGCGAAGGATCCTAGAGGGTGCTGACCATACGGTGCTCGGGCTCTCGGTCGCCGAAGATACCCACCACGAGTACGTCGGGGAAGATATTGGAACAAGGAGTAAGAGTTGTTTTCTGAATTCAGGCATGGATTTGGTTGATTGACCTTGCTGGTCCTCAACGGATGAGTCCAAGGCTCTTTTATATGGATCTGTTGGTTGATCTTGCTGATCTTCAACGGAGATTCCATCTGGATATTTTTATGTGATTATATTGTCAGGTACTATGAGCTAGGAAGTATTGAAAAGGCCCCTGAGTGAACAGGTGGTGAGCGTTCTGGTTGCCAATGATGCCATAGGTACACCGATGAAGGAAGGAATTGGAAATTAGGATTCAACTGGATAATTAGAGGATTATGATCAGTAACACTATGGTTTCATTAAATGATTGTTTTAAAGATTGTTGAATATGTGAAAAAGGCAAGTTCACATTGGGTGTGTAAGTGGTGTGACTAGTTTTATGTTTGCATGAATATCCAGCTAGGGGGCCTGGGAACTCTTTTCCCTGGTACCCGAGACAAAAACTAACCAAATTCCTAATTGGATCCCATCACTATACAGTGGTTGGTGGACGGTTGTCTAACCCATGGGACTGGATGGGGTAGGCTGGACTGATGGATCCGTAAATCGAGACTCAATTTCTGTATAGTACGATAGATGAGGTAAATCCAGGATAAAAATTGTTCTATGGAAAAGAATCAATAGTTGTGCCTCTCAATGAGGGAAAAAGCGTTGGTCTCTATGATCCAAGTACAATCTTTTTCCTGATTTGATTGTGGGACTTACGGGTTTGGTCAGATCAGTTTAGTTAGTTCAGGCTTTTGACTATGTTAGAGAAAAGTTATCTTGGAGGAATCGCTCGTGCTTTCTAGGGAAGGGAAGTTTTTTCGAGTTCGGTTTTGGAAGAACCGATGGATTAGTCTCTTGTCTGGATATCCGTGGGCAAGGCCCCGAGTGTAGGACCTTGCCCCGTGAAGTGCTACTTCTGCTGCTAGCACCCCCAAATTCGTTGTGCAGTGGGGTCAGGGATCCTACAGTCGGTATCAGAGCAAATTGGCTTCTAACGAGGATCAATTGAGAAGCCAAAAATGTCAAAAATTTATGAAGAAGCAGTAAAAAGTTATAATTGTGTGATAAATTTCATACAAATTAATATTCAGACTGAGATTCATAAATTGGTAATTGGGTCTTCAGATGGAAGTACCGCAATTGTATGGAATCCCTGACTTACTTGAGGCCTAAACATGATGGTATTTACCTTATAGTTCCAAGGACCGTGACTACCCATATATACCGAGGGTATAATTGCAGCTCTTTACTGGCAGTATATACGAGTAAATCTAAGACTTGAAATTGTAAGCATTAATACTATCTAGATGATGAATTCGAATGTGGTTGATATGATTTTAAATTCTAATTGAGAACTGATGAGTTGATTTGGATTCTAATTGAAAAATGAAGATTTCTGAATTTTGGCTGAATTATAATAACTAAGCAAAACCACAAGGATGAATGGGACGAGTCCATGTGGATGACGTTAATGACTTTAGCAAATCACTATGAGATTAGTGGATTGTGCTGGTAGATTGCTGCTATTAACACTTGACCCAATGGATCAAGTTGAGGGGTGTCAAATTAAAACTCTGTAAAATTGAAAATTTCCATGGCGGACTGTTCAGATAGAAATCTCGGTCTAATGGACCATTATTGTGATAAGGATTGAATGTTACGATCTGAGTGAATTATTATCTGATGATGAGTTTTATATTAAGGGATCTTTATCCCAGGATTCAGTTGGGTTCTCCAGACTATAAGGAACCCATAATCAGTTGGATCTTAAGGAAAAGAATTCACCTCTAGTTTTGCGAGATGAGGACATCTCGCGTTTTTTAAGTGGAGTAGAATGTAAGATTTCTCCCCAGCCTCTCAAGATGTCCAGTATCTTCCCCTATAATAAAATCCCTCTTCAAAAATATAAAAGATCTTGTTTCTACCTGTTCTAGCTTAGAGAGAGAAAATATTCTAGAGAGAGATTATTCAAATTTTGGATATTTTTGGATAGAAAAATATCTCTTCTTATTAAAATAAGTTCCCTCGAAACAAAAGTTCAAAAAGATTTTCAGAAGGTGCATTAGAAATCAAGTATAATCTGTTCGAGAGGCCTTATCCTAGGGGTCCAGATTTTTAAAAATTTTTAAATTAAGGTTCTAAGGAGCCAATCAGATTTATCCAAATATATGGAGGAGATAAATGAAGAAATAAAGTAAATCCCCCTAAAAATGAGTAAATACTCACATAAGATGAAGAGTTGACTAAGGATAAGGATATTAGTTAAAAAAAGAAGAGATATTTAGTGAAATGATACATTTTCGACACCTCAGTGTGGGGGAATTCCCCTCATGAAGGAGGCGCCTATTTCACGTGTGGTTGAGTTTTAAACTCACAAATAATGAGATATTTTTATCTCTCCTCTTTCCTGCTTCAACTAGATCCAAAAAGTGAGCTAAACTGACCTAAAAATGGTCAAAAATTGACCAAACTGATCTGGAAATTTCTAGAATCAGTTTGCTTGGTTAGAAGCTCAGTTTCTTTTTTAAATAGAAGCCTCTCCCTTTGTTGAAGCTTAATAGTGTTTTATGCACTGTTACTCTGCTTCTCCCAAGAGCCAAGAACTGTGAATTTCTTAATAATTCACTAGTTTTTGACCATTCCCTCTTCTAAAGAATTGGTAATAACCACTCTTGTTGCAAACAAGAGTAGATCCCTCAAACCATCAAGCCAAAGGAAAGCTCCTAGAATTTCATGTAAGTAAAAAATCTTACTTTTTCTTATTCTTTTAATGGTTTTCTAAATTGTTGTTATCTTAAAATGATAAACAGATGCTATGCCTTCTTGGAAAGGCTTTCCCCCTCTCTTATTCTTAAAATCAGCCCTTCTTTATCCTAGTTAAGTGATCTAATTGTTGGAATTAAACTTTTCATATTATTTCTCTCTTAAAAGTGAAAATTGATTAGTTTAGAGTGCTTAAAACCAATTGGAGATAATTTTTAAGTAATTTTAAGTTAGGAAAATTTGAAAAATGGTCATCCATACAAAGGAGGTTATGGTAAAATTTTCTTAAAATTGGTGAAATGAGTTTTATCTTTTATTATCCAAAAAGAGTAATCCCCACCAATTGTGTATTCTAAAAGTGTAATTTTGACTTTATGCATAGAAAGATGCATAAAGAAATTTATTTTTATTTCAAAAGAGTTATTTTCATCAATTTTTATTTTATGTCTCGCGTAGCAAGTTCAGTCGAGGTCTTGACTAGCCTTGGTCTGATTAAACGGTGAGCTTCCGGTACAGTGGATGAGGAACCAAGGAAGCGGCCTATGAGTGAAGCGCTAGGTGACCTGCGAAGGATCCTAGAGGGTGCTGACCATACGGTGCTCGGGCTCTGGGTCACCAAAGATACCCACCACGAGTACGTCGGGGAAGATATTGGAACAAGGAGTAAGAGTTGTTTTCTGAATTCGGGCATGGATTTAGTTGATTGACCTTACTGGTCCTCAACGGATGAGTCCAAGGCTCTTTTATATGGATCTGTTGGTTGATCTTGCTGATCTTCAACGGAGATTCCATCTGGATATTTTTATGTGATTATATTGTCGAGTACTATGAGCTAGGAACTATTGAAAAGGCCCCTGAGTGAACAGGTGGTGAGCGTTCTAGTTGCCAATGATGCCATAGGTACACCGATGAAGGAAGGAATTGGAAATTAGGATTCAACTGGATAATTAGAGGATTATGATTAGTAACACTATGGTTTCATTAAATGATTGTTTTAAAGATTGTTGAATTTGTGAAAAAGGCAAGTTCATATTGGGTGTGTAAGTGGTGTGACTAGTTTTATGTTTGCATGAATATCTACCTAGGGGGCCTGGGAACTCTTTTCCCTGGTACCAGGGACAAAAACTAACCAAATTCTTAATTGGATCCCATCACTATACAGTGGTTGGTGGGCGGTTGTCTAACCCATGGGACTGGATGGGGTAGGCTGGACTGATGGATCCGTAAATCGAGACTCAATTTTTGTATAGTATGATAGATGAGGTAAATCCTGGATAAAAATTATTCTATCGGAAAAGAATCAACGGTTATGCCTCTCAATGAGGAAAAAAACGTTGGTCTCTATGATCCAAGTACAATCTTTTCCCTGATTTGATTGTGGGACTTACGGGTTTGGTCAGATCAGTTCAGTTAGTTCTGGCTTTTGACTACGTTAGACAAAAGTTATCCTGGAGGAATCGCCCGTGCTTTCCGGGCAAAGGAAGTTTTTTCGAGTTCGGTTTTGGAAGAACCGATGGATTAGTCTCTTGTCTGGATATCGGTGGACAAGGCGGACCCTACCCTGTGCAAGAAGTGCTACTTCCGCTACTAGCACCCCCAAATTCATTGCGCAATGGAAGTAGATGTGCCATTGTCTATGCAAGATGGCAAAGTGAAGTACCTTGCAGATGTACTTCATGTTCCCAACATAACAAAGAATCTGGTTTCAGTTGGCCAGATGATTGAGCAGGGTTTGCAGGTTCGGTTTAATCCTGATGGTTGTTATGTTTTAAAGACAAGTGCAGGTTGCAAAAGGCAACAGAGTGGGCAGAATGTAAACATGCCTGAAGTGAGTGCTGCAATGTTTGCAAATGGTATTTGGCATAAAAGAATTGGACATGTGAATGTGCAGAGAATGAAGTCTATGCAGACTAAAGGAATTGTGACAGGGCTGCCAAAGTTTAAAGTTGAAGGTATGCAGAAGATATGTGAAGCATGCCAATTTGGAAAGCAAACAAAGCATGTATTTCCATATAACAGAAATGTGAGCAGAAATGCACTAGATGTTGTGCATTCAGATGTATGGGATCCTACGAAGACCATGTCTATGGGAGGCTGCAGGTATCACTTTCAGAATTTCAGAGTTATGATTGAAAAGCAAACAAGGAAATATGTAAAGTGCCTAAGGTCATATGGAGGGGGAGAGTACTTCTTCAATGAGTTCTCTGGATTTTTGAAGAAGAATGGTATTCGGAGACAGTTTACATGTAGATACACTCCGTAGCAAAATGGAGTTGCTGAGCAAAAAAATAGGCACATTGCTGAGATTACACGAGCATTGATGGGAGAGAAGAATATGCCACATAGCTATTGGGCTGAGACTGTTTCTACAACAGTTTACATCATGAACAGGACTCCAACTGCAGCCATACATGATGTAACTCCAGAGGAGAGGTTTACTGGCAGAAAACCTAATTTGTCTCATCTGAAAGTCTTTGGATGCATTGCATATGTGCATGTTCCAGATGAGCTCAGAAGCTGAAAAATGTGTGTTTATTGGGTATTCCCTCGAGCAAAAGGGATACAGGTGTTATAACCTTACTACCTGTGAGTTGAGGGTAAGCAGGGATGTTGTTTTTGATGAGATGAGCAGCTGGTATGGTGCTGAAAAAGAAGCTGTTGGGGCTGATGTGAGTGGAAATATGGTTGCACAGAATGCAAGTCAGCAATCATAGTCTTTGAGTGGACCAGGAGAGTCCTCATCTAGTGGTTTAGTTGATAGACCATGGAGTGGCAGGCTGCGTCATAATACCAGTCCTGCAAATGTGATTAGTACATCACATAAAGGCAAAGAGAAAGTGATTGAGCCCCTTAGTATGCCTGACATTTCTGTAGGGAATTCTCATGTTGATGGAGAGTCTAGTGGCTCAGAGATGAGCCTTGATGAGGATCTTAGGATACCAGCTATGAGAACACATGGTGTAAAGAAGGCTGTGGAAGCCATGAATGCAAAGCTGCGAAGATATGGGAGAGTGAAGAATCCTGTGCAGAGGTTTACCTATGATGGTTATGTGGCACATCACTATGCATACATGGAAAAAGTTGTACAGGTTGTAGAGCCCACATGCATTGATGAGACTGTTGGAAATGTGTGTTGGGAGAAAGCTATGGATGAGGAGATGGATGCACTATATGGAAATGAGACTTGGGATTTAGTGCAATTGCCTGAAGGCAAGAAAACCATTGGATGCAAGTGGATGTACAAAGTAAAACATAACAGTGATGGAAGCATAAGCAAGTATAAGGCTAGATTGGTAGCCAAAGGATATACGCAGACATATGGCATTGATTATGAGGAAACTTTCAGCCCAGTTGCCAAGATGGCAACAGTGAGAGTTGTGATAGCAGTGGCTGCATCAAAGCAATGGTCTTTACATCAGATGGATGTAAAGAATGCATTCTTGCATGGGGATTTACAGGAAGAGGTGTATATGTTGCAACCACCTGGTTATGAGGATGTGAGTCACCCCCGAGCATGTTTTGCAAGTTGAAGAAAGCCTTATGTGGCTTAAAACAAGCACCAAGAGCATGGTCTAACAAGATTTTTGAATATCTTGTCACTATTGGCTTTCATGTAGCCAACGCCGATTTCTCGTTTGTAAGTGAGACACAGTGATAGAGGGGTTGTGCTTGTTGTCATCTATGTAGATGACCTGATCACTCTTGGGATACCCATGTATTGAGCTCCCACCATAAACTCCACAAGATCATAACTCCCCACTAGCCTTATTGTAACCTCGTTGTAAGTGAGACACAGTGATAGAGGGGTTGTGCTTGTTGTCATCTATGTAGATGACCTGATCACTCTTGGGATACCCATGTGACTATTGGGCTCCCACCATAAACTCCACAAGATCATAACTCTCCACTAGCCTTATTGTAACCACTTCTTGATATAACATATGTTAATGACCAAATCCCACAACTCATTAGCCTAAGCTAATGCTAGTAATTCTAGGAGATGTTCACACACCCAAGCTAATGCCAAAATGCTAGGGGGGTGTTCACACTAGTTAACAATACGAAGCCAATGAATACATGGGCCTAATATTTAGATGCACTTTGAATGAATTGGAAGTAGATTAGTGCTGATATTTGAGAGTTTATAGGTTCTCAACCAAAATAGAGAGCTTTTCTTGGCATGTAATTGTTGACACTTGTTGGTGGCCTCAGATGATGTTTATATGCAACACAGAGCATGTATGGATGTAAAGTAATATGGTATACACTTGATTGGATCATTTCTCGGTGATTTAACACATTAATGAGCTCATTGTTATTCAATATTACAAGCTATAGTGGACTGTTTTTGTATGGATAGTAGATGTATGTGAATAAATGGATGCAAATAATCAAGATTGAGCTTAAGTGAGTACATTGGAAATAATATTGAGCTCGTTATTGATTGGATCATTTCTCGGTGATTTAGTGCATTAATGAGCTCCTTATTGTGCAAGATTGCAAGGTATAGTGGATTGCTTGTACTAGATAGTGGATGTATGTGAACAAATGGATGTAAATAATCAAGATTGAGCTTGAGTGAGTACATTGGAATGTTTTGAAATGTGGAGGATTGTTTTGGATTTGTTTCTCATATTTTGTAAGGGGCGTCAAGTGATTTTTAGCTTATGTAAACAATGGTTTTTAAGTCCCAGATTCTGTCACCATAAAAATTATGGAATGTGTGGCCAGCATTGGGGACCAGGCACATGTATGGCCAGCATTGGGGACCAGGCACATGCATGTGTGTCTTTGAGGTGAATGTTTACAATACTCAATGAACATTGTGCATAGCACATGTATGTGTGTGTTTGAGTTGAATGTTTGCAATAAATACTCAATGAACATTGTGCATAGCAAGATGCTGGTTCAAATAATATTGTTGGCAAAAATCTTGATAGATATAACTTCTACATTTGGAAGTACCTTATGATAAACTTTCTTAAAGGCAAAGGGCTTTGGAATTTGGTGATAATGAGACGGAGCCAAGGGTTCCACCAGTGAATGCAACATCTGACCAATTTACAAGCAGAGGGCTTTCAAAGTGTTGCATTATTTCTTGATTCCTGTGACAAATGGCATGTTATGCCATATTCAGGGACGACACAGATAATCCCAAGGATATATGGGATACATTGGTGAAGTTGTATGATACAGCTACACAACCAAAGATGAAATTGAAGTAAAAGATACATAGTGTGACTTGAAATAACAGGAGCATAAATGAGTATGTACATGAGATTAAAGGATGTGTAGATGCACTTGCATCTATTGGTTCCCCCATGGAAGATGATGATTTGGTTGCCACCATAGCAACATGATTCACTACAACAGTCTATCATTTGGTGCACATGGTGGTAGATGTTTTTACCCTCATGCTAGAGGGAGATCTGGAGTATGACATAGAAATTATATATCATCTAGCAATGAAGGACTACATATCATTTGTTTACCATGAAGCATGTGATGGGTACTATGACATATGCATGACAGCACACCATTGGAGAAAAATGTGAAGCTAAGGGCTGCTTGTGGGGGTGAAGAGATTGAGGATGTGACAGTGTGTAGAAAGATGGTGTTGGTAGTTTGATATACATAACTATCACTAGACCAGATTTATGCTATGTGGTTGGGCTTGTGAGTTAGTTTATGCGCAAAGCCCAAGGGAACCACATTTGGATGGAGTGAGACGAATCTTCAGATATGTGTGAAAGCTATAACACATTATGGAATTATTTATGAGTATGGAAAAGATATGAATGTTCATAGATATACAAATGCATATTGGACAAGTAGTTCAGGGATATAAAGATGCAGATTGGATAAGTAGTTCATAGAACATTTACTAGTGGCTATGCTTTCACATTGGGAAGTGCAGTGTGGTGAGTTGAAGTAGAAAAAAGTAACCTACAGTTGCTTTATCTAGCACAGAGGTAGAGTATAGAGGAACAGTTATGGCTGCATATAAGGTGGTATGGGTCACAAAGCTACTTGAAGATTTGAGAGATCAATGTGATGGGAAAGTTATACATTGTGACAACATTAGTGATTAATTAGTTAAATTTGAGCTAAACTAGAGCCTAAATTAAAGATTTGGAAACCTTCATTATTTTAAGACTTTCAAATTTGAGTTCATTGCACTCTAATCATTTCAAATTGCTTGCATTATTTCAACTTCTAAAGCTTGAAAATCACTTGTCAATTCTTGTATGAGATTAGTAATTGCCATAGAGACTTAATAAAGCTCATGGTGGTAAGACCTTCTCACAAAAGACCAACAACCACATGGCATAAACATTGTGCAGACCATCTTGGAAGGGTTACACACTTGGGAAATTAATGACCTCACAAAGCAAATCATGGATGCATAAAGCAAAAACCAAAGCCTGCCCAAAGCACAAGTGCATGAGATGACCATAACACATAACATGGCATTCACACTAAAGGAATCAAAGATACATAAGGAAATCAAATACAAAGCATCATGAAACACTAATGAAACTCAAGACCACATTAAAGAAGCTATTAAAGATCCAAGAGTGAAGCCAAAGAGAAAAAACCAAGAGCCAGGAAGTAGCCTAACATCGAACATAAGAATCAATGAGAGCAAAGTCTACACACTAAAGGTAGCATGAAAATGAAGACAAAGCTAAAAGGTGGACAACAAGAAGAGGAAGGTGATCTCAAGCCAATAGCAACACTAAGGGACATCGAGTTACCAACCACTACCCTAACCAAAATCAATTCAAACCAAATCTAAATGTTGTAAAGCCACCAAATCAGGAAAAACATTAGAGGAAAAATTTAGACCAAAGGCTATTTTTCAAGGGTCTTCCAGAATTCTTGGGCTATTTTAGACCAAAACGATTGCTAGATTTTTTAATATATTCATCCAAGGTATCATTTTTTGGGTCAATTTTGATGGAAAAATCACCAAATTTACACTAAAAGTGAGCATATATCCTGATTTGTTTTTCAAACATTCACCAAAATTCTCCTCAAAGTCTACCTTCAATGAGAAAAAGATTCACCAATCTATCTCTACTTTGACTATAAGATATGCTTCTTATTTTAACCCTTCACCAAATGAGTAGGTAAGTTGATGTGTTTTTTAAAAGAACACAACCACCTAAGAGTAGACACCATAGAGAACCTAGGGGGGAAGAATGCAATGTAATTAATCCTAATCACCTAAGAGTAGCTAGTTAAGCACCTATGGGGGATGATGTTTATCCACCTACCATCTACATTAAGACGAGTGAAGTATTGTAAACCTCACATCCAATCAACTTGTAGTAGACTAAGAATATGGCACCAATGGGGGGTGTTGAGAAATGTGGTGCCATGGAGCATAAGAGATGGTAGGGAGTGAGCATGAGTAAGACAAACAAGCAAAAGACTAGGAAGCTGCCACATGAGCAAGCTAGATTTATCCCACATGAGAAGGAAAAGCCAAATGTGTACCCTCCCATATAAAAGGGGAAATTTTCAAGCAATGGAATGAATCAAGCTCTCAAGCCTCTTTATGAGTACAAGTCTCAATCTTATAACCTAATTGTGCTTATTTAGCATAATCTTTTCATCATCATGTGTGTCATTAGGCTACACCCACCTTAGGTTAGCCCACTCTAATCAAGTTTAGGATTTAGATTAGCAAGCAAACCATAGCCATGTTTGAGGTGCCATGTCCAATTATTAATAAAAAGGATGACATATTCATACAGGGGATCCAAATATACATTACCATTGTGGACTCCCCTAGATTCAAGTAGTAATTTAAAGTCTGAATAATCAAAGTCACCTAGGACATTGCTATATCTCACCTATAAAAAGCACCCCAAACAAAGGAAGATAATGTGTCAGACAAAGGCAAGAATACGAGCATGCAATAGACAAAGGAAGATAATGTGTCAGATAAAGGCAAGAATACAAGCATGTGATATCAAGATTTGGGTGTCCCCTAGAGTTGGTTATAGTGACAAGGGCTCCCATTTCATCAATGAGGTCATTGAACATCTACTAACTAGATTTATGGTGGTGTACCAAAAGTCATCACTATACTATCCCCCACAAGCCAATGGATGGACAAAAGGTACTAATAACATTCTCTTTTTGGTATCCTGACCAAGATTGTAGAAGATAGGTGTAACAATTTGGAGTACAAGTTAATGGTAGCAATGTTTGCCTATAGGACTTCCTATAAAGTATCTATTGGACAAACTCCTTTTCGGTTCGCATATGGGATTGAGACAGTGATGCCTATGGAATATTTATTTCCCAGCTTGAGGATGGTAGTGAAAGAATATCTTAGAGGGAATGCTCTAGCTTAGAGGTTAATTGAGTTAGAAAATCTCAATGAAACTAGAGTGGTTTCTCTCCATGGGATGATTATAGATAAGCTCAGGGGAAAATGATGGTTTGACCAAAACTTAAAAACAAAATAGCTACAGGAAGGAGACTTGGTACTTATGTACAGAGTTAGTTCTTTCAAAAGTAAGAAATTAAAATATCAAGGGCTAGGGCAATTTAGAGTTACAGAGCTTGCTTCCCAAGGTGTTGCTTGCATTGAAACTATTGATGGAGTTGAGATGCAGAGCTACATAAATAGTAGCAAACTAAAAAAGTACTATGGACCCTTAAGCAAAGATATGCTAGGGTTGTCTTCACACAAAACAAAGCAAAACTAAAACAAGATGTTGGGTTTAGCAATCAAGGGAAAACAATAGACGAGCAACATCTGCAAGAATCTCCAGTCAACTTGAGGCCTACTCCCCCCACCTCATATCCTCTGTGCCCATAAAAATATCAGGGGATTTTTTCTTCATTGAAATCTTAGTTTCTCATACACCTTTGATGCACATGCCCCCATTTGCCATATGGGATTATTGCTTATGTGGCTTGGTCAAGCCTCAGCTAGTGGTGCCACCAATAGCCAACATCATGCTCTTCAAGCCCACCCAACCCGGGCATGCTAGCTCACATAGCTCGCCAACTTGTATTTCCTAGTTTTCCAGTTCACACAGCCCGCTCGCTAGCCATGGTATCCACTTGGCACACTAGTTCACAACTGCAACCCACTTTTTCTAGGGAGCACAAGCACTAGCAACGCGACAAGGTCACACAGCGCGCTAGCCATAGTATCCACTCGGCACACTGGTGCACAACTCCAACCCAGTTTTTCTAGGGAGCATAAGCACTAGCAACACCAAGTAGTAGCGACCCTCCCTCGCTCTAATACCAATGTTGGGTTAGGAAATTAAGGGGAAATAGCAGAAGATCAACATTTGTGTAAGAATATCCGACCAACCTAAGGCGTGGTCCCACCACCTCATATCCCCTATGAACACAAACATATGGGGGGATTTTTGCTTCATTGAAACCTTAGTTGCTATATATGTTTGATGCACATGCCCCCATTTTTCATATGGGATTACTGCTTATGTGGTAGCAACAAAAACTAGTCAAAAGACCGTATTAGATAATTTGGGCGAATGGAGACATTTTGGGAATTTGAAATTGGAGGAATTTCATTAAATTTGGGTAAATTTCTACAACTTTGAGAGATTAAATGATCAAAGAGTGGATGGTTTTCTTCACACCATTAAGGGGTACAATGGATTTTAATACAAGTTGATAATCACACAAATGGGTGGTGTTTATAAATAGCTTTTAATATATGTTCTCCCAGGGTTTTACAATGCTTTCCTCCACCAATAATAAAATTAATGAAAGACCTTTTTTCAAAATATGTACTAAAAATTATGTACAATTTGAGAAATGTAAATGTAAGAACACATTACCAGATAAGTCATTCAATTTGCAAGTCTCCATTGCTAAGCAAGACTTTTGGAAATTTGAGATTGGATGAATTTCATTAAATTTGGGAGAAATTCTACAACTTTGGGAGACTGAATGATCAAAAAATAGATCGTTTTCTTCACACCATTTAGGGGTACAACGGATTTTAAGACAAGTTGATAATCACACAAATGGGTGGTGTTGATAAACATCATTTAATATATGTTCTCCCAAGGGTTTACAATGCTTTCCTGCACCAATAATAGAATTAATGAAAGACCTTTTTTTTCAAAATGTGTATAAGAATTATGTAGAATTTGAGAAAAGTAAATGTAAGAACACTTTACCAGATAAGTCATTCAATTTGCAAGTCTCCATTGCTAAGCAAGCCTTCTTGTGCTTTTGTATGCACATTCTGCGGAATCTTAATCCTCTTAGTATTTGTGACTTTCGATATCCATGACCATACAACTGTATCAACACATTCCCAAACTTAGGGATCCTTGTTATTCTCTACCCAAAACTCGCTCCAACAATCCTCATAGACTTCTCCATCACTTAGTCCTTTTTTCTTAGCACAAGGTGTCCAATATTGAATTAGTAACTTATTGAAATTAGGTGATGTTGCATCTATCTCTATTTCTGATTGGGCAACACCAAGCCATATAGGATAAATTGGATCAGATGGCCTCCCCAAGACAAAGTTTGTTTTCTTAACATCTATCATTGGGCTAAACTGTTCCCTTGTCTTACCACGTAAAGGACCGCAATAATGATTTTTCCATTCCTCATGCCTATGAACTCATTATTGTGCCTATCAAAATTATCCACATGATCTGACAATTGTGTCTTTGGCCAAAAATTTGAGTACATACTTGTCTTTGATAAAATTGGATGCTCAAGTTCCTCTAGCACATTTTTTCAGTAATCTATGAGATGGTCTAATATAGGTTTCATATGATGTTGTCTCACCCCTTCTATCTCTGCACACTTCTCCCAAAACCTAATGTGAGGCCCCCGCCCCCTCCACAGTGCCCCCTCCGAGGGGCACTGGCAGTGGAAGCAGTGTCAGCCTCTCGGGCGGGGTAGGGATCCACACTCGGGGTCTTGCCCGCGGATATCCAGACAAGAGACTAGTCCGGAGGCTCCTCCGAAATCGAGCCTGAAAAAAACCTCCCTCGCCCAGAAGGCACAGGTGATTCCTCCAGGGAAAATCTTCTAACGGGAGAATTATTCTAACGGGTCCAAGTCTTAACTATTCAAACTGATCCGACTATTCAAACTTAACTATTCAAACTGATCTGACTAAATCTGAAGTCACATGGTCAGATCAAAGAAGAGAGTTGCACTTGGTCCATAGAATCACCGCTTTTTTCCTCCTTTAATGAGGCACAGCTGGCTGATTCCCTCCCACACAGAACAAGGGTCTTCTCAGGACTTAATCTAACTAACGTAACTAATCGTAGCTTAATGGTATCGCAGGAATCCCCCGATCCAACCGGCCCATGGGTTAGCCACCACCACTGTATTGGTGGGATTCCTTTATAAGGATTTGGTTATGTTTTGCCTGGGTACCGAGGAAAAGAGTTCCAAGGCCCGCTGGCTAGCGTTTCATGCAAAAATTAAGGTAGGCATACCACGTACACACCCAATATGAAATTTCCATTATAATAGAATCGGCTGTCTTTAAAACAATCCTTCAATGAAAATCATAATATTACTGATCATCATCCTCCAAAATTTCGAGTCCATTGTATTACAAAATATGTCATCTGGACTCTCCGTTTTGAAGACCAGCTAGCCAATGAGATCCAATATCAAAATTTGATTCACAAAAGTCATTCTTTTTAGTCCATCCGAATCTTCCTCGATGCACGCATGGGTGTCCTAGCAACCGCGAGCCTGTGCATCACCTGGTCAGAACCGTCTAGGATCCTACTTAGGTGTCCTAGCACTTCACTCAGGGACTGCTTCGGTCAGACCTAGCCCATTGTACCGGAAGCGCACCATTTTAACCGTATCGAGGTTGGTCAAGACCTCGGCAGGCTTTGCCACCACGAGCGACGTCCCTTGACGACTCCTCGCCAGCTCTTGCAACGAGCCTCTTATTAGTTTAAACACATACCAAATGCTTCCTCCAGCATTCTGGCGTAAAACAGTCCTTTAAAAGAAAACAGAGGTTCTATGCAAGTAAAATTCCCAGTTCCACAAAACCCTTTTTGCTTAATTCATAATTTCATAAATGAGAGTCCTTGATCTCTCATCAGGGTAATCTACCCATCATTTGACTGACTGTCCAACTAGATTCTTGGTGATGTCAGTCAAGGGAAAACTAGTTAACTCAACGGTAGTCTATTTTTTGTATTAAGAACTGGAATTGGTCCATGAAGTTTTTGCTTGATCCAAATCGAGAGATGGACAAGTAGTTCACTGACCATCCCTCTTCTCGTGGTCTAACCAAAATCATTCGGTTTAATTCTAACAAGGATTTTCTTCAGATAAATATCTACTGAACTTCTAATCGTAAGGAAATTCCAACTTTGTGAATTTCATTCCTTCTTAACCATAGTAGAAGAAATGGTTTTATTAGAGAATATCGGATTTTAATGAAAATACTCTTCTTCCATTTAATCTAATTTTGGGTAAATACCAATTCGGTGATTTAACCACATAAAATATCTAAAGATATTCTTTCTACCACTTAATTTCTCAACCTTAATTCCCTAGGTGGAATTATGGTGAAAATTCCTCTTTTGTCTCACCAAAAATTAATTCAAATCTTTCTCTACTTAAATATCATAAAAATTCTTCTTTTAACTAAATACAATTATCCCTTTTTTTGAATAAGCGTAAAATTCCTCTTTTTCTCATTTAATGATTGGATTCCAATTGTCATGGGAATTCCTCTTTTATCATAAAATGAATTTATCTAAAATTCCTCTTTAAATTAAATAAAAATATGCATTATTCCAACTATGCCAATAATTTCACTTTTACCATTTAAATGATTGAATTCCAATTATGATGGGAATTCCTCTTTTATCATTTAAGTTTTCTCATGCATAAAAATAAATTTAACTAAAATTTCTCTTAAAAATTAAATAAAAATATCCATTAATTTAAATATGACAAGAAATCCACTTTTACCATTTAAATCAATTGAATTTCAAATATGATGGGAATTCTTCTTCCATCATTTAAATTTATTCATGCATAAAATAATTTATCTAAAAATTCTCTTTAATTTTAAATAAAAATATTCATTATTTTAATATACCAAATTTTATCTTTCCCTATTGAAACACATGGATCTCCATTATGATGAAAATTTCTCTTTTTGCATAAAAATAAAATTACTAAAAAATTTCTCTTTTTCTCTAATTAATTATTTGAGTATAAACACTAAAAATTAGTTTTCCATGAATGTAATGAAAATTATTCTTTTAGCATAGGGTGATTGATCCTAGAATATGGTAGAAAGTCCTCTTTTCACATTATGCATAAAAATGATTTATGTATTAATTTTCCAAAAATTTTACCATAGCTCTACTTCTGCTATTATTGATAATTTTTAATATTTTCTAAAAGAATAAGACTTAATAATATGATTATGATAGAGTAACTATCATTTGGACCTAAATCTAATTTATAGAATTAATCATAATTTTATTAGTATAAAAGCATTAAAAAACTATTTTCTAACCTCTGGCTTAACTAGCATAGAGTTTGAACTTTGAATTGAGAATTTATCAATGAGAAGCATCATTTGAATAAGAATTGGTCATAGGAATGACCATTCTTTTAGGGAGAGAGAGAGATACATAAAAAGCTAATTAAGCACAAATGTAAACTTTTTATGATTAATCATTAGAATTCTTTAGAAAGCTTAATTTGCATTGAAAAACCATTCATTTGAAACTTCTCAAGCTTGAGATGGGTTGAGAAGTGAAAAGATTGAGAATATTAGAGAAAAAACCATGAAATTACATCTTACCTCTTGACTTGCTTGCTTCTCTATCTTACCTCTTGATTTGCTTGCTTCTCTATCTTAGAAGAAGCCCCCAACCAATCAATTGGTTAGTGTGTTGAGAGGAAAGACCCAAGGATGGTTGAAGAGAGAGAGAAGCTCCAATCTCTCTAAAATGTAGAGGATTTTTAAGGGATAATAGAAAATATGCTAATTTTAATGTAATACTGGCATGTAATACTGGCATGGTCTAGTTCCCATATGAGAATACAAAAGAATGAGGGTCTATTTATAAGTGAGGGAGGCCACTAACTGAGTCCAACTAAGTTCTAGAATTTTCTAGCTTCAGTTTGGCTGAATTTGGACAAGATTTGGACCAGTTTAGCTCCCATTTTGATCTAGTTTGATTCAGGAGAGAGGAGAGATAAAAATATCTTAATATTTTTGAATTAAAAACTCATCCACATGTGTGAAATAGGCACCTACCTCAAATTCTCCCCCCTCCTTACCAAGGTGTCAAAAATGTATCATTATTCTAAAATATCTCATTTTTTTAGTAATATCTCATAGTTTTTAACTAATAAACCTTGTACTCAGTCAACTCTTCATCTTATGTGAGCATTTACTCATTTTTGGGTATTTTCTTTTATTCATTGGATTTATCTCATCCCAACACTTGGATTAATCTTATTGGCCCATAGAAACCTTAATTGGACCATAATCCAAAAATTTCAAAAAATCTTGACCCTTAGGCTAAGGTCTGTTAAAACATTTTTAATTGATTCCTAATGCACCTTAGAGATTTATTTTGAACTTCTGTTTTAGGGAAATATATTTTTAATATTCGGAGAATTTTTTTATACAAAAATATCTTAATATTGAATTATCTCTCTCTAGAATTTTTTATCTCTCTAGGCAAAAATAAGAAAAAATAATATTTTCTTGTATTCAAAAATAGGGAATGATTACAAGGGATTGAAGTAAAGCTTTTTTATTATTTAGGCTGAGGAGGAATCTTACACCTAATGTAGTCCTTTATACCTGCCACCATTACTGCAAGTGATCCCTTACAAATTCAGCTATATTGGTAGCATGTCTGGAAAGTGGTCATCCATCAAAATGTTTCTTCCACAACTCAATGCCTCCTTCTATAGGTATCCAGTCAGGTGAATTGGGTTGCACTTTATTGCATCATCGGTTTTTCTTCAAGCATAAAGAAACGAAATTGCAATGGTTTAGAATGACCCACAAGCATATCATGCCCATCATTAAGTCAACGAAACTCTTGAATTTAGGGATCCTTTTGAGAAGAAATGGTGTTGGTTTGGATTCAGAAGAGCATCTAAATCCATTAGATGTTGAAACATGAATGTTTGACCTACTCTCAATTTCTCAGATAATCTGTTAAACATTGCATCAATGTCCTCATGTGTGTGCCCTACGATCTAGCACTGATTCCATTGACATTCTGAACATTGATGTTGGTGACTCTCTTTACTTGGGCTTTCTTTTAATGAAAGTGTACCTTCGGTTCCTTGAAGATGAAACATCTTTTTTTGATGCACCATTCACAACATTATGTATACTATCATCATGTTCCATGGGCATATATCACTGCGATGGGCTTCCATCTAACATGGTAATTTGCTTGATTGGCCACTTAACCAAGCTTACACTACCAATCTCTTGTGTAGTGCTTGTTGAGGTAGTTCTTAGGTTCTAGTTATTCTTCTCTATTGCCACACCTAAAAAATCCTCTCCCAATACAGCAAAGTTTATGGAATCATAGGGATAAACATATACGATCACACCCTTCCCAATGGTCTCTGTCATGCTTTCATTCCACAAGGCCACACTTTTATCTCTCTAGGACTCACGAATTTTGTTATCATTTTCCAATGATGAAATAGGCATTGCCTCAACATAAGGGGGCATGGACTCACTTTCTATAGTCTCTTCACCCATGGCCTAATCCAAAGCTACACCAACACATTGGAGAGAGGTATTAGGCCATTTGACAACACTCCAAATTGCTTCACCAATTATCGTTGCATCCATAGTGGAGAAAGGTAATATCACAACATTATTAATACCCTTTTCCATTATCACCCGATACATTGTCTATCCCTATTTTCACACCGCTGCAATACCTCTGGGTCAATTACACATACTGCACCAATTGCAACAACTTTATTACCCTCTAGCATCTTTATTTTGTCCCCACCTCTAAATGCCATGGTCCCTGTTTATTTTGTAAGGAAAACTAAAATTATATAAAACACTCATATATCCCAATAAATTCAATAAACATTCTCAAGACAAGAATTCATTAAACTAAAAGGTATAATGGAAGTGTTGCCATTCTCCTCATAATCAAATTCTTATAAGAAGGGGGTAGAGAGGCACCACTGCCATTTCCCTTGCAAATATTTCATGGAGGGTAGAATGGCACCACTACCTTAAGGAAAATGGGAGTAGTTCCACTCTCCCTTGATTATAAGGGAGAATGACAGTGGTGCCATTCCCAAGGGAGAATGGCAGTGGTGCCATTCCCAAGGAGAATGGTAGTGGTGCCATTCTCTACTTCAATCAAGGTGATGGGAGGCCTTGATAATGACACCACTGTCATTATTCCATGAATGTAGTACTTCCATTTTTTCCTTCAAGTTGATGGGATGGAAGGCATTGAGAATCGCAGTGGTGCCATTCTTCCTTCAATGGGAGGCTTTGAGATTGGTAGCACTGCCATTCTTCCTTTAATGTAAGGGAGAATTCTAGAGTTTCTCCCCTTTAAGGTGATGCAAGGGCCTGAGAATGGCAGTGGTGCCATTTTTCCTTGAATGTAAGGGATAATGGCAGTGGTGCCATTCCCCCCTTAAAGGTGTTGGGATGACATGAGAATGGCACCACTACCATTCTTCCCCCCTTAAAGGTGTTGGGATGACATGAGAATGGCACTACTACCATTCTTCTTTGAATGAAAGGGGGGAGAATGGCAGTGGTGCCATTCTACTTTACATACATCAAGCTGGTGGGAGAACTGTACCACTGTCATTTATTCTTGAATGTGATGGGAGCCCTTGAGAATGGCACCACTCAAATACATGCATTTGATTATGAGGAGAATGGCAATATTGCTATTCTACCCTCCAAACAATGTAAGTAAAGGGATTGGTAGTAGTGCCAATTCAACCAGAGTAGAAAGACTAATGAGAGGAGAGAATGGTAGTGGTTTTATTCTTCTTATATTACTTGGAAGGCATTGACATTCTCCCTTGCTTTCATTTCGATGTATTAGGGAAAATGGCACAACTCTCTTTCTCCCTATAAAATTTGAGGGAGAATGGCAATGGTGCCATTCTTCTTCTCATAGATCAAGCTTGTGGGAGAATGCCACCACTGTGATTCTTTCTCGAATGTAAGGGATACTGGAAGTGGTTCCATTCTCCCCTTCATTCAAGGTGATGGGAGGCCTTGAGAATGGCACCACTGTCATTCTTTCTTGAATGTAAGGGAGAATGGAAGTGATGCCATTCAATCAAGGTGATGGGGTGCCTTGAGAATGGCACCACTGCCATTCTTTCTCAAATGTAAGGGAGAATGGCAGAGAATGGTAGTGGTGCCATTCTCCCCTTCAATGAAGGTGATGGGAGGCCTTGATAATGGCACCACTGCCATTCTTCCTCGAATTTAAGGAAAATGATAATGGTGCCATTCTCCCCTTCAACGAACGTGATGGGAGGCCTTGAGAATGGCACCACTACCATTCTTCCTCGAATGTCAGGGAGAGAATGACTGTTAAAACCCTAAGATCTCTCTAGATAATTGTTATGCATAAACATGCATAAATCAGGCATAAACTTAACCACCCAACCACCCCCGAGCCCAAGGGATGCACACATGAATAATAAATGAAATACATCATACCTCTACCTTGATGTCCCATACCATCAAGAGGTATAACTCCAATCCAATAGCATGTAGCTAAAGTGTGAAATGGTAAATGAGTAGATATGGACCTCTACACAAGAGACCATAGCATAAGCCTCCAAGCCTCCAAGCTTCCAAGCTCCCCAGTCCCCTTGAGTGTGCCCCATGCCCCTATTATATAGGAGGGCCCTCAAGCGACTCTTGACTTTCCATTTCTCATGTGTGACCCTTGGATGCCTGACCCTAACCTTAACCCTTAAGGTTAGTCCTAACCCATGCTCCACTAGAGCTTGTTCCCATGCTCCCATGCTCACAAGCCTAATGTGGGTTAGCCTCCTAGTATATGCACACATAATGTGTATATAACATAACACACATAATGTACATATAACAATGACCCACATGTAGCTTCTTGTTTAAACTAACCTTAGTAGAGTTAATAGGGTTCATATACTTAAAATAATGTGAAAAACCCACATGTATGTGCATACATACATTTGATCTAGATCAAAAGGAAAAATTGTTAAAACCAATTGAAAACGAAAATAAAAATTAGTTGGGCTAACACCAATATTTAATTAAAAATATTGACAGTAAAATCATAAGTGTTTCCATGGAAAAATAAATTAATAAGGCCTACTGTGTGTGGGTGCACCTTAATTTAATTTATAGGGTAAAGGTTTAATTTTTGTAAGGGTTAGAAAATCCTGGTTTAACTAAAACTGAGGGATTTTGGTTGGTAGAGGTGGTAGTTAAATTACCTATGGTCTTTATTTAGTGATAGTGGATTATGGCTTATGCAAAACAAGAGTAGTGCATACACCACCATTAGCTTAAAAAATTCAAGGGTGGAGTTTATCCTCCGAATCCTACGAGTTACATAAAATGCATGGTAGGTATGGCTTGACATCCATTCAAGTAGTCCATGCACATATAGAGGCTCTCAATCACCCTATTTATGTATAATCACCCCCAATAAATAAAGAAAATCACTTTTATCTTGGAGGAAGGCAATTCTTTATGGAACTAATTGTAGGAATGTGAATGTAGATTTATGATATTAATTAGCATAAGTTCTATACACACCATTAATAGTTCAGTGTAAATTGATCCCTCTATTATAATTAGATCTTGGAAATAATATAGGCTTAGGAATATGATTAATTTTTTTGAATATGGAGTATTCTTTGCACATGCCCCAAACCAGAGAATTAATAGGCCTTAAATTTACCTTACCTTAGGATAAATTAATAGGAATATATCGCTTAATTAATAATTAATAGCATAGTGGTTGAGTACTTTAGGTATGGTGCGGTATGGTACATGTACTATATGAGTACGTAAGGTATGCATCAAGATACGCTCATGTTTTTTACTATACATATACATATATATATATATATATATATATATATATAGAGTAAAATAAGGAATATCTAGCATCCATACAAAAATAGCATGAAATAAAATGGTAGTGTTAAAATGAAAACTAATCTATTAACTCTACTGAGAGCAAGACTAAAATAATTAAAAAATAG
Organism: Cibotium barometz; assembly: GCF_041138505.1. Classification (NCBI taxonomy): domain Eukaryota; kingdom Viridiplantae; phylum Streptophyta; class Polypodiopsida; order Cyatheales; family Cibotiaceae; genus Cibotium; species Cibotium barometz. The sequence goes on along the minus strand of NC_141087.1, from coordinate 34,448,434 downwards.
GCCCTAAATAGGCATAGATCCCTTAAGTAATAATTAATAGCATAGTGGTTAAGTACTTTATCTAATAGGAATAATTAATAATATCTAATTAATTAATATATGTAATTAATAGAAATAATTAAATAATTAATAATAATAATAATTGAATATATTAATTATATATAATTAATTAATATGTATAGGAATACTTAATAATATCAAGAATAATTAATATAATTAATAAGAATTATTAAACTAATTAAGTTGATTAAACTACTTAAGTTGGTTAAACTAATTAAGTTAGTTAGACTAATTAAGTTAGTTAAACTAATTAAGTTAGCTAAGCTAAGATTAGCTTAGACCTAACATTTTTTTCAAAGCATTTTTTTTCATCGCGCTGGAGTTTGTGAGCCCCGCCGTGGAGCTTTTGAGCCGTGCGATTGGGAGGAGAACCAGCCTTGAGATTTAAGATCCGCGATCGTTGGGGCATTGGGGCCGTGGGCATACGAGAGAGAGAGAGAGAGAGAGAGAGAGAGAGCAGAAGCGAGAAGAGTTATTCACACAGGCAACAATAGACTCCATCTCAATAGGTATGCAACGTTTTCTTTCAAGAGGGGACCCCTTGCTCTCTTTCTCTCTCTCTCTCTAGCCTCTGGCGAATACCAGCATCCTCTCTCTCAAACATCCCTCTCTCTCTCTCCGACACACACACAAACCCCCTCTAATTAGTTGAGAATCTAATCAATGTTTAGATTTTGACGTGTTTCTAATTACTATTAGTAACCTAATTAGTGTTGATTAGTTTATTTTAGTTTGTGCTTAATTAGTCTTTATAACCTAATTTATGTTGATTAGTTTAATTTAATTTATGATTAATTAGTCTAGTTTACAGTTAGCTAAGTTAAAAATTAGTAGATGGGTACAAATTAAACCTATTTTTATGGACTAGAAAAAACAAAACTACAAGAAAGTGCACCTTTGATTGCAGCTTCACTATTGTCGATTGCGCACTCTTTCCATAAAAAATGATGAAAATACGGGGAGAGATTTGTTTCGGATATTAGATAGGCAATGCTCGAATTTCGGAGGGAAATTTTTGAAACTAGGGTTTTTGGAATCCAAGGGGGGGAATTCAAAATTGAATGGATAGAAATTGGTGTCATACTCATATTCAAAACAAGGCGGGAGAGTGAGGATGATGGGGGTTGAAATTCAAATTCAAAATCACATTCAAAACAAGGCGGGAGAGTGAGGATGATGGGGGTTGAAATTCAAATTCAAAATCACATTCAAAATTAAGAATTAAAAATGGTTGAGAATGGCACTACTACCATTCTCCATAATGCCATGGAGGAGAATGGTAGTGGTGCCATTCTTCCCATGAAGGTGATGGAGGCCTTGAAAATGGCACCACTGCTATTCTTCCTTGAATGTAAGGGAGAATGGCAATGGTGCTATTCTCCTCTTCAAGGTGATGAGATTCCTTGAGAATGGCACCACTACCATTCTTCCTTGAGAATAGTAGTAGTGCCATTCTCCCCTTCAAGGTGATGGGAGTTCTTAAGAATGGCACCACTGCCATTCTTCCTTGAATGTAAGGGAGCATGGTAGTGGTGCCATTCTCCCCTTCAAGGTGGCTATCTCTCTCTCTCTCTCTCTCTCTCTCTCTCTCTCTCTCACTCACACACACACACACACTCTTTAATTACTTTAATTAGTTTAAAAATCAATTAGTATTTAGAATATAATTAGTATTTTATTAGATTAGTTTAATTAGTATATAATTCATATTTAATTACTATTTATGATCTAATTAGTATTTGATTAGTTTGGTTTAATTAGTTTAGATTAGAGTTATCTAGTTTGAATTTGGGAGGAAAATTTTAAAACTAGGGTTTTTGAATCCAAGGAGGGAAATTTAAAATTCAATGGATAAACACTGGTGCCATACTAATATTCAAAACAAGGAGGGAGAGTGAGGATAATGGATATGAGAATTCAAATTCAAACTCACATTCAAAAACCGTGAATCTAAAATGGGAGAGAATGGTAGTGGTGCCACTCTCCCCATGAAGGTGATGGGAGGCCTTGAGAATGGCACCACTGCCATTCTTCCTTGAATGTAAGGGAGAATAGCAGTGGTGCTGTTCTCCTCTTCAAGGTGATTTGAGGCCTTGAGAAAGGCACCACTGCCATTCTTCCTTAATAATGGTAGTAGTGCCATTCTCCGGGAGTTCTTAAGGAGGACACCACTGCCATTCTTCCTTGAATGTAAGGGAGAATGGCAGTGGTGCCATTCTCCCCTGCAAGGTGGCTACACACACCACTCTCTCTCTCTCTCTCTCACACACACACACACACACACACACAAATAATTCTCTCCTCTTCAAGGTGGCTACACACACTACTCTCTCTCTCTCTCTCTCTCACACACACACACACACACACACACACAAATAATTCTCTCTCTCTCACTCTCTAATTACTTTGATTAGTTTAAAATTCAATTAGTGGTTAGATTTTAGTCTGTTTTTAATTAGTATTTAGAATCTAATTAGTATTTTATTAGTTTAGTTTAATTAGTACTTAATTCATATTTAATTAGTATTTATGATCTAATTAGTATTTGATTAGTTTAGTTTAATTAGTTTAGATTAGAGTTATCTAGTTTGAATTTGGGAATAAAATTTGGAAACTAGGGTTTTTGAATCCAAGGAGGGAAATTCAAAATTAAATGGATAAACACTAGTGCCATACTCGTATTCAAAACAAGGAAGGAGAGTAAGGATAATGGGGATGAGAATTCAAATTCAAAGTCACATTTAAAAACCATGAATCTAAAATGGGGGACAATGGCAGTGATGCCATTCTCCCCATGAAGGTGATGGGAGGCCTTGAGAATGGCAGCACTGCCATTCTTCATTGAGAATGGCAGTGGTGCCATTCTCCCCTTCAAGATGATGGGAGTTCTTAATAATGGCACCACTTCCATTCTCCCCTTCAAGGTGATAGGAGGGCTTGAGAATAGCACCAATGTCATTCTTCCTTGAATATAAGGTAGAATGGCAGTGGTGCCATTCACCCCTTCAAGGCGATGGGAGACCTTGAGAATTGTAGCCCCACTACCATTCTTCTTTGAATGGAAACACTGGAATGGCAGTAGTGTCATTCTACCCCTCAAGATGATGGGATGGACGGCCTAGAGAATGACATTGGGGTGACATTCTCCCCTTTCATGTAATGGAAGGCCCTGAGAATGGCAGTGGTGCCATTCTCTCCTTCAATCAAGTTGATGGGAGGCTTTGAGGATAGCATCACTCCCATTCTTCCATGAATATAAGGGGGAATGGCACCACTACTGACCAGCCTTGAATGTAAGGAGGAATGGCAGTGGTGCTATTCTCCCCCTTCAAGGTGATGTGATGCCTTGAGAATGGCACTAGTGGCATTCTTCATTTAATGAAAGGGGAGAACGGCAGTGGTGCCATTCTCCCAATGAAGTGATAGGAGGCCTTGAGAATGGCACCACTGCCATTCTTCCTAGAATGTAAGGGAAATTGCACCATTGCGATTCCTTGAATGAAAGGTGATGGGAGGCCTTGAGAATGGCAACATTGCCATTCCTTGAATGTAAGGGAGAATGGCAGTGGTACCATTCTCCCCATGAAGTGATAGGAGGCCTTCAGACCACTGCCATTCTTCCTAGAATGGCAGGGAGAATGGCACTGCCATTCTTCCTTGAATGAAAGGGAGAATGGCATGTCGTGCCATTCTCCCCTTCAAGGTGATGGGAGGAATTGAGAATATCAACCACTACCATTCTTCCCTAAAGTATGGGGGAATGAAAGTGGTGCCATTCTACCCTTCAAGGTGATGGGATGTGAGGCCATGAGAATGGCACCATTGCCATTCTCATGGCACCACTGCCATGAGAATGGCACCACTGCCATTCCTTGAATGTAAGGGAGAATGGCACCAGTGCCATTCTCCCCATGAACTGATAGGAGGCCTTGAGAATGGCACTATTGTCATTCTTCCTAGAATGTAAGGGAGAATGGCAACACTGTCATTCTTCCTAGAATGTCTTCCTTGAATGCAAGGGAGAATTGCGGTCGTGCCATTTTTCCCTTCAAGGTGATGGGAGGACTTGAGAATAGAAGCCACTGCCATTCTTCCCTGAAAGTAAGGGGGAATAGCAGTGGTGCCATCGTACCCCTCAAGATCATGGAATGCGAGGCCTTGAGAATGGCACCAATACCATTCTTCGTTGCATTCAAGGAATAATGGTAGTGGTGCCATTCTCCCCTTCCAGGTGATGGGACGGGAGGCATTGAGAATGGTACCACTGCCATTCTTCCTTGCATTCAAGGAAGAATGGCAGTGGTGCCATTCTCCCCTTCAAGATGAGTGATGGGAGGCCTTGAGAATGGCACCACTGCCATTGTTCCTAGAATTGGCACCACTACCATTCTTCCTGGAATGTAAGGGAGAATGGCATGTCATGCCATTGTTCCCTTCAAAGTGATGGGATGACTTGAGAATGGAAGCCACTACCATTCTTCCTTGAAAATAAGGGGAAATGGTAGTGGTGCCATTCTATGCCTTAAGATGATGAGATGTGAGGCCTTGATAATGGCACCATTGCCATTCCTTGAATGTAAGGGAGAATGGAACTGGTGCCCTTCTCCCCATGAAGTGATAGGAGGCCTTGAGAATGGCACCACTGCCATTCTTCCTAGAATATAAGGGAGAATGGCATGTTGTGCCATTCCCTCCTTCAAGGTGATGGGAGGACTTGAGAATGGCAGCCAGTGCCATTCTTCTCTCAAAGTAAGTGGCAATGGCAGTGATGCCATTCTACCCTTCAAGATGATGGGATGTGAGGTCTTGAGAATGGTACCACTGCTATTCCTTGAATGTAAGGGAGAATGGCACTAGTGCCATTCTCCCCATGAAGTGATAGGAGGCCTTGAGAATGGCACCACTGCCATTCTTCCTAGAATGTAAGGGAGAATGGCACCACTACCATTCTTCCTTGAATGCAAGGGAGAATGGGAGTCATGCCATTCTCCCCTTGAAGGTGACGGGAGGATGTGAGAATGGAAAACGCTGCCATTATTCCCTAAAAGTAAGGGAAAATGGCAATGGTGCCATTCTACTCCTCAAGGTGATGGGATGTGAGGCCTTGAGAATGGCACCACTACCATTCTTCCTTGCGTTGGCAAGGGTCCCATTCTCCCCTTCAAGGTGATGGGACGGGAGGAATTAACAATGGCCGCACTTCCATTATTCCTTGCATTCAAGGAAGAATGGCTGGTGTCGTTCTACCCCTCAAGATGATGGGATGTAAGGCCTTGAGAATGGCACCACTACCATTCCTTGAATGTAAGGGAGAATGGCGCTGGTGCCATTCGCCCTATGAATTGATAAGAGGCCTTGATAATGGCACCACTACCATTATTCCTAGAATGTAAGTGAGAATTGTAGCACTTTCATTATTCCTTCAATGTAAGGGAGAATGGCATGTCGTGCCATTCTCCATTTCAAGATGATGGGAGGACTTGAGAAAGGCAGCCACCACTACCATTCTTCCCTAAAAGTAAGGGGAATGGCAGTGGTGCCATTCTACCCCTCAAGATGATGGGATGTGAGGCCTTGAGAATGGCACCACTGCCATTGCTTGAATTTAAGGGTGAACTAAAAGAAATAACCATTATTTTGTTAATACAAAATCATAAAAATACCATTTTCTTAATCTCTAGCTTATCAAGCCGAGAGTTTAGCTTTGAATTAAGAGAGTATCTTGAGAAGCATCCTTTTTCAAGGGATTTAGCCATAAAGATGGCTATTCTTTTAGAGAGAGATTTATTTAAAGAAAGCATTACAAATAAGCATAAAGATTAACTCTCTTAATTAAGCATTAAGAATTTAAGAAAAAGCTTGATTTGAATTAAAACATTCATTTAGAAAGCTTCTCAAGCTTGAGAGGGGTTGAGAAGAAGAAAGTCATTGAGATAAATTGAAAAAAACCATAAAATTTGATTTTACCTCCAAGTTTGGCTTGATTCTCTATTAGTAGTGAAGCCCCCGACCAATCAATTGGTCCACCAAGAGGAGAAGAGCAGCTCCAAGAGTTGTTGTAGAGAGAGAGAGCTCCAAGCTCCCAAGAGAGAGAAAAATTTAAGAGATAATAGAAAATATGATTATTTTAATATAATACTAGCATGGTATAGCTCTAATATTTTTTTACAAATGACTGAGGATCTATTTATAGGTGAGGGAGGCCACTAACCAAGTCCGATTGGTTTCTAGAATTTTCCAAGTTCAGTTTGACTCAATTTAGACAAGATTTGGACCAGTTTGGCTCCCTTTTTATTTGGTTTGATCTAGGAGAGAGGAGAGATAAAAATGTCACAATTTTTTTGAATTAAAAACCCTTCCACACATGTGAAATAGGCACCTACCTCAAGAGTCCCCCTTTCCTTATACCAAGGTGTAAAAAATGCATCATTATTCTAAAATATCTCTTTTTTTTAGTAATATCTCATAATTTTTAACTAATAAACCTTGTACTCATTCAACTCTTCATCTTATGTGAGAATTTACTAATTTTTGGGTATTTTCTTTTATTATTTTAGATTTATCTCATCCCAACACTTGGATTAATCCAATTGGCCCATTGGAACCTTAATTATTGGACCATAATCCAAATTTTTTTGAAAATGTAGACCCTTAGGCTAAGGCCCCTTATACCATTTTTAGTTAATTCCTAATGCACATTGAAAAGTTTATTTTGAACTTCTCTTTCAGGGGAATCCGTTTTAGACACTAGGAGGATTTTTATATCCAAAGATATCTCAATTTTAGATTATCTCTCTCTAAACCGAAACAGGGTAAAACAGGATCTTTCTTCTATTTCAGAGAGGGAAATAATTACAAGAACAGAAGGGGAGGTTCTTATACCTTTACACCTCAAAAGCTGGAGGAAGGAATCTTACAAAGGCGATTGGATGGGAGACCTCGAGAATTGCAACTCCACTACCATTCTTCTTTGAATGGAACCACTGGAATGGCAGTGGTGCCATTCTACCCCTTAAGATGATGCGATGGGAGAGAATGAAAGTGGGGTAACATTCTCCCCTTTCATGTAATGAAATGCCCTAAGAATGGCAATGGTGCCATTCTCTCCTTCAAGCAAGTTAATGGCAGGCTTTGAGAATGGTATCATTCCTTTTCTTCCTTGAATATAAGGGGGAATGGCATGACTATCGACCAGCCTTGAATATAAGGGGGAATGGAATTGGTGCCTTTCCCCCCTTCAAGGTGATGGGATGCTTTGAGAATGGCACTAGTGCCATTATTCTTTGAATGAAAGGGGAGAATGGCAGTGGTGCCATTTTCCCAATGAAGTGATAGGAGGCCTTGAGAATGATTACCACTGCCATTCTTCCTAGAATGTAAGGGAGAATGGCACCATTGCCATTCCTTGAATGAAAGGTGATGGGAGGCCTTAAGAATGGCACCACTGCCATTCCTTGAATGAAAGGTGATGGGAGGCCTTAAGAATGGCACCACTGCCATTCCTTGAATGTAAGGGTGAATGGCAGTGGTGCCAAATGTTCTCCCCATGAAGTGATAGGAGGCCTTGAGAATGGCACCACTGCCATTGTTCTTAGAATGTAAGGCAAAATGGCACCACTACCATTCTTTCTAGAATGTAAGGGAGAATGGCATGTCGTGCCATTGTTCCCTTCAAAGTGATGGGAGGACTTGAGAATGGAAGCCACTGCCATTCTTCCTTGAAAGTAAGGGGGAATGGCAGTGGTGCCATTCTACCCCTCAAGATGATGGGATGTGAGGCCTTGAGAATGGCACCATTGCCAATCCTGGAATGTAAGGGAGAATGCACTGGTGCCATTCTCCCCATGAAGTAATAGGAGGCCTTGAGAATGGCGCCACTGCCATTCTTCCTAAAATATAAGGGAGAATGGCACCACTGCCATTCTTCCTTGAATGTAAGGGATTATGGCATGTCTTGCCATTCTCTCCTTCAGGGTGATGGGAGGAATTGAGAATGGCAACCACTGCCATTCTTCCCTAAAAATAAGGGAGAATATCAGTGGTGCCATTTTACCCCTCAAGAGATGATGGGATGTGAGGCCTTGACAATGGCACCAGTGCCATTCCTTGAATGTAAAGGTGAATGGTACTAGGGCCATTCTCCCCATGAATTGATAAGAGCCGTTGAGAATGGCACCACTACCATTATTCCTAGAATGTAAGGGAGAATGGCAGCACTGCGATTCTTCCTTGAATGTAAGAGAGAATGCAATGTCATGCCATTATCCCCCTTGAAGGTGATAGGAGGACTTGAGAATGGTTGCTGCCGCTGCCATTCTTGCCTGAACGTAAGGGAGAATGGAAGTGGTGCCATTATACCTCTCAAGATGATGGGATTTGAGGTCTTGAGAATGGCACCACTTCCGTTCCCTTGAATGTAAAGGAGAATGGCACTAGTGCCATTCTCCCCATGAAGTGATAGGAGGCCTTGAGAATGGCACCAATGCCATTCTTCCTAGAATGTAAGGGAGAATGGCACCACTGCCATTCTTCCTTGAATGTAAGGGATAATGGCATGTCCTGCCATTCTCCCCTTGAAGGTGATGGGAGAATGGCACCACTGCCATTCTTCCTAGAATGTAAGGGAGAATGGAACCATTGCCATTCTTCCTTGAATGTAAGGGAGAACGAAAGCCGTGCCATTCTCCCCTTCAAGGTGATGGAAGGACTTGAGAATGGCATCCACTGCCATTCTTCCCTAAAAGTAAGGGGGAATAGTAGTGGTGCCATTCTACCCCTCAAGATGATGGGATGTGAGGCCTTGAGAATGGCACCACTGCCATTCCTTGAATGTAAGGGAGAATTGCAGTGGTGCCATTCTCCCCATGAAGTGACAGGAGGCTTTGAGAATGGCACCACTACCATTCTTCCTAGAATGTAAGGGATAATGGCACCACTACCATTCTTCCTTGAATGTAAGGGAGAATGGCATGCCGTGCCATTGTCCCCTTCAAGGCGATGGGAGGACTTGAGAATGGAAGCCATTGTGATTCTTCCCTAAAAGTAAGGGGGAATGGGAGTTGTGACATTCTACCCCTCGAGATGATAGGATGTGAGGCTTTGAAAACGGCACCACTACCATTCTTCCTTGCGTTCAAGGAAGAACGGCAGTGGTACCATTCTCCCCTTCAAGGTGAGTGATGGGAGGCCTTAAGAATGGCACCACTGCCATTCCTTGGGTGTAAGGGAGAATGGCAGTGGTGGCATTCTTGAAAATGGCACCACTGCCATTCCTTGGGTGTAAGGAAGAACGGAATTGAGAATGCCACCACTGCCATTCCTTGGGTGTAAGGGAGAATGGCAGTGGTGGCATTCTTGAGAAAGGCACCACTGCCATTCCTTAGGTGTAAGGGAGAATGGAAATGGTGCCATTCTTGAGAATGGCACCACTGCCATTCCTTGAATGTAAAGGAGAACGGAACTAGTGCCATTCTCTCCATGAAGTGATAGGAGGCCTTCTGAATGACACCACTGTCATTCCTTGAATGTAAGGGAGAACAAAACTAGTGCCATTCTCCCTTGAAGTGATAGGAGGCCTTGTGAATTGCACCATTGCCATTCTTCCTAGAATTTAAGGAAGAATGACACCATTGACATTCTTGAATCCAAGGGAGAAATGGCAATGGTGCCATTCTCCCCATGAAGTGATGGGAGGCCTTGAGAATGACACTACTGCCATTCTTCCTAGAATGTAGGGGAGAATGGCACTCGTTCTTCCTTGAATGTAAGGGAGAATAGCAGTGGTTTAAGGATGCCATTATCTTGCAAATTTTTTCACAATATGCAAAATCTTTTGTATTGTTACAATCTCTTGACTTCGAGACCGCATGGGTATGGAAGTCAATACCTATGGACTACCTGTGCAGTCCTAAATTCATAATTCTTAACCCATCAAAAACCTGACTACTCTTGTGCACCCACCATTTATGGATGTATTGATTGTATTCGTTTGGGTATACACTTGGACATGAGTATATTGAATCCTGGTAGGGGGAGGGACATCTTGTAGGTCTTCAACCTACAGGTTTTTGAACACCACTTTCAAAAGCAAGAAAGTGGGAAAAGGGCCATTCTAACTCGTTCCAAAAGGGGGATATTAATATTTTTAATCAACAATTCTAGTCCTGACCGGAGGGGTATAGTGTAGTTCATAGGCAAACTTGAACACTGCATTGCATGACAAAAGTCTTAAATTATCCTTCCAATATAGGGGGGGTGGGCCAGATCCAAGACATGATAATGTCACCACTACCATTCCTTGAATGTAAGGGAGAATGGCAATGGTGCCATTCTCCCCATGAAGTGGTGGGAGGCCTTGAGAATGGCACCACTGCCATTTGTCCTTGAATGTAAGGGGAGAATGGAAAGTCATGCCATTCTCCCCTTCAAGGTGATGGGAGGACTTGAGAATATCATGTACAAAGATATCATATTCAATCTTCTTCATATTTTTTAGTTTATAAGTGTTACAATGATCTTATTATTTTTATGTTTTTCATTTTTTGAATAGATATGTCAAGGGCAATGAAAGCAAAGAGAAAATCCACAAAAGTTTCTTATGTGGATGGTGTCTCAAATCCTAAAGGGTGGTACCTTGACATCTACAACAGTGCTCTCCAAAAACTACACCATATTCACTTATTTGTGTATCAACATGGTGAGTATAGTGATGTGGGGCAAGTCAGTCAACTAGAAGAAGGTGATTTTGTAGGAAAATTGGTTATGCATTGCATAAATGTGTATGCACTAGGAGGAACAATATACTAGTTAGACCCTTTGTGCTATGAATATGTGAGGATGAACTCCTCCAAGGAAGATAGCATGACAAGTAGAGGGTGGTGTACATCAGATACATACAACATTGATCAACTTCTCAAAAATTTTGAGACTGTAGTCAAGGGCAAGAAATCAAAGAAGATACTAAAGAAGACTAAGAAGGATGGGGATTCTAGTGGGGACAAAGGTATGATGGCAGGTGATGAGGAAAGTCAGAAGTTAGGGATAGGAGGAGATTCAACACAGGGGCAAGAAGATACAAGGGTGGAAGAAGCAGGATCATCGCATGCCATGGTTGTGTATCAACAACCATCATCAAGTGGATTTTAAAGTAATCATGAAGAAGTTGGAGAAGAAAGATGCAGGCAAGACAGGATTAATGGAGTATGGTCAATACTTTCCATTTGGCCTCGATTACGAGGTGATGATTCCTATATGTAATTGTTTCTAGGCTCCTAGTCAATATGTATATAGGACTTTGACAGTAAATTACATAAATGAACTTTTCCAAAGCTTTGCAATGATGTCAAAAACACCGGACACCTGTGCATACCTCATGCCTTTCCATGAGGAAAGGGGATCAAAAACTCCTATGCATAAGCATGAGGTGAAGAAGGAAAAACTAAAGAAATACAAATATTGGATTCTTGCTGGGCAACATTCTATATATGCTGCAAAAGGATTCTTGAAGAATTGTGGAGGGGAACAATGGGCTAAGCGAAGGGCATTTTATACAAGAAGAAAGGCTTGCATTGTGGTGGATGCTCTTGTGGAGGCAAGTTGCAAGATATTAGCGAATGGTCAACATAGAATCACAAACTGTCATGAAGAATCAAGACTATATCGATGTCTTACAGCATCTTTGAGCATAGTGGATAGCATTTGGAGGGCCACCAAAGCCACCACAAGGCTTAGTAAATGGTCATAAAGATTGAGTAAGTTGGGATGTAAGTAAAAACCTTTCTAAATCAATATTTTGATATCTTTTCTTTTTTTGTAAAGTGATATCTTCTTCCTGCTAAAGGAGAATGGCACCACTTCCATTCCCCTACCGATATTGGTTTGATAGGAGAATGGCACCACTTCCATTCTCTCTTAGTTAGAATTACATTCTCCCTTGGTAAGAATGGTATGAGGGGAGAATGGCAGTGGTGCCATTATCTCATCAAACCATTATTACCAATGGAGAATGGCACCAAACAATGTATGCAAGGGGAATTGTAGTGATGACATTCTCCCCTCAAATCATTCTCCCCTCAAATCATTCTTACTAAGCAAGAATGATAGTGGTGCAAGGGGAATGGTAGTGATGACATTCTCCCCTCAAATCATTCTTACTAAGCAAGAATGACAGTGGTGCCTCTCCCCTTATGCCATTTTTATTAAGGGAGAATTGGATTCTTACTACTAAGGGAGAATGTCAAGGAGAATTACACCACTATCATTCTATCTTAGTAAGGATATCATTATCCCTTGGTAAGAATGGTATGAGGGGAGAATGCCAACGGTGCCATTCCTTCTTGGTATGAATGGTTTGAGGAGAGAATGGCACCAATGCCATTTTACCTTCCAAGCAATGTATTGTGGAAGAGTGGCACCACTTGCATTCTCTCTTAGTAAGGATGCCATTATCCCTTGGTAAGATTGCTATGAGGGGAGAATGGCAGTGGTGTCATTCCTTCTTGGTAAGAATGGTTTGAGGAGAGAATGGCATTCTACCTTCCAGCAATGTAATGTGAAGAAAGGCACCACTACCACTCGTCCCCAAACTATTACTAAGGGAAGGATGACATTGGTGTCATTCTCATCTCGTGACACGTGGTCATGTATCCTCTTGACATATATGAGAGGTGGATCAACATTTTGAAGGAAGAGGAAACTTGGTGGGCGGTTGCCAACCATAACTAATATGAGGTGCCTATTGGGCTTGAGTGAAGGGAATGTCAAGTGCATCCAGGGCAAAATAAAAAATGGAACTATCGTATTATTCAAGTCAGACAAGATAGGAATGTTGTTGAGATTACAGAGAGGGCAATGATGAGGAAGCCAGATAAGGTCATGCAAGAAGAATTGCTAAAGGTCTTCAACACAAAATGCTCATCAAAGATGTCCAATCAATGTCGTCGCGTGAGCTTGCAGAATATTATCAAATTGGCAAGTAACAATATGAGTGCTTGCATGCATGTTGTGAACCTTGGTTGAAGACCAAATTACACTAGAAAAGACAACCCCGGAGTCCCCTCCTCAGCAGCTGTGAAATATATATGCAAGAGAAGGTATCTCTGCCTCCAAATCTTGTTTTCCATGGAGGGTTTGCATGGTAAATATGGAGATGGAGGGTAAAGTGTTTCTTGCATGTCACTTCCATGGAGAGCTTTCTCCAATTGGGCTATGTGTGCTTGACACCTCCATGATTCCAACCAATGATGTGGAATGGAATGAGGATAGGTCTGGAATGTTGATCAAGGGCTTGATGGAGGCTACATTAGCCCCAAAACAAATCATTCTACTATCTTTTATCAATTTGATGTAGTTGATAAGTCTGGAAGATGCTGTAAGTAAACATACAAGATGTTTAAGAAGATTTGTGGGAATAATCAGTCTAGACAAGGCCCCCTTCATGGGAAAGACAAAGACATTCATTGTTCTTACCTTTTGTAGCCATAAGAAAGCTATGTTGGATACGAGCACATGCTAGAAGCCACCCAACCATACAATTTAATAGGAGTTCAATATGATACCAAAGATATGGAGGATGCACAAGGTCATCTAAAAGATAATGTCATAGGTGATTGCATCAACAACTTATGTAGAGAAGAGCAGCATGTTGTTGATATCGTCAGTGGTGGTGGGTGGGTTTCATTGAGGTCTTTGGCAAACCACAAAAAAGTGGTTTCTTTAGTGACCAATAATCATCAAGCCAAGGAGATGCATAAAAATTGTGTGAATTTCATATCAGAAGATCCAGAGCTTGAGGAGTCGGCATGCATCAAAAAGGTTGATTCACCTAAGGTTGTGGCAGAAGAGGCAAATGAAGATTATGACTAAGAATCTCAACCAAGATACCCCTTAGAGCCTTTAACAAAAGAGCAACTTGCTAAAGTACCACAATTCACAAGCATTGTAGACATTGAAGGTTCTCATGCGTAGTTGATTGTTTATCCTTCATGTTGTAATTTAGAAGTATTGGATTATTATTTTTTATAATACAACTTTCACTATGGCACATTCGTATCTTTGTATAAATCCTTTTATGTCTTTTAATGTTACAATAGAATACATGTGAGTATTTGTTATGCTTAATTTGAGATAGTGGAATACTAGCAAGACTCCATTCATAAATGTCTTCTTTAAGTTGAGATATGTAAGTAAAAAATTGCAAGAAATATCTAGTTTGTTTCTACTTTGTGTTCTTTTTATTTGTGTGTTGCGAAAGACATGATTATTTTATGATAGGAAATCTATATAAATGTGATAATGGATCATCCCTCCCCATTGTCTTAGTACCACTCTTTCCTCCTACATTACCATATACTACAACTAATTTTCCAAGAAGGGGATGGTAGTGGTTTGGCATTTTGGTTCGGGGGAGAATGGCACCACTACCATTCCCCCCAATGATAATGCAACCACTTCCTTTCTCATCTTAAACAAAAATATTCAATAGAGAATGGGTCCTTTAATAAGATGACACTGTGATTTGGGATAGAATGGCACCGATAGCATTCTCCCCAAAATGATAATGCACCAAACGAAATAGAGTCATGCTTCATGCTTTCATTATAATCGGAGTAGAGAGAATGGTGGTTCTACAATTCTCCCTTGGAAAGTTTAATGAGGTGATTAAACTTGAGGATGACACCATTTCCATTGTTTCTCGATTTCATACAAGAGAATAGCAATGGTGCAATTTTCCTATCAATTTTTTATTTTTGGAGGGAGGAAGGGGAGAATGGCAGCACTGCCATTCTCCTTATAATTTTCGTATCTTAAACCAAAATTTTCAAGGAGATAATGACACAATGCCATTTTTCCCTAAGTAATACGCTACCATCTCCCTTAATGAGATGAGAATGGTACCAAATCCATCATTGACCCCTAAAATCAAATTTCCCAATAGGATTGGAGAATAGCACCACTTTCAATCTCCACAATGATAGAGGATCCTAAACCCTTCCATTCTAATGGGGATAAAGTGGAGAATGACGATATCTCTCAAAACCAAGTTAATGATGGGAGAACAACACCCTGCCATTCTCTCCTATGATAGTGGACCAGACCAATGAAAGTCAAGGTAGATAATGAAGTGGTGCTATACTTCCATTAAACCAAGATTTAGTGTAGATAGTTATGATAATAGAAAGTTGGTGAGTATTTTTATGTGTGTATTTAACTAACTATTTTTAATATTCGAATTCACAAAAATGAAGGGCGCGAGGAATGCTATTGATACAATAAACAAAGATGGAATGGGAGCTACAAGTATAGGAGATAATTTAGCAGTAAGGGGCTTGCACGATGCATGTAATTTGGAGAGTACTACCACTATAAGGATAGATGAAGGAAGAGCTTTGGAGGAGTCTAGAGATAGCAATTTTGATGACAATCACGATCCACCTCCAACTCCATTGCATTCTAATACGATAAGGATGTCTTTAATATTAGACCTAAATGGCTTACTATTGACATGTTGTTGGTTTAAGTCACAGATACACCCCTCCATAATGTGTCACAATAGAAGATTTATACTTCTTCGACCTAGATGCATTGAATTTATAAAAGCATTGCTTGAAAGATTTAATGTCGATATTTGGTCAACAACAGAAGAACACAATGTTCTTGAGATGATAGAAAACTTGCAACTCTATACAAAGGAGAGCCTCCCATTCTTTGTGATATGGAATCAAGAAGGTTGCTACACATATAGTAAGAAGAGAATCATCCAACCTGATAAGCTTGGTGTTGAGGCATATTTCAAACCCTTGGCAAAAATCTCAAAAGTATTTGGATGTGATGCTAGAAGGACCATACTTACTGATGACTCTCCTTACAAGGCTTGTCTCTGTCCACCACCATCAAATTGCCCTGTACTTTTAATGTTCAAGATAGGGATGATACCCTACTTCTAGGGGAGTTTCTACCTTACTTGTTGCTACATCTTAATGAAGCTAGTGATGTGTGCAGTGTGATAGAGACTAACTGGTATGGACAATTACCTGTGTCTGAAGGCCATGTTTATTGGGATAGTGTCAAAGAAGTTGTTGAGGAATGGGTTGAGCATAATCATCAATGGTCAACATCAGAGTATAGAACAGGTTTCCTTCCTATTGCATCCCAACTAATAAATCCTCTAACCAATAAGAGAGATTTAGGTGGTGCAACATTTGGTCCTCCACTCAATTCATCATTGCTAAGACTTTTAAGGGATTCACCTCCAGTATCCAAGATGAAAGATATTCAAGCTATTCATATGGCTAAGCAACTAGGATTCAAAGGAAAATTTATCAAGCCACACACTGCTAAGGATTACATAAAGTCCTTTAGGGATGATATAGATGTAAAGCTGCTTTGGCATCCTGAAACTCCAGTGGAGTCCGTCTTCTCTTAAGGGGCATGTACAATGGGTCAACCCCCGCTGAGTTGGTGGCACGCACATATAGACTTGGTTGTACTCTAGAATTGTTAAGTATTCTTTCTGCCAGTCAGGTTGTATTCCAAAATCCTATAGTTTGGGTTGTGCCTCATCTGTGACAATTATGGCATAGCCGCCTCTTGTGTGGTACAGGGTTGAGCCTTTCTCCACCTACGAAAGCAATAGCTAATCATGAAGTGACAATCCTGATTTCCAGCAAACAGGCAGCAGGTCGGCCAATTGGGGATTGGCCAATTTTGTGTGCCGTGCCACATTAGCCCATAATGTACCCTCTCCAGAGCCAAGGGAAGTACTTTTTCTAAATCTGGGCGAGGTGCTCGTAAAGGGTATGGCACATAAGATTGTTTTGTTGGTGTGACCTCGGAGTAGGCTTCTGGTAGAATCCTTTGAGTTGGTTCAAAGGGTGTTACTTGCATTAGCACTTTGAGCATAATTTTGGGCTTTAACAGAGGATTATGAGCGCGAATGAAGCCCTCATATTCTGCACCAGACAATTCCCATTATAATTGTGGGGTCAGCATCGCGTTCAGTATTCTTCTTATTAATGAGGATTAGTTCACTTAGATTTATATTGTATTAAAGTAAGGAGAGGGTTTGTGTAGACAAAAACATAGTAAGAGTTTAAGGAGGGACCCAAAGAGTTACTGAAAACTATCCCAACTCCGAGGCACGCTCAAGGAGTAGGCACATGTCATCTATAGGCTCCGGCCGTTGACTTCGGTCTTGTATCGCGCCAACAACTAGCGTTCCAACTCTTATAGACGAGAGTCATTGTTGCTGAGGAGGTTTGATATTGTAGTTTCATGGACCATCCTTGCAGCATCCAACTCCTTGAATCGTTGGGTTGCTTCCTCTTGGGCACGCCTGGCTATAGCTTTGCTTTCTTGAGCTTTTGTGATTCTTTGGAGCCTTTCGGCAGCCAGCCTGTCTTGTAGCTGCTGCGTGATTTGTGCCATTGCTTCTTGGTGGGCTAATACTATCCTTTGCATCTCGACTTGACTGGCACTGATGGCGTTGTTAAGTGCTCTCACTTTCTCTACATGTGCCTTGTTTGATTGTTCTCTCTCTTGTTATAAGTGAGTGGATTTGTTTTCTGCTTCTTTCATATTTGAGGATAATTTTTGAATCTATCATTGCAGCTCCTCTTCTTTGGCCATGGATTTGTGCTAGAGTTCTTGTAGTTGCTCGGCATGAAGGGATGTGAGCTCGTGGTTGTGGGTGACCTCCTTCTGGAGTTGCTCTTTCGCCTGTTCCAACTTTGCCTTAAGGTCCATATTTTATTTGATTCTCTGAACAATGGTTTGGCTAAGGACCACATTATTGCTTTCCAGTGCCTTATATCTAGTCTCTTGCTCCTCCGTGGCCTTATATCTAGTCTCTTGCTCCTCCGTGGCCTTCGAATGTTTCATTATAACATCTTGATGTGTGGCCTCTGTTGTGCTGCCAAGTGGTCCTTTAAATTCCTCACTTGTGTGTTTGACTTGTTTACCTGCTTCCAAGGGGTAGACAACCTTGGCACTACAACATGATGAAACCCAAGGTGTCCATACCTCCAATCAACCGCATGACAATGAAAACCGCAACAACAATCCCAATGGACACAACAATGTTGGACACACCAATGGATGCACCAACGGCAACAACAATGGTACATGTATAAATAGCTATAATAATTCAAATGATCAACATGGATGGAATCCTCAAGTCGATTTCATGGACGATCTTGGTGATGAATATGATGAAGATTCTTTCAAGCAAGAGGGTACCTCTAATCACGACTCAGATTAGCCTTATTACATAAATTTGAAGGTATATTTTCAACCTTATTTCTTTATTTTGCAATCATTCTTAGCTTTTTTAAGCATTTGAGCACTGTAAAGAACCGTGTGTATGCATATGCACACAACACGAGGACCCATGAAAACTCCTCACTTCTCGCATGCTTCTTAGGAACCCCTCATCTTGCTTGCAAATTTATCCATAGACACAACCTTTAATCCAGTTTGGCAAATATGATGTTACGCCAACTTCGACTATTCGAATTTTTGACAACTCATACGTCAAATTTACAAGCACTTTTTAGTTCAGTATTTTTCTGATAAATCTTCCGTGTGAATACCCTGATTTTTTCTTATCCCAATAGCACAAAAATTGCAATTTCAAGCAAGAGGGATGCTATGAGCATTGAATATTTAGAATATTTATGTGTTTAATTAGTAACTTGCGTTGGCATGTGATGGCTGCACAATAGGCGGTACTGCAAGCTGAATATAGGATGTTTCACTGGAGGAGTACTAATGAGTGTTTCCTCATGCCACAGTTAGTTTTTACTCCAGGGACTTGCATCACAACAGGTGTACTTTGGTGCTTTCCTGGACTGATTCTCAGAAAAAACTAGAGTACTTTGGTGGTTTCCTTTGGGCCAAAAGTACTCAGGGTTTCCTGTGCTAGTTCGTTTATGGATTACGGCTTTTTTCCTTTGATACGAATTCAAACTCTCAAATCCACAACTTGAACCAATTATGTACTCTCATCCTTTGATCAAATTATTTCCAGAGATTGGATTATTTCACCAAATTTGCTTTGAATGTTATAAGACTATTTTTGGATTTCGTGATCAGGTGAAGATTTGAGAAATATTATGCAAGCATTTATTGAGAATATTTTACAAGACAATATAGTCTCAATTTACGAAGATCAGTGTGAAAAAGTTATCGAGATGATTTTGAGACAATTTCCAGGCCGTATGCAGAAGATATTAATTTTTGAAGATATATGGTGCGTACCCGAGATTTTGAAGATGCTTAGTGGGAGAAGGAGACGTAAAGATATTTTAGCAATTTTATGTTAATGCATTATTAACTTTTTTGTAAAAGATTTACCAATTTTTTTAATCCCAAAAATTTAGCTTTAAAAAAAACTAAAATAAAAAAGCAAGGCATGAGTCGTGCACTCTCAAAATCTATATAAGAGAGGCTCATGCCATGTATTTGACTCATTCTCTCCACTTGTAATTATCAAGAACATTTGAATAGATTCAAATACATGTGGGAAAGAGGAGGAGCTACTCACATGGGAGGAGATTATACCCAATGTAGCTTGTTCGTGTCGACCCTTATCCGTGTTTTTTAAGGTGTCCAAATCTCTGGCGTGTTGATTTTTGAAGTTATTTTCAAGCTCAAGGCAGCTTCTTCTTATATTGGTATCAGAGCGTAGGTGAACATCACACGGGAAAGCAGAGTGGCCTACTTCCTTAACAAGGCAAGTTGTGGGTGAACATGAGCTATGTGCATCCATCCCTCATGGCCATGGCAAAACTACTATCCCTCTTCTCATGGTTTTCTCTAATCAAGGGAATCTTGGAAAAGTAAAGCTAGAGGTAGGTCTGCCACCATCTTGGCAACTCAAAACCACCATCCAACCAAGCTTGGAGCTCAAATGACCATCACAACAAAGCCCCCCATGGTGTGCACGCATGCCCTTAGGCTAATTTCTCTTCATCTTCTTCATTATCACTCAAGCTATAGTCACATTTACACTCCAATTCTGTAAAATTTAAAAGCTCTCAAGTCTTGCTCACATAACAAGCAACTTGGGGCCCAAGACTTCATCTAAATAACATTAAATTTTGCGAGGACTTTGCCAATGTAATCTTGGAGTGTGGGCCATCGCTGCCCACTACCTACTAGTAGCCACAAAAAGATGGGAAAATTTTCCAAATTTTTAAAAGGCATTCTTGCGCAAGGTGGCATATTCACAAGAAGGCATTATCTCAACAATCAAGAAGGTGTTCCAAATTCTACATTCCATGCCCCTTAGCTGGCGTGCCATGATTGATAATTTTTTAGGCATCAAAATTTGAGCACATCTTCACTGGCAATACCAACATTAACAAGGCAATTAGCGATACGTATTTTGTAAAATTTTCTCCAAAATTTTATCATTTTTTGCTATCCGAAAATGTCAAGGAGGAATATCTCTTCAAAGCTAAGGCATCCTACACCTGAACATGAAGAAGGTGAGATGTCAGACTGCTATCGATTTACGTATAGCGCGAGGACCATCCAACATGAAGCTGGAAAGTGGAAAGAAAATTTCAAAAAGAATGCCATCAACGACAACAAACGGAAGGTGTTCTTTGTCAACGAATTGAAGTAATGCAGTAGGTGTGTGATGTGCATAGGGAGAATGCAAAAAAAAGCAACTTAAACTTTGCAAGAATTGATAGAGGTGACGAAGAAGAAGCGTCAACGAAAGAAAAAGCATCAACAACATAACTCTGATGATGATGAAGCATTGAGCTCTAGTAGCAATGATTCATCGAGTGATGATGATCGACACGATCGTAGGAGGGAACATGATCATGGACGCAAGAAACATCAATCAAAGTCTTGAAGGAAACCTAGCCATGCCGAGCCAGTTGTTTAATCCTATAAGTAAGGATGATGTGGGACAAGCCATCCTCAATGCACTCAAATTATGTGATGATCGTAAAATTATCATAAATCTTTTATTTTTCAAAAGTATGATGGATGAAAAGATGGCCAAACACTTTTGGCATGGATCAATGTATTTGTGTAATAAACTTGGCCTACACAACTACATCTTCTCCTTGCTCCACCTCAACTTTGAGCACCTTGTATAACCTTGGTGTGTCGATAGAGATACTAGAGGGTCGAGCCATCTGATTCTTCCCCCAGCCTAGTCTGACCTATATCTCTGTGTGTAGAGATGAGAGAGGGAGAGAGTGCTCTACATGCTCAATTGCATGTTTAAAAACCTACTCCTCTTATTTCATTTAACTCTCCTCTTTAACTTTAATCTCACACATAATTCGACTAGACCCCCTGAACCCTATTCATGTGTGAATCCGCCTTTTCTGCCTAAGGGTCATAACTCTTAAAGCGGTCATCCAATTCTCAATCTGACTGGACCGCCTTAACCCTCACGAGTTCTCATTTAATGTTAGGCTCACGCATGCACGGTCCTGGATCTTGGAAAGCCCTACAAACTGATGATGAATCTCGTGACACCTCGCCCCACTGGTGCATTGTGTAACATTCTTTCCCCTTGGAAAAAAGTTTCGTCCTCAAAACTTAATTTACTCTTCCTCTTGGAAAGTTTCTTTCCTTAACCATCAATTTGGCTCTCTAGATATCTGCTTCTTAGACTTAACTAAGTCAATCTTACCTGCACACTAGCAGTAACATTTCTTAAGCAATCTATCCGATCATTTTCTTAGCAGACAACTACTGCACACTAGCAGTAACATTTCTTAAGCAATCGATCCGATCATTTTCTTAGCAAACAACTACTTCCCCCTCTTTAACTTCTAACTATGTAGCTGTTATATCTGAAATCTTTAAGCTACTGAGACTGTAGCTACTTTCTCAAATCCTTAAGCTATAATTAGATATAGCTATTTTCTAAGATATGTGCGGATACCCTGTTCAGTGGTTAACTAAAATTAGTGAACACACCCCTTTTAAAAGAGATTGTTAGGCAATCATTTTTATAGTACCTTCCTTTACTAGAATTCTAGACTCTCCAATCCTAGAACCCTATTGTTGCACATGGCACTCCTTTATCTTATCCTGCAACCTACTATCTTGCATGGAGATATAGACAAGATTACATCCCAAGTTGAACTAGTCATACTTGGATCCTGACTTTTATAAATCTCTTTGTGACCTACTTCTTAGTCACTGGTCAAGATTGCTAAATCCTCCTTGGATTATTCTTTATGCCACATCTCTTATTTTTTGAGCTGAGACTAGATTGGTCCCCTCTTTTAATTGTCAAATCACACTTGTGACACAATTTTTAGCATAAAAATCCTTCTTCTCTTTCCTAGGGTACCTCTTTCCCCTTGGAAAACCACACGTCCTCGTGTGTATCTTGTCATCATAGCAAAAAATTTCTTTTTACTTAGACTAGATTATCTTCATATCATCAATCTTCTTGACTTAACATTTCCTTGTCGAGTCTCAAGTTTGATACTTCATAACCATTCTAAGTTTTAACTTTCTTTAAGGCTAGACATTGTGTGTCCTGACATTTGTCAAGACACAAGCTTTCACACAAACTCTATTACATGCATTCAAGTGTCTCGTACCACTTGAAAACATCTAACTTGCTCATGATAGAAAACTTGCATTGTAATTGAGGCTTTCATGCACATCTGATGACCAATAGTTCAATTGCCTCTAAGTCATAAGTGGCAACTCACGCTACCTAACTTGTGATGAGTGAAAACCTCACTACTACCTACATTAGTGTGCTCTCATTGTAGTTGCCGTCGGGCCAACCAAATTTTTAAATCCAAACTAGACTTCATCCTATGTGTCTGATGCTTGCTCTACTTTATTGTGTCTACCTTGACTTTTCTAAGACACAAATTAAGCACCTAGAGCTTGACTTTAATGCATGTGGATAACCTTAACCTTTACTGACAACAAATACATGGTTACTTTTAACCTTGCCAAGCTACTTGGATGCGAGATTGTGTCCCTAAGAGTAAAGTCCATCCCACACTCGCGTATCCTCATACAACATAGCTCTTATTTCCTTCCTTGATGTATTGTCAGTTTTTTTTCTATTTCTCGTGAGCTTTATTGTGCACACATTAGCTCGGTGTCCATGACACATTAGCTCACTTTTAAGGTACCATTAGTCCAATGACATACGCGATACCACTTACCTTTAATTGAATGATGTTAAGACTTTCTACTTGGTATACATGTGGTCAAGACTAGCACTACCCTTTCATAATGGATTACCTTTAATTGAATGATGTTAAGACTTTCTACTTGGTATACATGTGGTCAAGACTAGCACTACACTTTCATAATGGATTACCCTCTTCGTAAGTTTAAATCCTTTCCTCACTTGCGAGAACTGAACTTTAGTGGTCATTGCCTTTCATAATGGATTACCCTCTTCGTAAGTTTAAATCCTTTCCTCACTTGCGAGAACTGAACTTTAGTGGTCATTGCCATCTTGACATGGAAACCTCGCAACTTTTGTTGTAATCCCTCTAAGGTACAACATTATTGGTTTTCGTAAGTTTAAATCCTTTCCTCACTTGCGAGAACTAAACTTTAGTGGTCATTGCCTTTCATAATGGATTACCCTCTTCGTAAGTTTAAATCCTTCGTAAGTTTAAATCCTTTCCTCACTTGCGAGAATTGAACTTTAGTGGTCATTGCCATCTTGACATGGAAACCTCGCAACTTTTGTTGTAATCCCTCTAAGGTACAATGTTATTAGTTTCTTGTGGCTTCTCATAGGTTGTTAAAGACCTTAAAACCTTTTTAGATGCATTGAGAGTGCAACCATATTCTCTTTTCCTCTTTTAAGTTTTCCTAAGGCCTACATGCACAACAATCCTTAGATCTCACCTTTTCTCTTTTGCATTAGTCCTTTACTTACCAATTACCTCATGTAGCATGCTTGTGCCTCATGCTTGTGCACATGTCTCTTTCATGTGCCTTTTGCACCCTTTACTCGTAGTTTAAGGAGTACATGGTGACACTTGCATTTATAAAACGAGAGTTACACCTCTCGGTCACACTAATTGTCGTCACCACTTAATCCTTCTTATCCTTTTTAGGTTCTCGTGTTGCACATTAAACACATACAGTACAACATATGTTATACGAACAACTACTTACATGATTGGCTACATATCCATTGCACATGGCCAAGCTTCTACTTACTTAATTTAATGCATGCATCCTTTAGGTTCTCATGTTGCACATTAAACACATACAGTACAACATATGTTATACGAACAACTACTTACATGATTGGCTACATATCCATTGCACATGGCCAAGCTTCTACTTACTTAATTTAATGCATGCATCCTTTAAACATGAAAACAATCCTTTCTCTTTTATGAAATGCTTTATGTCTAGCTTTTTTGAACATCGAACCCTTATAAAAATGGATCGTTGAATTGTGCCACCTCTCTTGTGCCTCAAGGAAAAGGACAGAGTAAAGTAATTGACAGAACATTGATTTTGATGATCTCAATTTCACTTGCATCCTTAATAGTGATGTGATGAGCAGATGGGTTACAAGATATGAGGATGCAAAGACAAAAAGGCAAGCAGAAAGAGCTCTCTTTTGGAGGCAACATGGCTCTCGTAAGGCGTACCCTAAGCATCTAGCAACACTTCCGAATGATATCCATGTTGATTGGTTGCATGAGGAAATGGAGAGAGCAAAGAGCGACGAGGGGCTGCATGTCACGGCGGAAGAATGGGAGTATGCACGAGGATGCATGTTAAAGGTACATAAAACTAATGTTTTGCATTAGTTGTAAGTGATTTGCTTTTAATATTTATTCACATTGCTTACACAAATATTGCTTCTATTTTGGTCCAGTGCACTATGTTCAATGCTATATAGTGTGAAGGCAAGCATTTTCAAACACAAAGAATTGATGAAAAGAGGAATACACAAGATTGCGGTGTCATTAGTAGCTTTGAGGGAGCTAATGGAAAAATGGATGATTATTGTGGCACAATCCAAGACATATTTAGGCTTGACTTTCGTCGCTTCTTTGTGTATGTTTTGGATGTCAAATGGCAAATGAATGTGGTGGAAAAAGGGCCTAATGCAACGATAAAACGCCATGCAAGTGGCTATGTAACTATTGACTCTACAAAGTTTTGGCAAACAAAGAAAGATAGGCTCGTATTGCCACAACAATGTGAGCAGGTATGCATTTTTTTACTAATGTGTTTCATGTACATATATATCTAAGCTCGCGTACCCCTTGACTTTTGATATGCTAATTAATTACTATAGTATGTGTATTTGAGTAGGTTATCTATCTGCCAATGGTGCATGACATTAAATGGTGGCACGTCATCCCTATTGCACCACGTTCCAAAGTGATGTATAATACATTCACTGATATGGAGCATATGGAGGATGTAACAAGCCGCAATGAAGATGATGTCGAACATGCCAATGAAGATGTTGTGATCGATGA
The DNA here is from genome assembly GCF_041138505.1 of Cibotium barometz. NCBI lineage: Eukaryota > Viridiplantae > Streptophyta > Polypodiopsida > Cyatheales > Cibotiaceae > Cibotium > Cibotium barometz. The sequence continues at coordinate 34,422,902 of NC_141087.1, read as the reverse complement.
TCAAGAAATAAGAGATCATCATGATAATGAGGATGAGCATGCAATTTCTCATGATCATGAGAATGACCCTACCATTGAGGACGATGGTGATGTTGATGAGGATGATCAGGACATCGATACCATTATCAATGGACAGAATATCGATAGTGGAATAAATTTAATCGTAGCCTTACAAATTGATCAAATGGATATTGATGTTGATCGTTTGGCAAGGATGGATCTTATTGAAGATGAGATCGAACCCTAACCAATCCATCACTGTATCGTTCTAAATTGATGACATTTCTATTGTATATGTTGTCTTTTAATTATCTCATGATTTATTTTTGAATATATTTCATTGTTCTAAATGCATGTAGTGGGATTGTGTAATGATATATACTATAATGTACTATGAGATGGTTTAAAGAAAATAGTTTTTAATTTTGTAAAGAAATTTAGTTTTTCTAAATAAAGCGTGTATTCATGCATGTATAATTGCGTGTATATACACGCGCTTATACACGCGCTGGTAGACGCGTTACTTAAAGTTAAATACACGCAAATTTAGATGCCGATACTATTCAAATACATGCGCGACCATACACGCGCTCGTAACTTATCGCGTGTGTATGGCAACAGTGTCTTGTAGTGTTAATGCTTACCTTTCAAATTCTTGCGTGATAAAGAAATGCTTATATTCTAATGAAGAGATTAATGATTGAACAACACATAAGGGAGACCATGATAGAGATGAAATTGGATCCATCAAAAGTCTTGAGGCTTAATTGAGACAAATACTTAGCAACTTAACAAAGCACTAATTCGTGGGAGCATACCCATGGAAACTCAAGAATGACTAAAAAGAGACCATTATTGAAGAACCCTAAATTGATATTAATAAAGTCCTACTGGATCCACCTAGGCACGTAGAGGGTTCCTTCCTAGTGGTTGGAAGGTGGTTGTGGTGGCCAATGAGAATATAACCCTCTTTCTTTTATGATTTCAAAGGCAAAAATCTACGAGTCATTCACTGCGGGGTGACTGGGTATGACCACTGGGATGGCCTAATTCCTTAGCGGCGTGATAGGCTAAACTCGATAAGAGGTTCCCTATGATGTTGTGGATGAGCTGCATGCATGTTGGATCATGGCATATCATTGGATCACTCAGTGATGGCCAAGAATGGGTTCCCTTATTTTGAGGGATTTGATCTATGAAGAGGTAGCCAATAAAAATTAAGAAAAGGGACTAACAGGATTGCTACTCTTTACCAACATCTGCATAAGCAATCATTCTCTCTCCTCTCTCCTTTTGTCTAATTCCTCTCTCAATTCATTCTCCCTTTCCTTTTGAAGTAATTGAAGTAATTGCATTCATTTAAGTAAGAATCATACTGTTTTTGTTTGAAAAAGGAACGTTGTCGTGAAGTGTGCGGTACAGCCAGGAAAGTACGAAACTTCTAGCTGTGAGAGTGAATGTCAAATCCAACAAGGAATTTCACGTACAAGATTTCCCAAGGAGTATTGAACATCATTGTTTCCAATGACAAATACATGTGTCCACTTCCCTCAATACATCCTTGAATTCATTCAGATGATTGCACAGAATTGCATGAAATCCCTTTGAACCATTCACATGTGGGCATGATAAAGCTTTCTAATTTTTCCAATATACATGTGTTACATCCAGTGCCCTCAAAACCATTATTTCGAGATGTCCTTTGTCACCTGAAAACCTGCCTTAATATCCTAACATCTCACAAGCAAAAATTGCATTTGGCATAGCTTTCACATACTCATAATTTTCAAAATCCATATGAGACAAAGGTATGGCAAATTTCCCTCAGCTTCAATGCATTTTTCACCAATCACCGAGCTCCAAATTCCTTAGCCTTTTTCCCATGCTCTCTCTATTCAATTCCAATTTCTTTTTGGTGTATCTAATATTTGATTTTCTCCATTCATGTATAGTGAGAATATTTTATTTAAGGGAAATAAACAAACAAACACTTAGCTGGCGATTTGAAAACGTGCTTCTCTTTATTTACATCACCAACCACAAGCTATGCGCCGGATATTCGAAGGTGGTAAATCGCAAGCAGCTTCGCTGTGTATTGTCCTTCCAAAGTAGATTTTTCCCAGATTTGTATCATCATATAGTACTAGAATTATTCTCTAATTCTAGCACCTACAAAGCATATACAGTATATATATTCAAAAGATCCAAATCTCTGGTAGGTTCGACGCTGAACTTCGACGCTGTATATTAATTTTCCCCTCTGGTTTCCGCCGTGAAGCTCCGGCCTTTTTCCTCTCTTTCCCCACGGCGATCTAGGCGGCCCCCCCCCCACATTCTGCCAGCTGTCCATGCCATAAGGAAAAGCTGCGCCTTTTTCTAGAAGTCCCCCCCCCACGTTTTGTTAACCTTAACACTAAGGTTATTAAACATAACCTTAGCATTAAGGTAGCAAAACTTAACCACAAGACTCCCGGCATTAGCACCATGTTTTAAGTCTTCACTCTCTGCATTAGATACACGTAAGATACTTATGCTTCTACATGATGATCCATGAAGTCCAAGTGCAGCTTTCTATCCCCACATTTCCCAAACATTCAATGAACTCTTCGGCACTGTGATACCTTCATAATTTATAAGTCATCATATCGGCCCATGTGATTTATAGAATCCCCAATTGCCCATTCAAGTATTTCTTCATGCCTTTATAAATGCATTCCTTTGTGCATTGGTATGCCCTCATGCCATCATATATATCTGGATGCTTCTAACTTGCCCATGAACTCTGAGTAACAGCAAAAACATCATCCTCCATACTCATATACAAAAAAAAACTCCTAAATCTGACTCAGCCTCAGCTTGTCTTATTGAACCTCATATACAATATGAACATATGTACATGGCATCATATAATGACTCATCATGGCACTTAACCCATGCATCTGGATGTGTATTTGACGGCCTCACATGCACGGTTTCATATCATAGACGTGCCATGGCACGACATCCACCCCCTCTAAACCTGCACATCCTCTGGTATGTGCCAAATCATCATCAAGGTCCACATATAACTGAATGTCGTCTTCATCTTCTGCAGTTCCAGGAAGATCATCCTCTTCCTCTTCAATCATATCCATACTTCCACTGTCAAGCTTCTCATCCTGAATCTCTTGTGAATCAAAAGGATCACCATCATGCCTTCTTTTAAATATCTTGATCCTTTTGCCAGCCACAAGATTCTTTACTTCTGTTCCATCAAGCTCACACAGAGTATATGTGGCATTTCCATGCACATGCCTGACAATGTAAGGGCCAAACCATCTTTTTGCAAATTTTCTTTGAACAGTGAATTGGTTGTCAAGGCTACTATCATACATTAGAACCCAATCACCTTCTTCAATAGGTTTTGGCCGGAGTCTGTGTCTACTATCAAATCTTTCTTTATTTTTCAACCTTGCATCTTTCAGGCGAGCTTTAGCAAGCTCTACATCTTCAGGCCTCCTCTCCAACTGTCTTATTCGCAATGCAAGGAGGTCATCTCTGCTCAATCCTTCTACCCAGGGCAATACATTCCAAGTTAGAATTACTTCTTCAACTGGCATCACTGGCTTCTGACCATACATTAATTCAGCAGGCATGTATCCTGTCACTGAGCTATGAGTCGTACGGTCAGCCCACAAGGCATATGGTAACAGCTTTGGCCACACTCTCATCCTTTCTTTGCATGCCTTAGCCAAAGCTTTAATGATTGGAGGATGTCCTCGCTCACTTTTCCCATTGCCCTCAGGATTGTAAGCACATGTTAGAGACAGTTTGATACCAATTCTAGAGAAGAATTCCCTTGCTTCTTCAACATCTAACTCTCCCCTATCAGCTGTTATTTTCCCAACACAACCATATCGGCAGATCACATCTTCCAAGAGAAATTTGCATACTGTTTCCGTACTCTTTGTTCTAAGGGCACGCCCTTCTACCTGATTTGTCAAATCTTCTCTTGCAAGTGCTATATACCACATCTGCCAAATTCCCAAAGGCATTGTAACTAGATCCACTACCCATTTGTAGTGCATGGCAGGTGGGTAGGTTGGTTGCAAGCCATCACGATGCCTCACATTTGAGTACATTTGGCATACCATGCATGTTTCCACATATTGGGAAATATCCTTGTACATTCCTCTCCACCAATATTTTTCCTTTATTTTGGTATAAGTGGCCCATACACTTCTATGCCCAGCCCAGAGACTCTCATGGAACTCTTTCACAAGCTTCCCTTGAGTCTCTTTATCACATATGACTCTCTGTGGCATAGCATTCCTCTGTTTAGGATGTTTCCAGAGATACCCATCCTTTAGAAAGTAACCATATGCCTTTCTGCGGATCCTCTTAAATTCTGAGTCAGACCAATTCTCTTGCCTTGTCAGAGTGCTCAAATATTGACCAATAAGCAACCAATCCTCTTCATATATTTCCTCAATAAAAGACTCAAGTGCATTTGATAGGCAAATATGATCCCCCTTTGCATATGCTGTAGTATAGAACTTTGTACCCACATCATCAATGTCACTAACCATCTCTTCCTCATCTTCATACCTGGCTCTTGATAGCATATCTGCAACTGGATTATCTTTTCCCGCAATATGCTCAAACTCAGGATTTAGTGACTTGATATAAGCAATCCACCTAAGCATAGCAATATCTGGAGTGGTACAACTTGTTATCATCCCAAGAAGTGGCAAGCAATCAGTCTCCACAAGTACAGATGCCCCAATAAGATATTCTTTTTCACATTTTAGAGCAGTGACTATCCCCCATAATTCTCTCTTAATCTGTGGATACTTTCGCTGCCGAAAGCTTAATACCTTTGCTCCAAATCTAATTACATACCTATGATCATCCTCATCATCTTGCCCTACTGCCCATCCAATCCCAGTAGGACTAGTATCAACTGTAACAATCACAGGCCTGCCACACTCATAATCTGCCTTTCTCAAAATGGGTGATGATTGGAGCAAATATTTCAGCTTCCGCATAGCTTTAATATGTACTGCACTCCACAAAAATTTTTGATTTTTCCTCAAAAGCTGATAAAGAGGATCTGCTACATGTGCATAATGTGGGATCCAAATAACATAAAAGACGCATGCTCCAAGAAATCTCCTCAGCTCTGTAACATTAATGCATATTTCCTTCATTCTTTGTATTGCATCTATCTTGGCTGGACAAGGACGGCGTCCACTAGTACTACAAAGATGTCCCACTATTAGCACTTCACCAACCCCAAACACCGATTTTTGCCCAGATAAAGTAAGATTCACTTCTTCAAGCCTGGATAGAATCATGTCACAATCCTTTATATGATCTGCCACAAACTTGCGGCACCCTTTTGAATCCAAATTCTCATCTTTGTCTTTCTCATCACAGCCCTTTATTGGCACATCATCCAAAAATGGCATAGTTTTCTGTGGTATGAAGTCCCGTAAGACTTTATTCATTCCATTCATCATATGTGCCACTGAGTTAGTGGCTCCCTGTGGTAAGGTACACATCCTTACTAATCCCAAAGGAGTTCTCATTGTGGTCAAGTCCCTGCTTTGTATATCCAGCTGGAACTGATCATATCCCGAATACAGATCACCCATAGAGTATATAGCTTTCCCTGCAAATGCTTCTGCAAACTCATCCACAATTGGACCTGCTCCCACATTCCTGATTGTGACTTTGTTTACAGGTTGCATATCTTGAATAAAGCGCAATGTCCCATTTTTCTTTGGTACAGTAAACCATCTGTTGGAATATGGGGCACATGAAGGCTCCAAGATTCCCATCTTGATCTTTTCCTTTAATAATTCCATCAACTTTGGCAAGAGAGCCTTTGGTACTGGAATTGGCCGCAGGTTCCAGGGCACATGTGGAACAGTAAAGATCACCATTGGTGCTGTTACACTTGGATCAACACAACCAATCTCATGCGGCTGAAAGGCAAAAGCTTTCCCATGTTTTACAAGCATCTCCTCAAAGCATTCCCTTTCAACTGGCAACAGAAAATCCCCCTCACCAATCTTCAGCTCTTTCAGAGTTTCTTGAGTAAATTTATGCCCAATTTTCTTAGGATCTCTAAGATTTGGCTGCATAGAAGCTTCATCTATCTTCTCCTTGCTTCCTGGTGGCAAGGGCAAGGCAACTGGCTTCACCTTTTTTGCAACCGTTTTGTACTTTGTATCAACATGAGCATCCATCTCACAATTCATGTTTTTACATTCCACCCCCTCAAATTCCTGGATTATATCATACATCTCCACAGATGACACCTTTATCACTTCATTTCCACCCTGTAAGCATGCTCTTCTCATATCAAAAAGTACATCCATAGTATCTATAAATGACACCTCATCAAGCACCCCTGAAATAAACTCATTCTTCTCCAAAAGACCACACTGCTCAAAACTTTTTTGTTCATTTTGTATATGTTTTTGCATGCCACGCTTTAAATCCTTGCTTTTAACAAAAACCAGTGACCCATAGCTGGAGAATCCCTGAAAATTTGCTGAAAAACTATTTACATTGATTGAGTCCTGCGAGAACTCATTTCCCCTTGTACCATTGGAATCCCGCTTTACAATGGCACCTGGCCAAAATCCCTCATCTCCCTGTAATTCATAAACTCTCTGTTTATCTTTGGGAGTGACTGTGCCCTAAGAGATTCACGATTCCTTTCATGATTAATGCAAACTGTCAAAAACTGAACAGCCTTTTTGCCATCTTTACTCCTTATTCTTGCATAAGCTGAACCATCATCCAAAACCTTTGTTTCCATCCTTACAGCTGTAATGTAGGGTTGCCCAAGAATGAGGGGATACGATGATATCTCCTGAACAAAGAAATTCTGATCATCCTTCACATCCCCTATAGTTACCCTTACATTTGGACATGCTGCATAAAGCTCTCCAGATGAATTATTAGCTGCTTTAATCATCCACCCATGATCCACATCCATTGGCCACTTACATTTGTTGTAGAGATTTTTAGCCATAAGATTTATTTCAGACCCATGATCAATTAGAGCGACATATGGCTCTTCCAAATCACCTATCTTGACAAGGGTTTCAGTGGTGGCTCTTGCCCAATGGCTCCTGGAGTAATGACTCTTTGTAAGAACTTCTTTTTCATCATCCTCTTCCACAAAACGCACTTGTCGTGCCCCATCAGCAGAGTGATTACATTCCACCACATTTTCTCTCTCTTCCTTTTTCTGTACCTGTACACCATGAGTCTTAGAAGTGCTTGATTCCCCTTGTGATGGAATAGATTCAATTATGGACTGCCTTTTTCTTCGTATAATATCAATTATCTCATCATGAAATTCTTTCTTTGCAATCCCCAAGACTTCCCCTAGTGTGAATTCCACCCTGCTGTTTAGAATTCTCTCTTCAAGCACCTTTTTGAGATCTGTTGCAACTTCAATATCAGATTGAAGCTTGTAGAGTGGACTTTTCCCTTTACCCTTCTCCTTCATTTTTGCTGGCACTTCTTCCATTGAAACATCATGTAGAGGTCTGCTTTGCTGTGGAGGTATATGTGATGGCCCAGGATCCTTCTTTTCACTTCCACGTGTAACTCTTTTTGATGGCCCTCCTTCCTCATTTTCCCTTTTACGTTTCTCCTCTACCTGTGCCTCATTATTTTGACATTTGGCAATATAGGCATGAATGGATAAAGAATCCACAGGCTCCTCCCAGCCAGTCTCAAGGCGTATACAATCACCTGCCTCATGCAAAGCTTGCTTTGACACTTTCTTTGATGCAATTAATTCCATTGTTGACGGCCAAAAATTCTCATTCTCATAATCCTCATCATTCTCAAATCCCTGCTTTTGTTGACCAACCTTTAATCCATAGGTTGCTGCCTCAACCATAGAAATGGCATGACTAGCAGCCATATCTTCTACCAGCTTTTTCATCCCTCCTTTCCCAAAGTTTGTACTCAATGGAAGTCCAGTTTCTGTAAGATGGATTTTCCCATCTTTGAAGAACACAAGTTGATTTTTAAGAGCTTCTTTATAGCTGGTACAATCCTTCTTTGCATGCTCTGGGTCATCACACCATATGCATCTATATGTAAACCCTTCTCTGATTTGAGGCCTTTGCATAGAAACCTGCCCCAATGGTAGACCTTTTTCTTCGATTCTGGACATCTTCAATTTTAAATCACGCATACCCTTGATAAGCTCATCCATCGGCCCATCTATCTTAGGAATTGTAGCTACTGGCTTGGATAAATTCTCAGGAGTAACAGCAGCTATGGGGATTGTAGAGCCCATCACCATTTTATCCCTCCTCCGCTGCCGCTTTGCTAACATAGTGACTGCATCCTCAACATCATTCCAGTCACTCTTTAATCCTTGCTCTGTATTTTTATCCTCAAGGAGGATTTCCAATGTCTCCTGGAGATCTTTCCCAGCTGCCTGCAAGAAGAGCTCTGTCTTTTCTCTGTCCAAAGTTGCACGCTCTATTCTTGACAACTGGGCATAACGCTTCTCAAACTCCCTTAACAATTCCGTGGCAGAAATTCCCATTTTAGGTTTTGTGACCCATTCCAAAAAAGTTCGTTTAGTCACTCGCTCAGAATCCTCCATGAAGTATTCATCTTTTAAGGCAAGCTTGAATTCTTCCCAATTTCTGCCACCCTGTGCTGTCTGCAATCCTTTTATGCGCTCTCTTATTTCAGGAACGCATACCAACTCGAAACTTCGAACCATATCCTCCTCGGTCACCCTATTTAGCTCCATCTCCTTTATATAATTGCGCAGATACTTTGTAATGTCCTTCCCATCAAATTGATCTACCTTTTTCACAATTGATTGTAAAGCTTTGGTCATGGAAATCTGTCCCCTCTCAGCAGCTTGTTGCTGTTGCATGTACATGGAAAACATTTGGAACATCTGCATAACTCCAGGGTCAAAATGAACCCCCTGGCCCTCAGAATTCTCAGCCATAGCTTCCCTGTATGTTTCACTCCACGCTCACCCCAGCAGCTTCACGTCGGGTTCACCAAAGTTGTCGTGAAGTGTGCGGTACAGCCAGGAAAGTACGAAACTTCTAGCTGTGAGAGTGAATGTCAAATCCAACAAGGAATTTCACGTACAAGATTTCCCAAGGAGTATTGAACATCATTGTTTCCAATGACAAATACATGTGTCCACTTCCCTCAATACATCCTTGAATTCATTCAGATGATTGCACAGAATTGCATGAAATCCCTTTGAACCATTCACATGTGGGCATGATAAAGCTTTCTAATTTTTCCAATATACATGTGTTACATCCAGTGCCCTCAAAACCATTATTTCGAGATGTCCTTTGTCACCTGAAAACCTGCCTTAATATCCTAACATCTCACAAGCAAAAATTGCATTTGGCATAGCTTTCACATACTCATAATTTTCAAAATCCATATGAGACAAAGGTATGGCAAATTTCCCTCAGCTTCAATGCATTTTTCACCAATCACCGAGCTCCAAATTCCTTAGCCTTTTTCCCATGCTCTCTCTATTCAATTCCAATTTCTTTTTGGTGTATCTAATATTTGATTTTCTCCATTCATGTATAGTGAGAATATTTTATTTAAGGGAAATAAACAAACAAACACTTAGCTGGCGATTTGAAAACGTGCTTCTCTTTATTTACATCACCAACCACAAGCTATGCGCCGGATATTCGAAGGTGGTAAATCGCAAGCAGCTTCGCTGTGTATTGTCCTTCCAAAGTAGATTTTTCCCAGATTTGTATCATCATATAGTACTAGAATTATTCTCTAATTCTAGCACCTACAAAGCATATACAGTATATATATTCAAAAGATCCAAATCTCTGGTAGGTTCGACGCTGAACTTCGACGCTGTATATTAATTTTCCCCTCTGGTTTCCGCCGTGAAGCTCCGGCCTTTTTCCTCTCTTTCCCCACGGCGATCTAGGCGGCCCCCCCCCCCCCACATTCTGCCAGCTGTCCATGCCATAAGGAAAAGCTGCGCCTTTTTCTAGAAGTCCCCCCCCCACGTTTTGTTAACCTTAACACTAAGGTTATTAAACATAACCTTAGCATTAAGGTAGCAAAACTTAACCACAAGACTCCCGGCATTAGCACCATGTTTTAAGTCTTCACTCTCTGCATTAGATACACGTAAGATACTTATGCTTCTACATGATGATCCATGAAGTCCAAGTGCAGCTTTCTATCCCCACATTTCCCAAACATTCAATGAACTCTTCGGCACTGTGATACCTTCATAATTTATAAGTCATCATATCGGCCCATGTGATTTATAGAATCCCCAATTGCCCATTCAAGTATTTCTTCATGCCTTTATAAATGCATTCCTTTGTGCATTGGTATGCCCTCATGCCATCATATATATCTGGATGCTTCTAACTTGCCCATGAACTCTGAGTAACAGCAAAAACATCATCCTCCATACTCATATACAAAAAAAAACTCCTAAATCTGACTCAGCCTCAGCTTGTCTTATTGAACCTCATATACAATATGAACATATGTACATGGCATCATATAATGACTCATCATGGCACTTAACCCATGCATCTGGATGTGTATTTGACGGCCTCACATGCACGGTTTCATATCATAGACGTGCCATGGCACGACAACGTGTGTTAGGACAAAAGGAACAGCACTTGCACTACATGTGAACATGTGTGGTTGTGTGTGAGTGGGTGGAAAGCTAGAGGATGAAGGCCTTAATGGCGCCATCCTATGGATGGGTGGACTTGATTAGTCGAGTGTCTTTTCTACTTTGCAGATCTTGATTTAGAAATTTGTCAATCTGCTTTGAAATCATGCCACTTACCTGACTAGGATCGGGTAAGACAACTGCGGTCCTATAGACCTATTTAAGTGAATAGAGGTCCCATTATAAAGGGCTCGGTCTCCTAGGCTCTGACTTTTAGTTATTATAGATTACCGATGCTAAGGTTCTCTAGTCCACCAATGTCCTCATCCTCACTCGAGAGGATTTTCTAGCAGTGATGGATGGGGTACATTACACATGCTATAAGAGTGAGATTGGTCGTGAGCTTGATAAAAAGGATAGTGCATGACTTGGAATAATCAACATTATCAACTACCATGTTGAAGATTTAATGTATTTTTTAGTAAACAAGTCAAATCAATTGCTTTAAGTATCATTTTAAAGCTAATGCAGAGGTACCGTGTACACAGTGTGAACGGCCGTTAGTGACTAGGATCTACATTAGAAGCCATAATGCATCTTCTTCATATAATGAACTTGGAAAGTAAGCATTTTCTATGTTACAAGGTTAAGGGCGAACCAAAATGACTATTTGGTAAGTTATAATGAAACTTCCTTGCCAAAGAGCAAGGAAGAGGGGTTGACCTTAGAGTAACAATGTTGCATTATGCAGAAGGACAATGATGATATTAATCAAAGATAATGCTAGGGTCATATTTTTGAAAGTCACCCAATTTATGGTGGAAAAAGTGATCATTTGATGTACTTAAGAGATGTAGGAGAAGTGGACAATGATCTCCTTTTCAATCGAAAAATTGAACAGCTTAACTTAGCAGGAATCCTATATGTTATCAAGTGTTGAGCATTGATAGATTACTCTCAATGCTCAACACTTGATAACATATAGGATTCCTGCTAAGTTAAGCTGTTCAGTTTTTCGATTGAAAAGGAGATCTGTTGAAATGGTGTGGTAAGAATGATTTCTTAACAACCCTAGTATAATAGTGACACTTTTAGTCAAATTGAAACCAATAGAGATGTTGAAGAACTTCTTAAATGAGAAGTTTTAATTAAAGGAAAACCCTTGGACTTGTTACCTAGATATTCTCCAAATACATTGGTTGAGGTTCTTTGAGTGGCCAGTTGAGAACCTAGGTCTCTTTATGTACAAACTTTAACCTTGCAGGGTCAACACAGTTAATGCTTTAACGCTAATGCATTTTTTGGAAATAAAGTCATGGAGGTAGCTAAAGCAAGTTGGGGATAAGATTCCAAGTAGATTTCATTGAAATGGGATATATAACTAGTCCGTGGGCTACTAGAAATAAAGTCATGGAGGTAGCTTAAACAAATTGGGGATAAGATTCCAAGCAAATTTCATTGCAATGGGATATCTGTATAACTAGTCCGTGGACTACTAGAACTTTCGTGGTAAATGTAGACCCAACCAACGTAAATTAGAGTTCAATTTTACGTATAAATAAACCTTATAGTGTGGTCTAGGTGCTAGAATCATTGATTGTGCAAGAATGACTGAGAGAGTTATATCAAGAACTCCCTGTCTTATGAGCTTTATAGCTAGTATTAAGAAGGTTACTTGAGAAAAAAGTACCCCTTGTCAGCAATCCAATAGATTAGAATATCAACTCATAGATTGGAATCATTTCGGTTTTGTTTTATAAATGTTAAGAGACTTCACGATAGGTATACATTTTGATCCAATCTGATCCCTTAACTAAGCCGAATAGACAAGCTAATAGTTAAGGTGAGGCTAACCGAAAGGAGTTTCTCTTACCTTGCTTGCGATCCTCTTAAATTTATAAGGCAAAGTAATATGGTACACTTTCCAACTATATAGTTATGTAATGAAGCCTCTTACTTTTTGGTTTAAGAGCCAGAAGCTCTTCACTTTGCTTGACCTAAGATTCGATTAAGAGAAAATAACTTACCATCTTATTCAAAAGACCAGCTCATATCATGTGAGATTCCATAGGAAGATTGTCCTCTTATACAAGTGTGACAAGCTAGTGACATTAGTAGCGTATGTCACACTAACTCGTGATATTTGATCTATTTTGGATCCACTTTACTAGTTGTATATGCATTGTCAAAAGTATAAACACATGACCTTCTCGTCTCATATACATATACGTATATGTATATACATACACACATAAATTTATTTTTATAATATATATTTAATTATTATAAAAAACATATTTAATATAATAACACACACACACACGCACGTGCACACACACATATACACAGACATATATATTTTTTAAATATATGTGTGTGTATGTGTATTTATATATTTGCATATATTTGCTTACACACACACATGCATATATATCATATTGTATTATATAAAGAGTATATGGTATATATCTATGTAGGAGAGAGAGAGAGAGAGAGAGGGAGAGGGAGAGGGAGGAAGAGAGAGAATATTGTAATACATATATATATATAATTATTTTAAATAAAAATCAACATATTTATCATAAAATAACACACACACACACACACACACATTATACATACATACATACATGCATACATGCATACATACATATATATATATGTATGTATGTATGTATGTATGTATGTATGTATGTATATATACATATATATATATATGTATGTATGTATGTATGTATGTATATATATATGTATATATATTTATATCTATATATATATATATGTATGTATATATATATATATATATGTATATATATTTATATCTATATATATATATATATATGTATGTATATATATATATACACACACACACACACACACACACACACACACACGTATATACTATATATATATACACACACACACACGTATATACACATATATTTATATACATACATATATATGTATATTTAAATATATATATATTATATCGTATAGTTACATACACATTATACTCTTTATATAATATATATAAATATATATCTATATTAATTACATACATACATATGTACATACATACATACATACATACATACAAACATGCATACATACATACATACATACATATATATATATGAACGTGTGTGCATATGCGAATGTATATGTATGTAGGCATGTAAATTTTTTATGTGGACATTTTTGTGTCTATGTGTGTGCACATGCATTCGCATATGTATGTGACATTGTGCACATGTACACATGCAAATGTGTGTGTGCATGTGCATCTATGTATGCATGTGTGCATATCGATGTGTGTGCACGTGTATTTGTGTATTTCAATGTGTATGCGTGTATATATATGTAAGTTTATATGCATGTATGTGTGTGCATGTAAGTGTGCATATTTGTGTATGTGCACATGCATGTGCGTGTGTGTGCATGTGTTTTTTTGTGTGCGTGTGTGTGTTTTTTGTGTACATGTGTGTGTGTGTGGTGTGTTGTGTGCATGCACATGCATGTGTTTATGTTGGCATACATATAGATCTATTTATATATACATATATACATACCTATAAATACATATAATTATATGTATATGTGTGTGTCTGTGTGTGTGATTTCTCTCCTCTCACACACGTGCACATAATATAATATTGTGTGTGTGTGTGTGTGTGTGTGTGCATCTATGTGTGCTAGGGAAAACAAATGAGAAAATGAGAAACTCTCTAATATATATGTGTGTGTGTGTGTGTGTGTATGTGTAATATGTATATATATGTTTGTGTGTTTTTATATATATAAGAAACTCATTCAATGAGCAAATGACTTGATGGGGTGACAACTAATTGTGAGCCTCAATGCATCTAGGCTTGTGGAAAAGAACTGTTCCTTTTTAAAAGTTCAAAAATGTGAAACTCTCCTATACATCCATACACATATGTGTGTGTATATATATATATACTTATTCAATGAGCAAATGACTTGATGGTGACAACTAATTGTGAACTCCAATGCATTTAGGCATGTGTAAGAAATACGTATAAAAATTTAAAAAATTCTCCTTTCTTCTTTATGTGAAAGATCTCTCCTCTTGCCAAGTGGGGCTCTCCTTTGCTTGCCACATGGCAGGTTACAAGTAATATATTTATAGAAGTGTGTCCTACTTTGCAATCCTGAGATCCTTCAATTCAGTATTCTTAGTTCAACATCCTTGTTATCAGATTCAGTTCATTTCGAAGTATGTCAAGTGCTGATAAAGTGTCCATTTAAGCATGTCTACCAAAGGAATTTGACATCAGTGCACCAAGTAGTTTATTCATCCACTTATCTCATTCTATAATCTATCACTTGAAAAGAAAGGATGCATAAAGCTCTTTCTCATGAATTTTATTTGCACAAAAATTAGGTGCATTATGGCAAAAAAATTAGAAATTACATATCTTAGAATCTATGGTGTATGTCATGGAAAGGAAAGATGCATAAGCCTTATTTTCATGATTTTCACATGCACTAAGACTAGGTTTACTATGGTAAAATTTCCTAAATTCTAAAGTACATTGGTCCCTACCTTTAATTTAGATGAGCTTTAAGTAATTTAAGTAAGTTTTAAGTAATTTAAGTAAGTCTTAAGTAATTTAAGCAAAGTTTTAAGCATGCACTTAAGAGAAGGCTACTTGGCCATATTCTCCTTCAATTCCTATCCCATGGTTGTATTATTTCCCTTTTGAGGGATCCCCAAAAAGCCTTGTATCATTGATCCTACAAATAGGAAATAAGGGAATAATCCAAATGGCTAAGAGAGATGGGATGTGCCTTTGATGTTTGCAACATGAAGACAAAAGAAGTGAACTTTGGTTTTTGTGAATGGTACCTACTAGAGGCATGATGAATCATATCATTTGGAATGAGTCTTGTGCTAAAATAAAGAGAAAAATCTTGGAAAGGCTTAAGCCTTGGAAAAATTGGAAAAGGGATTCATCCTGTAACCATTTCGTCATACTTAATTTAAGTGAGGCTCGAGGCATGAGCAGAAAGCCTAGTGTCCACCCCGGACACTCCATAAGCGGACGTCCATAAGGTAGGAGAGACAATCCCGAATCCTTTCCCTACGGGAAGAAATTTGGCCCTAGCACCAGCTCTGGAGTGAGGGCGGCTATGTAGGGGATATGACCAGCTCTAGCACCAGCTCTGCATTATATGTGAACATTGTATTAAAAACCCCAGCCTTGTGATAGCTGGCAAGCGGGTGTCCCCAGTTGTCGGGGAGCTTGGTGTGAGATCCCAATCTCCACCACGCAACAGATTCGGGGTACTAGCAGCGGAAGTAGCACATCATGCGCGGGTAGGGGTCTCACACTCGGGGCCTCGCCCACGGATATCCGGATAAGAGACTAATCCGTCGGTTTGTCCAAAATCGAAACCGGAAAAACTCCCTTTCCCCGGAAAGCACGGGCGATTCCACCAGATAACTTTGTACTCTAACGTAGTCAAGATCCTTACCGATCACGCTGATCCGACTGCACCTATAAAGATACTCGGTCGGATCAAGGAAGAAACTTGCACTTGGATCATTGTGATCAACGCTTTTTTCCCCATCAAGAGGCACAGCCGTTGATTCCTATCCATAGAACAATTACTATCCAGGATTTACTTTATCTATCGTAATAACAGGAATTAAAATCTCGATTTACGGATCCATCAGTCCAGCCTAACCCCATCCGATCCCATGGGTTAGCCAACCGCCCAACCACTGTAGTGATGGGATCCAATTTGAAATTTGGTTAGGTTTTGTCCCGGGTACCAAGGAAAAGAGTTCCAAGGCCCCCTAGCCGGAAGTTCATGCAAACATAAAACTAGTCATACCACTTACACACCCAATATGAAATTGCCTTTTTCTTAGCATCAACTAGCTTTAAAACAATCCTTTAATAAAACCATTATGTCACTGATGACAATCCTCAAAGTCTCTGGTTGAATCCTTATTTCCAGTCATTCTTTCATCGGTGTACTTATGGCATCATTGGCAACCAGAACGCTCACCACCTGTTCTCTCAGGGGCCTTTTCCATAGTTCCTAGCTCATAGTAACCGGCAATATATTCATATAATAGAATGGAATCTCCGTGGGGAAGATCAGCAAGATCAACCCACAGATCCATATAAAAGAGCCATGGACTCATCTGTTGAGGACCAGCAAGGTCAATCAACCAGATCCATGCCCGGTTTCAGAAAACAACTCTTACTCCTTGTTCCAATATCTTCCACGACGCACGTGTGGGTATCTTCGGCGACCCAGAGCCCGAGCACCGTATGGTCAGCACCCTCTAGGATCCTTCGCAGGTGACCTAGCGCTTCACTCATAGGCCGCTTCCTTGGTCCCTCATCCACCGTACCGGAAGCTCACCATTTAAATCGAGCCGAGGCTGGTCAAGACCTCGATCGACCTTGCTACGCGAGACGTCCTCCATTGACTCTCCGTCAGCAGTTGCAACTTTATCAGTTCAGTCTTCATGACCTTAATCCTCAAGATGGTCAAAATGCTTCTCCAGCATTCTTGACATAAAACAGTCATTTACAAACAGTCACAAATACAGTTTCTATAACGAACTCTTGTCTTTCCATATTATCCACTCTCGGACCACATTACTTATTCCACATTCCATTCACGTTCTCATCCATTCACTCATATAGACTACATTATCTCACATACATCTTCATATTCATTATTCTACATACATATCCATGTTCGTACGTCCACATCATACATCCAATTTCACATTCATACATACGCATCTACATGCATACATCCACATCTACATTCATATATCCATACCTCCATTTCCACATCCACACATCCACATTCATATTCATACATCCACATTCACATGCATACATCCATTTTCACATCCTCATTTATACATCCACATTCACATGCATACATCCATTTTCACATCCTCATTCATACATCCACATTCACATACATACATCCACATCCGTATCTACATCCATACATTCACATCCACCTCTTCATTCACAATCACATCCATACATCCACATCTACATACATACATCCACATCTGTATCTACATCCATACATTCACATCCACCTCTTCATTCACAATCACATCCATACATCCACATCTACATACATACATCCATACATCCACATCTATATACATACGTCCATTTTTACATCCTCATTCATACATACACATCCACATACATACATACACATCCGTATCTACATCCATACATCCACATCCACATCAACATTCACATTCATACATATACATCTACATGTATACATCCACATCACATTCATACAACCATATTACATCCATTCTCGTCCTAACACATCCCATATACATCTTAACACATCCTAACTCATCTTAACACATTCTATCACATCTCATACACATCTTATCACATCTTTTTACATCTCATACACCTCTTATCACATCCTATCACTTTCCATACGCATCTTATCAAATCTTATCACATCTCATACACATCTTATCACATCTTTTTACATCTCATACACCTCTTATCACATCCTATCACTTTCCATACGCATCTTATCAATTCTTATCACATCTCATACACCTCTTATCACATCTTATCACATTTCATATCTTTTTATTAAAAAAAAAAGAGAATTCTTATATTTGATATAAGATTTCTCTACACATTTATTTATACATAAATTCCATTTAAGGAGACTAACACTTTCGAAATTAAAATCAATCTTTTATGCATCTTCTTATGCATAATTTCAATTTGGTAGGGAATTACACTTTTAGAATAAAAGAATTTCTCTTATGCATCTAAGTTAAGCATAAAATCCATTTATGAGAAAAATCACACTTTTAGTATAAAAAGAATATCTTTTATGCATACCTATATGCATGAAATCCAATATGATAAAAGCAACACTTTTGATATAAAAATTTTTCCTTTATGCATACTTCTATGCATGAAAATTAAAAATGATAAAAGTAACACTTTTGATATAAAAAATTTTCCTTTATGCATACTTCTATGCATGAAAATTAAAAATGGTAAAAGTAACACTTTTGATATAAAAATTTTCCTTTATGCATACTTCTATGCATGAAAATTAAAAATGATAAAAGTAACACTTTTGATATAAAAATTTTCTTTTATGCATACTTTTATGCATGAAAATTAAAAATGATAAAAGTAACACTTTTGATATAAAAAAATTTTCTTTTATGCATACTTCTATGCATGAAAATTAAAAATGATAAAAGTAACACTTTTGATATAAAATTTTTTCCTTTATGCATACTTCTATGCATGAAAATTAAAAATGATAAAAGTAACACTTTTGATATAAAAAATTTTCCTTTATGCATACTTCTATGCATGAAAATTAAAAATGATAAAAGTAACACTTTTGATATAAAAAAATTTCCTTTATGCATACTTCTATGCATGAAAATTAAAAATGATAAAAGTAACACTTTTGATATAAAAATTTTCTTTTATGCATACTTTTATGCATGAAAATTAAAAATGATAAAAGTAACACTTTTGATATAAAAAAATTTTCCTTTATGCATACTTCTATGCATGAAAATTAAAAATGATAAAAGTAACACTTTTGATATAAAAAATTTTCCTTTATGCATACTTCTATACATGAAAATTAAAAATGATAAAAGTAACACTTTTGATATAAAAATTTTTCCTTTATGCATACTTCTATGCATAAAAATTAAAAATGATAAAAGTAATACTTTTTATATAAAAATTTATCCATTATGCATACTTCTATGCATGAAAATAAAAATGGTAAAAATAACACTTTTTATATAAAAATTTATCCATTATGCATACTTCTATGCATGAAAATAAAAATGGTAAAACTAACACTTTTTATATAAAAATTTATCCATTATGCATACTTCTATGCATGAAAATAAAAATGGTAAAAATAACACTTTTGATATAAAAACTTATCCTTTATACATGATATTAAAATTTAATTTCTCCATGATTATAATGAAATTTTTTCAATTAATCTAGGATGATAATTCCTAGAATATGGTAGGAAGTCCTCTTTTTATGCTTTGAATGAAATTATTTTATGCATAATTTTTATAAAAATTTTACCATAGCTCCGCTGCTATGACTGATAAATCTCAATTTTTTCTAAGGGATAATACTTATCATTAAGGAAATAATTAAAATGATCTCTAATTGGATTATTAATCTATAATGGATTGAATCATCAATATACATCAACTAAAAGCATAGAAAATAGCCATTAATTTGGCCTCAAGTATAGCTTAATCTTGGGTTAAGGAAAAGCTTTATGAAAAGCTTGATTTGGATTGAGAATGGGTCATGAGTATGACCATTTCTTGAGTGAGAGAGAGAAATTACATAAAAATCATTACAATTTAAACATAAATGGAAATTAACTTCAATAGCATTTATTAAATTATGTAACTCTTCACTACTATTCACCAATTAACTTCAATAGCATTTAAAAAACCATACCAATTAAGCTTCTCAAGCTTGAGAGGGGTTGAGAAGAGAGAAACATTGAGAAATTATAGAAAAGATCAATATTCACTAATTACCTTACAAATATCTTGATTCTTTGTTCACGGTAGAGGCCCCCAACCAATCAATTGGTTAAGTATGTTGATGGAGCCACTAATTGGGATTGAAGAAAGAGGGAAGCTCCAAAAACTAGTGAATTATTAAATGAATTCACAGTTCTTGGCTTAGGTGGAGTAGAGTAACGATGCATAAACACTATATCTTTTTCAACAAGGGGGAGGCTTCTATTTATAGGAAAAATTGAGCTCCTAACCAAACAAACTGATTCTAGAATTTTCTAAATCAGTTTGGTCAATATTTGACCATTTTTAGGTCAGTTAAGCTAACTTTTTGGAACTAGACTTGAATGAGAAGAGAGGAGAGATGAAATATCTCAATTTTTATGAGTTTAAAACTCATTCAAGCATGTGAAATATGCACCTCCTTTAAAGAACTCCTCTTCCTTACATATGTGTCATAATGGAATCATTTTAATATTGCTCATAGTTTTTTTACTAATAATCCTTGTACATTTTCAACTCTTCATCTTATGTGAAATATGCACCTCCTTTAAAGAATTCCCCTTCCTTACATAGGTCATATTTTTAATATTGCTCATAGTTTTTTACTAATAATCCTTGTACATTTTTAAATCTTCATCTTATGTGAAATATGCACCTCCTTTAAAGAATTCCCCTTCCTTACATATGTCATATTTTTAATATTGCTCATAGTTTTTTTACTAATAAACCTTGTACATTTTCAACTCTTCATCTTATGTGAAATATGCACCTCCTTTAAAGAACTCCCCTTCCTTACATATGTCATATTTTTAATATTGCTCATAGTTTTTTACTAATAAACCTTGTACATTTTCAACTCTTCATCTTATGTGAGCATTTACTCATTTTTGGGTATCTTCTTTTACAAATTGGATTTATCTCCTCCCTACACATGGATTGATGCTATTGGCCCATAGGAACCTTAATTGGACCATAGTCTAAAGATTTCTGAAAATCTAGACCCTTAGACTAAGGTTCTTTATACCTATTTCCAATTAATTCCAATTGCACATTGGAAAATTCTTTTTGAATTTCTGTTTCAGGGGAACTCATCTGAATTATAAAAGATATTTTTCTATCCAAAAATATTCAAAATCTGAATATTCTCTCTCTAGAATATTTTCTCTCTCTAGGTTAAAACAGTTAGAAACAAGTCTTTTATATTTCTGAAGAGGGATTGATTACAGGGGAAGATGCTAGACATCAAAAGGGGTTGGGGGAGGAATCTTACATTCTACCCCACTTAAAAAACGCGAGATGTCCTCATCTCACAAACTGGGATAATTTCGCAAGATGCACGAATTATGAGACTTAGAGAAAAATTTAAATCAGGATTAACCACCAAGAAAAAGTCTCAAAGAGAGCAAGATTCAAGATAAGAACAAGATTTAAACTTTATTCATTCTCGGAACTTATACAGTAAAGATAGAAGAACTCTTTACACTTCCATAAGCCCGTCCATCATATGATCACAAAAGCAACACTCACAAGCTGCGCATGTATAAGGTAACTCATCTATGGGAATAATTCTGTTGGTTATTGCTGCACCTATCTCAGTGGTATGAGGTGATCTAACAAAAGGACCTCTGAGAGGCAAGCCAAAAACGGGGTAAAGGCATATCTTCTCATGAGGAAGAAAACACGCCAGTAAGAAGACCCGCTCAGAAAACCCAAGATGCCTTGATCTCATGACGCAGTAGTATCGGGGACCCAAACCCAAAGCTTCAATAACCATGGCCAAGCGGACATTGTTACGAAAGTGCTGCTGACCCCAGGGTGTTACCCTAGTTATGTCTTGATAGGTCCGCCATTTTGTCTGCGCTACAGAAGTTCCCAAGTGAGGGAAAAGTGAGCGCTCATACTGTTCTATAAAATCTTTCTTCACAGACTCCCTTGCGTCTTGAAGGTGAGAAATCATCATGGATAAAACTAATTCTTGTTGCCAAGCCATGAAGGAGATTAAGAAAGAAAGAAGATCGATGGAAGTAAGATTACTGTGAACGACAAGTAAAAGTTACGACTTATATAAAGGAAGGAGCTAGCGTAACTTAGAAGCCAACGGTAACTTGCCACTGAAGTTTTACCGTCTTTCCATGATTTGGGTTTGGCACATTTTTCTATAGAAGGCATTCAAAACTTTGAGATGAGGAGATAAAAGAAGTTCGTAAGCTAAATCACCTACTTTCTTTGGTCCACAATATCTGGGAGATAACTTCTTATACTTCCCAAGAGATAAAGAACTTCTTTTGGGCCGTACTCGAGATCAAAACCTTGATATCCAAAACATCGATTCTCACTTCTGAATCCTTAAAATAGGTGGGACTCTTGAGAAGTATTCAGGACAAAGGTTCTTCTTTTTTTAAACAGAATCTTTCTTTTATTTTAGAGAGAGAATAATTATAAGATCAGAAAGGGAGATTCTTACTCCTGTATACCTCTAAGGCTGGGGGAGGAATCTTACATTCTACCCCACTTAAAAGGTGCAAGATGTCCTCATCTCGCAAGTAGAGGACAATTCTTTTGCTTAAGATCCAATTTATTCTGGGGTTCCTTATATTCCGGTCAACCCAACAAAATATGGGGGATAAATATCCCTTATATAGAACTCATCATTAAATAACAATTCATTCAGATCATATCATTCATATCTTTAACACGATAATGGTCCAGTAGACCGAAAAATTTCCTTCTGAACATTCCTCCACGGAATTTAAGTTAAGCAAGTTCTCAATTTGTCATCCCTTAACTTGATCTACCGTCTTAAGTATTAACAGTAGCAATTTGACAGCACAATCCACTAATCTCATAGTGATTTGCTGAATCATTTTCATCATTTATCATTACAGGGACTCGTCCCAATCATCCACATTGTGGTTTCGCTCAGCTTATTACATTTCAACCCATTTTCAGGGATCATCATTTTTCAATCAGAATCCAAATCAATTCATCAGTTCCCAAACAGAATTAAAAATCATATCAACCACATTCGACATCATCATCTGGATAGCATTAACGCTTATAATTTCAAGTCTTAGATTTACTCGTATATACTGTCGGTAAAGAGCTGCAGTTATACCCTCGGTATATACGGATAGTCATGATACTCGAAACTATAAGGTAAATACCATCATGTCTAGGTCTCAAGCAAGTCAGGATTCCATACAATTGCGGTACTTCCAATTGAAGACCCAATTACTAATTTACGAATTTCAATTTGAATTAACAATTTGTATGAATTATATCAAACAATTACAACCTTTTTGTGCGTCTTGATAAACTTTTGACATAATTGGCTCCTCAGTTGATCTTATTGGAGATCTATGACTTAAGTCTGATAAATAGATTTTTCTTTATCTGATCGTCCGTAAAAAAAAACATTTGTATATTTATATACAAGTTGCAATAATTACATAGAGTGGCTCGGCTCCAAAATTCAAAATCTCCTCGAGAGACGCATAAGACGACGGTACTGGGCCATAGTCATGCCCTGTTACATAAGTTCTCTAACTGCGAAGGGAGTTATTATTTTCTCCTTAGGGATAAATCGACTAAGGAGTCTATAAATTCGACATGAAAGTCTGAAATTTCGAGGTGTCGAATGATATAGAATGACACCACGCACCATTTTCAGCTTTAACAGGATCATAGTCAATGAGAGATTCTGCCACAGCATTGTACGGCGGTTGCAATGGGCGTGGACATATTGCCCTGCAAACCACTTATGTTGTATTCTCTCCGCTGGGGTAGGAAAATATAAATCCGCGAAATGGCGTGCGAGTCTTGCTTGGCTTGTTTCAGTTGAAGCGGAAGAGATGAGATGCTCGAAGGCAAATGCAATCATATCTTGAGACTGGGTGAGGTCGGGAATACCAGATAAATGTGGAACTTCCATCTATAAAAATAATTTCTTTGATTAAAATTTCTTCATTAAAGAAGCTTACGGGATGAAAATACATTATGAAAATGCTGTTTCTGAATTCTTATTACCAATTTCAGATAAGAATTTAATTATCTTTATTAGCTTTCAAAAGCTGCTCTGATACCAACTGTGAGATCCCAATCTCCACCACGCAACAGATTCGGGGTACTAGCAGCGGAAGTAGCACATCGTGCGCGGGTAGGGGTCTCACACTCGGGGCCTCGCCCACGGATATCCGGATAAGAGACTAATCCGTCGGTTTGTCCAAAATCGAAACCGGAAAAACTCCCTTTCCCCGGAAAGCACGGGCGATTCCACCAGATAACTTTGTACTCTAACGTAGTCAAGATCCTTACCGATCACGCTGATCCGACTGCACCTATAAAGATACTCGGTCGGATCAAGGAAGAAACTTGCACTTGGATCATTGTGATCAACGCTTTTTTCCCCATCAAGAGGCACAGCCGTTGATTCCTATCCATAGAACAATTACTATCCAGGATTTACTTTATCTATCGTAATAACAGAAATTAAAATCTCGATTTACGGATCCATCAGTCCAGCCTAACCCCATCCGATCCCATGGGTTAGCCAACCGCCCAACCACTGTAGTGATGGGATCCAATTTGAAATTTGGTTAGGTTTTGTCCCGGGTACCAAGGAAAAGAGTTCCAAGGCCCCCTAGCCGGAAGTTCATGCAAACATAAAACTAGTCATACCACTTACACACCCAATATGAAATTGCCTTTTTCTTAGCATCAACTAGCTTTAAAACAATCCTTTAATAAAACCATTATGTCACTGATGACAATCCTCAAAGTCTCTGGTTGAATCCTTATTTCCAGTCATTCTTTCATCGGTGTACTTATGGCATCATTGGCAACCAGAACGCTCACCACCTGTTCTCTCAGGGGCCTTTTCCATAGTTCCTAGCTCATAGTAACCGGCAATATATTCATATAATAGAATGGAATCTCCGTGGGGAAGATCAGCAAGATCAACCCACAGATCCATATAAAAGAGCCATGGACTCATCTGTTGAGGACCAGCAAGGTCAATCAACCAGATCCATGCCCGGTTTCAGAAAACAACTCTTACTCCTTGTTCCAATATCTTCCACGACGCACGTGTGGGTATCTTCGGCGACCCAGAGCCCGAGCACCGTATGGTCAGCACCCTCTAGGATCCTTCGCAGGTGACCTAGCGCTTCACTCATAGGCCGCTTCCTTGGTCCCTCATCCACCGTACCGGAAGCTCACCATTTAAATCGAGCCGAGGCTGGTCAAGACCTCGATCGACCTTGCTACGCGAGACGTCCTCCATTGACTCTCCGTCAGCAGTTGCAACTTTATCAGTTCAGTCTTCATGACCTTAATCCTCAAGATGGTCAAAATGCTTCTCCAGCATTCTTGACATAAAACAGTCATTTACAAACAGTCACAAATACAGTTTCTATAACGAACTCTTGTCTTTCCATATTATCCACTCTCGGACCACATTACTTATTCCACATTCCATTCACGTTCTCATCCATTCACTCATATAGACTACATTATCTCACATACATCTTCATATTCATTATTCTACATACATATCCATGTTCGTACGTCCACATCATACATCCAATTTCACATTCATACATACGCATCTACATGCATACATCCACATCTACATTCATATATCCATACCTCCATTTCCACATCCACACATCCACATTCATATTCATACATCCACATTCACATGCATACATCCATTTTCACATCCTCATTTATACATCCACATTCACATGCATACATCCATTTTCACATCCTCATTCATACATCCACATTCACATACATACATCCACATCCGTATCTACATCCATACATTCACATCCACCTCTTCATTCACAATCACATCCATACATCCACATCTGTATCTACATCCATACATTCACATCCACCTCTTCATTCACAATCACATCCATACATCCACATCTACATACATACATCCATACATCCACATCTATATACATACGTCCATTTTTACATCCTCATTCATACATACACATCCACATACATACATACACATCCGTATCTACATCCATACATCCACATCCACATCAACATTCACATTCATACATATACATCTACATGTATACATCCACATCACATTCATACAACCATATTACATCCATTCTCGTCCTAACACATCCCATATACATCTTAACACATCCTAACTCATCTTAACACATTCTATCACATCTCATACACATCTTATCACATCTTTTTACATCTCATACACCTCTTATCACATCCTATCACTTTCCATACGCATCTTATCAAATCTTATCACATCTCATACACATCTTATCACATCTTTTTACATCTCATACACCTCTTATCACATCCTATCACTTTCCATACGCATCTTATCAATTCTTATCACATCTCATACACCTCTTATCACATCTTATCACATTTCATATCTTTTTATTAAAAAAAAAAGAGAATTCTTATATTTGATATAAGATTTCTCTACACATTTATTTATACATAAATTCCATTTAAGGAGACTAACACTTTCGAAATTAAAATCAATCTTTTATGCATCTTCTTATGCATAATTTCAATTTGGTAGGGAATTACACTTTTAGAATAAAAGAATTTCTCTTATGCATCTAAGTTAAGCATAAAATCCATTTATGAGAAAAATCACACTTTTAGTATAAAAAGAATATCTTTTATGCATACCTATATGCATGAAATCCAATATGATAAAAGCAACACTTTTGATATAAAAATTTTTCCTTTATGCATACTTCTATGCATGAAAATTAAAAATGATAAAAGTAACACTTTTGATATAAAAAATTTTCCTTTATGCATACTTCTATGCATGAAAATTAAAAATGGTAAAAGTAACACTTTTGATATAAAAATTTTCCTTTATGCATACTTCTATGCATGAAAATTAAAAATGATAAAAGTAACACTTTTGATATAAAAATTTTCTTTTATGCATACTTTTATGCATGAAAATTAAAAATGATAAAAGTAACACTTTTGATATAAAAGAATTTTCTTTTATGCATACTTCTATGCATGAAAATTAAAAATGATAAAAGTAACACTTTTGATATAAAATTTTTTCCTTTATGCATACTTCTATGCATGAAAATTAAAAATGATAAAAGTAACACTTTTGATATAAAAAATTTTCCTTTATGCATACTTCTATGCATGAAAATTAAAAATGATAAAAGTAACACTTTTGATATAAAAAAATTTCCTTTATGCATACTTCTATGCATGAAAATTAAAAATGATAAAAGTAACACTTTTGATATAAAAATTTTCTTTTATGCATACTTTTATGCATGAAAATTAAAAATGATAAAAGTAACACTTTTGATATAAAAAAATTTTCCTTTATGCATACTTCTATGCATGAAAATTAAAAATGATAAAAGTAACACTTTTGATATAAAAAATTTTCCTTTATGCATACTTCTATACATGAAAATTAAAAATGATAAAAGTAACACTTTTGATATAAAAATTTTTCCTTTATGCATACTTCTATGCATAAAAATTAAAAATGATAAAAGTAACACTTTTTATATAAAAATTTATCCATTATGCATACTTCTATGCATGAAAATAAAAATGGTAAAAATAACACTTTTTATATAAAAATTTATCCATTATGCATACTTCTATGCATGAAAATAAAAATGGTAAAACTAACACTTTTTATATAAAAATTTATCCATTATGCATACTTCTATGCATGAAAATAAAAATGGTAAAAATAACACTTTTGATATAAAAACTTATCCTTTATACATGATATTAAAATTTAATTTCTCCATGATTATAATGAAATTTTTTCAATTAATCTAGGATGATAATTCCTAGAATATGGTAGGAAGTCCTCTTTTTATGCTTTGAATGAAATTATTTTATGCATAATTTTTATAAAAATTTTGCCATAGCTCCGCTGCTATGACTGATAAATCTCAATTTTTTCTAAGGGATAATACTTATCATTAAGGAAATAATTAAAATGATCTCTAATTGGATTATTAATCTATAATGGATTGAATCATCAATATACATCAACTAAAAGCATAGAAAATAGCCATTAATTTGGCCTCAAGTATAGCTTAATCTTGGGTTAAGGAAAAGCTTTATGAAAAGCTTGATTTGGATTGAGAATGGGTCATGAGTATGACCATTTCTTGAGTGAGAGAGAGAAATTACATAAAAATCATTACAATTTAAACATAAATGGAAATTAACTTCAATAGCATTTATTAAATTATGTAACTCTTCACTACTATTCACCAATTAACTTCAATAGCATTTAAAAAACCATACCAATTAAGCTTCTCAAGCTTGAGAGGGGTTGAGAAGAGAGAAACATTGAGAAATTATAGAAAAGATCAATATTCACTAATTACCTTACAAATATCTTGATTCTTTGTTCACGGTAGAGGCCCCCAACCAATCAATTGGTTAAGTATGTTGATGGAGCCACTAATTGGGATTGAAGAAAGAGGGAAGCTCCAAAAACTAGTGAATTATTAAATGAATTCACAGTTCTTGGCTTAGGTGGAGTAGAGTAACGATGCATAAACACTATATCTTTTTCAACAAGGGGGAGGCTTCTATTTATAGGAAAAATTGAGCTCCTAACCAAACAAACTGATTCTAGAATTTTCTAAATCAGTTTGGTCAATATTTGACCATTTTTAGGTCAGTTAAGCTAACTTTTTGGAACTAGACTTGAATGAGAAGAGAGGAGAGATGAAATATCTCAATTTTTATGAGTTTAAAACTCATTCAAGCATGTGAAATATGCACCTCCTTTAAAGAACTCCTCTTCCTTACATATGTGTCATAATGGAATCATTTTAATATTGCTCATAGTTTTTTTACTAATAATCCTTGTACATTTTCAACTCTTCATCTTATGTGAAATATGCACCTCCTTTAAAGAATTCCCCTTCCTTACATAGGTCATATTTTTAATATTGCTCATAGTTTTTTACTAATAATCCTTGTACATTTTTAAATCTTCATCTTATGTGAAATATGCACCTCCTTTAAAGAATTCCCCTTCCTTACATATGTCATATTTTTAATATTGCTCATAGTTTTTTTACTAATAAACCTTGTACATTTTCAACTCTTCATCTTATGTGAAATATGCACCTCCTTTAAAGAACTCCCCTTCCTTACATATGTCATATTTTTAATATTGCTCATAGTTTTTTACTAATAAACCTTGTACATTTTCAACTCTTCATCTTATGTGAGCATTTACTCATTTTTGGGTATCTTCTTTTACAAATTGGATTTATCTCCTCCCTACACATGGATTGATGCTATTGGCCCATAGGAACCTTAATTGGACCATAGTCTAAAGATTTCTGAAAATCTAGACCCTTAGACTAAGGTTCTTTATACCTATTTCCAATTAATTCCAATTGCACATTGGAAAATTCTTTTTGAATTTCTGTTTCAGGGGAACTCATCTGAATTATAAAAGATATTTTTCTATCCAAAAATATTCAAAATCTGAATATTCTCTCTCTAGAATATTTTCTCTCTCTAGGTTAAAACAGTTAGAAACAAGTCTTTTATATTTCTGAAGAGGGATTGATTACAGGGGAAGATGCTAGACATCAAAAGGGGTTGGGGGAGGAATCTTACACTTGGGAGGGCCCTGTGTATCAGGGTGCTTGCTTCAACATAGTCTTCTCAAACCTAATTTTAGTTCCAAACTAAGACTTTAAGTTTTTTCTTAATCACCTCTAGAACCTTCAATCTGATCCTTGGGATTTTCTCTCACACTTGGGGGATATTGCTCTAAAGGTTCTGGCATCTCGGGCCATGGCTAAGGCCATCCTGAGTTGTTCGTTGCCAAGGACCCCCATCCACCGATGTCTCTCCTTGCTCCCTAAGCTATGGCCTGGGGATAAGGGTGGTATGTTACATAAATGATTTGGGTACTCCATGAAGCCTCACAATCTCTTTGTGGAATTCTCTAGCTATATCTAAAGCTGTATAAGACTTCTTCATAGGAATCAAAGGGGCCACTTTAGTAAAGCGATTAACTATCACCATAATAGAGTCAAAACTACCACTAAGCATTTTTACACCAGTCACAAAGTCCATAGCTATGCCTTCCCACTTCATCTGAGGAAAGGGCTCACAATTCCTTAGGCTACTTAACTCTATTAGTCTTATTTTGCTAACATACTAGGCTTGAGGTGACATAGCAAAGAACATCATGGTTAAGCCTTGGAGGACAAAAGAAACCCTATCTCAGTGCATGAGATGCCTTGACATAACTTGGATGTCCTACAATCAGAGTATCATGGGCCTAAAAAAAAAATTCACTTCCTCAAATCACTCACTTTGGGAATGCACAAGCAACGTATATAATTACTTTTACCAAGGAAATGCTTTCTCATATGTAATTAAATCTCACAATTATCATGTGTAAGTATACATGCCATGTGTCGATATTGATCTGGCCCCATCGGTGAACGTGTTCCATTGTGGTTTGCTTGCAGCAATGCTGTTGGTATGTGCATTGAGCGAAAGGGCACAGAATCATTGCATCCAAGAACCACCATCAGTGCCTTCATCGCCCAAATTATCCAACTTTGCACACTGCTCACAATGCTGAAAACTTTGGTGCTTGCTTAGGGTTTTACCATCGAAACTTTTGGCAGACTATAAAATTTTAAATCCACCAAACATTTTGTGACGTACCCCCCTTGTCCCCATCGCCCTTCACAGGAGGAGTAAGGAAGGACGTCGGTGGTCAAGGAATGGCCTCGTCCACCAAGGTATTGATCCCGAGGATCTCCTTGAAGGTCACTCTGACTAGAATTTTACTTGGATGTATGTTGTACACATTTTGGATATATGTCAATGGTTGTAGATAAGGGTTTTCTACAAGAGAATGCTGGTTGTATGTACTATAGTTGTGAACAGACTACTTGTTTGCGAGGATTTCTTGGTGTAGACCAGTGTGCAAAGTTGGATAATTTGGGCTTGTTGTCCTAGTTGCAGAAGTTGTAGAAATGGCAGAAAGTTCAAGCAACCCGATCATTGAGAAGCTGGATAAGAAAAACTACCCATCGTGGAATTTTTGAGTGGCAAACTTTCTTATGGGTAAAGGCTTATGGGATTTTGTGTGATAGGTGAAGCAAAAGAGCCGATGGTGGACGAGACTACTCCTACCGCGGAAGAGGTCAAAGCATGAATAAAAAGATCATGTATTGGTTATCTGCAGTGATAGACAACACTATGCTTGGACATATTCAAAATGCAAAGAATGCACTTGTGGTATGAACCACATTCCAGAAGATGTTTGCTACAAATACAAAGGCAAGGAAAATTCAGCTAAAGCAAGAGCTAAACAGTGTGAAGAAGGAGAACATGTCTGTCAATGAATATGTCTTGAAGATAAGGGGAATCATTGAGTCCCTTGCATCTATTGATGCACCACAGGTGAGTACTATGCTGAGTGTTTGTAAGTCATCTACAACCTTGGTGTGTGTATCACAGGAATTCCTAGATTTTGAGGAGTTGACCTCTCTTATGATCATGGAAGAAATGAGGTTGCAGGGTACCTCAGATGAGCGTAGAAGTAATGCAAATCAAGCACAAGTTTTTTACTGAAATTTTGGAAGAGAAAAAGGACAGTCATGCTATAGAGGCTATGGAAGTGGACGTTTTGATCAAAACCAGCAAAACAGTCAAAGCAGACAATTTTCAGAAATACAGTCTCACAAGGAAGAAGAAGAGGCAACCCAAGAGGAAGGGGAAGCCTAAGAGGAGGAGGAGGTTTCTTTCAAAGGCAAAATGCAAATAGTGATGGATGTTATTACTGTGGCAAACCGGGGCATATTGCTACTCATTGCTATGTAAAGCAAAATGACATGAGGAACGCAAGATTGCATTAAGGGAGCTATGCTTCATCATCAATACAAGGAGAAGTAGGACTAAGCACCTATTTGCTATGCAGCACATGCTTCGTGCAGTTGCAGAGAATTCAACATTGGGGGATGTATGGTATATGTTAAGACGGGTCATGAGTCATGCCACCCGATTGCACATGTTGGAAAGATCCCCTTGTCTATGCATGATGGGCAAACAAAGTACTTGTCAGATGTACTCCATGTGCCAAGTATCACAAAGAAATTGGTATCTGTTGGTCTGATGGTTGAGCAAGGACTACAAGTGAGGTTTAATCCACAAGGATGTTATGTTGAATACTTTAATAAAAAGTGCCGCTTGGTTGCAAAAGGAAGCAGAAATGGAAGGATGTTTACATTGGATGCTAGTATGCTTGTTGTGAAGGCTACCATGTTTGCACGAGATGTTTGCACGAGGTACAGAAGTGATTGAAAATATGGAAATTTGACATAAGTGCATTGGTCATGTAAATGCACAGCGAGCTGAAATCCATGCAGTATCAAGGTATTGTGACAAGTTTGCCTATGTTTAAGGTGGATGGTATGCATAAAGTATGTGAAGCATGCCAATTTGGAGAGCAGTGAAGACACCCATTTCCACAAGATAGAAATGTTAGTGGAAGGTCATTGGATCTTATCCATCCAGATGTTTGGGGGCCTACACAAAATGCTTCAATAAATGGAAACAGGTATTATGTCACGTTTATTGAATCTGACCACACAAGGAAAGTGTGCGTCTATTTCATGAAGGAGAAGAGTGAGGCGTTCACTCATTTCAGAAATTTCAAAGCTACAGTTGAGAAGGAGAAAGGTATGCCCATTATAGGCATAAAGTCAAATGGAGGCGAAGAGTATTTCTCCAAAGGAATTCTGTAATTTCTTGAAAGAGCATAGAATTCAAAGGCAGTTTACATGTAGATATACCCCACAGCAAAATGGGGTCGCTGAGAGGAAAAACATGCATATTGCAAAGATTGCACGCACTATGATGAGCGAGAAAAATATGCCATTACATTTTTGGGTTGAAGCAGTACATACTATTGTTTGCATTATGAACAGGACACCTACTGCGACGACTGTGTATGGTATGACACTCGAGGAGAAGTTTACGGGCAAGAAGCCTGACTTGGCACACTTTAAAGTGTTTAGGTGTATTGCATATGTACACATTCCAGATGAGATGAGAACAAAGATGGACCCTAAGGCAGAGAAGTGCATTTTCATTGGATACTCACTTGAGCAAAAAGGGTATAGCTTCTATAAGGTCCGGGTTGTTGCAAGATCAGGATGTCCAGTTTTGTCCAATTTATGCTAGATTGGGACAATGCTTAGAGAGAAAATTTGGGAGGGCAAGGTACTTCAAATGAGATCAAGAAACTAATAGAAAATACACATGCACTCAAATTAATCCAATATAACTTAAATTAATACAAATTAGTCTAATTAATTAAAATTAATCAAAAAATATGATGAAATGATTAAAAAATGATCTTTCCATACTTAGAGTGAACCAAATGTTTTTTCATAGATACACCATTACAAGTATAGTAGTCCCTATCGATTTTAGATGATTTACATAAAAATGTAATTTTACTAATTAGATTATTAATATTTGGAGGCCTTCTGATAGCCTGGAAAAATTTTAGAAAAGAGATCATTAAAAATCCAACCATTGGATTTGTAATTTTAACGAACCACAACATTCTATTAATGTCTCACGATTTACCACTCTTTTGATCTATAAGATTGAGCATTTTAAGTTGTAGTTATTTGCCGATGCAAAAAGTGGCATATATTATAACACTTTAAAGACCTTGAAATATTTAAAGAAAATAGACAAATAGCTTAAAATTTTCTAAAAAAATCAAGTTAAGCTACGTACTATGCAAAGATCTAAGGTCCAAAGTGGGAACCTCATACGAGTTTATATGTAAAAGATATTAGCATTTTATGGAATCTGTCTAAATTTGGGACAGAGTGTATACATTGACTTTGTACCTAATGAAATGAGGACTTTCAACTAGTTAATGCTTAATCAGATTATGCAACTTAATTTCCAACTTTGCATATGATGTTCCATCAAAAGAACTTGAAAGGAAATTCCTTCTCTAGATAGGAGAGATTGACCACTAAAGGTAAACAAATGCCTATTTTTTTACTGTTTACAGGGTGCCTAAGTGGATAAAACTGGGCACCCTGATCCTGCAACCACTAAACCCTGTCACACATGCAATGAGAGTGAGTAGGGATATTGTTTTTGATGAGATGAACAGTTGGTGTGTACCTACAAATAGTGCCATGGGAGTTGAAGAAGAGAATGGAAAAATGATGTTCAAAATGAAAAGCAAGAATCTCATGTGTTGAGTGGACCTGGAGAGTCCTCCAATAGTGGGTCCAATGCTAGTCCTTGGTTGTCAGGGAGACTGCGAGGATATGCTAGTAGTCCAAATACATCAGTTGGAAGTGCTGAAAGTGCTAAAAAATTTAGCAAACATGCAAAAGGGAAAGCAAAAGATGGATGCAGGTGTGGACTTAAATGTAGGACATGCTATTTTTTATGGAGATTCTAGTGGATCAAGGAGCCTTGATGAGGAGTTTGGGATACCAGTAATGGGAACTCTGGGAGTGTAAAGAGCACAGGCTACAGAGAGGGCACTTGTAAGTGATCCTGAGGTATGTAGGTCTACCAGAGTGAGATACACCATACACAGATTGGGGTTTGACTCATATGCAGCTCACCATTATGCATATATGGTGAAAGTGATATATGATGAGGAGCCCACATGCTTTGAGGAGGCAATTGGAGATGTCAAATGGGAGGCAACTATGGATGCATTACATGCCAACAAGACATTGGAGTTGATCCCTTTGCTTGAGGGCAAGAAGGATATTGGATGATGCAAGTGGGTTTACAAAGTGAAGCACAATTCAACTGGGTCAATCAGTAGATGCAAAGCAAGGTTGGTAGGAAAAGGCTATGCACAAAATTATGGGATTGACTACGAGGAGACATTTAGTCCAGTTGCAAGGATGGCAACCGTGAGATGTGCTATTGTTGTGATTGCTGCAAAAGGATGGTCTTTAGACCTTGGATGGATGTAAAGAATGCTTTTTTGCATGGAGACTTGCAGGAAGATGTGTATATGGTGTAGCCACCAAGTTTTGAGGATGTGGATCACCCTACTTTTGTGTACAGGTTGTGCAAAGCCTTGTATGGCTTGAAGCAAGCACCTAGAGCATGGTCGAACAAGATTGGAGAATCTCATGTCACAATTGGATTTCGTATTTCACATGCAGATCACTCTCTTTATGTGAAGAAGATGGAGAAGGGAGTGTTTCTCATAGTCATGTATGTGGATGACTTGATTATTACGAGTGATAGTGATGCTGACATTGATGAGGTCAAGATGCTTCTCAAGAAGAAGTTTGAGATGAAGGATTTGAGTGAGCTACTGCGATACTTCCTCGGTACTGAGGTTGTGAGAGAAGAATATGGGTTTTGGCTACTGTAGAGGCAATACGGTTTGCACATGCTATCCAAGTATGGGATAACAACATGTAAGCCAATCTCGGTGCCATTGGAGCTGAATGTGAAGCTTAGTGTAGCTAATGTGGTAGAGTTTTTGGAGGACCCTACTATGTACAACTGGATAGTAGGGAGCCTTATCTACATGACGATCACTAGGCCGGATTTGAGCTATGCTGTGGGCTTACTGAGTCAATTTGCAGAACCCAAGAAAGCCACATTTGGATGCTGCTAGACATATATTGAGGTATGTGAAGTCCACATCGTAGTATGGTAGTAGGGAGCCTTATCTACATGACGATCACTAGGCCGGATTTGAGCTATGTTGTGGGCTTAGTGAGTAAATTTGTAGAACCCAAGAAAGTCACATTTGGATGCTGCTAGACACATATTGAGGTATGAGAAGTCCACATCGCAGTATGGACTATTCTATGAGGCTAAGGGAGCATTACAGGTGCATGGTTACACTGATGTGCTGATTGGTAGCATATCAGACAGGAGATCTAGCAGTGGGAGTACTGCACTTACATAGAGCAACAAGAAGCAACCCACCATTGCATTATCAACAAGCAGAGAGGCTGAGTATAGAGGTGCTGCTTTGGCAGCATGTGAGGTGGCATGGTCGCATAAGTTCTTGGATGACATTGGTGAGGAGCCACATGATAGAGTTGTTATATTTTGTGACAACATCATCAGCATACAGTTGGCGTAAGGAAAAAAAAAGAGAAAAAAAAGAAAGAGAAATGATATGTCATCCTTGGAGTTGGATGGTAGCTCCTAAAAAGCGAGTATCGATTTAGGAAAGGACTGAGGAAATGATAAAAATTAGAGAAGTTGAGATGTGAGTAGCTGTTTATACTTGTTAGTGTGAAAGGGAGTTGTAATTACTGATAGTTTTTATACTAATTTGAGTACTCTAGATTAGGGTGGGTTTTCTCTTTGATTATGGTAACTGGTGGGAGTTTTGCGATTTTCTTTTAGGTTTTAACCGAAGTTAGGTAGTTTAAGCTATAAACTGGAATTCTGATTCGCTATTTTGAGAGATAATGTGTAGTTGATGATAAGTCTGAATCTCTTTTTTTTTTTTTGGAAATAAATGTAGGAGTTAGGAGCATGTTAGATTAGTTTGATTGTTTTTGTTGTTATTAATGTTGTTTTGCATGTAGTTTGTTTGATGATGACAGGAATAAGGAGCTGAGTCGAAGATGTAGCAGTGTTCGCGTATCGAAGGAGGAGAGTAGATATTTTCATAGATGCTAATGGAGACTATAGTTCGCGCAGCTCACTAGGATTAGTGAACATTTTAATAAATTTTAGTAGGAAGGAGGGATTTTGATCAATTTAATGGATGACTGTGGCCATTGATTAGTCGAGATAGAAAATGATGGAAATTTTTAAAATTACAGGATTTGTGACTGACGCGGGATGTCAGTAGAGTGTGTCGGAGCCTAGATCTTGTAGGAAATGAATGATTGGGACGTAATGAGTCGGTGAAAGACATTGCTAGAGGTCACTTGGAGTCAGGATGAGTCAGAAGTTGAAATTTGAACCTTAAATTGTTAGGAGGTTTGATTATAGATTTAGGGTTAGTTTTTATAGTGGGAAAACTAAACTGATAGAAAAATGGGTTTAATTGGACTTGTATTTAGGGTAGCTATAGAGTACTTTTGGACCTAGGTTTAATAGGTTTTAGGCAGTTTAAGAAAAGATTAGCAAAAATTAGAGTGATGGAAGGTGTAAGACCACAGACCAATAAGGAAAATCATGAATTGATGTTAGGGGAACACTTTTGACCACTCAATAACACTCCTTAATCCTTAATTAGCACATCGGCTTCACACATATGCGCGTTGCACTCCTATTCTCGGGGAACCCTAGGTTAGTGGTCACTTTCAATGATCCCAAGGGAAAGGGGAAAGCCATCCCCCCAAGACCAGCCTACCCCAAAAGCTACCACTACTAAGATCGCGGTTACTCAGGATGCCTCCACACCACAACAAGCAAAGGAGCCAACCATAGAAACAAACAAACACGTTGCTGAGGAGAAGACGAAGATCGTTGAGATAGAAAAAGATCCACAAGTAACTAGCTTGCCTTCATCTAGTGATGTAGTGGCACCTCCAAAGTTGGAGTAGATGATGGAAATGATTACCAATCTAACGGCACAAATAGAGAGCCATGTGAAGGACACTTTGCTGGTGAATTAATCACCTAAAAACCTTTTATGGTAGGACATTGGTGGCCAAAATTGCATAAAGGTGCCTTTGAATATTGCCAAACATCTTATGTTTGTCAGCATACTGGGAGATCTACATAACAATCAGCTACACCATTAACACCAATGTTGGCATTGTCACCCTTTGAAAAATGGAAAATTGACTCTGTTGGCCCAATTGAGCCTCCAACCTGTTATCGGTCTAATAGGTACATCTTGGTATGTATAAACTATGTCACTAAGTGGATTGAAGCCAAAGATTTGAAGATCTTTTGAGCTAAGGATGTGGCTATTGTTTCATACAAGAATATAATTGTACGACAGTGGATGCCCGTTGGAATTGGTGAGTGATAGTGGTTCTCATTTTCTTGATGACACTATACAAGAGTTAACTTCACTTTACCAAATTAGAAATAGGAAATCAATGCCTTATTATCCTCATGCAAACGGGCATGTTGAGATGACGAATATAATAATTTGTGGAATTCTAACCAAGACAGTGGAAAGTAATCGATGAGACCAGGATGAGCGTTTAACCAAAGCATTATGGGCCTATCGGACAGCTTATAAAGTTACCACCAATAACACACCATTCACTTTGGTGTATGGCATAGAAGTTGTATTTCAAATTAAATTCAAGGTTCCAACCCTAGGACTAGCTTTGGCTAATCGGTTAGATAGTGCAGCATCTTTGAGTGACCATTTATATAAAGTGGTGAAATTGGATGTTCGATTGATGGCGTTGAAACAATTAGAGGCAATATATAAGAGAAGGAAAGATGGCATGATTGTAGGATTAAATTATAGGATTTAAAAAAAGGAGATTTGGTGTTAGTATATGACAGTCGATATTAAAAATTCCCAAACAAATGTACCTACCAGATGGTTAGGACCTTTCAAAGTAGTTGATGCATTTTCAAATGGTTCCGTTTTGATACAAGATCTAGAAAAGGAGAACGAGCCATTTAAAATGAATAGTATACAATTAAGGTGGTATATGCAATAGATTTTAGTTTGGGAATTGGTTTGACAATAGAGTATCTACTAGACATTATAGGGTTGATTAGTAGGGTATTAATTTTAGTTGATTTCTTGATAGATAGGTTGGTGGTACCACGGTTCTAGAGTTGGGATGACTTTGGAGACTAGGTCTTTGATCATTGGAGTATGATCCCTTGCCCCATGAGGGTTTGCATCATTTTGCTAGATTTAAACCCTTTGATAGGTGCTGGCCTTTAGCTGTTGTTGAGAGATGCTACGATGGTTTTTTTTTTGACACATACAAAGGTTGGGAAGAGCGGAAACAGAAAGTTGATTCAACTGATGCTAGAAGGGTTACAATCTTAATTTCTCTCTGTTTCAATTGGCTATGATACATCACCCTCACACACATCATTCAACAAACTCACACGTCATTATCATCACCAACAACAAGCACACATAAGTGCACAACAACTCCACTATCCATCACATGTGCACCACCCAAAGTATCCAGGATATGTGTGTAGGTTGAAGAAGGCAATCTATGGTTTGAAGCATGCACCTAGAGCTTGGTGTGAGAGGATAAGCAAGTATCTAGTGAGCATTGGTTTTATAGTCACATATGAAGACAATTTGCTCTATGTTATGCATACGAAGAAAGGAGTAGTGATCACGGTTATCTATGTTGATGATTTGATTGTGATGACAAGGAGTGATCATGCTCACATAGCCTATGTGAAAGGCCATATTAGCAACGAGTTTTACATGAAAGACCTCGGGGAGTTGAGGTACTTTCTTGGTATTGAGGTGGTGAGCACACCACATGGTATATGGCTTATACAGAGGCAATATGTGCTTGATATGTTGGAGAAGTATGGTATGTCTCGCTACAAACCCATTGATATGCCTATGGATCCTAATGTGAGGATGGAGCTTGATGAGGCATACTTGGAGGATGTCATCA
This sequence comes from Cibotium barometz, assembly GCF_041138505.1. Classification (NCBI taxonomy): domain Eukaryota; kingdom Viridiplantae; phylum Streptophyta; class Polypodiopsida; order Cyatheales; family Cibotiaceae; genus Cibotium; species Cibotium barometz. The sequence goes on along the minus strand of NC_141087.1, from coordinate 34,383,007 downwards.
TGTATCGAAAGATGGTTGGTAGCTTGATTTACTTGACTATTTACGAGGCCAGACTTGAGCTATGCCTTTGGAGTAATAAGTCAGTTTATGCAGAAGCCATGTAAGAGCCACTTGGATGCAGTGAGGAGGATCCTGAGATACGTGAATGCCACTTGTACATATGGGTTGTTTTGTGAGAAGGGAAGAGTGATTGAGCTCTATGGATACACAAATGCAGACTGGGCTGGTAACAGAAGGAGCACTAGTGACTGCATTTTCTCTTTTGTGAGAAGGGAAGAGTGATTGAGCTCTATGGATACACAAATGCAGACTGGGCTGGTAATAGAAGGAGCACTAGTGACTGCATTTTCTCTTTTGGTAGCGCCATGGTTAGTTGGCTCAGTAAGAAACAACCAACTGTTGCATTGTCTAGTATACAGAGGCGGAGTATAGAGGCACTGCAGTTGCCGCATATGAGGAGTTATGGTTGCGGTTATTGCTTTTGGAGTTGGGGATTGATGTTGAAGTGTGTCACTATTTATTGTGACAACATAGTAGTATCATCATGCTAGCCAACACTACAAGGAAAAGCAACCATAGGCGCGTTAATAGACGCATTTTGACAACGTGCTTTGAAATGTTACGGGCGTATTTATAATCGCGTCTAAAATCACATATGTAGACACATGTCTATATGCGCATCTATAAGCGCATCTATATACGTATCTATGTGTGCATCTATAAGCACGTCTATACTGATATAAATGCGCATATAGATGCACATATAGACACGCATATAGAGGCATAAATAGACGCCTTTATAGCCTTTGTTATAGACGCGCTCTAGAATTTAAAAAAATCCAGAGAGCTACCTGTGCAGATGTACAGCTGCATTTTCTACACATGCAGCTACATTTTCTGCACATGCAGCTCTCTAGTTTAAGGTTTTGCTTACTTGTACGTAAACGAATCAAGATCAACAAAGATATCAATATAAAAACTTAAATTAAAGATAGATATGCACAAAAAGATTTGTGAACACACTTCAAATATTGATTAAAGAAGATGAGAAATTACATTTTATATCCAAACATTTCTTCATACATGATCATTGCCACATAAGGCTTGAATAAAAACATAGATACATAAAGAGAAGATGAAAATTTTCATCTTATATCCAATAAATTGTCCATACATGATGGTAGCCACATGAGGCTTGAAAAAGAAACATAGTTGCATAAACCAAAACTATACATGAAGAAAAACTACAAGGAAAACTACTCGAAGGAGTCATCACTCTTCGAGTCATCTTGTCCACCTTGTGCCTACACAAAATGAAGATATATATAAATAAAAATAAAAAGTATTATAAAGGTCGAAACATGTTTTGTAAATAAAAATAAAAAGTATTACTACCTGCATTGGTGTTCTCCTTGCTCGATTATATTGTTCGTCGAAGATGATCCCTTCATTGTGAAGGTAATCCCATGTATCTCCTCTACTACTGTGGCGAGACGATGGTAGCCAGTCTCTTCTCGGGTAGGATCTCCACCCACAGTGTCACGCTACATCACAAGATAAACATTATAACACAACTCAAATAGAGAGAATGCAAAGAAAAGACATGAAGTTGCTTTATACATACAAACTCGGCCTCCTGATGATGCACAACCTCCAAATCCAAAGTACAACGATCCATATAGCTCCATTTGTATTCACCGCACTTCGCTTTGTAGCTGTTTCACTACTCCTTCTAGGACCTCCTTCTTAGCTTTCTTCCACTTGTCCTTATGAGTAGTAGATGGCTTGCTGTGTCCATTTTGACCAGTATCTATTCGGGCTTTCTCCTCCTTTGCATGTCTCCTTATACTAGAGACCTCCTATTCTTAAGTATGTCTTTGATTTTGTGTTACGCCCATCTACTGTTAAACCTTTGGTTGTGAGGATTAGGATACTTCTTGTGGACATCTTTAATGCAATCATCAACTAGGCTCTCCTTTTGGTGCTTAAAATGTATAAAGTAGTCTTTATAGTGTGCAAAAACTACTTGGCGCAAGTAGTTTACCACCTCCTTCCCATGAGAGTCATCAACTATGCCGCCCACATCTGTGATATCATAATATGCTATATCACCATGATGTGGTGGTGACTCTGAAGAACTCTCCCCACCCCCAAAGCACTACCTTAGGCATCCTCTATCTCCTCTACCTCTACTCTCAGTTCTTGTGCGGCATGAGGTACAACCGCCACTATCTCCCCACGACTACCCTCCCTAACGACGATGGCTGCCACTCTCATGAGAGCCATGATGACTATGAGGTGTCACATCCCCTGAAGGTGCAGGTGTAGGAGATGCATAAACACTAACTGGGGCTAACGGATGAGGGGTGAATGTAAAGACAGGTGAAGTGCCTAGCAAGGGTAAAGTACCGGGCAAGAGACTCTCTTGGGCTATGAGCAGACCTGATGGTAAAGGGGTGCCTACTGCATAGGCTACCAACTGCTCAGGTATGGGAGTATAGCCAAAGATAACCTCTACCTCCCTAGCAAACCGTCGTTGAGACTCGATTAGAGCCTCAACCTGTGGGCCTGTGTGGGACAAGAGGACGAGGACCCATGTCACATCTATACAAATAAAGAAAATATTAAAAAAATATTATGAAATGAAGACTTCCCGGCTCTTTAAGTCAATTGACCTCGAGAATCATCTCATTCTTCAAAAAATAAAAAATAAACAAATATTAAGAAAGCATGTAAGCCGTTTTGCAAGCCGAGGATCATCTCATTCCTGGCACTATACGTTTTGCAAGCCGTTACGCAAGCTGTGGCACCAATTTGTGTATGTTACTTCTTTATATTGATGGTTCTTTGGTACTCATTGCTATTAGATGGAACCTGTAAACCCTCCTTATGAAGAGATTATTCTTCCTTCTGGGAAATTTTCTCGGCAATATCGAGTCTCGCATACGTGTCCTAGATGGAACACAAGCTATTGTAAGAGAGTTCACATGATTCGCCACTTGAAAGTCGACCATGGATTAGAGGTGGATATCCCACTTCAAAAGACAGGACGCCCCTTGGGTGGTGAAATCCAAGGAGCTTAAAAGAATGTTGCAAAGCAATCATAGACAAGGTTTTTAGATGCAGAACATAAATATCAAATCAACATGAAAAACAATGAACGAAAACAAAGACTTTTGGCCGAAGATACTTGGGAAAAGAGAGCTCTACCAACTTGCCCAAGAGAGCCTATAACATGCAAAGGGAAGCATTTATCGAGGGGTTTGTTGCAAAGGGCATGGAAGAATACATGGCGAACAAGGAGAAATGCATTCAAGGAATTGAACGGCGCATTAAAGAGGGATATTCTCCACATGTGAGATTTTCTCTTGTTCTATTAACCTTAAACATGATATATATATATATATATATATATATATATATATATATATATATATATATATATGATGAATGTTAAAAGAACTAGTGATATTATCTATTTCTTGCTTTTGCTTGAAGAACTCAAGCATAGTTCCACCCATGTGCCCGCTAGTCTTGGAATCGCCAAGAGCATGTATAAGTTCAAGCATGGACCGGTTGATTTGTGTGCAAGAGAGTGTATTTATGTACTGCCACCATAGGCGCTCCACCAAGTTAGTAGTATCAACATTCCCATAATTAAACAATTGGCCAAATTTTGGCCAACGCCTTCGCCATACACAAGTAGACCCACACCAACCATTTGTTACATATTGAATGATATTGTCATGTACATTGTAACATTGTAAGAAATGTTATACTTCTGTTCAAATTCCATTTCTGTTAACCGAGTGCATGAGATTTGACATTGATGTGTAGATCTCATCTTGTATTTCTTTAGGAACGTACATTTCTCACATTTTTGTTAGAGGCTAAATTATAATAAAAACTCATATTAAATCAAATATCCTAAGCTACTCTCAATTACGCAATCCTAGTTTACAGCACAGTCCTAGTTTATTATACCCCTTATGAAAGTTTTATACATATGGACCATGCCATGAAATATTGCAATCTCTTACTTGTGGTAGCAAATTCTCAACCCAAGCTTTCTTAGCATGGAACCAACACTGGAAAACATGGCATGCAACTTGTTGGCGAGTTTCTTGCTCTTGTTGAGCCCAACAATAGGGATCTTTGTCAACCACCTTAAGCAATGGCTCTAGTTCTTGTGGACCCTACAACACGGCCTTAGGAAAACAATAAGATGTCTTAGACTATGCAGTAAACTAGGACTATGTAATTGAGAGTAGCTTAGGATATTTGATTTAATATGAGTTTCTGTTGAGCCCAACAATGGGGATCTTTGTCAACCACCTTAAGCAATGGCTCTAGTTCTTGTGGACCCTACAACACGGCCTTAGGAAAACAATAAGATGTCTTAGACTATGCAGTAAACTAGGACTATGTAATTGAGAGTAGCTTAGGATATTTGATTTAATATGAGTTTCTGTTATAATTTAACCTCTAACAAAAATGTGAAAAATGTACGTTCCCAAAGAAATACAAGATGAGATCTACACATCAATGTCAAATCTCATGCACTCGGTTACAGAAATGGAATTTGAAGAGAAGTATCAACATTTCTTACAATTTTACAATGCACATGACAATATCATTGTGTAACAAATGGTTGGTGTGGGTCTACTTGTGTATGGCAAAGGCAATGGTGGGCAAAATTTGGCCGATTGTTTAATTATGGGAATGTTGATACTACTAACTTGGTGGAGCACCTATGGCAGTACATAAAATACACTCTCTTGGATGCACAAATCAACCGGTCCATGCTTGAACTTATACATGCTCTTGTGGTCAATTGTTTGATTATGGGAATGTTGATACTACTAACTTGGTGGAATGCCTATGGCTGTACATAAAATACACTCTCTCGGATGCATAAATGAACCGGTGCATGCTTGAACTTATACATGCTCTTGTGGGAAATTCCAAGACTGGCAGGCGCATGGGTGAAACTATGCTTGAGTTCTTCAAGCAAAAGCAAGAAATAGGTAATATCATATATATATATAGGTATATCACTAGTTCTTTTAACATTCATCATATATATATATATATATATATATATATATATATATATATCACGATTAAGGTTAATAGGACAAGAGAAAATCTCACATACATGTGTGGAATATCCCTCTTTAATGCACCATTCAATTCCTTGAATGCATTTCTCCTTGTTCGCCATGTATTGTTCCATGCCCTTGGCAACAAACCCCTCGATAAATGCTTCCTTTTGCATGTTATAGGCTCTCTTGGACAAGTTGGATGGAGCTTTCTTTTCCCAATTCAGCCAAAAGTCTTTATTTCCTTTCATTGTTTTTCATGTTGATTTGAAATTTACGTTGTGCATTTAGAAACCTTGTTTGTGATTGCTTTGCAACACTCTTTGAAGCTCCTTGGATTCCACCATCCAAGGGGCTTCCTATCTTTTGAAGTGGGATATCCACCTCTAAGCCATCGTCGACTTTTAAGTGGCGAATCATGTGAACTCTCTTATAATAGTTTGTGTTTCATCTAGGACACGTATCTGAGACTCGACATTGCCAAGCAAGTTTCCCAGAAGGAAGAATAATCTCCTCATATCGTGACTTGCTTTCATTGAAGTAAAATGAACTGAGGATACGTTAGTAAACAATATGTAAGCTAGGGTTTGGATAAACTATGCATATCCAGTGCACAAGGATTAAACTAGGACCTAGCTAGGAAAATGTAGTAAACGAAGGTTGATTTTCAAACTAGGTCTGTGTAGTAAAACTAGGCTGAAGCTTTAAGTGTGTCATGCATGCACGATCACATATTACTAAAATACTTGCATGGCAACAAGGCATTAACCATGGTAATAAGTGAACCCAAGTATGGCTATAAAGCATGCATGCAATAAGCACCATAGATAAACTAAGGCTAATTTTCAAACTAGGTCTATGTAGTAAACTAGGGATAAACTAGGTCTATGTAGTAAACTAGGCTAAAGCTTTAAGTGTGTCATGCATGCATGATCACATGTTACTAAAATACTTGCATGGAAAAAAGGCATTAAGCATGGCAATAAGTGAACCTCAGCATGGCAATAAGGCATGCATGCAATAAGCAACAAACATGAAGAATCAACATTAAGCATGGCAATAAGTAAACCCTAGCATGGCAATAAGGCATGCATAGAATAAGTAACACCATGCATGCAATAAGCAACAACAACATGTAATAAGCAACGACTTATACAAAAAGCAAACTACATGTGTAGGCAATATAAACCATAGATGAAGTAGTTTCATCATAATACCCTAAACAAATAGCCCCAAGGTTTCCAAGGAAGAAAAACAAAGATGTCCAACAAGAAGCAATTACCAAGGATAAGAAATCTAGACAAGAAGAAATTACCAAGATTTAAAATCACCAAGGACAAGAAATCTAAACAAGAAGCAATTACCTGTGTCAAGAAGGCCACACAAGGAAGATGAAGAAGAAGGGTACTTGTGGAGCACGTCGATCCCACTTGGATGGCCTCTTAAAGGTACCGTGTGATTTAGAGACGAGGTGAAGGTGGCCTGGGAACATCGACAGTCCCCCTCAATCAACCTTCGCTGGTAAACGGCTTGCTATCCGAATGCAGCGCCTCGCCACAGATCTGGTCCTAGTTTACTTTTTGGAACGGTGGGATCGACGGCTGAGAATTTCCCGCCCACCTCCACCGTCGATCTCATTTTTCAATGCTTGCCCTAGTTTACTTTTTTGGGCGCTTTTGATCCGATGGTTGAGATCTTGTCCCCCACCTCCACCGTTGATACACTTGCCCTAGTTTACTTTTTTGGGGGCTTTTGATCCGACGGTTGAGATCTTCACGTCCACCTTCAGCGTCGATCCCACTTGAACTGCCTCTTAAAGGGACCGTGTGATTTAGAGAGACGGGGAGGATGCATCACTACCCTGCCGCCCCATTCACAACCTAGATGATGTCTATGCCAACTTGCTAACCAACCTCCACAACTACAGGAGCATAATAATGGCTGCTTTGAGCATATCGAGCTGGCTTTGAGACCTGCCAATGTTATCGATGCTTTCAGCACCTTGCTACTCAGCTACATATCCCAATGCCTATGTATTGCAGCTCTACTACAGTTTCAAGAGGCTGGAGAAGGTAGCCCATTCCCCCATCCAATCAGGCCGATCAAGCTTGCAGTGAGTCCCTACGTGTGCCTCCTGCACCGACTAGCTACAGCAAGTGTGACAACCTTGCTTTCTTGCGAGTAGCAGTAGAGTGTCAAGTGACAGACGGCTGCCCCAAGCTCTTCCTTCATGTCAGCAAGCTGAAATAACAGCTTGTGGAGTTCAATCAGCACAGGAGAAGATCCCTAGTAGGACCATAGCTGAGTCGCTTTCCCATAGTGGCTATAGCATAGGCCCACAACGAATTAAGAGGGCCTCACCAAGGGCTTGTTCTTACGTGGCCTTTAACACACAATGTTTGATTCCAAAAACAATTAATTTAGCCCTGGTTCATTCACAGCTCCCTTCCATGGTTGTTTTCCCATTAAATTTAAGGACAAAAGGGCAAATTCAAAAAGCCCCGATTTTCTTGTTGCAAGGCCCTTTTATCCAAGGTCTTAAGGGATTGATTCTAGATAGCAAAATAGAAATTATCCAAGGTCTTAAGGGATTGATTCTAGATAGCAAAATAGAAATTGAATCTGGAGCATTTTCACATCCAAGTTTGAGAAGAAGATTCTCACCATGCACCATGTGTTTACAAGCAACGGAGCTTATTCCAAGGGCAATTACTTGGGAACTTAGCATTCATATCAAAGGATTTGAATGCTTATTTTGCAAAGAAGGCATCAAGGATGAAGTGAATGCACAAACGGCCAATGATAAGGATGAATGTACGTGTGATGTGAGCACCCTTGTGATGGAGCTTTCTTTCCCTTGTGATGAATGTACATGTGATGAGCACCCCTTTACAAGTTTATGCTAGGTAATTCTTTATTTGAAGATTTATGCAACTATTGTATGTGGTCATGTGCACTAAAAAGTAAAAAGGTTGTTACAAGACATGCATGAAAGGAAGAAAGAAGCATGTACATTGCATTCTTCATGTGTTGTAGGTTGGCAAGGGTCTAACTTCTCGGCCCTTTGGGGGGATCATCCCCCGGACTCCTGTCGCCTACTACAGAGGGGGAAAGCCCCCTCTGCACCTCCCCCGCATGCTCACGTATTCTCAAGTTATGGAAGGGAAAGGCACAATTCAACGATCCATTTTTACAAGGGTCCAATGTTCAAAAAAGCTAGAGATAAAGCATTTCATAAAAGAGAAAGGATTGTTTTCATGTTAAAGGATGCATGCATTAAATTAAGTAAGTAGAAGCTTGGCCATGTGCAGTGGATATGTAGCTAATCATGTAAGTAGTTGTTCGTATGACATGTTGTACTGTATGCGTTTAATGTGCAACACGAGAACCTAAAAAGGATAAGAAGGATTAAGTGGTGACAACAATTAGTGTGACCGAGAGGTGTAACTCTCGTTTTATAAATGCAAGTGTCACCATGTACTCCTTAAACTACGAGTAAAGGGTGCAAAAGGCACATGAAAGAGACATGTGCACAAGCATGCTACATGAGGTAATTGGTAAGTAAAGGACTAATGCAAAAGAGAAAAGGTGAGATCTAAGGATTGTTGTGCATGTAGGCCTTAGGAAAACTTAAAAGAGGAAAAGAGAATATGGTTGCACTCTCAATGCATCTAAAAACGTTTTAAAGTCTTTAACAACCTATGAGAAGGCTTTAAATTGGCCACAAGAAACCAATAACGTTGTACCTTAGAGGGATTACAACAAAAGTTGTGAGGTTTCCATGTCAAGATGGGAATGACCACTAAAGTTCAGTTCTCACAAGTGAGGAAAGGATTTAAACTTATGAAGAGGGTAATCCATTATGAAAGGCAATGACCACTAAAGTTCAGTTCTCGCAAGTGAGGAAAGGATTTAAACTTACGAAGAGGGTAATCCATTATGAAAGGGTAGTGCTAGTCTTGACCACATGTATACCAAGTAGAAAGTCTTAACATCATTCAATTAAAGGTAAGTGGTATTGTGTATGTCATTGGACTAATGGTAGCCTTAAAAGTGAGCTAATGTGTCATGGACACCGAGCTAATGTGTGCACAATAGGCCCACGAGAATTAGAAAAAAAACTGACAATACATCAAGGAAGGAAATAAGAGCTATGTTGTACGAGGATAGGCGAGTGTGGGATGGACTTTACTCTTAGGGACACAATCTCGCATCCAAGTAGCTTGGCAAGGTTAAAAGTAACCATGTATTTGTCAGTAAAGGTTTAGGTTATCCACATGCATTAAAGTCAAGCTCTAGGTGCTTAATTTGTGTCTTAGAAAAGTCAAGGTAGACACAATAAAGTAGAGCAAGCATCAGACACATAGGATGAAGTCTAGTTCGGATTCAAAAACTTGGTTGGCCCGACGGCAACTACAATGAGAGCACACTAATGTAGGTAGTAGTGAGGTTTTCACTCATCACAAGTTAGGTAGCGTGAGTTGCCACTCATGACTTAGAGGCAATTGAACTATTGGTCATCAGATGTGCATGAAAGCCTCAATTACAATGCAAGTTTTCTATCATGAGCAAAGTTAGATGTTTTCAAGTGGTATGAGACACTTGAATGCATCTAATAGAGTTTGTGTGAAAGCTTGTGTCTTGACAAATGTCAAGACACACAGTGTCTAGCCTTAAAGAAAGTTAAAACTTAGAATGGTTATCAGTATCAAACTTGAGACTTGACAAGGAAATGTTAAGTCAAGAAGGTTGATGATATGAAGATAATCTAGTCTAAGTAAAAAGAAATTTTTTGCTATGATTACAAGATACACACGAGGACGTGTGGTTTTCCAAGGGGAAAGAAGTACCCTAGGAAAGAGAAGAAGGATTTTTATGCTAAAAATTGTGTCACAAGTGTGATTTGACACTTAAAAGAGGGGACCAATCTAGTCTCAGTTCAAAAAATAAGAGATGTGGCATAAAGAATAATCCAAGGAGGATTTAGCAATCTTGACCAGTGACTAAGAAGTAGGTCACAAAGAGATTTATAAAAGTCAGGATCCAAGTATGACTAGTTCAACTTGGGATGTAATCTTGTCTATCTCTCCATGCAAGATAGTAGGTTGCAGGATAAGATAAAGGAGTGCCATGTGCAACAATAGGGTTCTAGGATTGGAGAGTCTAGAATTCTAGTAAAGGAAGGTACTATAAAAATGATTGCCTAACAATCTCTTTTAAAAGGGGTGTGTTCACCAATTTTAGTTAACCACTGAACAAGATATCAAGATCCGCACATATCTTAGAAAATAGCTATATCTAATTATAGCTTAAGGATTTCAGAAAGTAGCTACAGTCTCAGTAGCTTAAAGATTTCTGATATAACAGCTACATAGTTAGAAGTTAAAGAGGGGGAAGTAGTTGTCTGCTACGAAAATGATCGGATAGATTCCTTAAGAAATGTTACTGCTAGTGTGCAGGTAATATTGACTTAGTTAAGTCTAAGAAGTAGATATCTAGAGAGTCCAAATTGATTGGTTAAGGAAAGAAACTTTCCAAGAGGAAGAGTAAAGTAAGTTTTGAGGACGAAACTTTTTTCCAAGGGGAAAGAATGTTACAAAACGCACCAGTGGGGCGAGGTGTCACGGGATTTATCATCAGTTGCAGGGCTTTCCAAGATCCAGGACCGTGCATGCGCGAGCCTAACATTAAATGAGAACTCGTGAGGGTTAAGGCAGTCCACTCCAAGCTTGGTTGGATGGTGGTTTTGAGTTGCCAAGATGGTGGCAGACCTACCTCTAGCTTTACTTTTCCAAGATTCCCTTGATTAGAGAAAACCATGAGAAGAGGGATAGTAGTTTTGCCATGGCCATGAGGGATGGATGCACATAGCTCATGTTCACCCACAACTTGCCTTGTTAAGGAAGTAGGCCACTCTGCTTTCCCGTGTGATGTTCACCTACGCTCTGATACCAATATAACAAGAAGCCGCCTTGAGCTTGAAAATAACTTCAAAAATCAACACGCCATAGATTTGGACACCTTAAAAAACACGGATAAGGGTCGACACAAACAAGCTACATTGGGTATAATCTCCTCCCATGTGAGTACCTCCTCCTCTTGCCCACATGTATTTAAATCTATTCAAATGTTCTTGATAATTACAAGTGGAGAGAATGAATCAAATATATGGCATGAGCCTCTCTTATATAGATTTTGAGAGTGCACGACTCATGCCTTGCTTTTTTAGTTTTAGTGTTTTTTTAAAGCTAAATTTTTGGGATTAAAAAAACTGGTAAATCTTTTACAAAAAAGTTAATAATGCATTAACATAAAATTGCTAAAATATCTTTAGGTCTCCTTCTCCCACTAAGCATCTTCAAAATCTCGAGTACGCACCAGATATCTTCAAAAATTAATATCTTCTGCATACGGCCTCGAAATTGTCTCAAAATCGTCTCGATAATATTTCTCAAATCTTCACCTGATCACGAAATCCAAAAATAGCCTTATAATATTCAAAGCAAATTTGCTGAAATAATCCAATCTCTGGCAATAATTTGATCAAAGGATGAGAGTACATAATTGGTTCAAGCTGTGGATTTGAGAGTTTGAATTCGTATCAAAGGAAAAAAGCCGTAATCCATAAACGAACTAGCACAGGAAACCCTCAGTACTCTTGGCCCAAAAGAAACCACCAAAGTACTCCGGTTTTTTCTGAGAATCAGTGCAGGAAAGCACCAAAGTACACCTGTTGTGATGCAAGTCTCTAGAGTGAAAACTAACTGTGGCATGAGGAAACACTCATCTGTACTCCTCGAGTGAAACATCCTATATTCAGCTTGCAGTACCGCCTATACACCGACATGTGTAGCCATCACATGCCGATGCAAGTTGCTAATTAAACACATAAATATTCTAAATATTCAATTCTCATAGCATCCCTCTTGCTTGAAATTGCAATTGACGTGCTATTGGGATAAGAGCAAATCAGGGTATTCACATGGAAGATTTATTAGAAAAATACTGAACTAAAAAGTGCTTGTAAATTTGACGTATGAGTTGTCAAAAATTTGGGTAGTCGAAGTTGGCGTAACATCATATTTGCCAAACTGGATTAAAGGTTGTGTCTATGGATAAATTTGCAAGCGAGATGAGGGGTTCCTAAGAAGCCGTCAACTCGTGCGAGAAGTGAGGAGTTTTCATGGGTCCTCGTGCTATGTGCATATGCATACACATGGTTCTTTGCAATGCTCAAATGCTTAAAAAAGCTAAGAATGATTGCAAAATAAAGAAATAAGGTTGAAAATGTACCTTCAAATTTATCTAATAAGGCTAATTTGAGTCGTGAGATCAGAGGTACCTTTTTGCTTGTTGAAAGAATCTTCACCATATTCATCACCAAGATCGTCCATGAAATTGACTTGAGGATTCCATCCATGTTGATCATTTGAATTATTATAGCTATATATACATGTACCATTGTTGTTGCTGTTGGTGCATCCATTGGTGTGTCCAACATTGTTGTGTCCATTGGGATTGTTGTTGCGGTTTTCGTTGACATGCGGTTGATTGGAGGTATGGACACCTTGGATTTCATCATGTTGTAGTGCCAAGGCGGGACATTGTCAAGAGTAGGGACCAATTTTGCCACTTGAGTTGTGAGATCCCTCTGCCCCCTCCGCGCACGGATTCCCGGTAGCTAACAACGGAAGCAGCCCCCTCATGCGCGGGGCAGGGTTTCTCACTCGGGGCCTCGCCCACGAATGTCCGGGCACGAGACTAGGCTGGTGGTCACTCCGAGAACTGAAACCGAGAAAATTTCCCATGCTCGGAAAGCAGGGACGATTCCACCTTTTTGAATTTTTCTTAACGAGTTTTCTAACGAGATCAAAATCTAAACTATCCTCCACCTGAATAGATAGAAGGAAACTATCACTGATATAATTTGATCATCTGAGCAATTCAACGCTTTTTTCCTAATCAAGATTAGGCACAGCCGTTGATCCACTCGATCGAGAAATTTATCAGGGAATTAACTATCTACTCGAATCCTAGCGTAATCCTAAGATTTTTTAGTTTGATTATTAAAACTCCACTGATTCGAGCCTAACCCCATCCGGCCCATGGGTTAGCCACCACCCTACCACTGGAATCGGTGGAACCAAACAAGTACTCACCCATCCATAATTGAAATGCCTTTCTTAACTTTAGCTTTAGAAATTAGATACACACACACTCCTCTTTCAAACTTTCATATAAAAATAATCCATTGACAAAACAGATATGATCACAGATTTCATAATTCAAAATTTCCATTCAATCCCTTGTTCACAAAAAGAGTACCACTCTAGATTCTCTGTTGGAACCAGCAAGTCAACAATGAGATCCAGTAACAGATTACAATAAACATTGGTCCATCATATAATATCTTCCTCAACATACGCATGGATGTCCTCGGCACCGCGAGCCCGTGCATCTCCTGGTTAGAACCCTCCAAGATCCTCCTTAGGTGTCCCGGCACTTCACTCAGGGACCGCTTCGTCGGCCCTTGTCCATCGTACTGGAAGCTCACCATTTTAACCATACCGAGGCTGGTCAAGACGTGGGCAGGCTTTGCCGCGTGAGCTGCCTCCCTCGAACACTCCCCGCCGCCAACAGCTGTTGCAACCGAACTTCCCTTAGATAAACATATATACCAAATGCTCCCTCCAGCATTCTGGCGTAAGACAGTCTTTTAAGAAAACAAGGTTTCTATGCAAGTTTTCAGTTTAGATTTTGTTTGAAAACCATGAATAATCTTAAATCCGTATCCCAGTACTTCTAGATCCAGGTCTGAATTCCAAACAGAATTCCTCGAATTCTGTTAACTTGATTCTTAGATCAAAATCAAAAGTCTTAACTTAGTTTCAGATTCGGTGGGGGATTTGAGGACATTTTTCCTGAACTGGGCACATCATTGATTGAATTTGACAAAGGAATTAGGTCTTGGTCAATAGTCTGAATCAGAGTTTGGGTCTGGAAAGGTTCCTTCTAAGCTATCTTTCTCGAAAGGTACTATTTCAATTTCTCTTTTTCTAAATTTCGTTCGACGAATATTTACTTACAGATTTCTAAAACATGAATTTCTTATGAGGAATAAAATAATCATTTATCTCGATCTCCGACTTCGAAGTTTAATTGAACTTTCTCATTACCATCTTAGTGAATATGAACGGTAGCATTTCTTCTCACAGATGATCTACTTATTCATTTTTCCAATTTTTGTGGAAATTAAACAGAGGATTAAGGAGAACCCTTATTTTATTATAAAGATTCTATATGCATCTATTTATGCATAAAATCTATTTTTGATGAAAGTCACACTTTTATCATCATAAAAATCATTTATGTTGAAAATCGCTCTTTTATTATAAAAGAGTTTCTTTTATGCATATGTTTATGCATATAAATCATTTATGATTTATATGTTTATGCATATAAATCATTTATGATGAGAACCACTCTTTTAATATAAAAGAATTTCTTTTATGCATATGTTTATGCATAAAAATCGTTTATAATGAAATTCACACTTTTGATATAAAAAAATATCTTTTATGCATATGTTTATGCATAAAAATCATTTATGATGAAAATCACACTTTTAATATAAAAAATTTATTTTTTTATGCATACTTTTATGCATAGAAATCAATAATGATAAAGTAACACTTTTATAATAAAATAATAATAATCTTATATACATACTTTTATGCATGAAAATCAATTATGATAAAAGTAACACTTTTATATAAAAATATATATTTTATGCATAGAATTCAATAATGATAAAAGTAACACTTTTATAATAAAAAAATATTCTTTTCTGCATACTTTTATGCATAGAATTCAATAATGATAAAAGTAATACTTTTATAATAAAAAATATTCTTTTATGCATAGAATTCAATAATGATAAAAGTAACACTTTTATAATAAAAAATATTCTTTTATGCATACTTTTATGCATAGAATTCAATAATGATAAAAGTAACACTTTGATAATAAAAAAATATTCTTTTATGCATAGAAATCTATTTTGATGAAAGTAACACTTTCATAATAAAAAGAAAATTATTCCTTTATGCATAAAAATCTATTTTGATGAAAGTAACACTTTCATAATAAAAATATTATTCTTTTATGCATAAAAATAATAATAATAATCAATATGCATCTTCTATGCATGAAATGACACTTTTAGAGTATAGAATTGATAAGAATTACTCTTTTAGCATAATAAAAGATAATTCTTAATTCTAAAAATTTTGCCATAACCTCCTTTGTATGGCTGACCATTTTTTAAATTTTATTACTTAATTTTGTCTTAAAAATTAACTCTAATTGATTATAATCAATATGCATCTTCTATGCATGAAAATGACACTTTTAGAGTATAGAAATGATAGGGAATACTATTTTAGCATAATAAAAGATAATACTTATTTCTAAAAAAATTCACCATAACCTCCTTTGTATGGCTAACCATTTTTTTAACTTTCCTACTTAATTTGTCTTAAAAATTAACTCTAATTGATTTAAAGTAATCTAGACTAATCAAAATTCACTTATAAAAGAGAAAACATTATAAAAAGTTTAATTCTAATAATTATCACTTAACTAGGATAAAGAAGGGTTGATTCTAAGAAGAGAGAGGGGAAAAGCCTTTCGATCAAGGCATAGTGTCCATTTATCACTTCAAACAATCATAAAAATTAGGAAAGCATAAAAATCAATAAGAAAATTACAAGATCACTACTTACATAATTTCTTGGAGCTTTCCTTTGGCTTGATGGTTTGAGGGTTCTGCTCTTGTTTGTAACAAGAGTGGCCACCAATCTTTGGAAGAGGAAAATGTCAAAAACTAGTGAATTATTAATAAATTCACAGTTCTTGGCTTGGGAGAAGTAGAGTAACAGTGCATAAACACTATTATTTTTCAACAAAGAGAGAGGCTTCTATTTATAGGAGAAATTGAGCTCCTAACCAAACAAACTGATTCTAGAATTTTTCAAATCAGTTTGGTCAATTTTTGACCATTTTTAGGTCAGTTGAGCTAACTTTTTGGAACTAGACTTGAATTAGGAGAGAGGAGAGATGAAATATCTTAATTTTTGAAGATTTAAAACTCAATTGCACATGTGAAGTAGGCACCTCATTCATGAGGGGGGAATCCCCATTGTGAGGTGTCAAAAATCTATTTTTTAAGCTTTTGCTTTGGTCCTTAGTCCACTCTTCATCTTATATGTGAGTATTTACTCATTTTTGGGGGTGATTTTCTTTATTTCTTCTATTTATCGTCTCCATACATTTGGATGAATTTGATTGGCTCTTCAAAACCTTAATTTAAAATTTTTCAAAAATCTAGACCCTTAGGATAAGGCCTCTTGAATAAATTATACTTAATTTCTAATGCACCTTTTGAAAATCTTTTTGAACTTCTGTTTCGGGGGAACTTATTTTAATAAGGAGAGATATTTTTCCATCCAAAAATATTCAAAATCTAAATATTCTCTCTCTAGAATATTTTCTCTCTCTAGGCTAAAACAGGTAGAAACAAGATCTTTTATATTTCTTAAGAGGGATTTGATTACAAGAGAAGATGCTGGACATCTTGCGAGGCTGGGGAGGAATCTTACACTCTCCTACTTGAAAAACGCGAGATGTCCTCATCTCTCAAACTGGTGGTAATCTTGCAACAGATCGGCTTCTTTCTCCCAAGTGGCATCTTCAAAAGGATAGAACTTCCATTTGACCAATAATTCTCTCAGAATTCTGTTCTTGAGAATCTTTTCTCGAACATCAAGGATTTCTTTAGGTTGGAGTTCCATCTGCCCTTGGGTTGAAGAAGTTAAGATTTCATCATCAAGCACATGATTCGGGCTTGGAATATACTTTTTAAGAAGGCTGACATGAAATACATTATGTGCTTTAAGATGAGGAGGCAGAAGAAGCTCGTATGCTAAGTCACCTACTTTCTTTGTAATCAGATATGGCCCACAATATCTGGGGGATAACTTCTTGTACTTCCCAAGAGATAGAGAACTTCTCTTGGGGCATACTCGAATGAAGACCATATCTGCTTCTTCGAATTCTCTGTCTGTCCTCTTCTTATCTGCATACTGCTTCTGTCTATCCTGGACAGCTTTTATATCTTTACGAATTGCCTGCATCTGTTGCTCCATGTCATCAAGCATCTGTCTGGACATCTCTATAATAAATCAATGGGTCGGACCAAGTTAATGGAGTTAAGCAATCTTGTCCATACAAAGCTTTGAAAGGGCTCATCCCAATACTTCTGTGATAAGAAGCATTGTAGGCAAACTCGACTAGGTGCAGATAGCTTAGCCACTTCTTGGGTTCTCTGTCCACGGCATGACCGAAGTATATCTTCTATTACTTGGTTTACCCTTTCAGTTTGACCATCGATCTCAGGGTGATAAGCTATGCTGAGATCCAGGAAAGTTCCCATTGCTTCGAAAAATGCAGTCCAGAACCTTGAAGTAAACTTGGGATCTCGATCACTTACTATTCTCCTAGGTAGGCCATGCAATCTGAAGATTTCTTTGAGGAACACTCTGGCCACATCCACTGCAGTGTAGGTTTCTTTTACTGGGATCAGATGGGCAACTTTGGTTAGTCTGTCAACTACCACGAAAATGGAGTTGTAACCTGATTGCACTGAAGATAATCCAGTAATAAAGTCCATACTGATACATTCCCACTTCATCTGGGGGATGTCCAATGGATGTAACTTCTCAGGCATTTTTACTCTTTCAGCTTTGACTTTCTGGCATGTCAGACATTGACGTACATGATTCAGTACATCCTTTTTCAGACCAGGCCAAAAGAAGCTTTTCTTTACAGACATGTAGGTCTTAATGAAACCTGGATGTCCTGCAATAAGGCTGTCATGGGCTTCATTCGAAATTTGTCCTTTGGTTCCCTCATCATTGGGAATGCATAGCCTGCGATTATAATACATAATTCCATCATCCAGGCTGTACCCTTGAACTCGGTTCAACTCTTGTGGAGTTTTGCTTTCCTGCATAAGTAGGGTAGAAATAGGGCAAAAGAATCTATCCTGCATGATCTTCTCTCTTGCTTCAATAATCAAAGGATTTGACACTACAGTAATTGCAAGTAAGGAGGCTTTCCTGCTGAGGGCATCTGCTACCACATTTTCTTTTCCTGGGCGATACTTGATTTCAAAATCAAATTCCTGCAGGGTCTGCATCCACCTTCTTTGGCGCATGTTGAGATCCTTCTGAGTGAAGATCCACTTTAAGCTCTGATGCTCAGTCATCAAAGTGAGTCTTTGACCCAGTAGGTAATGTCTCCATAATTTCAGAGCATATACTACTGAAAGTAGTTCCAAGTTGTGGATAGCATAATTTCTCTCATGCGTTCTGAGTTTTCGGGATTCATAGGCCATTGCATGACCTCTAACTAGCGTAACTTGAACGTATCTAAATTTGTTGTAGGAATCCACCAATCCAGCCTATGGGTTAGCCAACCCATCCAAGTATTCTCTGAGAATGTCTTGCATTAAGCGATTGAATGTAGCTAGGGCATTTGTCAATCCAAACGGCATGACAGTGAATTCATAATGCCCATACCGAGTATTGATGGTGGCTGTCTTCGGGATATCTTGCTCATTGATCCTGATCTGATAATACCCTGATTTGAGATCTATCTTTGTGAAGATCTGGGCTCCACTTAGCCTGTCCAAAAGCTCATCAATTCTGGGGATAGAATACTTATTCTTAAGTGTCATTTAGACCTCTGTAGTCCACACAGAGTCTTAGCGTTCGTTCCATCTTTCTTTTTTTGAAAGAGAACTGGCGCACCCCAAGGTGAAACACTGGGTCTTACAAACCCTTGTTCCAATAGCTATCTAAGTTGTTCCTTGAGTTTGATGGCTTCAAGAACTGGCATTATGTACGTGCGCAGGGCTACTGGCTGAGCTCCTGGGGTCAATTCTATCACATGATCTACTTCCCGTATTGGAGGCATCTCTGTTAGCTCTACTGGGAATAAATCATCATATTCACTTAACCATTCAGGTTCTTTAGCTTTTAACTTTGAGTCTACCTGATTCATTTTGACAAGATAAATGCGCTGCTTCTTTCTAAGCCCTTTTAGTAACTTAGAAGCCTTTACTAACTGCAGACTTGGGGATCCTGAAATTTCAGTTCCTTGAACTTTGTTTCCGTGAAGGTCACGGAAGAAAATGGTTCCATTATGACAGTGAATGTCAGCTTGATTTTTGTGGAGCCAATCCATTCCAAGGATCCCATCAAAAACTCACAAAGGTATAACTCTGAACTGTCAGTCAGTTAAATTCCCATCTAGATGGAACTGAATACGATCTGTCTCAAGGTGAGTGAAAAGAATCTTCCCACTTGCCAATTCAACTTGCATAGATTTCCCTGATTTCTGATCTAAGACTAGCTTACGCAAGCATCTAGGGGAAATGAAAGAATGAGTACTGCCTGAATCAATCAAAAGCTTAAAAGGCTTACCCTGATACTCAACTGGAGTATTGATGACGAAGAATTGACGATTTGGCCCTTGATTTTCAATTGCTACATAAATCTAGCCTCTTTCTTCTTCCACTATTTTTGCTATTGTGATTGCTCTGGTTGCTGCAGTCTGAGGCGGAACTCTTTCTCTTTGGTTGTCCCAATTCTGGGGAGGAGTTCTGAGGCTACTCTGGACAGAGGCGGATGGCTGAGGTAGAGTTCTCCTGCGATTTCCTTGATTCTAGCGCGGGGGACCCTGATTGGACTGATAAGAAGGAATCTGTCTGGGAACTCTGGGACCCTGGCTTCCTTGGCCCACAGAAGGAGATGGGCAATCCTTGAGCTGGTGCCCAAGACCTTGACATCCGAAGCATCTGTTCTCGCTTTGAAGGTCTTCTCTTTGCATTTTGGAGAGAGCCGGAGTTCCGGAGAATGTACTTCGGGGGAAAGGTCTCTCTTCATTTCTAAAGCTTCCCATCTCCACATTCTTGTTAGGACCTTGGAGTCTCTTTGGAGGCGGAAAGTTGGAAGAACTTCTCAGTGTCTGAAATCTCTTGAAGGATGAGGGAGTTGGCTTTGGCAGAACTTTTACGATGAAGGCTTTGGCAAAGTCCTTCGCCATTCTGACAGCTTCAGCCATGGACACTGGCTTGGCATTTTTGACCAATGTGTCCAAGGGTTCGTTCATTCCCCGAATGAACCTCGCCATGAGTTGCTCTTCATCTAGAGGTGGTGAATATTTGAGTAGAAGAGCAAAGGCCTGGTGATATTCCTCGATGGTTTTGCTCCCCTGCTTTAGCTCTAAGAATTTGGTCATTTTGGTTTCCAAAAATCCAGGGGGACAAAATCTCTTTCTCAAATAGGTTTTTAGGTTGGTCCAGGACTTAGTATTTTTTTCCAGACGGTTGGTGTCACAGTGGTTCCTTCATGCTACCCGGGCTGTTTCCACTATTTTGAGCCTGGCAAGAGCCATTTTGCTTCGCTCATTGTAGCCTGTGACATCAAAATATTCTTCCATGGCTTCCATCCATTTCTCCACAGTCTCGCCTAGGTTCTCCCCTTCTCCTTTGAAGGGTCCTGGCTGAGTCCTATGAAGAGCCTTACGAACATCAGGGTCAAGCTCGTCATCTTCAGAGAGAGGGTCTGGCTGACGGCCCACGGTTTCCTCGTCCCATGATTTTGCCAAAAATTATATATTATTAAATTTTTATATTGATATCGTCATGAGATCCTAAGACTTAAGAGGTTCGGAAAACAATTTCTTAAACAAGACAATGATCTTATTGGAGATCTATGACATATGTCCGATAACAGATTTTTCTTTATCAGATCGTCCATAAACAATCACTTATACAACAGGGAATTTTTCTCCAGAAAACATTTCTTTATTTATATATAAGTTGCAATATGTACATAGAGCAGCTCGGCTCCCGAATTCAAAATCTCCTTGGAGACGCATATGACGACGGTACTGGGCCATAGCCATGCCCTGATACAAACGTCCACTTACTGACAAGGGAGCTATTATCTTCCACTTAGGAATAAAGTAACTAAAGAGTCTTTATACTTGACATGAAAGTATGAAATTTCGAGGCGTCGAATGATATAGAATGACACCACGCACCATTTTCAGCTTTAATAGAATCATGGCCAATGAGAGGTTTTGCCTTAACATTACACGCCGGTCACAAGAGGCGTGGACATACTGCCCTGCAAACCACTTATGATGTCGTCTCTCCACTGGGTCAGGAAAATATAATTCCTCGAAATGGCTTGCGAGTCTTGCTCGGCTTGTTCAAGTTGAAGCGGAAGAGATGATATGCTGGAAGGCGAACGCAGTCATATCTTGAGACTGGTTGAGGTCGGGAATATCGGATAAGTATGGAACTTCCATCTATAATTTCCAATTCAATTTATAAGTTTTCAATTTTTTTTGAAGTTTACTCAACAGAGAACCCTTATTTTATTATAAAGATTCTATATGCATCTATTTATGCATAAAATCTATTTCTGATGAAAGTCACACTTTTATCATCATAAAAATCATTTATGTTGAAAATCGCTCTTTTATTATGAAAGAGTTTCTTTTATGCATATGTTTATGCATATAAATCATTTATGATGAAAATCACTCTTTTAATATAAAAGAATTTCTTTTATGCATAAAAATCATTTATAATGAAATTCACACTTTTGATATAAAAAAATATCTT
This sequence comes from Cibotium barometz, assembly GCF_041138505.1. NCBI lineage: Eukaryota > Viridiplantae > Streptophyta > Polypodiopsida > Cyatheales > Cibotiaceae > Cibotium > Cibotium barometz. The sequence continues at coordinate 34,361,146 of NC_141087.1, read as the reverse complement.
TTATGCATATGTTTATGCATAAAAATCATTTATGATAAAAATCACACTTTTAATATAAAAAAATTTATTCTTTTATATATAAAAATCAATAATGATAAAGTAACACTTTTATAATAAAATAATAATAATCTTATATACATACTTTTGTGCATGAAAATCAATTATGATAAAAGTAACACTTTTATAATAAAAAATATATTCTTTTATGCATACTTTTATGCATAGAATTCAATAATAATAAAAGTAACACTTTTATAATAAAAAATATTCTTTTATGCATACTTTTATGCATAGAATTCAATAATGATAAAAGTAACACTTTTATAATAAAAAAATATTCTTTTATGCATAAAAATCTATTTTGATGAAAGTAACACTTTCATAATAAAAAGAAAATTATTCCTTTATGCATAAAAATCTATTTTGATGAAAGTAACACTTTCATAATAAAAAGAAAATTATTCCTTTATGCATAAAAATCTATTTTGATGAAAGTAACACTTTCATAATAAAAAGTTTATTTTTTTATGCATTAAAAAATAATAATAATCAATATGCATCTTCTATGCATGAAAATGACACTTTTAGAGTATATAATTGATAGGAATTACTCTTTTAGCATAATAAAAGGTAATTCTTAATTCCAAAAATTTTTCCATAACCTCCTTTGTATGGCTGACAATTTTTTAATTTTTTCTACTTAATTTTATCTTAAAAATTAACTCTAATTGATAATAATCAATATGCATCTTCTATGCATGAAAATGACACTTTTAGAGTATAGAAATGATAGGGAATACTCTTTTAGCATAATAAAAGATAATACTTATTTCTAAAAAAATTTACCATAACCTCCTTTATATGGTTGATCATTTTCAAAATTTCTTACTTAATTTGTATTAAAAATTAACTCTAATTGATTTAAAGTAATCTAGACTAATAAAAATTCACTTATAAAAGAGAAAACATTATAAAAAGTTTAATTTCAACAATTATCACTTAACTAGGATAAAGAAGGGTTAATTCTAAGAAGAGAGAGGGGAAAAGCCTTTCGATCAAGGTATAGTGTCCATTTATCACTTCAAACAATCATAAAAATTAGGAAAGCATAAAAATCAATAAGAAAATTACAAGATCTCTACTGACATAATTTCTTGGAGCTTTCCTTTGGCTTGATGGTTTGAGGGTTCTACTCTTGTTTGTAACAAGAGTGGCCACCAATCTTTGGAAGAGGGAAATGTCAAAAACTAGTGAATTATTAATAAATTCACAGTTCTTGGCTTGGGAGGAGTAGAGTAACAGTGCATAAATACTATTATTTTTCAACAAAGGGGGAGGCTTCTATTTATAGGAAAAATTGAGCTCCTAACCAAACAAACTGATTCTAGAATTTTCCAAATCAGTTTGGTCAATTTTTGACCATTTTTAGGTCAATTGAGCTAACTTTTTGGAACTAAACTTGAATTAGGAGAGAGGAGAGATGAAATATCTTAATTTTTAAAGATTTAAAACTCAGTTGCACATGTGAAGTAGGCGCCTCATTCATCAGGGGGGAATCCCCATTGTGAGGTGTTAAAAATCCATTTTTTTAGCTTTTCCTTTGGTCCTTAGTCCACTCTTCATCTTATGTGAGTATTTACTCATTTTTGGGGGCGATTTTCTTTATTTCTTCTATTTATCTTCTCCATACATTTGGATGAATTTGATTGGCCCTTCAAAATCTTAATTTGATTTTTTTTCAAAAATCTGGACCCCTAGGATAAGGCCTCTTGAATAAATTATACTTAATTTCTAATGCACCTTCTGAAAATCTTTTTGAACTTCTATTTCAGGGGAACTTATTTTAATAAGGAGAGATATTTTTCCATCTAAAAATATTCAAAATTTGAATATTCTCTCTCTAGAATATTTTCTCTCTCTAGGCTAAAACAGGTAGAAACAAGATCTTTTATATTTCTAAAGAGGAAATTGATTATAGGGGAAGATGCTGGACATCTTGAGAGGCTGGGGAGGAATCGTACATGAGTAGCAGCGAACACCCTTGCTAGATGATTTCTTTGTGATACTTTTTGATTGATCACCCTAGCACTTTAAACTATATTATTGGAGTGAAATTTACGAAGTCAACTTGGAAAAAATTGACCATTATTTTTCTCTACATCAATAGCAAAGTCCAAGGCTACATGTAATGATTCTGGCCTCAACATTTGAACATCGACCCGAAGTTGAGAGCAGAGTCCACTATGAGCTTTGCGCGAAACAAGCTTAGAGTTGAAGTAGAGTGGATAAAATTTTTTATATAAGCATCCACACACTCATTGTCATACTAACGTAAAACTTTGCAATCATCTCGGGTAGTCTCCTCAAATTGTGATGGTAAGAAATTTTGCTTAACGTCTTCTTAAAGCTCTCCTAGGTTGAAGGCATATGCCCACGAGAAATGAGCACACTCCACCAGAGTTGAGAATTGTTCGTCAAATGATCATCTGCATGCTTCACCTTCTTCAAATTTCTCACCCATGAAGTAGAGATCGAATATGTTGATCGATGCCAAAAGCGTCTGGCCATCTTTTCATCCATCGTACTTTTGAAAAGTAAAAGATTTGTTACTAATTTTACCAGACCTATGATCATTACATAATTTGAGTTCATTGAGGATGGCTTTGTCCCACAACATCCTTTCTCATAGTATCGGCAATTGGCTTGGCACGGCTAGGTTTCCTTGAAGACTTTGATTGATGTTTCTTGCGTTCGTGATCATGTTCCCTCTTACGGTCCTGTCAATCATCATCACTCAATGAATCATTGCTGCTCATCATCACTCGATGAATCATTGTTGCTGGAGCTCGATGGCTCCTCATCACATTAGGGTTATGTCATTGACACTTCTTCTTCTGTTGACACTTCTTATTTGTCACCTCTACCACTTCTTGTAAAGTTTAAATTGCTTTTTTTGCACTCCCTGTGCACATCGCACGCCTACTGCATTACTTCAATTCGTTCTCCAAATCTTTAACATGCTGATTTAAATCGTAATTGATGCCCATAAATTGATTTAAATCGTAATTGATGCCCATAAATTGATCTCAGTCTTCTTCCTTTTCCTTGATGGCTCAAGTTGGTTTGGTGGTCGCCACATGTCAATCACTTGATGAAGAACACCTTCCATTTGTCGCCGTCCTTGATGGCATTCTTTTCGAAATTTTTATTTCCACTTTTGAGCTTCATGTTAAGTTTCTTTGTCCCTTGCTTAGAAAGCTATCACAGTGGCTCTTATTTGGGCCTCCCTGCTCAAGACTCCCCTAGACCTTCGAGAAGAAGCAAATCCCCCATATGCTGGTTTTAATTTAAGCTTTCACAAAGCCTTCTTTCATTTTCATTTGTAAATCTAAGCTTTTCTAGACACATCAACTTACAAGGATTTTAGTCAACATTGTCAAGGTAGCGACATTCTTAAGCTTGCTAGAAAAACACTTTATACTCATGATTTGACCTTGTTCCAATAAGAGGCATGACACTTTTGTTGTCTGACATCTCACGTTCTTCATGTTCACGTGTAGGATGCCTTAGCTTTCAAGAGATCTGCATTCCTAACATTTTTGGATAGCAAAAAATGATAAAATTTCATAGAAAATTTTGCAAAAATACTTATCGCCAATTGCCTTGTTAAATGTTGGTATTGCTGATGAAGATATGCTCAAATTTTGATGCTAAAAAAATCTTCAATCATGACATGTATGCTAAGGGGCACGGAATGTAGAAGTAGGAATACCTTGTTGATTGTTGATGATGCCTTCTTGTGGAACACAAGAACACACCTTTAAAAATCTAGAAAATTTCCCCCTCTTTTTGTGGCTGTCGGAGGGATGGTCCACACTCCAACATGATGTCGGCAAAGTCCTTGCAAAATTTGATGTCGTTTAGATGAAGTCTTGGCCCCGAGTTGCTTGTTATGTGAACAAGCCTTAAGAGCTTTTAAATTTTGGAAAATTGGAGTGTAAATGTGACTTTAGCTTGAGTGGTAATGAAGAAGATGAAGAGAAATCAGCCTAAGGGCATGCGCACCATGGGAGGCTTCCTTGTGATGGGGGGTCGCCTGAGCTCCAAGCTTGATTGGATGGTGGTTTTGAGTTGCTAAGATGATGGCATGGTTTTGAGTTGCTAAGATGATGGCAGACCTACCTCTAGCTTTACTTTGCCACACGATTCCCTTGATTAGACAAAACCATGAGAAGAGGGAGAGTGGTTTTGCCATGGCCATGAGGGATGGTTTCACATAGCCCCTATTCACCCATAGCCATGAGTGGTTTTGCCATGGCCATGAATGATGGATGCACATAGCCCTTATTCACCCATAGCTTGCCTTGTGAAGGAAGTAGGCTACTTTGCTTTCCCGTGCCCAATCACCTACGCTCTAATACCAATACAACAAGAAAGCGCCTTGAGCTTGAAAATAACTTCAAAAATTAACACAATAGAGATTTGGACACCTTAAAAATCATAGACGAGTCAATACAAACAAGCTGCATTGGGTACAATCTTCGCCCTTGTGAGCAGCTCCTTAACAAGACCACATGTATTTGAATCTATTCAAAAGTTCTTCATAAATACAAGAGGAGAGAATGAATCAGATGCATGGCATGAGCCTCTCTTACATAGATGTTGAGAGTGCACGACTCATGCTTTGCTTTTTGAGTTTTTTTTAGTTAAACTTTTGGGATATATAAGATTTTGATAAATCCTTTACAAGAAAGCTAATAATGCTTTAACAAAAAAAAATCTAAAATATCTTTAGCTCTAGCATCTTCAAAATCCTGAGTACGTGCCAGGTATTAATCAAAAATTAATCTCTTCCGTGTACGGCCGCACAAAATTGACTCAAAATTGTCTTGATAATTTTATCATGCTAATCTTCATAAATTGAGACTATATTTTCTCATATAATATTCTCAATAAATAATTTCATAATATTATCAATTTCTCATGTGATCACAAAATCAAAAGATAGCATTATAATATTCAAAGCAAAGGTTATGCTAAAATAATCCAATCTCTGGTAATAATTTGATCTGCTCAATTGCGCAAGAAACCCTCAGTACTCCTGGCCCATGGGAAACCACCAAAGTACTCCCGTTTTCTAAGAATCAGACTGGAAAAGCATTAAAGTATTCCCATTGGGATGCAAGTCCCTGAGCAAAAACTAACTGTGGCATGAGGAAACACTTAGTACCCCTCGAGTGAAACATCCAATATTCACCTTGAAGTACTGCCTATATTGACATGTGCGATCGTCACATGCTAGCGTAAGGTATTAATTGAACACATAAATATTCCAAATATTCAATTCTCATAATATCCCTCTTGCTTGAAACACTTAGTACCCCTCGAGTGAAACATCCAATATTCACCTTGAAGTACTGCCTATATTGACATGTGCGATCGTCACATGCTAGCGTAAGGTATTAATTGAACACATAAATATTCCAAATATTCAATTCTCATAATATCCCTCTTGCTTGAAATTACAATTGTCCTCAATTGCATGCTATTAGGATAAGAGTGAAGCAGGGTCTTCAAGAAATATTTATCAAAAAAATACTGCACAGAAAAAAGTGCTTGTAAATGTAACGTATGAGTTGTCAAAAATTCAAGTAGTCGGAGTTGGCGTAACATCATATTCGCCAAAGTGGATTAAAGATTCTATCTATGGATAAATTTTCAAAAGCGAGAAGTGAGGAGTGTCTATAGGGTCCTCGTGCTATGTGCATATGTAAACACATGGTTCTTTGTAGTGCTCAAATTCTCAGATAAGCTGAGAATGATTGTGAAAATAAAGAAATAAGGTTGAAAATGTGCCTTAAAATGTACATGATAGGGCTAATATGAGTCATGATCAAAGGTACCCTCTTGCTTGAAAGAATCTTCGTCATGTTCATCACCAAGATCGTCCATGAAATTGACTTGAGGATTCAATCACATCAATAATCTGAATTGTTGTAGCCATTTATACATGTGCCATTGGTGCATCCATTGGTGTGTCCACCATTGTTGCATCCATGGGGACTGTTGTTGCGGTTTCAAGCATTACACAATTGATTGGAGATATGGCCACCTTGGATTTCATCATGTTGTAGTTCCAAGGCTTCAAGACATTGCAAATAGTAGTGACCAATTTTGCTACTTGAGTAGCACTGAACACCCTTGCCAGATGATTTCTTTGTCACACTTTCGGACTGATCACTCACCAACACTTTGCACTATATTGTAGGAGTGAAATTTATGAAGTCAGCTTGGAAAAAATTTACCAGTCTTGTTCTCTTAATCAATAGCAAAGTCCATGGCTACACAAAATGATTCTGGCCTGAACGTTTGAACATCGACCTGGCTTGAACGTTCGAACATTAGCCCGAAGTTGAGAGCGGAGTCCACTGACGTACTTGTAGAATTGAGCTTTGCACCAAACTCAATCAATTTCTTAGAATTGAAGTAAATAACGACCAAAACTTTTCTATATAATCATCCATGGACTCGTTGTCATACTATCGTAAAACATCCCAATCATGTCCAATAGTCTCCTCAAACTGCAATGGTAAGAAATTTTGCTTAATCTTCTTCTTACAGCTCTCCCAAGTTGAAGGCATATGCCCACGAAAAATGAGCACACTCCCATTAGGAACTCAATGGAGTCTTCTTGGGCCCTTTAATTTGGACGTTTAGTGAAATGCTTAAAATGCTAATCCATCTTTGACCAAGCCTAGAGGCCTAGTCCTAAAAGCATATATTTGATTTTTCACAAAAAATAAGAAAAATGAAAAAAAGGAGATCTTCTTAGATCTGGCCACCTAGGTGACTTTAAAGCTTACTTTTGGGCTATCAGTCAGTTATCATAGCCTCTCTCTTTTCCAACTCCAAACATTCCAAAAATTCGTCACTTTCTTTCCCCCTTTTTTGTGTGTGCACCAGATCTCTTTCTCTCTCTACATCCTCTCTCTAAAATGCCTTGCACTCCTTCTCCATGGAAAAAAGCTTCTTTCTCTACTCCAAAGGCCATAGCTAGCAGATCTGTACTCCTAAATGAGCCTTCTCTCTCCAAACCCACAATAGTAGCCATGGCTTGCAAAGGAAGAAGCTTACCATGAGCATTCTCTCTGCAATACTTGGTCCTCTCTCCATAGTAGCCATGACTTGCACAGAAGAACCTTTCCATGATGTATTCTCTCTCTATAGTGCTTAGCAGCCATAGCTTGCACTAAAGAAGCTTCCCATGATGCATTGTCTCCTTTGCATTTCCTTCTCACCATTGCCAACCCTCTCTATGTTTCTTTGGCTCCCTTTGCGGCTTCTTTCTCTATCCACAATGCAGCTCTAGAGAAGCAACCCTCATCTCCATTCTTCCCATTATTTTTTGATTCCATATCCTGCTCCTTCCACTCCTATTCAACCTAAGCTTACAAGCCTACTTTCTTGTAGATGGCACTACAAGACATCACCAATAAGCCTTCTAAGTTCCACCTTCAGGTTGATTTGGAGACAGAATACGCAACCCTACGCAGTAGGCATGTTGCACCCAATATTTCATACGATCAGCTTCGAATGCAAGGAGCAAAGGCCATTGATCTTTGGATTGATGGAAATCTTTATCCACCAGATCCAATATCTGGTGCCCCTTCACCATTCAAAAGCATTACAATGTTTTTGAAGTTTGTTGGTGATGGTTTCAATGGCCTTCTTGGCTATTGTAGGAGATTACACATGTTGTGGCTAGATGAGGCAGCTGGAAAGAGGTAAACACAATTTGCCTTTGACCAGCTTCAAGCGGCATCGACTAAGCAGATCAATAGTTTGATGCAGAGGATTAAAGAGCTCTCAGAGGAGCTTGAGGTGCAAAAGAATAAATTAGCGGATCGTGTGCGCACAATGGATCAATTTACCGATAATTATGTTCGTCTTCAACACTCCACTCGTAATCTTCAGTGTCGTGTTCACCATTTCACTCACCTTCCCATTGGATATCATGCAAGGCAAAGAAAACGTAAAGCTGTTGGGTTACTTTCTAAGACAGGAGGCGCATGCAAGAGGCGTATTCAAACAACTAGGTAAAAAATTTTGTAGGAATTATAGCAACTTTGAGAAGCAATTAATGAATAAAGCATCTCTCATGGGTGACTCTTGCGATTGTAGGGCATGTGCAACAGTTATACTAGGATGTAACAACGCTGAGGACAATGTTAATGTCTCTCTTCAGCATGTCCTTCAGGAGAAGGATATCATGGAAATGATAACAGGTTCTGGTAATGATAAGCTGCAGGAGACCCTTCGTCGACATTTCTTGAAGGAAATCAAAGAAATTGTCACACCCAAAGAGATGCTTGATATATGTGACTCAGCAGGTATTAGCCAGAAAGGTTACAGAGCAATGTACAGGTCAATCACTTTAGGGTTGCGAGCAAAGGGAGTTACACAATCCTTGCTTCCAACAACACTTTATAGCTTACAGATGGCAAAGAAGTGTGCTAATGGGTGATATTGCATCCATGTTTAATGGGTACAAGTGGGTGGAGGATATTATGCCAATGCCAACAAACAAACCCTTTGAATACAATGCATATAACAATGTCTACATTGACATGGAAGTGCTACAAACAGCAATAATTTAGTACTATGGCCTCACACTTGAAGAGACAGGTGGAAATGCCGTGTTTGTCTTGAAGCTAGATGAATGTCAAGTGGCTAAAGGTCAAAGACTGGAGCGTGTTAGTTTAACCTTGATGAGCCGAGCACTTAGAGGAAAGCCTTTAGAGACCCAAGAGTTGGATGCAAGTCAAGACAGCAATAATAGGGTTCAAAGGCATAAGCAAGACTACTACGGCATTCAATCAGAGAAGAACATCTGGTGGCAAGCAGCATGGGTCCTCCCAAAAGAGAACCATGATACCTTGAGGTGGTATTTTGAATGGTCTAGCATTCAACATGTCGTCTCTTGTCAGGTCAAGGGTCAAAAGCTTGATGTTCCCGGGATAGGTTGCTTTAACGTTGAATGGCACTTGGGTGGCGATCTAAAAACCTTAAAGTGTATGTTGGGTTGTAAAACAGGTGCGAATACTATATTCTCATGTGTTTACTGTTGTCATTCCAAGACAGCAGTAGACTCAAGAGTAAAAGGGAAACAACCTAGCAAAGGCAAAAGTCAAAAATAGGTGGGTGCAAAAAAAGCAATCGTTTTTCATGCTGAACAGAGGAAAGGATCAAAGGTATGGCATAATGGCATATTACGTTGTGACCAGAGCAAGCCACCTAGTCGTGACCAAGAGGACAATGCTTGGAACCCAATCTTGGACATTCCACTATGTCAAGTGCATGTGTGCACATTACATGCAAGACTCGAGATTTTGGATAAGCTATTGATTCTCCACATAAATTGTCTAGAACATGGAGCCCGAAGATTGACGAGAAGAGTCAATACGTGCACTAGAGGGTGTACTTTCCTCTATTGGACTACATGCTGGAGCAGTGGTCTTGACAAAGGACAGAAAATCAAACCCTACACAAGATAACCCTAATAAAATTTGCATGGGTGGATCAAAGGCAAGACACTTGCTATCAAACCACTTGGGTTCTCATAGCCACACTAACTTTGAAATTTGGAAGAAGATATGTGATGTTACAACATATCGAGGAAACGATACCAGGCTTGGCCTGAAACGTGCACGTGTATGGGAGGCGTGTGATAAAATGGTCAATCTTCTAGAGCGACCTCACCTAGATGACCCTGGTATTGAGGCACTTAAACAAGCCACTTGTAGATTTACAGAAGAAATGGTCGAGGCATGGGGAGAAACACACATTACTCACTACATGGTAATGTTATATTTCTTGTGTCCTTGTAGTATGTTCTTCATACTATTTGTTGACTTTTTGTAATTTTCTATGCAGCATATATTGTATGCACATGGGCCATACTTTCTCGATAGATATGGCTACTTAGCACTTTGGAGCAATCAAGGCATGGAGAAATCACATTACCAAGCAAAGGCCGTGCGCTAAAAGAGTTACTTTTAGCATATTTGAATTTCATGCATAGAGGTATGTATAAGAGATGAATATTTTATTATAAAAGTGTTACTTTTAGCATAATTGAATTTCATGCATAGAGGTATACATAAAAGATATGGGAAGTGATAAGATGTGATAAGATGCATATGAGATGAGTTAGGATATGATAAGATGAGTTAAGAAGTGATAGGATGTGTATGGGATGAGGTAAGAAATGTATGTGATGGGATAAGATGTATATGGGTTGTGATAGGGTGAGATTATGGATGTGAATGTGGAGGTGGATGTATGCATGTAGATGTGAATGTGAATGTGGATGTATGGATGTGAATGAGGATGTAGATGTGGATGTATGCATGTAGGTGTAGATGTATGAATGTGAATGTGAATGTGGATGTATGAATGTGAATGTGAATGTGGATATGGATGCATGAATGTGAATGTGGATGTATGAATGTGAATGTGAATGTGGATATGGATGTATGCATGGAGATGTGGATGTATGCATATAGATGTAGATGTATAGATGTGGATGTGAATGTGGAGGTGGATGTATGCATGTAGATGTAGATGTATGGATGTGAATGTGAATGTGGATGTGGATGTATACATGGAGATGTGGATGTATGCATATAGATGTAGATGTATGAATATGGATGTGGATGTATGCATGTAGATGTGAATGTACGCATATAGATGTGGATGTTGATAAAAAACAGAAGCAGGAGGGAGCACACACAAGAGAAGCAAACCCTAATCCATATCCATCAATCATAAAGAAGGAGAGAAGCCATAGTCCACATCTCTCTCACACACACAAAGGGGAACACAACATAGTGTTATGTCCACACTACAAAGTAAACCTAATGTAATGTCCACACCACACATGACCAGCTGGACGCGGTCATAAACACACCACACAATATCTATCTACCATACTGTCACTCTGTCAGCACCCATGTGCTATCCTCCAGCTGTATACGAGCTTGACATTTCAACACTCCCCCTCAAGCTCGACATGTCCATCTCTAGGACTCCCAATCTAGTACGGAAATACTCGAACTTATCCTTACCAAGTGCTTTGGTAAAGATATCTGCAACCTGCTCATCTGTCTGCACATATGTCAAATTAACATGCCCATCTAGCACCTTCTCTCTGATGAAATGATAGTGGACCTCATGGCATGATAAACTGGGTTGCTAGCAAGCTGAATACTACTCATGTTGTCACAATGAATGACAACTCTCATATCACTCTGTAACCTGACATCATCTAGCAACTTCTTCAACCACATAGCCTCACATGCAGCTATGGCTGCTCCACGATACTCTGCCTCTGTGGTAGATAAAGCAACTGTAGGTTGCTTTTTACTGCTCCAACTCACAGCTCCACTACCAAGGCTGAAAACATAGCCACTGGTAGACCGCCTGTCATATGCACTACCGGCCCAATCTGCATCTGTATATCCATAGACATGCATGTCTTTTCCTGCCTCATAGAAAAGACCATAATGCACGGTAGTTTTGACGTATCTCAGAATACGTCTCACAGCATCCAAGTGAGGTTTACGAGGACTCTGCATAAACTGACTCACCAAACCAACTGCATAACTGAGATCTGGCCTCGTAATGGTCATGTAGATAAGGCTACCAACCATTTTCCTGTACATGGTGATATCATCAAGCTCATCACCCAAATCAGCCCTAAGCTTCATGTTTTGCTCTAATGGTGTCAACATTGGTTTGCATGCTGTCATACCATACTTTGCCAGCATGTCAAGTGCATATTGCCTTTGCACCAACCATATACCCTTGCTTGTTCTAATCACCTCAATGCCAAGAAAGAACCTTAAATCACCAAGATCTTTCATATCAAACTCTTTGCATAAGGAGGCCTTAACCTTATCAATGCCTTTCCCACAATCACCTATGATAATCAAATCATCAACATAAATAACTATCATCACAATACCATCATGTGTCTTCTTCACATAAAGTGAAGAGTCTGCATTTCCAACCACAAATCCAATACTGACAAGATATCTGCTGATCTTGTCACTCCAAGCACGAGGTGCTTGCTTCAAACCATAGATTGCTTTCTTTAACCTGCAAACAAAAGTCGGATATTTTGGATGTACATATCCTTCTGGCTGTTCCATGTACACCTCTTCTTGTAGTTCACCATTCAAGAAAGCATTTTTTACATCCATTTGATGTAAAGCCCAACCTTTTTGTGCTGCTAGTGCAATGATAGACCTCACTGTAGCCATCTTAGCCACTGGGCTGAAAGTTTCATCATAATCAAGACCATAAGTTTGTGCATATCCTTTAGCAACCAGCCTTGCCTTATGTCTCTCTAGGCTGCCATCTGACTTGCACTTTACCTTATACACCCATTTGCAACCAATTGCATTCTTTCCTTGAGGTAACTCAGCCAATTCCCATGTATCATTTTTGTCCAAAGCATCCATCTCTTCATCCATGGCTTTCTCCCATACATGCTCTCCAATAGCCTCTGTATAGCATGTAGGTTCCACATGCTTTACCATAGATGTCATGTATGCATAGTGCATAGCAAAATCTCGATATGTCAATCTTTCAACTGGATATCTGACTCTCTGGGATTTCCGCAATGCATGCGGGTCACTCTGTACACCTGTAACTCTAGCATGTGGTGGCACATATCTGTCCTGCCTAGCACCAGGTGTGCGTAAAACAGGTATGCCGAGCTCCTCATCCAGACTCTCAGAACTAGATGACTCATAACCTGTGATTCCAATTCCTTCGACTTTCTTCTTGCCTTTATCCATAGCACTACTCCCAGTGCTCACACTCTCATGCCTCAAACGTCCTAACCATGGACGTATACTGCTACTCTCAGCTTCTGCTGGCCCAGACATAGTAGTAGAACTAGAACTTGCTTGTGATGGCAAGTTCACAGGCACATTAGCCTCAAGTGAGTCAATGACTCCCTCATCTTTTGCTTTGTACCAACTAGCAAGCTCATCAAACACCACATCTCGTGAGATGACTACTTGTCTAGTTTGAGGGTTATAACATTTGTAGGCCTTTCGATCCTGTGCATATCCAACAAATACACATTTCTCTGCCTTAGGATCCAACTTCCGTCTTCTTTCATCAGGCACATGAACATAAGCTACGCATCCAAAGACTTTGAGATGTCCAATGTCTGGCCTGTAACCTGTAAGCCGCATCTCTGGCGTGCTTCCATGAATGGCTGCTGTAGGTGTTTTGTTCAGGATATACACTGCAGTAGCACATGCTTCTGCCCAATAGTAATCTGGCATGCTCTTTTCATTGAGCATTGCCCTTGCCACTTCACATATGACTCGATTCTTTCTCTCAGCCACACCATTCTGCTGAGGTGTATACCTGCATGTCAACTGTCTTCTTATCCCATGCTTCTTCAAGAAATGCTCAAAAGCTTTTGAGGTGTATTCACCACCTCCATCTGTTCTCAAACATTTAATCCAACAGCCATATTGCTTTTCTACAAGAGCTTTGAAATCCATGAACTTTTCCAGCACTTCACTCTTCTCTCTCAGAAAGTATATCCATGTCATCCTGCTGAAATTATCTATAAATGTCACATAGTATAGACTGCCTTTGATAGATGGATTTTGTGCAGGGCCCCATACATCACTGTGTACTATCTCAAGTGGCCTATTACTCATATTTCCTTCTCTAGGAAACCTCAACCTTGCCTGCTTTCCAAACTAACAGGCTTCACAAACATGCATATGTCCATCATATTTGAATCTAGGCAATCCACTGACAATGCCTCTTGTTTGCATGTTCTTTAATCTCTGTATATTGACATGTCCAATCCTCTTGTGCCACATGTCAATGTCCTGCACAATCCCATTGCTCTTTGAAAACATGGCTGAGCTCAATTCTGGTATGCCTGCATCCAATTTGAACAACCTTCCTTCCTTCTTGCCCTTGGCAATCAATCTACAGCCATGCTTAAAGTCTTCCACAAAACAGCCATTCTCATTGAATCTTACTTGTAGTCCCTGCTCAACCATTTGGCCTACTGATGCCAAATTCTTTGTAATGGATGGTACATATAGCACTTCTGACATATTCTTCACATTTCCATCATGCATCCTCAAAGGCACACTGCCAACATGTGTTATAAGATGCTAAGTATCATCTCCTGTGACCACATAACCATTTGTATCCAATGGTTGCATCTTCTCAAACCACTCACCATGACATGTCATGTGATTTGAGGCACCTGAATCCATATACCATGACTCATCTCCAGCATTCTGAGAATCCATTGTCCCCATAATGTGCTTCATTGCAAAAAGATGATTTGAACTCCCATCATTGTTACTAATAGATGCATAATTTCCATGTTGTGGTCTTCCATTCCTGACATCATTCTGCTTTTTGTAACAATCTTTTGCCATATGTCCAAGTTTGCCACAATAGTGACATTCAATCCCATTCAAATTTTGTTGAGGACCTTGCCATCGTCCTCTACCACGAGCACCTGTTCCAACTCTCCCCCTATGGGATTGAAATCCACGACCTCCACGTGATCCAAATGATGACTGTGAATTCTGAAAATTCTGATTTGATTGTGGTTGAGTAGACCTGTCATTCCAACCACGTCCTCCACGGCCTCGAGGAGTAAATCTCCCCCTACCTCGAAAGCCTCTAGATGAGTAAAAAGCCTGATTCCTTGCATGCTCATCATTACTGGATGAGGATGCACCACCTGTAAGACTCATACCACCAAGTTCAAGCTTTAATTCTTCCACAATGAGCAATGACACAAGCTCATTAAAGTTTGGCATTCCTCCCAACCTTACTGAGATGGAAGTGTCAAAAGATTTGTATTCTTTGCCTAAACCACGCAATGTGAGAGCAACCAAATCATCATCATCCATTGGGGCATGGATTGATGACAAGGAATCTGCATAACCCTTGATTTCCTGAACATACTCATGTATACTCCTATTCCTTCTCGTGTTACACTGTGAATCTGTTGCTTTAGTTGTATCTTCCTTGCACCAGTGTCTGTCTCATACATTCGGCACAATATACCCCATGCTTCTTTCGGTGTATCTGCATCTTGGATGTGAATAAGTAAGCATCTGTTACACATATTGAAAAATAATGCAACACTTTCGAAGACCGCTCTACCCATTGCTTGTGAGCCAGTAAAACTGAGCATTATTTGGTTGAGGAGGTAGGAATGGCTCCGGGTCTTCATCCGACACGAGACTCCATAAACCTTTGCCTTTCAAAAAACTCTTTATTCGAAACTTCCACACTTGAAAGTTAGTTCTGTCAAGCTTCTCTCCAACAATTTGTACTGGGCCATCTTCCATTTTGAATACCTGTGATGTACCCTGATGTAACACTCTTCCCGATGCTTTCCAAAGCTTTAAATGATTATGAACCAAGCTCAATATGTGCTATACATATGCATTCACACCACAAATGACTTCATGTTGCATAAGAACTTCATTTGTATCATCAAAATTGAAAAGGGGTAAAGTTGAATTTTCTGGTTTTTTCTCACTAGTAACCAGTCAAAGATTATGCTCTAAATCCTTCAAATCTTGTCCAAATGCAATGATTCAACTTGCATTGGCTTCCCAATACATTGCTCCAACATATCCTAGAAGGGTTTGATCAAATTCTTCAAAGTGAATGAGAACCACCAATTTTTGTAGCTCCCTGGTTTGCCTTTTTCTGCATCTGTCAGGTACCACCTCTCACTAAAAGTGCTCTATCTCCTTCAAATCTTATCCAAATTCAAAACTTTTTGAATCAAAAGTTTAGCAACTCATAGGACTCTACTTGTACCAAAGGAATTAGGCCAATTTGATATAGACAAGAATTAATGCCTTGATTAATAATGCTCTGTTTTTGGACAGACTTTCTGCAAACCAGCACACCTCTAATAAATGACTTCAATGAGCTCCAAATACATCAAATGAGCTGCAACCAATCATCACAAGGCCTTAGCAATATCTTTGCTCAATTCCCCAAGCTTTGAATGGCATCAAATGGAGTAGTAATGAGTGAATTAGACCAAGAACTATTCAACCTGTCCAAGAAACTGCTCCAGAATGCGCCGCCTGCTCCTGGGGGCTGTAGAAGAGGGGCAATTCACAATTGAGGTGATAAGATTCTTAGCAATGACCTAAACCAACTTTTGCTTGAAGGGTTTGGCTCAATTCTTCCTCTAGCTTCTGTAATCGATCCTCCACCGGGCATATGTTCTCTGTTTTTGTAGAGTCCAAAAAACCAGAATTTTTTTCTTCACAAATTGCCTGTAATGCATCAATTTTCCATGCAATGACTTGCTCCAAAGTTGCTAATACATGTGTTCATTCACAATACATGAGAGCCTCAGTGTTTGCTTTGCATTTGATCCAATACATTTGCCAAGACACACTCCTTCATAAGCTTTCCATTAAAGCTTCAAAACAGAAATTTTCTGCTTGCTTTTGCACCTTTAATCTTCTCTTGCACTTGCTCTTGATACCTGCAATCCGCAGAGGGGGTCTTGCTACACTTACCAATGGTCCTTAGCTCTCAGATCTGATGCCGATGTGTGCTCCACAGCTTCTCCTTTGCTCCAAGCTCCAATGGCTTCCTTCACAGTTTTTTCTTCTTCTTCCCTCTTCTCTCACTCACTCTCACAACACAACTAATGAGCTCTAGGCTCTGATACCATGATTAAAAACAGAAGCAAGAGGGAGCACACACAAGAGAAGCAAACCCTAATCCATATCCATCAATCATAAAGAAGGAGAGAAGCCATAGTCCACATCTCTCTCACACACACAAAGGGGAACACAACATAGTGTTATGTCCACACTACAAAGTAAACCTAATGTAATGTCCACACCACACATGACCAGCTGGACGCGGTCATAAACACACCACACAATATCTATCTACCATACTGTCACTCTGTCAGCACCCATGTGCTATCCTCCAGCTGTATACGAGCTTGACATTTCAACAGATGTATGGATGTGAATGTGCATGTAGATGTGGATGTGAAAATAGATGCATGGATGTAGATGTGGATGTATGGATGTGAATGTGGATGTGGATGTGGATGTGGATATATGTATGGATGTGAATATATGATATGTGATGTGAAGGAATCTGAAGTGATGAGATGGAAAATGATGTGATGGGTAATCTTACTTCCATCGATCTCCCTTCTTCTTAATCTCCTTCATGGCTTGGCAACAGGAATTTGTTTTATCCATGATGATTTCTCACCTTCAAGATGCAAGCGAGTCTGTGAAGAAAGATTTTATAGAACAGTATGAGCGCTCACTTTTTCCTCACTTGGGAACTTCTGTAGCTCAAACCAAATGGCGGACCTATCAAGACATAACTAGGTAACACCCTGGGGTCAGCAGAACTTTCGTAACAATGTCCGCTTGGGCATGGTTATTGAAGCTTTGGATTTGGGTCCCCGATACTACTGTGTCATGAGATCAAGGCATCTTGGGTTTTCTAAGTGAGTCTTCTTCCTGGCGTGTTTTCTTCCTCATCAGAAGATATGCCTTTACCCCGTTTTTGGCTTGCCTCTCAGAGGTCCTTTTGTTAGATCACCTCATACCACTGAGATAGGTGCGGTAATAACCAACAAAATTATTTCCATAGATGAGTTACCTTATACGTGCGCAGCTTGTGAGTGCTGCTTTTGTGATCATATGATGGATGGGCTTATGGAAGTGTAAAGAGTTCTTCTATCTTTACTGTATATGTTCCAAGAATGAATAAAGTTTAAATCTTGTTCTTGTCTTGACCCTTACTCTCTTTGAGACTTTTTATTTGGTGGTTAATCTTAATTAATTTTTCTCTAAGTCTCATATTCGTGCATCTTGCGAAATTATCCCAAGTTTGCGAAATGAGGACATCTCGCGTTTTTCAAGTGGGAGTGAATGTAAGATTCCTCCCCAGCCTCTCAAAATGTCCAGCATATTCTCCTGTAATCAATTCCCTTTTCTGAAATATAAGAGATCTTGTCTCTGTCTGTTTTAGCATAGAGAGAGAAAATATTCTAGAGAGAGAATATTCAGATTATGAATATTTTTGGATAGAAAAATAACTCATCTTATTAAAATAAGTTCCCCTGAAATAGAAATTCAAAAAAAACTTTCCAATGTGCAATTAGAATTAATTGAAAATGAATATGAAGGACCTTAGCCTAAGGGTCTAGATTTTCAAAAATTTTTGGATTATGGTCCAATTAAGGTTCCTATGGGCCAATAGCATCAATCCATGTGTAGGGAGGAGATAAATCCTATTTATAAAAGAAGATACCCAAAAATGAGTAAATGCTCACATAAGATGAAGAGTTGAATATGTACAAGGTTTATTAGTAAAAAACTATGAGTAATATCAAAAAAATGAGATAAATTGAGTATCCAAAAATGAGTAAATGCTCACATAAGATGAAGAGTTGAATATGTACAAGGTTTATTAGTAAAAAACTATGAGTAATATCAAAAAATGAGATAAATTGAGTTTTCAAAAATGAGTAAATGATCACATAGGATGAAGAGTTGAAAATGTACAAGGTTTATTAGTAAAAAACTATGAGCGATATTAAAAATATGAGATATTTTGGGTATAATCATTCCATTTTGACACATATGTAAGGAAGGGGAATTCTTTAAAGGAGGTGCATATTTCACATGCTTGAATGAGTTTTAAACTCTAAAATAATGTGATATTTTTATCTCTCCTCTCTCTTGAACCAAACCAAATCAAAATGGAACCAAACCGAATCAAAAAGTAACCAAACTAGGTTCAAATCTAGTCCAAATTCAACCAAATTGAAATTGGAAAATTCTAGAAATCAGTTAGCTTTGGTTAGAGCCTCCCTCTCCTATAAATAGAACATGAATCCTTTGAAAAAAAAAGAGGAGAATTTTACTATTCTAGAACTATGCTGAAATAATGCTAATATTTACTATTCTCTAAAATTCTCTCCAATTTGTAAGAAATTGGAGCTTCCCTCTTTCTTCAATCTCCATTGGTGGCTCCTTCAACATACTAAACCAATTGATTGGTTGGGAGCCTCTACCGGTGAACAAAGAATAAAGCAATTTGTAAGGTAAGTGGTGAATTTTGATCTTTTCTATAATTTCTCAATGTTTCTCTCTTCTCAACCCCTCTCAAGCTTGAGAAGTTGAAGTTAATTGATGAATGGTAGTGAAGAGTTACATAATTTGATGAATGCTATTGAAGTTAATTGATTAATGATAGTTAAGAGTTACATAAATTTTCATTTATGTTTAATTCAAATAGTTTTTATGTAATTTCTCTCTCTCACTCAAGAAATGGTCATACTCATGACCCATTCTCAATCCAAATGAAGCTTTTCATAAAGTTTTTTCTTAATCCAAGATTAATCTATACTTGAAGTCA
Source organism: Cibotium barometz (assembly GCF_041138505.1). Classification (NCBI taxonomy): domain Eukaryota; kingdom Viridiplantae; phylum Streptophyta; class Polypodiopsida; order Cyatheales; family Cibotiaceae; genus Cibotium; species Cibotium barometz. Next base: position 34,341,646 of record NC_141087.1, on the reverse strand, counting down.
AATTAATAGCTTTTTTCTATGCTTTTAGTTTATGTATTTCATGAATATTGATGATTCAATCCATTATGGATTAATGATCTAATTAGGGATCATTCTAATTATTTCCTTAATGATAAGCTTTATCCCTTAGAAAAATTGAGATTTATCAGTCATAGCAGCGGAGCTATGGAAAAATTTTTAAAAAAATTACGCATAAAATAATTTCATTCAAATCATGAAAAGAGGACTTCCTACCATATTCTAGGAATTATCATCCTAGATATTCATTGTAAGCCTAGAGAAATTGATTTTTATATTATGCATAATTGATTTTCATGCGCATAGAGGTATGCATAAAAGATTATTATTTTAACATAAAAGTGTTACTTTTATCATAATTAGATTTCATGCATAGAGGTATACATAAAAGATTATGATTTTAATATAAAAGTGTTACTTTTATCATATTTGAAATTCATGCATAGAGGTATGCATAAAAGATGAATATTTTATTATAAAAGAGTTACTTTTAGCATAATTGAATTTCATGCATAGAGGTATGCATAAGAGATGAATATTTTATTATAAAAGAGTTACTTTTAGCATAATTGAATTTCATGCATAGAGATATGCATAAGAGATGAATATTTTATTATAAAAGAGTTACTTTTAGCATATTTGAATTTCATGCATAGAGGTATGTATAAGAGATGAATATTTTATTATAAAAGTGTTACTTTTAGCATAATTGAATTTCATACATAGAGGAATGCATAAAAGATATGGGAAGCGATAAGATGTGATAAGATGCATATGAGATGAGTTAGGATGTGATAAGATGAGTTAAGAAGTGATAGGATGTGTATGGGATGAGGTAAGAAATGTATGTGATGGGATAAGATGTATATGGGTTGTGATAGGGTGAGATTATGGATGTGAATGTGGAGGTGGATGTATGCATGTAGATGTGAATGTGAATGTGGATGTATGGATGTGAATGAGGATGTGGATGTATGCATGTAGATGTAGATGTATGAATGTGAATGTGAATGTGGATGTGGATGTATGCATGGAGATGTGGATGTATGCATGTAGATGTAGATGTATAGATGTGGATGTGAATGTGGAGATGGATGTATGCATGTAGATGTAGATGTATAGATGTGGATGTGAATGTGGAGGTGGATGTATGCATGTAGATGTAGATGTGAATGTGGAGGTGGATGTATGCATGTAGATGTAGATGTATGGATGTGAATGTGAATGTGGATGTGGATGTATACATGGAGATGTGGATGTATGCATGTAGATGTAGATGTATGAATGTGGATGTGGATGTATGCATGTAGATGTAGATGTATGAATGTGGATGTGGATGTGGATGTATGCATGTAGATGTGAATGTACGCATATAGATGTGGATGTATGGATGTGAATGTGCATGTAGATGTGGATGTGAAAATAGATGCATGGATGTAGATGTGGATGTATGGATGTGAATGTGGATGTGGATGTGGATATATGTATGGATGTGAATATATGATATATGATGTGAAGGAATCTGAAGTGATGAGATGGAAAATGATGTGATGGGATGAGTACACATATAAATGGAATGTGGAATAAGTAATGTGGATTGATGTGAGGGATAATGTGGAAAAATGAGAGTTTATATAGAAACTGTATTTGTAAACTGTTTGTAAATACTATTTGTAAATGGCTGTTTTATGTCAAGAATGCTGGGGAAGCATTTTTACCGTCTTGTGATTAAGGTCGTGGAGACCTAACTAATAAAGTTGCAACTGCTGAGACGGAGAGTCAATGGTGGACATCTCGCGTAGCAAGGTCGGCCGAGGTCTTGACCAGCCTCGGTTCGATTAAAATGGTGAGCTTCCGGTACGGTGGATGAGGGACCAAGGAAGCGGCCTATGAGTGAAGCGCTAGGTCACCTGCGAAGGATCCTAGAGGGTGCTAACCATACAGTGCTCGGGCTCTGGGTCACCTAGAATACCCACGCGTGCGTCGAGGAAGATATTGGAACAAGGAGTAAGAGTTGTTTTGTGAAACCGGGCATGGATCTGGTTGATTGACCTTGCTGGTCTTCAATGGATGAGTCCATGGCTCTTTATATGGATCTGTTGGTTGATCTTGCTGATCTTCAACGAGAGTCCATCTGGATTTTTATAAGTGATTATATTGCCGAGTATTATGGGCTAGGAACTATTGAAAAGGCCCTTGAGTGGACAGGTGGTGAGCGTTCTAGTTGCCAATGATGCCATAGATACTCTGATGAAGGAATGATGGGAAATTAAGAATCAACCGGATAATTTGGAAGATTGTGATTAATGATACTATGGTTTCATTAAAGGATTGTTTTAAAACTGATTGAATCTGTGAAAAAGGCAATTTTATATTGGGTGTGTAAGTGGTGTGACTAGTTTTATTTTTGCATGAATATCTGGCTAGGGGGCCTGGGAACTCTTTTCCTTGGTACCCGGGACAAAACCTAACCAAATTCCTAATTGGATCCCATCACTACAGTGGTTGGGCAGTTGGCTAACCCATGGGACTGGATGGGGTTAGGCTGGATTGATGGATCCGTAAATCGAGACTCAATTTTTGTTATTACGATAGATAAAGTAAATCCCGGATAGTAATTGTTCTATGGATAGAAATCAAAGGCTGTGCCTCTTTGATAGGGAAAAAAGCGTTGATCCCAATGATCCAAGTGCAAATTTCTTCCTTGATCTTACCGAGTACCTTTATAGGTACAATCGGATCAGCTTGATCAGTAATGGTCTTGACTACTGTGAGGTGAAAAAAAGAAAGAAAAGCCTGCCTCTATAGCTCTTCCACCTCCCAAACTTGGAAAAAACTACCACGAACGGGGCACCACCAGCCACCGGCTGGAACACTCTCTCAACATTCGCCACCCACCCACACCATAAGACAGCTCAGAACCATGAAGGACAGATGATCATTTAACAAGAAAACATATACAGCATCAACCATGTACAAACTCAGTAAATATACCAAAGACCAGGACTCTGGCCAGGATTTACTGCCAAGGGAATACACCCTTGCGTCTGACGACCAAGCCTCTGTCTCCCGGTCCCTGTAATCTCCAGAGGGTGCCCACACCAGCAACCCTTCTTCACTTTCTCTGTAGCCTGGCTACTCTCTGTCCGCTGCTACCTGCCAATTGTCGTAGGCGAGCCCCACTGTCTCCAGCCCACACATCAGCACCACTTCTGCATCCAACACACACAAAAACCCAAGGCTCTCTCTCCGGTCAGCATCCATGCACTGCCTGCAATCACCGCCCACACAAGACCAGCTACTCTCTCCAGAAGGCGCCCACACCAGCTAACCTTCACTCAGCAGCTCCCACTCTCTGTATGTCGTGACCCGCAGCTTCACCAACCACCAGAGCCTCGCACAATTCTCAGCACCACGAACCACTGCTCACCGCAGCATCCTCAGATATCTAGCCCAAGCCACATTACTCAATCCTTTCCCAAACAGCAGCCCTCTCTGCTGCTATCAATCACCAGGCTCTCTCTCTCTCTTTGCCTCTGGCTTTTTACAGCTACCAAATCGGCCTCTCACACTCTCTATGCCTGTCACTGTCCAGCGACCTCACACTAGGCGACCACCACCTCTGCAGCCACAGTCTTCCGACTAGCTGTGCTCCTCTGCATTCCACGTTCACCTGCAGCTTATCCTTGCTGCCATCACCTTGCCACAGTCGGCTGCTCTTTACCTTCAGCCCGTCGGCTGCCCACTCGCCTTTACACCTTGGGCGGCTACTCTCTGTCTCCTCGCTTCTGCAGACCCACCGTAGCTGTCAGCCAGCCGTCGCCTCCACACACCAGGTAGCCACACCTTGTCCCCTGGCGTCTCTCTCTCTCTTTGCCTCTCTACTGCACCCAGCTCGCTGCAGCTACGCTGGCGGGCTCCAAAGCGCCTCCACGCTGCTTCCTAGTTGCCCTCTACTCTCCACACCAAGAAGCGACCCCCCAGAGGGTCCCCTCGTCTGCGCCAGCCTCTCTCTCTACTGCACCCGGCTCTTCCTCTGCAGCATGGTCGCCTCCAGCTCTCACCTCTACTCGTCAAAGGCGGCAAACCTTTGCCTCCGCCTGGCTCCCCTTTTCTCCAATCTCACCACCCCATCACCTTCTCGAAGATCTGCTGCTGGCCGCCACCTTTACCTTCCATGTGGCCTTCTAAATTGGCCATATGCAATATTTTTTATTATTTTTTTTTAAAAGCCCCCAAACACAAAATGATGGCCACCCTCAAATAATAAAAGAGACCCTCCTTCTCCTTTCTTCTCCAGAACAATACGGTGCCCGCTCAGCCTCCAGATAAATGCGAGAGTTGCCCGCCGTCTTCAGCATCATCCACTTACTAATCATGACCACTTCCGGCCGGTGCTCTGCTTAGTAACCACCCGCACACCATACTGATGCAATAAAACTCCAGATCTCCAGCATTTTCTCCAGAAGAAACACGTGCAAATTCCAGCTCACAACCAAACCACTCGGCCTGTACACTTGCCAGGGCATTCAGGGCAAATTTTATTCACACACCACACGCACCATATATACACTGACCAAAAAACCCTCTCAGATTTTAGCCTGACATACTTTGCCCAACCCCTAGCCTGCTGAATCATTTATGATCAGCAGAAAGCATATGACCACGTTTCCCTCCGTCAATTCTCTGAGCATTATACAGTGTAACCAACACATCTCTGTTCCAGGTGATCCAAGAAACTCTGTCAACTTCCCCAAGCACAATTTTCCATCCCACTTCCCATAACATATCACCAGAATTTCTGAAGACAAAGCTCCTGACATACACACCATCCCGTCTCATCTCAATCCCAAAATCCCTGATACGATCAACACCAATATCGTAGAACCAGTGCAGCAACTCTTGCTGAGGGTAAAAATTGATGAAAGCCTCATCAAAAAAGACCTGTTGTACCATAACACTTTCCTGTTCATCTATATAAGAAGCCTCACCATCAAAACCAGCTACCACAGGCAAAACACACTCCCCTTCAACAGGCACCATTGCTAGAGCATCCACCTCAGTTCCTGTATCCTCATCTTCATCAAAACCACCAAGAGTTTCATCCATTACAGCATCCCTCTCATCCATAGCATCAACACCATTCAAAGACGTCTGGTGTTTCTCTTTCTTCATAGCCTCAATTTTGGTCATGGCTTTTTTAACATTTATGCACATCTCATCATCCAGTTCTAACTCAGGCTCATCATCCTGTAGACTGTCTATTTCCCACTCATCCCACACAGGTTCATTATCCAAAGACTTAAAAGCAAGCTCTCTCACATCACAGGCATACCTTTGCTCAGGATTCACTTGTACCTCCTCGCATTCCTCATGTATGGCTTCTTCCTGTTCAGCAACCTTTTATCAGCAAGCACTTCTTCATCAATAACCAGGGCATCCATCTCTGCATCCTCCTCACTCGATGAAGTATCCTCTGTTTCCTCACTAGTAGTGGTACTGATCGTGTCATCACTCGAATCAGCTTCACTCTCCTCTTCATCATTGACAGGCTTCTGGTTATCCATATTAAACTTCTTCTCATCCCCTCTCCTGTCATACAGAGTAATAACCCCTTTCCTCCAATCCTGAACAGCCTTCACTGCTCTTAGCCATGGTCTTCCCAAAATAATGGGGAATGCACCCATTCCTGCAGGCATAACATGACAATCCACAAGCACCTTCACATCAAAAGCTTCCAATTCTAATTCCTTAACCATACCTAAGCATTTGACTTTCTGATGATTAGCCAGTCGAATACGAAATCCAGACGCTTCAGTGAAATCAAGACCAAGCCTCTCCACAGCTGCCAATGTGATCACACAAATCTGTGCTCCACCATCTATGTATGCCTCCCCCAGATTCTTCCCTTTATACCACACATTCACCACAGGACATATGTCAGGTAACTCCTGAACAGATAGAACAGTCACTATCCCTTTAGCAGGCTCCTTCTCCCTCGGATTCACAAGTCTTTTCCACTGACGCTTCAAATTAGGAGCTAACTCTATCAATTGCCCAAAAGTAATGTTAGCCTTCCTTCCAGCCATGTCCTCCTGTAAACTATAGCTATCCTGCCCACCCCCTAGTGGAAAATCAGTTACCTGAAACTTCCTACGAGGCTTCCTCTTCTGCTTGACCTTCACATCCTCTCCTTCCTTCACTTTCCCTTTCTTCTTGTTGGGCCCTGCAGCATCTTTGCTTTCCCTTTCCTGTGGCATCCGTTTTCCTAAAGGCATCACATCTGCTTCTGTCTCCTTCGTCTTCTCAAGGGTGACCACATCTATCACCTTAGTTTTTCCTTTCTCCTCAGCTGTAATTCCACTCGGACCTGCTTGATCCCTGATATCAATACCATAATCATTCGACCTGTCAGGTAGCTGTGAAGGTAGTGGGTACATATCACCACCCATTCGTTGAGGCTTATCACAATCTGTACTCAGATGACCAAGTTCACCACAGTTCCAGCATGTAGGGATGAAATGACGGCCCCTACCGCGACCACGTCCATACCCTGCTTGTCCATCTCCCCCCTCATGAAAATTACCTCGGCCTCTACCACGTCCACCACCTGTGCTTCCCATTAAATTTAAGCTCAAATTCTTCGTAAGATCAACCATCTGTTTCATATCCTGCCGCAATCCCTCATCAAAACCTGCAGGAACCATAGGTACTCCCTGACTAGCTTGAGGCACCATCTGCATAGCTTGGGCTTCAGTGGGCTTCATCCTCTCAATCACTGCACTCATGGGTGTAGCTTCCACTCTACGAATCTCCGGCTGTGCTACAACTGGAATCATCCCCAACTGATTCATCCGCTGCAGTTTCCAATCTTTTGACTTAGCAATCTCCACCGCATCCTCAAAAGACCTGGGCTTCTTCAATTCCACTTTCCAGCGAATACTCCTCTTAAGTCCAGCTACAAACTTGTTCTTCTTCATCATATCAGGCGGTACCTGGTCTTCTCCCAAAGCCCTGCATAGAGTCTCCCATAGCAAAGAAAATTTCTTCATATAATCATCTATTGATTCAAACTCACCTTGTATCAGAGCTTGCACCTCATGCCAAACCTTGTCGGGGTCTTCCACCTTCTTAAACCTGTTGCTAAGTGCTGTCTTCAATCCATCCTCAGTCATCTCAATGCGTGGAACAGCATCCCTTAACGACTCCTCATAAGCCCTGTACCAGGTCCTTGCATCCCCTTTCAAACAGATGCTCAGCAGCCGCAACACCTGTACCTGTTCATTAATATGGTTGCTTATACATGCAACCTCCATCCTTTCCAAGAAATCTGCCACATCCTCATTCGGACCACCATAAAACTCTGGGTAAGACATCATCTTAACCCCCAAACTTCACTTCCAATCCCAAGCAAAAAACCCAAAAACACCTTCCTTCAATCTCTCACTCTGGGGCATACACTCTCATAAGAGAAATCCCTGAGCAATCCCTCAGTCAAACAATACCAGAAAGAGCCACTCCTCAGTCACACAATGCCTGAGCAAATCCTCAGTGGGGGCACCAGAAGGATGTGAGGTGAAAAAAAGAAAGAAAAGCCTGCCTCTATAGCTCTTCCACCTCCCAAACTTGGAAAAAACTACCACGAACGGGGCACCACCAGCCACCGGCTGGAACACTCTCTCAACATTCGCCACCCACCCACACCATAAGACAGCTCAGAACCATGAAGGACAGATGATCATTTAACAAGAAAACATATACAGCATCAACCATGTACAAACTCAGCAAATATACCAAAGACCAGGACTCTGGCCAGGATTTACTGCCAAGGGAATACACCCTTGCGTCTGACGACCAAGCCTCTGTCTCCCGGTCCCTGTAATCTCCAGAGGGTGCCCACACCAGCAACCCTTCTTCACTTTCTCTGTAGCCTGGCTACTCTCTGTCCGCTGCTACCTGCCAATTGTCGTAGGCGAGCCCCACTGTCTCCAGCCCACACATCAGCACCACTTCTGCATCCAACACACACAAAAACCCAAGGCTCTCTCTCCGGTCAGCATCCATGCACTGCCTGCAATCACCGCCCACACAAGACCAGCTACTCTCTCCAGAAGGCGCCCACACCAGCTAACCTTCACTCAGCAGCTCCCACTCTCTGTATGTCGTGACCCGCAGCTTCACCAACCACCAGAGCCTCGCACAATCCTCAGCACCACGAACCACTGCTCACCGCAGCATCCTCAGATATCTAGCCCAAGCCACATTACTCAATCCTTTCCCAAACAGCAGCCCTCTCTGCTGCTATCAATCACCAGGCTCTCTCTCTCTCTTTGCCTCTGGCTTTTTACAGCTACCAAATCGGCCTCTCACACTCTCTATGCCTGTCATTGTCCAGCGACCTCACACTAGGCGACCACCACCTCTGCAGCCACAGTCTTCCGACTAGCTGTGCTCCTCTGCATTCCACGTTCACCTGCAGCTTATCCTTGCTGCCATCACCTTGCCACAGTCGGCTGCTCTTTACCTTCAGCCCGTTGGCTGCCCACTCGCCTTTACACCTTGGGCGGCTACTCTCTGTCTCCTCGCTTCTGCAGACCCACCGTAGCTGTCAGCCAGCCGTCGCCTCCACACACCAGGTAGCCACACCTTGTCCCCTGGCGTCTCTCTCTCTCTTTGCCTCTCTACTGCACCCAGCTCGCTGCAGCTACGCTGGCGGGCTCCAAAGCGCCTCCACGCTGCTTCCTAGTTGCCCTCTACTCTCCACACCAAGAAGCGACCCCCCAGAGGGTCCCCTCGTCTACGCCAGCCTCTCTCTCTACTGCACCCGGCTCTTCCTCTGCAGCATGGTCGCCTCCAGCTCTCACCTCTACTCGTCAAAGGCGGCAAACCTTTGCCTCCGCCTGGCTCCCCTTTTCTCCAATCTCACCACCCCATCACCTTCTCGAAGATCTGCTGCTGGCCGCCACCTTTACCTTCCATGTGGCCTTCTAAATTGGCCATATGCAATATTTTTTATTATTTTTTTTTAAAAGCCCCCAAACACAAAATGATGGCCACCCTCAAATAATAAAAGAGACCCTCCTTCTCCTTTCTTCTCCAGAACAATACGGTGCCCGCTCAGCCTCCAGATAAATGCGAGAGTTGCCCGCCGTCTTCAGCATCATCCACTTACTAATCATGACCACTTCCGGCCGGTGCTCTGCTTAGTAACCACCCGCACACCATACTGATGCAATAAAACTCCAGATCTCCAGCATTTTCTCCAGAAGAAACACGTGCAAATTCCAGCTCACAACCAAACCACTCGGCCTGTACACTTGCCAGGGCATTCAGGGCAAATTTTATTCACACACCACACGCACCATATATACACTGACCAAAAAACCCTCTCAGATTTTAGCCTGACAACTACGTTAGAGAAAAAAGTTATCCTGGTGGAATCGCCCGTGCTTTCCAGGTAAGAGAAGTTTTTTCGAGTCCGGTTTTTGGAAAAATCGACGGATTAGTCTCTTGTCCGGATATCCGTGGGTGGATGAGGCCCCGAATGTGGGACCCCTGTCCCACGCGAGAAGTGCTACTTCTGCTGCTAGTACCCCGAATCTGTTGCTCGGTGGGAACAGGGATCTCACACAATAAGTGCGTCAAGTAGAGGTGCCATGACTATGAGTGATTGCAAGAAAGAGAGAGTGTGTGATACAGAAAGGTGTGTGAAATTGAGAGCAAGTGTTAGGAGAGAACGGTAATTGTCAATTGATGAAAATGAGTAAAGTATCGTTTATAAATGGGCGACCTTGTTATAAAATTTTTAAAAACTTTTAAAATTTTAAAGTACAAATTTTTTTTAAAAAAATGGTATGCGAAAGCAAGAACGTATCCTTCCATCACAAGGTCATTTCTAATTTACTAGTGGCTCAAGCCACATATGCTTGTGTGACCAACCTTACACTATCACAAAAAAATAAAACTTGCACAAGACAATTGAAAAACCTTAATAAGACAGTGAGGCAAAAAACCTTAATAAGACAGTGAGGCAAAAAACTTGAAATTGTATTTACTTCAATCCAAGATTACATATCCAGTGGTTGTTTGATAGCTACACAGCTAGGGAAAGTAATTTCTCTACAAAAAGAAAAGATTGTTCCTGCCTTTTGCGCACTACTCTTCCATTGATTATCAAAGCAAAATCACCACTCAGTGAGAATCGAAGAACTAAGTAGTCACGTAAGTTGGCAAGGGACCAGTCATCATTCACAGCAACATCTTCTACATCCCCACCTTGCATGGATATATTAGCACAACCTGTTCTGTAGAGGTTGTGTCGGAGTCTAACGCCTCCCATTCTCCATTTGTAAGCTTCCATCGCCTGTAAGGAAACGCAATGCTGTGTTGCCTTGTAAACATGTTGGACCTTGGCTAGCTTTTTTCCATCACGATCTTGTTTGAGCTCCAATATCCGCCCTTTCCAATGGTGACTTTGTATATCAACGTATCGCTTTGACACCTTGTGGGTTCCTCTTGTACTAGGCTGCATCGTAATCCAATTCCACTTCTCGTACTGTTTGATGTTCCAGTGCCCATCCTCATCTTGACCACTGCTACAAGAGAGAGATTGAATACTGATCGGAGGCCTTTGAGCTTGAAGAAGACATCAGATGTATATATTAGGGAGATTATAAACCTTGATGGCAAAGGGAAAATATAATGGTGAGGAAAAAACTTAGACTAGGGAGATGTACGTAAGAGAAGGAGTTGTAGAGCAAGTTCCAAGGGCTTGACTATGCTATTACTGCACTTTCAAAGAGGATATTAGAGGGGGTGAGAGGAGACAATGAGTAAGATTCTGAAAGCCAAAGCATTTGCAACTCAAGCTTCCATAGCTTGGCCCTGCTGTTACACTCTGTAAAAGGAGGTTGGACAAGGTAGAAGAATGAAGTAAGGAAATGTAAGTGAGGATCAAACTTGCATAGCTTCTGAGAGGAGGTTGCAGATCAAGCTTCCATAGCTATAGATCTAGGTTTGTGAGTGAAGAGAGAGGTAGATAGCTAAAAGAAGTAGTCTAGAGAGTGAAAAACGCCCTGCTATGAGAAAGGGGAAAGAGAGAGTGTTTTGGAGGGAAGATGGGAGAGAGGGATAGTGGAAAGTGAAGGGGAATGTGCATTGAATGCAAGATAATGATGGGAGCTCGTTTTTGGGCCTCTATCACTTTAGAGACCTTACTTAATGATGGCTGCAGCTATCCTTTTCTATAAAAAATAGAGGAAAAATTCATATATATATAAATTTTTTAAATTTTTAGGTGATTTTAAAAATTAAAAAAGAGCCTATTTAGTCTATTATTCTAAGTTTGACCACTACCTTCTAGGCTCTTACAAACCATTGGTTTCAGTCCACATGTAATCTCCCTATTTGTCTATTTCTTAATCACCTCCATTAGGTGCAAGGAGGGGCAAAGAACGGACCCATGGTAGGCACCTTAGGAACGCACTCACGCACGGCGGGTGCCTACCATGGGTCCGTGCTTTGCCCCTCCTTGCATGCATTCCTAAGGTGCCTACCATGGGTCCGTGCTTTGCCCCTCCTTGCACCTCCTCCCCATATAGAGGCAAACTATTCGGGGCGGGCTAGCATACCCTCAAGGCACCAAGTCCCAAGTCCCTTCGGATAGAAATCCCACCTCACAACCACATCCAAGCGCCTGCCATGCAAAAGGTTAGAGATACAACGAATCACGCTTGCTGCCAGTGGGACTTAACTCTGGACCTCATGCCACGTAATTGAGATCTTTAACCACAAGGCCAAGTTGTTTGTTTGTATTCCCCATGGCGGGCACTTGTATCTGTAAAGAGTAGCTCCCGCCATGAGGCATAAATAGGGCTTTCTGGCGGATGAAGCCCACCTCCCCCCTCTCTATTTTAATCCCCAGACCGGTCCTGACACCGCTGCAATGATGCGATTTTACCTTCGGGCTGAGCTTCTTCCCACCACCTATCTAGCTATCCTCGAAGATATGGCTGCCTCCAAGTTCGCCGCCGTTACTCATATCACATTTTTGCCCACTGTGCCGCCTCCACCTCCGCCACCTTTTTCACTCACCCAACTTCATCAAGAAGTACTGCACCATCCCACCACCACAACCCCGATCGTCGGCACCCCCCACGTAACTCACTACACGAGGGCCCTCAAGCGCAACACATACCCGCGGGGAGCTTCGGCTTGCATCGGCGTTAAACTTGCCTCCTCTACTCACTTGCACACACATGCACGTAAGGTCCTCAAGTGCAGGACATACCCAGGGAGCCTCGGCTCGCACTGGCATTAGACCTGTCACCTTAGTCAGTGGGCGGGGAACAACGCTGAATGACTCAGGAGCTCGAGCATGCTTGATGTCTTCTGACATTTGGGACAAACTTCAACACCTGCCACTACAGGATGAGGTACAAACTATCCAAGGTATCGCTAGTGGAGGTAAGACCTTGGGTTCAATTTCTTTACCTTGTACTTCTGGTAATCAAACAGTAGCAGTTTATTTTCATGTTGTATCTAAGACCTTTGATGAAGGTATGCTACTAGGAAGAGACTGGTTGCGATCAATGTCAAATCCCCACGGATCCCCTCGTGATCGATCTTGGTTCGAAACTCGAATCCTGCAAACAAACGAACAACAAACAAGCAAGGGGGTGGAGGCCTGACTCACCTCCCAACCATGATAGCCGTGGGCGAGCCCACAGTCTTGGCTGTCCCCACCGAGCCACGAGCTAAGCTAACTAGGATGACATACTGACCAATCTCCTCCTCGCTCGCGACGTCCCATACCGCCATGAAGCTGCCCTCGCGGGCCTCGAGACTGCGTCGGCCTCGGCTACGTAAAGCAGGTGCACGTCTGCACTAGATCCAGGCTCCAAGACCATAGAGCTCTCACAAACTCGCGAGACTCTCTATATTCAATAACTAACCTTGGCCACCCTTTTATAGGCTCTTGGCCGGTCATCGGGCGTCCACACTTGGCCGCCTGCCCGTCCATACTTGGGTGCCCGCCCGTTAGTATTTCCCTAACTCAGCTCGTCAATCAGCCTGCCTAGTTCCAAGCTTCCCCAAGCCTCGAAACTAGTCTTGCATGCGTATAGCACACGGTAGATACACACTGTGCACATGACATACTCCCCTTCCTCTAAGAGCTCACTCCTGAGCTCACTAAAAAGCTAGGGTAATCTCTCTGAAGAGTAGTTAATGTCTCCCATGTAGCGTCCTCCTCAACACGATCCTTCCACTTGATCTTGTATTCCGTGATAAGCGTATGACGATCTTCGTTCACGAAATCCAAGAATCTTTTCAGGTTCGTGCGGAACAAATGTCATGTCCTGGACATCTATAATTTCTTAAGGAGTAACTAACTGATCATATGAATTGGATTTGCCTTCTCATGTGAAAGTTCATCCTGTATTTCATGTCAGTAGACTTAAGGAGCCTGCATGTTCTTTAACCTTTGTATATTCACATGTCCAATCCTCTTATGCCACATGTCAATGTCCTATACCACATTTCGGCTTTTAGAGAACATGGCTGATTTTAACTCAGGAATTCCAGCATCCAACTTAAATAACCTGCCTTCTTTCTTGCCTTTAGCAATGACTCTACATCCATTTTTGAAATCCTCAACAAAGCAACCATGCTCGTTGAAACAAACCTATAATCCCTATTCCACCATTTGACCAACTGAGGCCAAACTTTTTGTGATAGAAGGCACATACAATACATCTGACATAGATTTTATTTGACCATTATGCATAACCAATGGTACACTTCCAACATGTGTAATGGACAACTGAACCAATCCATCATGTAACACGAAATGGTCCACAGTATCTAGGGGATAATTTCGGAGATCTCCCTATCCGTAAAGTCTTGGAATCTTTCGGAACTCGCAAATACACCATCGTTCCTTCAGAGAACTCTCTAGGTGAACGATGTCTATTAGAATAAAACCTGTCTCGGTCTTGAGCACTTCTAATAGATTCCTTTGCAACTTATAACATTTCCTACATATCTTGCAAAAAATTACGTGCTGCATCATGCTGAAGTCCTGAGAATCCTACTGTAACAGGTGATCTAGGTTGAAAACCATACATAAGCATGAAAGGACTAAACCCTGTACTCGTATGCTTAGTACTGTTATATGCAAATTCTAACATAGGAAGATAATCCTCCCATGAACTCTGTCTTTTGGATACATATGCTCGAAGCATATCCTCCAAAATCTGATTCACTCTTTCAGTCTGGCGGCCCATTAGATTGAGGATGATCAGAGGAACTTAAATTCAAAGTTGTTTCCAACTTCTCAAAAACAAGTTTCCAAAATTCACTCGTAAACTTAGAGTCCCTATCACTGACTATGTCCTACGGTAACCCGTACAGTCTAAACAATTGCTTGATAAACTGCCGAGCTAATTGCGTAGTTATAATAGTCTTTCGAGTCGGTAAAAATCTAGCCATTTTTGTCAAGCGATCTACCACAACCCAAATAGAATCGTGGCCTTGATGTGTTCTTGGCAATCCGGTGTAATAAAATCCATGAAAATACTTTCCCATTTATTACCTGGGATTTGCAAAGGATGCAACAACCCAGCCTATCTAAAGCATTCACCTTTATTTGCCTGACAAATTTGACACTTGAGAACATAATCTTCTACATACCCTTTCATCTTCGGCCAATAAAAAGTGTGTTTCACTAATGATAGTGTCTTGTGTACCCCAGGGTGTCCAGCAAAAGGGGTGTCGTGACACTCCTTAAGAATCTTGGACCTAATGTCTGGGATCTGTGGCACACAAATTTTGTCATTACGGTACAGTAAAGCATTCCGAATCATCCACTGGCCTCCTGCAACCTCAATGGTAGACTGCTCAGTCATGGAGTCTTGGTCAATCAATGAGCTCCTGTCCTAGATCTTCTGCCAAAATGGACCAAAATAACTATCAGTCCTGCAAAGCCCTCTCAATGACTGAAATAAGTCAGTAGAAATCTTGGTGAACGACAAAGTATTCACCTCTCTAATCCGACTAAGCGCATCTGCAATACTATTCATGGACCCTTTCCGATAACGGATCTCAAAATCAAAATCTTGCATTAACTCTGCCCAACGAGCTTTCCTGCCTCTCAAATCATCTGCATCACACACATACTTGATTGACTGATGATCAGTCAATACCACAAACTTGGAGCCATACAAATAATGTCTCCAAACCTTGAGAGCATGAATCACAGCATAAAGCTCCTTCACAAGGGTTGGCCAACAAGATTGAGTGTCGTCTAGCTTTTTACTTTCAAAAGCAACCGGTCTACCATCTTGAAATAAAGCAGCCCCGATAGCATAGTCACTGGCATCAGTTTCAAGAACATAAGGCTGACTAGGATCAGGCAATGCTAAGATAGGTGCTTCCTTGACTTTATCTTTCAAAAGTCTGAAGGCCATATCCAAATCGTTATTCCAAGTGATAGGCTGATTTGACTTATGTCCACGACCTTTCAATAAGTCGGTCATCGGTAGTGTGAGCTGAGAGTACTCTCGTACAGATTTCTGAAGAAAAACAACAAAACCGAGAAAAGAACGAAGTTGTTTCATTGTTCGTGGTATAGGCTAGTAAATGATGTCGGTCCATAAAGAACTCACATTTACTCAACTTAGCATATAATCGATTCTGTCTTAAAATAGATAAGACAATCGTGAGGTGTCTGACATGATCCTCAAGAGTACGACTATATATCAAAATATCATCCAGGAACACCACCACAAATTTTTCCAAATGTTCACGAAAAAGATCGTTCATCATTTGCTGGAAAGTGGCTGAAGCATTGGTTAACCCAAAAGGTAATACAAGAAACTTGTAATGGCCATACCTAGTCCGAAAGGCGGTTCTTTCGACATGCCTTTCATGAATACGTATCTGGTGATAGCCAATACGAAAATCTATCTTCGTGAAATATTTCGCTCCTGCTATAACCGGTCCATCAAGTCATCTGATCTAGGGAGAGGATAACGGTTCTTAATAGTCAGCTTGTTCAAGCTTTTATAATCTATACACATTCTCCAGGTATTGTCCTTCTTTCTCCTAAGCAACACAGGTGCACCCCAAGGTGATTTACTTGGACGGATCTGGCCCATCCTCAAGTAATCTTTGAGTTGTTTAGCCAACTCATCTTCCTCAGATTGGCTCATCCGATAAGGTGGAATACTGACAGGATGAGCACCAGGGATCAAGTCAATACGATGATCTACTGCCCGTTCAGGTGGTAAACCCGATGGCAGTTCCTTAGGAAATACGTCTTGAAACGAATCAAGTATCTTCTGTAATTCTTTGCTTTGAAACACACTTAATTCATTCACATCCATGGAAGGGATGAGAAAAGAAGAAAGTGGAATCAATACACAATGGAAAGCGGTATACAAAGAAGAATTCATTATATTTCCAAAATCAATTGTATTTACAAGAGGTCCCTGAGAGGGATGGATACAATCACCTAAAATACTATACTTGGTGTCCCTATGCTGAAAAGAAAAAATATGACTAGACCAATCTATCTGGATGTCAAGAGTCTTAAACCACTCAAACCCTAATAACAAGTCTACATTTTCTAGATGCATAACATAGCATTCCAGAGTGTCTTTGTAGTCCTGAATCTGGATTGGAAGCATCTACACCTTGTGATCCCAAACTTGTCTTCCCGCAGGTAGACGTACCTCATAGGTATGGTCGCTGAGTGTCGTATCAAGACTCAATTTCTGCACAACTTTGTAGTTAACAAAATTATGCGAATTGCCAGGGTCTAAAAGAATGTGAATCTTATGGCCCTTCACTTCTCCATAAACGCGGAGAAGATCATGCATGCCAAATACCTTAGAATTGAACAGACAATCAGAACAAGTACTAGGGCGAGAAAGTATAGTAATTGACGTACCTGTCAAAGACAACTGGTTAGCTGCCTTTGGCTTGGGTCCTACGTTTGACTTGGTACCCTTTTGCTTCGGGCACTCATTACACATGTGTCCTTTTTCTTCGCAGATAAAACAATGTCCTTCCTTCTTCAGCTTTAAAGCCCTAAGGAGTCGTTTCTTCTTCGCTGGTATCAAGCTTAAACTTTTCGAAGGTTGGTCCGAAGACTTTCCCTCTGACGTGTTAGCCATAGGTGCGGAGAACTTTCTTTTATGCTTGGTCCCCTGCTCGGTAACGGGTTTCGACTTGGAAGAGACCATCGTATCATCATAGATACGAGCTGAATAAATGGCCTCGTCCAAAGTTTTACATTTTTTATTTTTAACCTGTAATCGGTACGAGTCTCTGGTAAACCAGCTACAAAAAACCCCAAAAGAGTAGTGGGATCCATCTTTGTAGCTTTCATAAGTCACGAAACTTCTAGAGGTAGACCTCATAAGTGAGGTGCTGCGAGGTCATGGTCAAAGCTGAAAACCGGGCAACAACATCGTAGTCATCCTCTTTCTTGAGGAATTCTTTCTTGAAAACGTCTTCAAATTGTGCCCAAGTCGTTGGCTTAGGGTTGAGTTCCTTCCACCAAAGCAAAGCTTTGCCGGACAGGAAACCTGCTGCTAATTGTATCCTCTTTCCATCATCATATGGATGAAACTGAAAGTGAACTTGCCACTTGTGTAGCCATGTGTCCACGATCTCCTTGGTGCGCTGCTTTTGCTCGCCCTCGAACGGTTCCAGAGTAATGTTGGGGCCTAAAGTTGAAGCCAAGGTATCCATACCCGAGAAAGTAGAGGGTAGTGGTCAAGAGAGCGGGTGGCTACGCAAGCCGCCTAGCTTGGCAGGCTTGGCCGCCCGACTGCCTACAGGCCTAGTCCGCCTGGTGACGCAACCGCCCGCTTGCCAACGTACCTGCCTGCCTGCCACGTCAACAGAACCCGGCCAGCAACCCACTCGCCAGCTCTTCTCTCGCTCTCTCTCTCATGCACCAAAAAACAACGAAAAGCAAACATGCATTTTTTTTTCTGTTTCTCTCCCTGCAGGTTATGCGACTGCACAACAAACATGCCTCTTCTTTGCAAAAGCAATCAACCCTACTTAACTACCATCTCCCATCAACATGGGTGTCCTTGATGAAGGAAAAACACATACCAATCTGAAAACTGCAGTATGCACAGAAAAAAACAGCAAGCTTTTTAACACACCGTTCTTCGACCTCTTCTTCTCTACCTACCGACTTGCTCGTTCACGAGGTATACTCTGATACCACTGTCAAATCCCCACGGATCCCCTCGTGATCGATCTTGGTTCGAAACTCGAATCCTGCAAACAAACGAACAACAAACAAGCAAGGGGGTGCAGGCCTGACTCACCTCCCAACCCCATGACAGCCGTGGGCGAGCCCACAGTCTTGGCTGTCCCCACCGAGCCACGAGCTGAGCTAACTAGGATGACGTACCAACCAATCTCCTCCTCTCGCGACGTCCCATACCGCCACCACGAAGCTGCCCTCGCGGGCCTCGAGACTACTGTCGCCTCGGCTGCGTAAAGCAGGTGCACGTCTGCGCTAGATCCAGGCTCCAAGACCATAGATCTCTCACAAACTCGCGAGACTCTCTATATTCAATAACTAACCTTGGCCACCCTTTTATAGGCTCTTGGCCGGTCATCGGGGCATCCACACTTGGCCGTCCACCTGTCCATACTTGGGTGCCCGCCCGTTAGTATTTCCCTAACTCAGTTCGTCAATCAGCCTGCCTAGTTCCAAGCTTCCCCAAGCCTCGAAACTAGTCTTGCATGCGTATAGCACACAGTAGATACACACTGTGCACATGACATACTCCCCTTCCTTTAAGAGCTCACTCCTGAGCTCACTAAAAAGCAAGGATAATCTCTCTGAAGAGTAGTCAATGTCTCCCATGTAGCGTCCTCCTCAACACGATCCTTCCACTTGATCTTGTATTCCGTGATAAGCGTATGACGCAATCTTCGTTCACGAAATCCAAGAATCTTTTCAGGTTCGTGCTTGCGGAACAAATGTCATGTCCTGGACATCTATAATTTCTTGAGGAGTAACTAACTGATCTGCTCCACCTAGTACTTCCTTAAGTCTACTGACATGAAATACAGGATGAACTTTCACATGAGAAGGCAAATCCAAATTATATGCAACTGAACCAATTCGTCATGTAACACGAAATGGTCCACAGTATCTAGGGGATAATTTCGGAGATCTACCTGTCCGTAAAGTCTCAGAATCTTTCGGAACTTGCAAATACACCATCGTTCCTTCAGAGAACTCTCTAGGTGAATGATGTCTATTAGAATAAAACCTGTCTCGGTCTTGAGCACTTCTAATAGATTCCTTTGCAACTTGTAACATTTCCTACATATCTTGCAAAAAATTATGTGCTGCATCATGTTGAAGTCCTGAGAATCCTATTGTAACAGGTGATCTAGGTTGAAAACCATACATAAGCATGAAAGGACTAAACCCTGTACTCGTATGCTTAGTACTGTTATATGCAAATTCTAACATAGGAAGATAATCCTCCCATGAACTCTGTCTTTTGGATACATATGCTCGAAGCATATCCGATCCAAAATCTGATTCACTCTTTCAGTCTAGCCATCAGATTGAGGATGATCAGAGGAACTCAAATTCAAAGTTGTTTCCAACTTCTCAAAAACAAGTTTCCAAAATTCACTCGTAAACTTAGAGTCCCTATCACTGACTATGTCCTATGGCGGTAACCCGTACAGTCTAAACAATTGCTCGATAAACTACCGAGCTAATTGCGTAGCTATAATAGTCTTCCGAGTCGGTAAAAATCTAGCCATTTTTGTCAAGCGATCTATCACAACCCAAATAGAATCGTGGCCTTGATGTGTTCTTGGCAATCCGGTAATAAAATCCATGAAAATACTTTTCCATTTATTATTACCTGGGATTTGCAAAGGATGCAACAACCCAGCCTGTCTAAAGCGTTCAGCTTTATTTGCCTGACAAATTTGACACTTGAGAGCATAATCTTCTACATACCCTTTCATCTTTGGCCAATAAAAAGTGTGTTTCACTAATGATAGTGTCCTGTGTACCCCAGGGTGTCCAGCAGAAGGGACATCGTGACACTCCTTATTAAGAATCTTGGACCTAATGTCCGGGATTTGTGGCACACAAATTTTGTCATTACAGAACAGTAAACCATTCCGAATCATCCACTGGCCTCCTGCAACCTCAATGGTAGACTGCTCAGTCATGGAGTCTTGGTCAATCAATGAGCTCCCGTCCTGGATCTTCTGCCAAAATGGACCAAAATAACTATCAGTCCTGCAAAGCCCTCACAATGACTGAAATAAGTCAGTAGAAATCTCGGTGAACGACAAAGTATTCACCTCTCTAATCCGACTAAGCGCATCTGCAATACTATTCATGGACCCTTTCCGATAACGGATCTCAAAATCAAAATCTTGCATTAACTCTGCCCAACGAGCTTTCCTGCCTCTCAAATCATCCGCATCACACACATACTTGATTGACTGATGATCATTTCAATACCACAAACTTGGAGCCATACAAAGAATGTCTCCAAACCTTGAGAGCATGAATCACAACATAAAGCTCCTTCTCAAGGGTTGGCCAACAAGATTGAGTGTCGTCTAGCTTTTTACTTTCAAAAGCAACCGGTCTACCATCTTGAAATAAAGCAGTCCGATAGCATAGTCACTGGCATTAATTTCAAGAACATAAGGCCGACTAGGATCAGGCAATGCTAAGATAGGTGCTTCCTTGACTTTATCTTTCAAAAGTCTGAAGGCCATATCCAAATCGTTATTCCAAGTGATAGGCTGATTTGACTTACGTCCACGACCTTTTAATAAGTCGGTCATCGGTAGTGTGAGCTGAGAGTACTCCCGTATAGATTTCCGAAGAAAAACAACAAAACCGAGAAAAGAACGAAGTTCTTTCACTGTTCGTGGTATAGGCTAGTCCAAAACCTTCTGAACTCAGTCATAGTCAATGCTCAATCCATCTCGAGTGATCTTGTGTCCCAAGGTGTGTCCCAAGTAAATGATGTCGATCATAAAGAACTCACATTTACTCAACTTAGCATATAATTGATTCTGTCTTAAAATAGATAAGACAATCGTGAGGTGTCTGACATGATCCTCAAGAGTACGACTATGTATCAAAATATCCAGGAACACCACCACAAATTTCCCCAAATGTTCACGAAAAAGATCGTTCATCATTTGCTGGAAAGTGGCTGGAGCATTGGTTAACCCAAAAGGTAATACGAGAAACTCGTAATGGCCATACCTAGTCCGAAAGAAGGCGGTTCTTTCATGAATACGTATCTGGTGATAGCCAGTACGCAAATCTATCTTCGTGAAATATTTCGCTCCTGCTAACCGGTCAATCAGGTCATCTGATCTAGGGAGAGGATAACGGTTCTTAATAGTCAGCTTGTTCAATCTTTTGTAATCTAAACACATTCTCCAGGTATTGTCCTTCTTTCTCCTAAGCAACACAGGTGCACCCCAAGGTGATTTACTTGGACGGATCTGGCCCATCCTCAAATAATCTTCGAGTTGTTTAGTCAACTCATCTTCCTCAGCTTGGCTCATCCGATAAGGTGGAATACTGACAGGATGAGCACCAGGGATCAAGTCAATATGATGATCTACTGCCCGTTCAGGTGGAAAACCCAATGGTAGTTCCTTAGGAAATACGTCTTGAAACGAATCAAGTATCTTCTGTAATTCTTTGCTTTGAAACACACTTAATTCATTCACATCCATGGAAGTAATGAGAAAAGAAGAAAGTGGAATCAATACACAATGGAAAGCGGTATACAAAGAAGAATTCATTATATTTCCAAAATCAATTGTATTTACAAGAGGTCCCTGAGAGGGATGGATACAATCACCTAAAATACTATACTTGGTGTCCCTATGCTGAAAAGAAAAAATATGACTAGACCAATCTATATGGACGTCAAGAGTCTTAAACCACTCAATCCCTAATAATAAGTCTACATTTTCCAGATGCATAACATAGCATTCGAGAGTGTCTTTGTAGTCCTGAATCTGGATTGGAAGCATCTACACCTTGCGATCCCAAACTTGTCTTCCCGCAGGTAGACGTACCTCATAGGTATGGTTGCTGAGTGTCGTATCAAGACTCAATTTCTGCACAACTTTGTAGTTAACAAAATTATACGAACTGCCAGGGTCTAAAAGAATGTGAATCTTATGGCCCTTCACTTCTCCATAAACGCGGAGAAGATCATGCATGCCAAATACCTTAGAATTGAACAGACAATCAGAACAAGTACTAAGGCGAGAAAGTACAGTAATTGACGTACCTGTCAAAGACAACTGGTTAGCTGCCTTTGGCTTGGGTCCTGCGTTTGACTTGGTACCCTTTTGCTTCGGGCACTCATTACGCATGTGTCCTTTTTCTTCACAGATAAAACAACGTCCTTCCTTCTTGAGCTTTAAAGCCCTAAGGAGTTGTTTCTTCTTCGCTGGTATCGAGCTTAAACTTTTCGAAGGTTGGTCCGAAGACTTTCCCTCTAACGTGTTAGCCATAGGTGCGGAGAACTTTCTTTTATGCTTGGTCCCCTGCTCGGTAAAACGGGTTTCGACTTGGAAGAGACCATCGTATCATCATAGATACGAGCTGAATGAATGGCCTCGTCCAAAGTTTTACATTTTTTATTTTTAACCTGTAATAATCGGTACGAGTCTGGTAAACCAGCTACGAAAAACCCCAAAAGAGTAGTGGGATCCATCTTTGTAGCTTTCATCTGCAAGTCACGAAACTTCTAGAGGTAGACCTCATAAGTGAGGTGCTGCGAGGTCATGGTCAAAGCTAAAAACCAGGCAACAACATCGTAGTCATCCTCTTTCTTGAGGAATTCTTTCTTGAAAACGTCTTCAAATTGTGCCCAAGTCGTTGGCTTAGGGTTGAGTTCCTTCCACCAAAGCAAAGCTTTGCCGGACAGGAAACCTGCTGCTAATTATATCCTCTTTCCATCATCATATGGATGAAACTGAAAGTGAACTTGCCACTTGTGTAGCCACGTGTCCACGATCTCCTTGGTGCGCTGCTTTTGCTCGCCCCCGAACGGTTCCAGAGTAATGTTGGGGCCTAAAGCTGAAGCCAAGGTATCCATACCCGAGAAAGTAGAGAGGGTAGTGGTCAAGTCCGTCGAAGAAGCTTCGAGAGCTACTTTGAACTCTTGGAAATCTGATTTTGACACAAAATCATCAAAAAGATCGGCATCGGTACCTTCCGTACCGGCAAGCCTTCACGTTCCACGAGGGGCTCCAACTCCGATTCTTGGGTCGACATCGTGAAGAGGGTACGTGGAGAGAAAATTCGATCTTTGCACAATGAAAGTGCGAGTGAACTTAAGAGCTTGAAAACTTGAGAACTTGAGAGATGTGTGGCAAGAAGCCCAATTGAGGGGGTTTATAAAGGTTTCCCAAAAGCCAAAAAATCTCCAAAAGCTAGGCTTAGCTTTTGTGTTTTTTTTTTGTTTTTTTTGTTTTTTTTAAATATATATATATATTTTTTAATACATATATATATGGATATATATATTCTCTTTTCTTAAAAAAATAAAACACGTTGGAAACCTTAGAGAGGGGGGTTCTTTTAAAATTTAAAAATTTTAAACTCCAAAAAAAAAAAACGAAAGCACTAAAAAAGAACGAATGCTTTCCTTGTGTTTTTTTTTCCCCGCTTCCCTCCTGGATTAGCCCGACACTGTCTGCTGACGTGGAGTGCTGCCGGCTGCTTTCTTGCCATTGCCTGCACCTTCGCTCGAGTGCCTGCGTCAACTTGTCCGCCAGCGTGCGCCTCGCCAGCCTGCTGTGCGTGGGCTGGGTGCCTGCTCTGTTGATGTGCGTGCCCTGGCCTGGCCGGTGCGCTAGGCTACGTAGGCTTGGCTGCCTGGCTACGCAGGCCTGGCCGACCTGGGGTGGCTGCGCAAGCCGCCTAGCTTGGCAGGCTTGGCCGCCCGACTGTCTACAGGCCTAGTCCGCCTAGTGATGCACCTGCCTGCCTGCAACGTACCTGCCTGCTTGCCACGTCAACAGAACCCGGCCAGCAACCCACTCGCCAGCTCTTCTCCCGCTCTCTCTCTCATGCACCAAAAAACAACGAAAAGCAAACATGCGTTTTTTTTTCTGTTTCTCTCCCTGCAGGTTATGCGACTGCACAACAAACATGCCTCTTCTTTGCAAAAGCAATCAACCCTACTTAACTACCATCTCCCATCAACATGGGTGTCCTTGATGAAGGAAAAATACATACCAATCTGAAAACTGCAGTATGCACAGAAAAAAACAGCAAGATTTTTAACACATACCGTTCTTCGACCTCTTCTTCTCTACCTACCGACTTGCTCGTTCACGAGGTATGCTCTGATACCACTGCCAAATCCCCACGGATCCCCTCGTGATCGATCTTGGTTCGAAACTCGAATCCTGCAAACAAACGAACAACAAACAAGCAAGGGGGTGCAGGCCTGACTCACCTCCCAACCATGACAGCCGTGGGCGAGCCCACAGTCTTGGCTGTCCCCACCGAGCCACGAGCTGAGCTAACTAGGATGATGTACCGACCAATCTCCTCCTCGCGACATCCCATACCGCCACGAAGCCAAGACTGTGGGCGAGCCCACAGTCTTGGCTGTCCCCACCGAGCCACGAGATGAGCTAACGAGGATGATGTACCGACCAATCTCCTCCTCGCGCGACGTCCCATACCGCCACGAAGCTGCCCTCGCGGGCCTCGAGACTGCTGTCGGCCTCGGTTGCGTAAAGCAGGTGCATGTCTGCACTAGATCCAGGCTCCAAGACTATAGAGCTCTCACAAACTCGCGAGACTCTCTATATTCAATAACTAACCTTGGCCACCCTTTTATAGGCTCTTGGCCGGTCATCATCGGGCTTCCACACTTGGCCACCCGCCCGTCCATACTTGGGTGCCCGCCCGTTAGTATTTACCTAACTCAGCTCGTCAATCAGCCTGCCTAGTTCCAAGCTTCCCCAAGCCTCGAAACTAGTCTTGCATGCGTATAGCACACGGTAGATACACACTGTGCACATGACAATCAACCAATTGCCAAATTAACTGGGAAGCAGCGCATGCTACAACCACTGTCAAGAGTGCCACAACTACTCTACCTTTCTACCCAACAACGGTGATCAACAAGAGAAGTCTCAAGACAAAGGAAATTGAAATGGTGGACGCGATTAAGCAAAGTGGCACCCGTATCAGGTGTGAGCTCTTCATCCATGAAACCCTTTTCCTCAACTACCCAACAACACCAAAGGAGGTGACCTGTAGCAAGAAGCCCCATATTCCAAGCCACACCATCAAAACACCTAGCTTGCACGTCAAATCAACTCAGAAATGGGTAATCAAAGCTGCGCCAACTGAAGGCACAGGAACGGAATGAAATGGAAATGAAATGACAATACAAGTGCAAAGCAATGATAACCAAGAGTACTCACATGTAGGCCAAGAGAGCTTGATTGTTGATTGATTTTCCAAGACTAGAAAGTACATTGCCTTTATAGAGTAGGCACACACACTCTAGGTGACATGTATATGGGATAAGTCCCATAGTGACACGTGGCACACTAGGATATAAAGTAGTCTAGTACTACTCCAGAACTCAATAAAACACACTAGAAACACTCACTTTGGCTTCATGTTCCAACACCCCCCCATGAAGGCAAGGTGAGAGATTACTATAATGGAGCCAAGAACATGACATGGCATGATGAATCTACTAATCTGTACATCCCAAATAGCTCAGAGGCTCAAAAGAGAAGCATGGCTACCTGACCCAACAAAACGGTCTAGGGAGTGCACCAACATCCTAGAACTCGGCCAGGCCTGATAACGAAATCCATCAATGCCAATAATAGGACCCCCATAGTACATCCCCCCCTGGCTTCATAACATGAAGTGGTAGGAAGCCACACACAAATAAAGTAAAAGAGAATAACATCATTTTAGGAGGACTATCCAAGGCTGAGAACCTTTATTGACTCAACACACATGATTTATTTGCATTCATTTTAGGGAGACTCCCAAGGCAGAGTACCTTCGACACACTCAAAAAACAAAGTCAAGATCATCCGGTGCATAGACCTCTTCATCAAGAGAGAGATCTTGGATGTGAGCAGTGAGAGCATGAATTGGAGTAGAGGTGTCTGCATCGTCTTCGTCTTCGTTGGATATAGTCCCAACCAAGTTGGCATGGTCTTTAGATTGTTGTTTGGCCAGCTTCTGGAAGCAACGATCTTCGGTGTGACCAAGCTTTCCACAGTAAGTGCACTTGAAAGGTTTGAAGTTACCTTTCCCTTTAGGAAACCTCCCTTTAGAAAATAGTGCATTGGCGTCAGGAGTATCAATATGCCTTCTTTCATGATCAAGAAGCATAGCAACCATGTCATGGTAGCTCATGCTTGCCACTCTTAATGCTGGTATAATCTCCCGATACTTAGGAATTTCTTCAATGCTCGTGAGGAGCACCGCGACTTGGTCTTCATCCCCAACTGGGGCCTTCAACGCAGCAAGTTGAGTGATGAGAGACTCCATATGATTCAGATGAGCGAGAAGAGAGTCCTCATGCTTCATCTGGAGTTTGAAGAATTCTTGACGGAGGAAGACCTTAGAATTGATTACCTTATTGCCAAAGAGACCTTCAAACTTCTCCCATAATTCTTGAGCAGTGGAATCAAAGTCAAGATGATGAATAACTTCATCACCCAAACCCAAACCAATGAGAGAAAGGGCTTTGTCGTTTAAATTCTCCCAGTGTAGAATTTTCTTCTCATCCGATTGTGGCTTTTTATCCTTGCCACAAACAACATTCCACACCCCGTCTTTCATAAGGATAAGACGCAACTTTGTTTGCCATGTCGGAAAGTTCTTACCAGTGAACTTCTCAATAAAGGTACTCGATCTCAAAGACTCCATGGCAGACAGATCTGAAGTAGAATAATGTGCAGCAGTTGTATGCGCTGAAGAGCTTCTCCACGCTGCAGGGTGCACGCAGGTATATCAGGAGCAAGGAAAATTGATATGGTGAGGAGGAGCTGATGCTGGAGCAGCAGAATGGAAACTGGTGTGCGCAGAACTGAAACGAATAGGAGCAGCAGGAGATGGGGCCGTCAGCAAGATGCAGAGTTGCGCAGGAAAATGACGAGCATTGGTAGATTGTGGGCAGCAATTTCTCTTCTTTCAGTAGATCGTGATGCAGATGCAGCAGGGCAGCGGCAGTTTCTGAACATTGAGGCGACCAGCTGCATGTCGATAGGCAGCAATAGGGCAGCCTGAAGAAGGGGCAGAATGGCGGCCTGTTGAAGGATGCTGAACAGAGATATGCGGGGCAGCATGTATGTACAGGAAAAGAGCTTCAGCACGGGCAGTAGGAGCAGGTCATGCAGAATCTGAGCAGGCAGCAGCTGGAGCAGAATCGTGGGCTTCAGCACGAGCAGATTGACGGGCAGCAGGTCTTCAAGATGGAGGAGAGCATACTCTCTTGCACTTAGAGAAAGAGAGAGAGGGCATGGCTTCTCTTTTTGGCCTCCCTCTCCTCAATCTCTAGGAGCAAAGAAGCAGTGGCTCTGATACCACATGAAGGCACAGGAATGGAATGAAATGGAAATGAAATGACAATACAAGTGCAAAGCAATGATAACCAAGAGTACTCACATGTAGGCCAAGAGAGCTTGATTGTTGATTGATTTTCCAAGACTAGAAAGTACATTGCCTTTATAGAGTAGGCACACACACTCTAGGTGACATGTATATGGGATAAGTCCCATAGTGACACGTGGCACACTAGGATATAAAGTAGTCTAGTACTACTCCAGAACTCAATAAAACACACTAGAAACACTCACTTTGGCTTCATGTTCCAACACCAACCTCTACGAATACCAAGCAACCCAAACCAACAGTACTCGCAGAGCCTACACTGCCTCGAACATCCCTCAAGAATAGCAGAAGAGGATCTGGTCGCAAGCATGTCAGAATTACCCCTAGGTGGATCATCTTCTCGAAGCTCAAGGATACTATGAAGGTGCCACTCAAATCTGGGTACCGAAGAAGAAACAGCCTCAAACTTGAGCCATTGCACCTACTTCCACAGCTTAGGCGATGCCATTCAACAAGACAAAGATGCAATGGGTAAGAAAGAATACACCTCTGGGCGTAAATAGCGAGACCAATAACCCAAAGGGAGCAGTGCTATCTACTTCCACTAAGCAAAACATCAGTTACAGCATCACCGGTTACTCCTTCGACATCTAAGGTCACCCATATTCCACCATCAACCAAAGCCCCTGAAGTACCAGCCATTCCGAGGGCTACACAAAAACATGCTAGCAACTTTATTGGGAAGATGAAATCAACAACTACAGCTGACAACTTGGTAAAGGCATTGAGTGATCACAAGAGGACCTTACAGAATTGGTGGAACGCTCATGTATAGCCAAAAAGAGCCCCCTTGTACATAGGTTTTTTTTTAAAGCACTACACAGCTCACGCAAGCCGTGCACACGGGTGTGGGATGCCCCACTTGGGTGAGCTTGCTCACTTTTGCGGTGGAATCTACCCAAAGCCATGTTTCACACGTGATGGTTCCTCAAGGGAAATATTTCCGCCATCACTTGCTTGTGCACGTGCACTGCAGCTATGACAGGATCTTCAAACAGCCATCAGCCTCCAGAAAAGCAAAGCCAGGATGCCATGCAACACCTTAGTCAGGCCAGAGAATTTGACCCGTATTACCACGATCATCGGCTTAGCCTCAACACGTATTTCGGCTTGGCAAAATAACAGGTGTATCGGCTTCGCAATATCGGCTTAATTTTATCTCGATATATCGGCTTTAACCTCATGGAGCTTAGCTGATATCGGCTTAGCATCATCCCGATCATCGGCTTAATTATCATGATCATCAGCATGGAGATCGGCTTGCCAATATTGGCTTCGTCGACGCGAAGATCAAGGCAAAAGTCAAGAAGTCAATCGAACATGATAATGGGAACGCCATGCCGTTGGCCCGCACACGCAATTAATTGCTATGCCATTATTAAGCCTAAGCCACGTGACCCATGTATGCCGAAAGATAGGGGGGATGACCGTTTGAGTTTCATTTGTGTGTGTGTGAGAGAGAGAGAGAGAGAAAGAGAGAGAGAGAGACCTCTATGTGTGTGTTCGTGTTGCTTGTGCTTGCCATCGCCATGCCTTTGCCTCATCACCACCAAGGCCTCACTGACAGAGTGCACAGAGCGAAAGCAGAGTGGCACTAGAATGTGCTGAACAGAGAGTGCAAGAGAGAGAGAGAGAGAGATATGGAGAGAACTATGATGAATATACTGAAGCAAAACAGTCCCAAGCAAGAGACACTACAAGTCTCATAAGTGAGGGAGCAAAATATGAACAAGACTGAATGAATGATAAGAGGCCAGTCCCACCTAGTTATAGGTGAGGAGGGCTGGCCGACTAGAGCTCAATAAGCTAGCCAATTGGAGCAGAGGAGCTGGCGGACTGGTAAAATACCAAAAGGGCTGAGAAAAATATGGAAAAAAGGGGTGGCCAGCCCACAATCAAGGGCCATACAAATGGGACCAAAAGGACACCAGAAATGGGCAGAAACTGGGGATGAATGTGCTAACACCCCCTCTCAGCACCAGAATGCTGAACATAACTCCGAGAAGCCGAAGAAGTCGTCCTCTGTCAAAGACAAAAGAAAGCAGCAACAACAGGTACTAGGAAAGCTCCACAAGCAATCTCCACAGCAACTCAGCTCTACAAAAGTAACAAAACAAGCTGACACGTACACTGTTCTTCTAGAAGAAATCAGCCATGAAGGTTGCATCGTGCTGCTCCAAATATCGGTGCCAAACCCAAATATAAACACAGTGTCACAGGAATCCCTAGAAGCCTGTAGCTCCGAGAAGATAATACCCTCAAAAGAAAGAGTCCATCTGCTCCAACTCTGTACCAAGAGTAGCCAAATGCTATATAATAGCACCCTCCTCGAAGGTTGGCATCGCCAAATGTAAGAACTCAACTGTCCCCTCTGAAAACTGATGTCGAGACTCCACAGGCCCAACCAAATCCCAATCCTTCAATCCCTGGAAGTACCACTGTGCCCCAAGCACGGTCACGAACACACCTGACCACAATCCAGAATTCTCACACAGAGTAAGAGGAAGAGGAACATCCACTGTAGTGGTAACTGAAGTAGTAGTAACCTCCTCAATAGCATCACACAACGTGGGCATATAGATTTTCCATGGTGTTATGGAACAAATGTGAGTTTCGGGAGAGGTAAGCATACATATAATGGTGTTTAAAGGCATGATTATTGTAAGTGGTTCTGCTAAATCTTATGATGAATTAGAGTACACATGCTATATTGATACTATAAACATACTTGAAGGCCCAAAACATAGGTAGATTAACCTTGCTAGTGAAGAATAGTTAATCTTAACCTAAATTGGAAGTATTACATGAATTTGGCTATTATGTGATGTAAAATCATTGAAGTCCAATTTTGGTCAGTTTAATAACGTAGATAGGATTTGTAGTTGAAGATAGACTCGTTATAATTGTCCAATGTTATTATATTTTGAGTGTCTTCATGTAGTATCCTTAGAAGTGTATAGTAGCTCAATTCTAAAGATATTGGGCCACTTTTGAAACATACATCACCATTTAAAGCTTACATCTTTCACGAGTAACATCTACGCCAATCCAACTTGTATGAATTAAATCGAAGAAACATTAGGGGAAGGTTGAGGTCTATGGAGGCCCTTTAAGCTGCCATATTATGTTTTTAAGTACTTTTGCTTAAGGACTCTAAGCAAACTTTGACTAGGCCTGACAAAGGGATCTTTATGCAATCATTATTTGAATTTCTATTTTTTCAAATATATATTTGCTTGAGCTAAATTGGGGGTAACTTTTTGGTTTCACCAAATTCAAAATGGCTGAAAAGCCTTCCCTCCTCTCTTCCCTCCACTTTCAGGACCCCCCCACTTTCTCTCTCTATATTCTCTCTCTAAGACGCCCTCATCTCACTACAACTCTCTTTCTCTTCCCCTTTTTCACATTTGGGTGTGCCATGGCTCTGCATCTCTGATTAGTAAGCTTCCATAACCTCTGCACTTCCAAATGCAGATATCTCACACTCTCTCATCCTCCATGCCTCATCTTTTTATCATTTTCTACTCTCTCTCTCTCTCTCTCTCTCTCTCTCTCTCTCTCTCTCATGTCTTTCCCACATTGAAGTGCAGAAAATCCCTCTGTCAACCTCCATAGCTTCAGAGCTTACCACTTTCCATTCTTGCATTGTTTACCGTACATATCCCCTACTTCCGTCTACAATCTACATCTCTCTCTCTCTCTCTCTCTACTGTATTATGCTGCAAAACCTCAATCTACCATCATCTATGCCTCTTGCCATCTTCCTTGTCCTTTCTCCTATTACCTAATCACTCCATCTATGATCTTCTAATATTTTTTACAGCAAAACTTCATTGCACTCTCCTCAGAATACCCTATCCTCACTCTCGCATTGTGTTCTACAAGAAGCTCTTTTCAGCATTGCGTAATCCTAAAGAAAATGCCATATCTAACAGAGCACCAAAGTTCAGGTTACATGTAGATTTGGCTGTGCTAAGTATGCTACCATCCGACCGCAGCTCAAAAACAAGTGGTGTGACCACTGTGTCATTGGGTACTCTTCGATCACAAGGGCGAAAATGTATTGACCTCTGGACGAATGGATTCATATACCCTATTGACCCGCTCACCAATGCTCCACCTCATTTTGTTAATATCACTACATTTCTTACGTATGTAGGTGATGTAGCTAATGGTCTATTCGGCTATTGTAGGAGGCTTTCTTTTGTTGCAGCTCAGGAATCGCATTCAAGAGTGCATTTTTGAGGCTTATGGCATGAGTTGCAGCAGCAACACAAGAAGGACATTGATAGGCTTGAAGAAGTGGTGAACAACTTGAAAACTCAGAATCAAGAGCTCCAGAAGAACAACTTGTTGCTTAAGCAGGCTTTTGATATTGAACGGGACAAGATGAATGCAGCCAAACAGGATGCACGAAACAAGCAACGACACCTTGCAAGCTTGAAGAAGCTTCTAGTAGGCTTTCAACAACGAAAAAGAAAGCGTCAGTCCCTAGAAACCTTGGCAACCCTAAGTGGAGCAAGAAAACGACGTGTACGAGCAACAAGGTAACTTCTATTCTTGCCATTGTTTTGCAGGCCATTCTGTTTTGTGAAACATATTGATGTTATTTTGTATTTATGTTCCATGTAGAGATATTGCTGGGGATATGATGGGATATGAAGGTGGTGCTGAGGAATGTAGAGCAGGCATATTGAAACATGTTAAGTTATCAGACATATCAAAGCTGCTCTAGAAGATCCCACATGCAAAATATCTAAGCAAATCCGAAACAAAATTTTTAGAGAGCTGCAAAATATGGTAATCCCCATACAGATTATGGATGCATGTGATAGTGCTGGTGTCAGTAGGAAGGGATATGAAGCCATTTACAGGGTGTTTACACTAGGTCATCGTGCTAAAGGACTTCTTCGACCCATGCTACCAACTCCATACAGTGTAACCATGGCAAGAAAAAGTGCAAACTCAGACATTGCGATCATGTTAGGTGGCTACCATCATGTGGAGGATGCTCTGCCTGTATGTACTACAAAGGTATTTGAATATAACAAGTACAACAATGTCTTTATTGATTTAAGGACCCTTCAAAGAGCTATGATTTCTTATAATGGTCTAAGCATTGAGGAGTGCCAAGGTCAGGCTGTGTTTGTGTTAAAGCTTGATGAGTGTCAAATTGTAAAAGGACGAAAATTAGAAAGAGTCAGCCTAACACTTATGAATAGGGCTATCAAAGGAAATCCGGAACAGGATGATAATCTTCTTGACTGTAGTGCACAAGCCTCAAATTCCAACACGGGAAGGCAATCTCAGGGAAAAGATTACTATGGAGTGCAATCAGAAAAGAATATAAGGTGGTTGTCAGCATTTGAGCTTCCACAGGAGACGAATGATACATTGCGATGGTACCTTACCCGAACAGGCATCCCAAATGTCATATCATTGCAATCAAAAGGAGAGACTTTGCATGTGGAAGATGTAGGAACATTTACAGTTGAGTGGCACATGGCAGGTGATTTAAAGACATTGAAGTGTATGCTAGGATGCAAGCTAGGAGCAAATACTTTTTTTCCATGTATTTATTGCTGCCATTCAAAATCAGAGTATATTGAACGTGGCAAAGCTTCAGGCAAGGTTGCAGCCACCAAAACAACCAAATCTCATGCAAAGGGCAAGAAAAATGTACAACCACCTTCAATGAGTATAACGCAAAACAAAGATCCAAAGAAACCTATGCAGTGGGTTAATGGCATTATGAATTGTAATACCAATTGTCCACCTAATCGTGATCAAGAAGATATCTCATGGAGCCCTATATTAGAGATTCCACTTTCCCGTGTTCATATTTGCACGCTTCATGCTAGGTTGCGCATAATGGACAAATTACTGAAGTTACATATCAATTATGCATGGAATATGGAGCCTGAACATCTTCGCAACAACGAATGCATCAGTAAGCTGGAAGATGTCCTTTCAAGCGTGGGGCTTCATGGTGGTGCTGTAAAGTTAACTAAGGATACTAAAAAGTCAGGACCGGGTCAGGATAATCCAAACAAAATATGCATGGGTGGGTCCAAAGCAAGACACCTTCTCTCAAATTACGAGGGGTACAATAGTCACACAAAATATGAGATATGGAAGGCCATTTGTGAATGCACCACTTATCGTGGGAATAATGCAGAGCTTGGTCTCAAGCGGGCAAGGCTGTGGGAGTCACTTGATAAAATGATTCAATTGCTAGAAAAGGCTCCACTTGTTGTTGCTGAGGAGATTACAAACTTAAAGACTGCAATACATACATCTACTCAGCAAATGGTGAGTTCCCCTTGGCGCACACTTGTATCTGTAAAGAGTAGCGCCCGCCACATGAGGCATAAATAGGGCTCTCTGGCGGGCGTCGAGGCGGTGTGTAACCAGCCTAATTTTCTCCGCTTTATTCTTTTTCTTCTTCGCCAACCACCCCACTCCGATGAAGCCCACCTCCCCCTCTCTATTTTAATCCCAAGACCAGCTCTGACACCGCTGCAATAATGAGATTTTACCTTCGGGCCGAGCTTCTTCCCACCACCTACCTAGCTATCCTCGAAGATATAGCTGCCTCCAAGTTCGCCGCCGTTACTCATATCACATTTTGCCCCACTGTAGCCTAGAAGGCCGCCTCCACCTCCGCCACCTTTTTCACTCACCCAACTTCATCAAGAAGTACTGCACCATCCCACCACCACAACCCCGACCGCCACCTCCCACGTAACTCACTGCACGAGGGCCCTCAAGTGCAACACATACCCGGGGAGCTTCGGCTTGCACCGGCGTTAAACTTGCCCCCTCTACTCACTTGCACACACATGCACGTAAGGTCCTCAAGTGCACCAGGACATACCCAGGGGAGCCTCGGCTCGCACTGGCATTAGACCTGTCACCTTAGTCAGTGGGCGGGGAACAACGCTGATTGACTCAGCAGCTCGAGCATGCTTGATGTCTTCTGACATTTGGGACAAACTTCAACACCTGCCACTACAGGATGAGGTACAAACTATCCATCACTAGTGGAGGTAAGACCTTGGGTTCAATTTCTTTACCCTGTACTTCTGGTAATCAAACAGTAGCAGTTCATTTTCATGTTGTATCTAAGACCTTTGATGAAGGTATGCTACTAGGAAGAGACTGGTTGCGATTAACCAGTTGCCAAATTAACTGGGAAGCAGCGCATGCTACAATCACTGTCAAGAGTGCCACAACTGCTCTACCTTTCTACCCAACAACGGTGATCAACAAGAGAAGTCTCAAGACAAAGGAAATGGAAATGGTGGACGCGATTAAGCAAAGTGGCACCCGTATCAGGTGTGAGCTCTTCATCCATGAAACCCTTTTCCTCAACTACCCAACCCTTGACCAGCAGAACACCAAAGGAGGTGACCTGTAGCAAGAAGCCCCATATTCCAAGCTACACCATCAAAACACCTAGCTTGCAGGTCAAATCAACTCAGAAATGGGTAATCAAAGCTGCGCCAACCTCTACGAATACCAAGCAACCCAAACCAACAATACCCGCAGAGCCTACACTACCTCAAACATCCCTCAAGAATAGCAGAAGAGGATCTGGTCAGAATTACCCTTAGGTGGATACCTGTGCATCTTCTCAAAGCTCAAGGATAAGCAAGCATGTCAGAATTACCCTTAGGTGGATACCTGTGCATCTTCTCAAAGCTCAAGGATACTATGAAGGTGCCACTCAAATCTGGGTACCGAAGAAGAAACAGCCCGGAAACTTGAGCCATTGCACCTACTTCCACAACTCAGGCGATGCCATTCAACAAGACAAAGATGCAATGGATAAGAAAGAATACACCTCAGGGCGTAAATAGCCAGACCAATAACCCAAAGGGAGCAGTGCTATCTACTTCCACTAAGCAAAACATCAGTTACAGCATCACCGGTTACTCCTTCGACATCTAAGGTCACCCATATTCCACCATCAGCCAAAGCCCCTGAAGTACCAGCCATTCCGAGGGCTACACAAGAACATGCTAGCAACTTTATTGGGAAGATGAAATCAACAACTACAGCTGACAACTTGGTTAAGGCATTGAGTGATCACAAGAGGACCTTACAGAATTGGTGGAAGGCTCATGTATAGCCAAAAAGAGCCCCCTTGTACATAGTTTTTTTTAAAAAGCACTACACAGCTAACGCAAGCCGTGCACACGGGTGCATCAAACCTTCTGGGATGCCCCACTTGGGTGAGCTTGCTCACTTTTGCGGTGGAATCTACCCAAAGCCATGTTTCACGCGTGATGGTTCCTCAAGGGAAATATTTCCGCCATCACTTGCTTACACCTCAGTCATCACAGGCCAGAGAATTTGACCCGTATTACCACGACAATCGGCTTCGCAATATCGGCTTAATTTTATCTCGATATATCGGCTTAACCTCATGGAGCTTAGCTGATATCGGCTTCGATCATCGGCTTAATTATCATGATCATCAGCATGGAGATCGGCTTGCCAATATCGGCTTCGTCGGCACGAAGATCAAGGCGAAAGTCAAGAAGTCAATCGAACATGATAATGGGAACGCCTATTAAATGCCATTGGGCCCCGCGCACGCAATTAATTGCTATGCCATTATTAGGCCTAAGCCACATCACCCATGCATGCCGAAAGATAGGGGGGATGACCCGTTGAGTTTCATTTGTGTGTGTGTGTGTGAGTGTGAGAGAGAGAGAGAGAGAGAGAGAGAGAGAGAGAGAGAGACCTGTATGTGTGTGTTCGTGTTGCTTGTGCTTGCCATCGCCATGCCTTTGCCTCATCACCACCCACTGACAGCGTGCACAGAGCGGAAGCAGAGTGGCATTAGAATGTGCTGAACAGAGAGTGCAAGAGAGAGAGAGAGATATGGAGAGAACTATGATGAATATACTAAAGCAAAACACTCCCAAGCAAGAGACACTACAAGTCTCATAAGTGAGGGAGCAAAATATGTACAAGACTGAATGAATGATAAGAGGCCAGTCCCACCTAGTTATAGGTGAGGAGGGCTGGCCGACTAGAGCTCAATAAGCTGGCCGACTGGAGCAGAGGAGCTGGCGGACTGGTAAAATACCAAAAGGGCTGGGAAAAATCCCAGAAAAATATGGAAAAAAGGGGTGGCCAGCCCACAATCAAGGGCCATACAAATGGGACCAAAAGGACACCAAAAATGGGCAGAAACTGGGGATGAATGTGCTAACACCCCCTCTCAGCACCAGATGCCTTACATCACTCCGAGAAGCCGAAGAAGTCGTCCTCTATCAAAGACAAAAGAAAGCAGCAACAACAAGTACCAGGAAAGCTCCACAAGCAATCTCCACAGCAACTCAGCTACAAAAGTAACAAAACAAGCTGCCAGGTACACTGTTCTTCTAGAAGAAATCAACCATGAAGGTTGCATCGTGCTGCTCCAAATATCAATGCCAAACCCAAATATAAACAGTGTCACAGGAATCCCTAGAAGCCTGTAGCTCCAAGAAGATAATACCCTCAAAAGAAAGAGTCCATTTGCTCCAACTCTATACCAAGAGTAGCCAAATGCTATATAATAGCACCCTCCTCGAAGGACGGCATCGCGCCAAATGTAAGAACTCAACTGCCCCCTCTGAAAACTGATGTCGGGACTCCATAGGCCCAACCAAATCCAAATCCAAATCCCAATCCTTCAATCCCTGAAAGTACCACTACGCCCCAAGCACGGTCACTCACGGACACACCCCACAATCCAGAATCCTCACATAGAGTAAGAGGAAGAGGAACATCCACTGTAGTGGTAACTGAAGTAGTAGTAGCCTCCTCAATAGCATCACACAACGTGGGCATATAGATTTTCCATGGTGTTATGGAACAAATGTGAGTTTCGGGAGAGCTAAGCATACATATAATGGTGTTTTAGGACATGATTATTGTAAGTGGTTTTGCTAAATCTTATGATGAATTAGAGTACACATGCTATATTGATACTATAAACATACTTGAAGGCCCAAAACATAGGTAGATTAACCTTGCTAGTGAAGAATAGTTACTCTTAACCTAAATTGGAAGTATTACATGAATTTGGCTATTATGTGATGTAAAATCATTGAAGTCCAATTTTGGCCAGTTTAATAACGTAGATAGGATTTGTAGTTGAAGATAGACTCATCATAATTGTCCAATGTCATTATATTTTGAGTGTGTCTTCATGTAGTATCCTTAGAAGTGTATAGTAGCTCAATTCTATAGATATTGGGCCACTTTTGAAACATACATCA
Source organism: Cibotium barometz (assembly GCF_041138505.1). Taxonomy (NCBI): domain Eukaryota; kingdom Viridiplantae; phylum Streptophyta; class Polypodiopsida; order Cyatheales; family Cibotiaceae; genus Cibotium; species Cibotium barometz. The sequence continues at coordinate 34,303,618 of NC_141087.1, read as the reverse complement.
CCATTCAAAGCTTACATCTTTCACGAGTAACATCTACGCCAATCCAACTTGTATGAATTAAATCGAAGAAATATGAATTCTCTTTTCATGATTAACACTCATTCTAGGTCATACATAAAATAAAGGTTCTGTGAAAGTTTAGTATTATAGTTTGGGATTTTTTTAAATCAATCTAGGTCAAATTTAATGTTATTACGCAAAAAAAAATTAGACATGTCACTAATTCATTGGCCCATACAATCACATAACTTACTTTTTACTAGCCAAATTATTTTTGACATTTTCTCTTGGTCATGTAGATCCATGTTTGCAAAGGACTATTCAAGAAATGTACTTGTGACATATGATTTTTTTGAGAAATATCCTGTAATGGTACAAGACTAGTGTTAAACATCAGTGGCCTACTTCTAAGTGGTGAAGTGGCCCACTCCTCCCTCAGGTTACCCATAACCCTACTAAGAACCTGTGACTCCTTCCAGGATAGCCCGAATCTCTCAATGCAGTCACAGACACTCCTCCACTGCAATAATATTTCACCGTTCCATGTGTCCTACCATCTTCTAAGCCCTTTTCTATATGCGTAGACTTAGCCTGCCTTTTATAGACAGTTTACGGGAGCCACACCATCTTCAAATGCAGCATTGGAGGTCCATATATATCATTCCAGAGATGCATCATTTTGACAGTTTTCTGACCAAGTCACCTTCTCAAAAAACCTTCTCCAACTCTGCACCAAGGAGTTAGCCATAGAGGACTCCTTTATCTTTATGTTCCAAGGCTTAGGAGCACATCAAGAACAAAATAACAATGCTCTTGTCACCTCTCTAGAAGTTAGAAATGAGTGTATAAGAAGTTGTTGCTTGCAAATCATGACCTAGATGACCCATAAAATAAATAAAAAAGGGTCAAAATCTGTAAATTCACGGAATTCCATCTCATAGAATTACAATTTAAGGAATCCATCTCATAGCTTAAGAACGGCTTAAGAACGTGCACTTTCACGATTTAAGCCTCATCACGGATTAAGCCATATCACACAATAGCCATTATATATTTGTTAAGCTTATTGTTTACTATTCTTTTGGCTAAATTAATGTAGCAGCTGCTTCATGAGTACATATCCATACTCATGCACTAGAGAACATTTGCACCAAAGCCTCACCATCGACAACTTCTAGGTACATCTCTGGATGGGGGAGCCATGGTGGACAAAATCCTGGTCATGGTACAACCCATCGTTTGGAATTTTCCTTCAAATTATAAACCTCTCCAAATGAAGCCACCGCTTCCATTAGGAAAAAAATGGACTATAAAATGGGTCCTTTATTAATAAAAAAATTAGTGCTAATCAAGATATCCACCAATGGGAAGGGAGGGGGGAGTGCACATTCTATCCACTAGCTTTAGCTATAAAATATAGGGTAGTTATTACATTTCTTAGCCTTGTCTCCCTATCTTCCACCTCTCTCTAGAGGTCACACCAAAGTTCAAGGCAAGGGTCAAATCTCCTTTTTGAAATGACATGGGCCAACATTTTTAAATAAAAAAGTGCAGCTTGGCAAAAAAAAATCCTAAAAAAATAAAATTTTGGTTTTCTCTCCAAAAAGGTATTTTTACCTCAAAAAAAGGCTATCTAGTCATATTCTATGGTGGGAAACCCATTTTTAAAAGAGAGAGAGAGAGAGAGAGAGAGAGAGAGAGGGCACCCATTCACATGCGCGCATGTGTGTGTGTGACCACACACACACACACACATGGGGGGGAAGGGAGGATACCCATCTTTACCCATCTATGTGTGTGTGTGAGAGAGAGAGAGAGAGATTTTTAAACATGGTAGAAACAATCTCAAGATGCCTTGAAGGCATAACCCACAATCAAAGTTTTAAACATTGGTGGACTCAACTTGAAAACTTGGAAACTCTTGACTTAGGTGAGAAAAATATGCACATGCAATAGAACCCATGTGAAAGTCCCTCATTTTTCTCCTTCATTTGCTTCCAACACATACATATAATAATATAATTTATATATACTCTAATTCTTTTATACAACATTGTTTTACATTTAATGTCTTCTATATACCGCCCGCAAACGCGCGGGTTAAGTACTAGTATTACGGGTAAGGTAATATTGACAACGGCTAGACCACAAAACAGGCATAGGAGCCTAAGTCCTTACAGATGCTTCCTTAGCAAGCTGATCAGCAGCTTCCACCTCCCTTTCTTATCAACAGTATCTAAAATCCTTATCCAAACCAGATGTAGCCTACCCACTTTAGAGCACGGAGACACAATACTCTAGGGAACTCCCTGTATAACAGCCTTGATCCTACCCTTCTAAATCTCCTCCAGCACAAGAGCTCTAAGCACCTGCCACACTTCCCAAACAGGGAAGGTGAATCTCCCTGTGAGACCAAGAAGGACTTGCTTCCAAGTGACCCTTCCTGACAACCCCACCTTCACCAAGCACTCACTAGCTCTCTCCTCCATACAGCTCTACTCTCAAGACACTCCCAGAACAAATGCCAGGCAATGTCTTCCTTCCTTTTATAGCAAACACAAATAGGAGACACTCTTGTCCACTTGCAAACCCTATCCTTAGTAGGGTACTTATTGTGCAACACTTCCAAAGCACCAGGTTTAACCGATTTGATGGGGTCAGCTTCCAGCATTTAGACACAAATTGCTTCCACCTCCTAGAAGGCAAAACCAGCCCAACTTTTGCCCAGTACTCCTTGACTTTGTCCACCCATTTCATATCCCCATCCTCTTCCTTGAATCTCTTGGGATCAAATTTCCCACCATCAAAGCTCCAATCTTTAACACTAGTTTGGTAACTGGACATTCAAGCTTTAATGTCCTCTAAATTGGCCAAGTTTGGAGATTTATTTCAGCACATTGGTAAAGTGGAATGTGGCTTTTATCATGAATATGTGAGCCTTGTGCCTGGAAAAAAACCTCAGAATTTCGTAAAACATGTTAGGTACTCTCTCCCTTAGGTTATGCTATTTGTTGTATGATCAAATTTAGGCCAGACAGCAGAAAATCCGCTCGATCCGGTAGAGAAAGGGGACCAAATGCCAAACAGCAGAAATCCTTCTACAAAAACGATCTAGAGAGAGGAGAAGTCGAGCACTCAACCCGCATCCTAATGAGGCATGGAAAAGTGCTCAACCCGCATCATCCTGATAAGACATGGAAAACACAGACCTCATGGTTCCTAATGGCACATATACAAACCAAAAGAAGTGGTCTTTTTCAATAACTAGATGTTCACGGGTAGCTTGTTAAGAAAAGCTCTAGTGTCTCGCTATTGTGTGTGCGTTTTTAAAAAAAATACAAAACGAGATTATCTATACTTTTATACGCATCTGTTAGAACATCCTTCATCAAGAACTTGACTTGCTATCTCTAGCTATCTAGCATGGAGAACTATAGCTTTCTTTGCAATCAACATGTTTGCCAAAGAAACCTGAGTTTGCTTCGTTGAACTTGTGTTTCAGAGGATTTTCGTTGATTTCTTCTTTCATTTTTGGAGGATTCTATCTTGTCGTTGCTTGCATTTGTGCTAATATAGCTAATAAGTTGTTGTGAAGCATCGCTAAAACTTGAGTTTGAATTGTTTCACTTGGTTTTCATAAGAATCTTCATTGTGTTCATGCTCTTGACACTCCTCGAGTGAGCGTGTGTTATTGTTCCAGTGTTGTATAAGCATGGAACCTGAAGTAATGTTCTTGTATTCGAGTAATTTCTGGTGCTGACTTGCAAATGTGTTACATTGGATAGGCAGTGCCAGTGCACAACCTTGAACTACATCTTTGGCATTAATTTGAAAGAAAACTTGTGATGATTCACTACTGTTGGCACTATTGTTCAGGCATGAGCATGACCTGTTTTGGCTTTTGGATGAGGGAGGAATGCAGATGCCATAAACTTGTGATGATTCACTACTGTTGGCACTATTGCTTAGGCATGAGCATGACCTGTTCTGGCTTTTGGATGAGGGAGGAATGCGGATCCTGAAGCATGTGGAGTTTATGGCATCTGCAGGAGTACGGATTGATGAAGAAAGGCATGTGTGTGTGTGTGTGTGTGTGTGTGTGTGTTTGTCTGTGTATGAGAGAGAGAGAGAGAGAGAGAGAGAGAGAAGCTATATTAAAACAAATGCAAGCGATATTAAGAAACCTGACAATAGACCCTAGAATTATACAAGATACCAATAGACTGTATAAATGAAAGAAGAAAGGGTCACTTTTACTTGTTCCACTAGGCTGGATTTGCAGGAGTGGGCCAAGTAAGGACAGGGCCAGCCAGAGATTGTTGTTGTTGCTATCAAGAGGGGCAAGGGGAGCATATTCCCTCGAACTGATCGGCGTGAATGGACTTACAGGAGGGACCAACGAAATGGTGCTCTCAAGGGGACCAAGGGGGACATCCTCCATTGACGTGATCTCAGCCAATGGCCATGGAGGACCTAAGCTAACTAGGATGATGTACCGACCAATCTCCTCCTCGCGACATCCCATACCGCCACGAAGCCAAGACTGTGGGCGAGCCCACAGTCTTGGCTGTCCCCACCGAGCCACGAGCTGAGCTAACGAGGATGATGTACCGACCAATCTCCTCCTCGCGCGACGTCCCATACCACCACGAAGCTGCCCTCGCGGGCCTCGAGACTGCTGTCGGCCTCGGTTGCGTAAAGCAGGTGCATGTCTGCACTAGATCCAGGCTCCAAGACTATAGAGCTCTCACAAACTCGCGAGACTCTCTATATTCAATAACTAACCTTGGCCACCCTTTTATAGGCTCTTGGCCGGTCATCATCGGGCTTCCACACTTGGCCACCCGCCCGTCCATACTTGGGTGCCCGCCCGTTAGTATTTACCTAACTCAGCTCGTCAATCAGCCTGCCTAGTTCCAAGCTTCCCCAAGCCTCGAAACTAGTCTTGCATGCGTATAGCACACGGTAGATACACACTGTGCACATGACAATCAACCAATTGCCAAATTAACTGGGAAGCAGCGCATGCTACAATCACTGTCAAGAGTGCCACAACTACTCTACCTTTCTACCCAACAACGGTGATCAACAAGAGAAGTCTCAAGACAAAGGAAATTGAAATGGTGGACGCGATTAAGCAAAGTGGCACCCGTATCAGGTGTGAGCTCTTCATCCATGAAACCCTTTTCCTCAACTACCCAACAACACCAAAGGAGGTGACCTGTAGCAAGAAGCCCCATATTCCAAGCCACACCATCAAAACACCTAGCTTGCAGGTAAAATCAACTCAGAAATGGGTAATCAAAGCTGCGCCAACTGAAGGCATAGGAACGGAATGAAATGGAAATGAAATGACAATACAAGTGCAAAGCAATGATAACCAAGAGTACTCACATGTAGGCCAAGAGAGCTTGATTGTTGATTGATTTTCCAAGACTAGAAAGTACATTGCCTTTATAGAGTAGGCACACACACTCTAGGTGACATGTATATGGGATAAGTCCCATAGTGACACGTGGCACACTAGGATATAAAGTAGTCTAGTACTACTCCAGAACTCAATAAAACACACTAGAAACACTCACTTTGGCTTCATGTTCCAACACCCCCCCATGAAGGCAAGGTGAGAGATTACTATAATGGAGCCAAGAACATGACATGGCATGATGAATCTACTAATCTGTACATCCCAAATAGCTCAGAGGCTCAAAAGAGAAGCATGGCTACCTGACCCAACAAAACGGTCTAGGGAGTGCACCAACATCCTAGAACTCGGCCAGGCCTGATAACGAAATCCATCAATGCCAATAATAGGACCCCCATAGTACATCCCCCCCTGGCTTCATAACATGAAGTGGTAGGAAGCCACACACAAATAAAGTAAAAGAGAATAACATCATTTTAGGAGGACTATCCAAGGCTGAGAACCTTTATTGACTCAACACACATGATTTATTTGCATTCATTTTAGGGGGACTCCCAAGGCAGAGTACCTTCGACACACTCAAAAAACAAAGTCAAGATCATCCGGTGCATAGACCTCTTCATCAAGAGAGAGATCTTGGATGTGAGCAGTGAGAGCATGAATTGGAGTAGAGGTGTCTGCATCGTCTTCGTCTTCGTTGGATATAGTCCCAACCAAGTTGGCATGGTCTTTAGATTGTTGTTTGGCCAGCTTCTGGAAGCAACGATCTTCGGTGTGACCAAGCTTTCCACAGTAAGTGCACTTGAAAGGTTTGAAGTTACCTTTCCCTTTAGGAAACCTCCCTTTAGAAAATAGTGCATTGGCGTCAGGAGTATCAATATGCCTTCTTTCATGATCAAGAAGCATAGCAACCATGTCATGGTAGCTCATGCTTGCCACTCTTAATGCTGGTATAATCTCCCGATACTTAGGAATTTCTTCAATGCTCGTGAGGAGCACCGCGACTTGGTCTTCATCCCCAACTGGGGCCTTCAACGCAGCAAGTTGAGTGATGAGAGACTCCATATGATTCAGATGAGCGAGAAGAGAGTCCTCATGCTTCATCTGGAGTTTGAAGAATTCTTGACGGAGGAAGACCTTAGAATTGATTACCTTATTGCCAAAGAGACCTTCAAACTTCTCCCATAATTCTTGAGCAGTGGAATCAAAGTCAAGATGATGAATAACTTCATCACCCAAACCCAAACCAATGAGAGAAAGGGCTTTGTCGTTTAAATTCTCCCAGTGTAGAATTTTCTTCTCATCCGATTGTGGCTTTTTATCCTTGCCACAAACAACATTCCACACCCCGTCTTTCATAAGGATAAGACGCAACTTTGTTTGCCATGTCGGAAAGTTCTTACCAGTGAACTTCTCAATAAAGGTACTCGATCTCAAAGACTCCATGGCAGACAGATCTGAAGTAGAATAATGTGCAGCAGTTGTATGCGCTGAAGAGCTTCTCCACGCTGCAGGGTGCACGCAGGTATATCAGGAGCAAGGAAAATTGATATGGTGAGGAGGAGCTGATGCTGGAGCAGCAGAATGGAAACTGGTGTGCGCAGAACTGAAACGAATAGGAGCAGCAGGAGATGGGGCCGTCAACAAGATGCAGAGTTGCGCAGGAAAATGACGAGCATTGGTAGATTGTGGGCAGCAATTTCTCTTCTTTCAGTAGATCGTGATGCAGATGCAGCAGGGCAGCGGCAGTTTCTGAACATTGAGGCGACCAGCTGCATGTCGATAGGCAGCAATAGGGCAGCCTGAAGAAGGGGCAGAATGGCGGCCTGTTGAAGGATGCTGAACAGAGATATGCGGGGCAGCATGTATGTACAGGAAAAGAGCTTCAGCACGGGCAGTAGGAGCAGGTCATGTAGAATCTGAGCAGGCAGCAGCTGGAGCAGAATCGTGGGCTTCAGCACGAGCAGATTGACGGGCAGCAGGTCTTCAAGATGGAGGAGAGCATACTCTCTTGCACTTAGAGAAAGAGAGAGAGGGCATGGCTTCTCTTTTTGGCCTCCCTCTCCTCAATCTCTAGGAGCAAAGAAGCAGTGGCTCTGATACCACATGAAGGCACAGGAATGGAATGAAATGGAAATGAAATGACAATACAAGTGCAAAGCAATGATAACCAAGAGTACTCACATGTAGGCCAAGAGAGCTTGATTGTTGATTGATTTTCCAAGACTAGAAAGTACATTGCCTTTATAGAGTAGGCACACACACTCTAGGTGACATGTATATGGGATAAGTCCCATAGTGACACGTGGCACACTAGGATATAAAGTAGTCTAGTACTACTCCAGAACTCAATAAAACACACTAGAAACACTCACTTTGGCTTCATGTTCCAACACCAACCTCTACGAATACCAAGCAACCCAAACCAACAGTACTCGCAGAGCCTACACTGCCTCGAACATCCCTCAAGAATAGCAGAAGAGGATCTGGTCGCAAGCATGTCAGAATTACCCCTAGGTGGATCATCTTCTCGAAGCTCAAGGATACTATGAAGGTGCCACTCAAATCTGGGTACCGAAGAAGAAACAGCCTCAAACTTGAGCCATTGCACCTACTTCCACAGCTTAGGCGATGCCATTCAACAAGACAAAGATGCAATGGGTAAGAAAGAATACACCTCTGGGCGTAAATAGCCAGACCAATAACCCAAAGGGAGCAGTGCTATCTACTTCCACTAAGCAAAACATCAGTTACAGCATCACCGGTTACTCCTTCGACATCTAAGGTCACCCATATTCCACCATCAACCAAAGCCCCTGAAGTACCAGCCATTCCGAGGGCTACACAAAAACATGCTAGCAACTTTATTGGGAAGATGAAATCAACAACTACAGCTGACAACTTGGTAAAGGCATTGAGTGATCACAAGAGGACCTTACAGAATTGGTGGAAGGCTCATGTATAGCCAAAAAGAGCCCCCTTGTACATAGGTTTTTTTTTAAAGCACTACACAGCTCACGCAAGCCGTGCACACGGGTGTGGGATGCCCCACTTGGGTGAGCTTGCTCACTTTTGCGGTGGAATCTACCCAAAGCCATGTTTCACACGTGATGGTTCCTCAAGGGAAATATTTCCGCCATCACTTGCTTGTGCACGTGCACTGCAGCTATGACAGGATCTTCAAACAGCCATCAGCCTCCAGAAAAGCAAAGCCAGGATGCCATGCAACACCTTAGTCAGGCCAGAGAATTTGACCCGTATTACCACGATCATCGGCTTAGCCTCAACACGTATTTCGGCTTGGCAAAATAACAGGTGTATCGGCTTCGCAATATCGGCTTAATTTTATCTCGATATATCGGCTTTAACCTCATGGAGCTTAGCTGATATCGGCTTAGCATCATCCCGATCATCGGCTTAATTATCATGATCATCAGCATGGAGATCGGCTTGCCAATATTGGCTTCGTCGACGCGAAGATCAAGGCAAAAGTCAAGAAGTCAATCGAACATGATAATGGGAACGCCATGCCGTTGGCCCGCACACGCAATTAATTGCTATGCTATTATTAAGCCTAAGCCACGTCACCCATGTATGCCGAAAGATAGGGGGGATGACCGTTTGAGTTTCATTTGTGTGTGTGTGAGAGAGAGAGAGAGAGAAAGAGAGAGAGAGAGACCTCTATGTGTGTGTTCGTGTTGCTTGTGCTTGCCATCGCCATGCCTTTGCCTCATCACCACCAAGGCCTCACTGACAGAGTGCACAGAGCGAAAGCAGAGTGGCACTAGAATGTGCTGAACAGAGAGTGCAAGAGAGAGAGAGAGAGAGATATGAAGAGAACTATGATGAATATACTGAAGCAAAACAGTCCCAAGCAAGAGACACTACAAGTCTCATAAGTGAGGGAGCAAAATATGAACAAGACTGAATGAATGATAAGAGGCCAGTCCCACCTAGTTATAGGTGAGGAGGGCTGGCCGACTAGAGCTCAATAAGCTAGCCAATTGGAGCAGAGGAGCTGGCGGACTGGTAAAATACCAAAAGGGCTGAGAAAAATATGGAAAAAAGGGGTGGCCAGCCCACAATCAAGGGCCATACAAATGGGACCAAAAGGACACCAGAAATGGGCAGAAACTGGGGATGAATGTGCTAACACCCCCTCTCAGCACCAGAATGCTGAACATAACTCCGAGAAGCCGAAGAAGTCGTCCTCTATCAAAGACAAAAGAAAGCAGCAACAACAGGTACTAGGAAAGCTCCACAAGCAATCTCCACAGCAACTCAGCTCTACAAAAGTAACAAAACAAGCTGACACGTACACTGTTCTTCTAGAAGAAATCAGCCATGAAGGTTGCATCGTGCTGCTCCAAATATCGGTGCCAAACCCAAATATAAACACAGTGTCACAGGAATCCCTAGAAGCCTGTAGCTCCGAGAAGATAATACCCTCAAAAGAAAGAGTCCATCTGCTCCAACTCTGTACCAAGAGTAGCCAAATGCTATATAATAGCACCCTCCTCGAAGGTTGGCATCGCCAAATGTAAGAACTCAACTGTCCCCTCTGAAAACTGATGTCGAGACTCCACAGGCCCAACCAAATCCCAATCCTTCAATCCCTGGAAGTACCACTGTGCCCCAAGCACGGTCACGAACACACCTGACCACAATCCAGAATTCTCACACAGAGTAAGAGGAAGAGGAACATCCACTGTAGTGGTAACTGAAGTAGTAGTAACCTCCTCAATAGCATCACACAACGTGGGCATATAGATTTTCCATGGTGTTATGGAACAAATGTGAGTTTCGGGAGAGGTAAGCATACATATAATGGTGTTTAAAGGCATGATTATTGTAAGTGGTTCTGCTAAATCTTATGATGAATTAGAGTACACATGCTATATTGATACTATAAACATACTTGAAGGCCCAAAACATAGGTAGATTAACCTTGCTAGTGAAGAATAGTTAATCTTAACCTAAATTGGAAGTATTACATGAATTTGGCTATTATGTGATGTAAAATCATTGAAGTCCAATTTTGGTCAGTTTAATAACGTAGATAGGATTTGTAGTTGAAGATAGACTCGTTATAATTGTCCAATGTTATTATATTTTGAGTGTCTTCATGTAGTATCCTTAGAAGTGTATAGTAGCTCAATTCTAAAGATATTGGGCCACTTTTGAAACATACATCACCATTTAAAGCTTACATCTTTCACGAGTAACATCTACGCCAATCCAACTTGTATGAATTAAATCGAAGAAACATTAGGGGAAGGTTGAGGTCTATGGAGGCCCTTTAAGCTGCCATATTATGTTTTTAAGTACTTTTGCTTAAGGACTCTAAGCAAACTTTGACTAGGCCTGACAAAGGGATCTTTATGCAATCATTATTTGAATTTCTATTTTTTCAAATATATATTTGCTTGAGCTAAATTGGGGGTAACTTTTTGGTTTCACCAAATTCAAAATGGCTGAAAAGCCTTCCCTCCTCTCTTCCCTCCACTTTCAGGACCCCCCCACTTTCTCTCTCTATATTCTCTCTCTAAGACGCCCTCATCTCACTACAACTCTCTTTCTCTTCCCCTTTTTCACATTTGGGTGTGCCATGGCTCTGCATCTCTGATTAGTAAGCTTCCATAACCTCTGCACTTCCAAATGCAGATATCTCACACTCTCTCATCCTCCATGCCTCATCTTTTTATCATTTTCTACTCTCTCTCTCTCTCTCTCTCTCTCTCTCTCTCTCTCTCTCTCTCATGTCTTTCCCACATTGAAGTGCAGAAAATCCCTCTGTCAACCTCCATAGCTTCAGAGCTTACCACTTTCCATTCTTGCATTGTTTACCGTACATATCCCCTACTTCCGTCTACAATCTACATCTCTCTCTCTCTCTCTCTCTACTGTATTATGCTGCAAAACCTCAATCTACCATCATCTATGCCTCTTGCCATCTTCCTTGTCCTTTCTCCTATTACCTAATCACTCCATCTATGATCTTCTAATATTTTTTACAGCAAAACTTCATTGCACTCTCCTCAGAATACCCTATCCTCACTCTCGCATTGTGTTCTACAAGAAGCTCTTTTCAGCATTGCGTAATCCTAAAGAAAATGCCATATCTAACAGAGCACCAAAGTTCAGGTTACATGTAGATTTGGCTGTGCTAAGTATGCTACCATCCGACCGCAGCTCAAAAACAAGTGGTGTGACCACTGTGTCATTGGGTACTCTTCGATCACAAGGGCGAAAATGTATTGACCTCTGGACGAATGGATTCATATACCCTATTGACCCGCTCACCAATGCTCCACCTCATTTTGTTAATATCACTACATTTCTTACGTATGTAGGTGATGTAGCTAATGGTCTATTCGGCTATTGTAGGAGGCTTTCTTTTGTTGCAGCTCAGGAATCGCATTCAAGAGTGCATTTTTGAGGCTTATGGCATGAGTTGCAGCAGCAACACAAGAAGGACATTGATAGGCTTGAAGAAGTGGTGAACAACTTGAAAACTCAGAATCAGGAGCTCCAGAAGAACAACTTGTTGCTTAAGCAGGCTTTTGATATTGAACGGGACAAGATGAATGCAGCCAAACAGGATGCACGAAACAAGCAACGACACCTTGCAAGCTTGAAGAAGCTTCTAGTAGGCTTTCAACAACGAAAAAGAAAGCGTCAGTCCCTAGAAACCTTGGCAACCCTAAGTGGAGCAAGAAAACGACGTGTACGAGCAACAAGGTAACTTCTATTCTTGCCATTGTTTTGCAGGCCATTCTGTTTTGTGAAACATATTGATGTTATTTTGTATTTATGTTCCATGTAGAGATATTGCTGGGGATATGATGGGATATGAAGGTGGTGCTGAGGAATGTAGAGCAGGCATATTGAAACATGTTAAGTTATCAGACATATCAAAGCTGCTCTAGAAGATCCCACATGCAAAATATCTAAGCAAATCCGAAACAAAATTTTTAGAGAGCTGCAAAATATGGTAATCCCCATACAGATTATGGATGCATGTGATAGTGCTGGTGTCAGTAGGAAGGGATATGAAGCCATTTACAGGGTGTTTACACTAGGTCATCGTGCTAAAGGACTTCTTCGACCCATGCTACCAACTCCATACAGTGTAACCATGGCAAGAAAAAGTGCAAACTCAGACATTGCGATCATGTTAGGTGGCTACCATCATGTGGAGGATGCTCTGCCTGTATGTACTACAAAGGTATTTGAATATAACAAGTACAACAATGTCTTTATTGATTTAAGGACCCTTCAAAGAGCTATGATTTCTTATAATGGTCTAAGCATTGAGGAGTGCCAAGGTCAGGCTGTGTTTGTGTTAAAGCTTGATGAGTGTCAAATTGTAAAAGGACGAAAATTAGAAAGAGTCAGCCTAACACTTATGAATAGGGCTATCAAAGGAAATCCGGAACAGGATGATAATCTTCTTGACTGTAGTGCACAAGCCTCAAATTCCAACACGGGAAGGCAATCTCAGGGAAAAGATTACTATGGAGTGCAATCAGAAAAGAATATAAGGTGGTTGTCAGCATTTGAGCTTCCACAGGAGACGAATGATACATTGCGATGGTACCTTACCCGAACAGGCATCCCAAATGTCATATCATTGCAATCAAAAGGAGAGACTTTGCATGTGGAAGATGTAGGAACATTTACAGTTGAGTGGCACATGGCAGGTGATTTAAAGACATTGAAGTGTATGCTAGGATGCAAGCTAGGAGCAAATACTTTTTTTCCATGTATTTATTGCTGCCATTCAAAATCAGAGTATATTGAACGTGGCAAAGCTTCAGGCAAGGTTGCAGCCACCAAAACAACCAAATCTCATGCAAAGGGCAAGAAAAATGTACAACCACCTTCAATGAGTATAACGCAAAACAAAGATCCAAAGAAACCTATGCAGTGGGTTAATGGCATTATGAATTGTAATACCAATTGTCCATCTAATCGTGATCAAGAAGATATCTCATGGAGCCCTATATTAGAGATTCCACTTTCCCGTGTTCATATTTGCACGCTTCATGCTAGGTTGCGCACAATGGACAAATTACTGAAGTTACATATCAATTATGCATGGAATATGGAGCCTGAACATCTTCGCAACAACGAATGCATCAGTAAGCTGGAAGATGTCCTTTCAAGCGTGGGGCTTCATGGTGGTGCTGTAAAGTTAACTAAGGATACTAAAAAGTCAGGACCGGGTCAGGATAATCCAAACAAAATATGCATGGGTGGGTCCAAAGCAAGACACCTTCTCTCAAATTACGAGGGGTACAATAGTCACACAAAATATGAGATATGGAAGGCCATTTGTGAATGCACCACTTATCGTGGGAATAATGCAGAGCTTGGTCTCAAGCGGGCAAGGCTGTGGGAGTCACTTGATAAAATGATTCAATTGCTAGAAAAGGCTCCACTTGTTGTTGCTGAGGAGATTACAAACTTAAAGACTGCAATACATACATCTACTCAGCAAATGGTGAGTTCCCCTTGGCGCACACTTGTATCTGTAAAGAGTAGCGCCCGCCACATGAGGCATAAATAGGGCTCTCTGGCGGGCGTCGAGGCGGTGTGTAACCAGCCTAATTTTCTCCGCTTTATTCTTTTTCTTCTTCGCCAACCACCCCACTCCGATGAAGCCCACCTCCCCCTCTCTATTTTAATCCCAAGACCAGCTCTGACACCGCTGCAATAATGAGATTTTACCTTCGGGCCGAGCTTCTTCCCACCACCTACCTAGCTATCCTCGAAGATATAGCTGCCTCCAAGTTCGCCGCCGTTACTCATATCACATTTTGCCCCACTGTAGCCTAGAAGGCCGCCTCCACCTCCGCCACCTTTTTCACTCACCCAACTTCATCAAGAAGTACTGCACCATCCCACCACCACAACCCCGACCGCCACCTCCCACGTAACTCACTGCACGAGGGCCCTCAAGTGCAACACATACCCGGGGAGCTTCGGCTTGCACCGGCGTTAAACTTGCCCCCTCTACTCACTTGCACACACATGCACGTAAGGTCCTCAAGTGCACCAGGACATACCCAGGGGAGCCTCGGCTCGCACTGGCATTAGACCTGTCACCTTAGTCAGTGGGCGGGGAACAACGCTGATTGACTCAGCAGCTCGAGCATGCTTGATGTCTTCTGACATTTGGGACAAACTTCAACACCTGCCACTACAGGATGAGGTACAAACTATCCATCACTAGTGGAGGTAAGACCTTGGGTTCAATTTCTTTACCCTGTACTTCTGGTAATCAAACAGTAGCAGTTCATTTTCATGTTGTATCTAAGACCTTTGATGAAGGTATGCTACTAGGAAGAGACTGGTTGCGATTAACCAGTTGCCAAATTAACTGGGAAGCAGCGCATGCTACAATCACTGTCAAGAGTGCCACAACTGCTCTACCTTTCTACCCAACAACGGTGATCAACAAGAGAAGTCTCAAGACAAAGGAAATGGAAATGGTGGACGCGATTAAGCAAAGTGGCACCCGTATCAGGTGTGAGCTCTTCATCCATGAAACCCTTTTCCTCAACTACCCAACCCTTGACCAGCAGAACACCAAAGGAGGTGACCTGTAGCAAGAAGCCCCATATTCCAAGCTACACCATCAAAACACCTAGCTTGCAGGTCAAATCAACTCAGAAATGGGTAATCAAAGCTGCGCCAACCTCTACGAATACCAAGCAACCCAAACCAACAATACCCGCAGAGCCTACACTACCTCAAACATCCCTCAAGAATAGCAGAAGAGGATCTGGTCAGAATTACCCTTAGGTGGATACCTGTGCATCTTCTCAAAGCTCAAGGATAAGCAAGCATGTCAGAATTACCCTTAGGTGGATACCTGTGCATCTTCTCAAAGCTCAAGGATACTATGAAGGTGCCACTCAAATCTGGGTACCGAAGAAGAAACAGCCCGGAAACTTGAGCCATTGCACCTACTTCCACAACTCAGGCGATGCCATTCAACAAGACAAAGATGCAATGGATAAGAAAGAATACACCTCAGGGCGTAAATAGCCAGACCAATAACCCAAAGGGAGCAGTGCTATCTACTTCCACTAAGCAAAACATCAGTTACAGCATCACCGGTTACTCCTTCGACATCTAAGGTCACCCATATTCCACCATCAGCCAAAGCCCCTGAAGTACCAGCCATTCCGAGGGCTACACAAGAACATGCTAGCAACTTTATTGGGAAGATGAAATCAACAACTACAGCTGACAACTTGGTTAAGGCATTGAGTGATCACAAGAGGACCTTACAGAATTGGTGGAAGGCTCATGTATAGCCAAAAAGAGCCCCCTTGTACATAGTTTTTTTTAAAAAGCACTACACAGCTAACGCAAGCCGTGCACACGGGTGCATCAAACCTTCTGGGATGCCCCACTTGGGTGAGCTTGCTCACTTTTGCGGTGGAATCTACCCAAAGCCATGTTTCACGCGTGATGGTTCCGCAAGGGAAATATTTCCGCCATCACTTGCTTACACCTCAGTCATCACAGGCCAGAGAATTTGACCCGTATTACCACGACAATCGGCTTCGCAATATCGGCTTAATTTTATCTCGATATATCGGCTTAACCTCATGGAGCTTAGCTGATATCGGCTTCGATCATCGGCTTAATTATCATGATCATCAGCATGGAGATCGGCTTGCCAATATCGGCTTCGTCGGCACGAAGATCAAGGCGAAAGTCAAGAAGTCAATCGAACATGATAATGGGAACGCCTATTAAATGCCGTTGGGCCCCGCGCACGCAATTAATTGCTATGCCATTATTAGGCCTAAGCCACATCACCCATGCATGCCGAAAGATAGGGGGGATGACCCGTTGAGTTTCATTTGTGTGTGTGTGTGTGAGTGTGAGAGAGAGAGAGAGAGAGAGAGACCTGTATGTGTGTGTTCGTGTTGCTTGTGCTTGCCATCGCCATGCCTTTGCCTCATCACCACCCACTGACAGCGTGCACAGAGCGGAAGCAGAGTGGCATTAGAATGTGCTGAACAGAGAGTGCAAGAGAGAGAGAGAGAGATATGGAGAGAACTATGATGAATATACTAAAGCAAAACACTCCCAAGCAAGAGACACTACAAGTCTCATAAGTGAGGGAGCAAAATATGTACAAGACTGAATGAATGATAAGAGGCCAGTCCCACCTAGTTATAGGTGAGGAGGGCTGGCCGACTAGAGCTCAATAAGCTGGCCGACTGGAGCAGAGGAGCTGGCGGACTGGTAAAATACCAAAAGGGCTGGGAAAAATCCCAGAAAAATATGGAAAAAAGGGGTGGCCAGCCCACAATCAAGGGCCATACAAATGGGACCAAAAGGACACCAAAAATGGGCAGAAACTGGGGATGAATGTGCTAACACCCCCTCTCAGCACCAGATGCCTTACATCACTCCGAGAAGCCGAAGAAGTCGTCCTCTGTCAAAGACAAAAGAAAGCAGCAACAACAAGTACCAGGAAAGCTCCACAAGCAATCTCCACAGCAACTCAGCTACAAAAGTAACAAAACAAGCTGCCAGGTACACTGTTCTTCTAGAAGAAATCAACCATGAAGGTTGCATCGTGCTGCTCCAAATATCAATGCCAAACCCAAATATAAACAGTGTCACAGGAATCCCTAGAAGCCTGTAGCTCCAAGAAGATAATACCCTCAAAAGAAAGAGTCCATTTGCTCCAACTCTATACCAAGAGTAGCCAAATGCTATATAATAGCACCCTCCTCGAAGGACGGCATCGCGCCAAATGTAAGAACTCAACTGCCCCCTCTGAAAACTGATGTCGGGACTCCACAGGCCCAACCAAATCCAAATCCAAATCCCAATCCTTCAATCCCTGAAAGTACCACTGCGCCCCAAGCACGGTCACTCACGGACACACCCCACAATCCAGAATCCTCACATAGAGTAAGAGGAAGAGGAACATCCACTGTAGTGGTAACTGAAGTAGTAGTAGCCTCCTCAATAGCATCACACAACGTGGGCATATAGATTTTCCATGGTGTTATGGAACAAATGTGAGTTTCGGGAGAGCTAAGCATACATATAATGGTGTTTTAGGACATGATTATTGTAAGTGGTTTTGCTAAATCTTATGATGAATTAGAGTACACATGCTATATTGATACTATAAACATACTTGAAGGCCCAAAACATAGGTAGATTAACCTTGCTAGTGAAGAATAGTTACTCTTAACCTAAATTGGAAGTATTACATGAATTTGGCTATTATGTGATGTAAAATCATTGAAGTCCAATTTTGGCCAGTTTAATAACGTAGATAGGATTTGTAGTTGAAGATAGACTCATCATAATTGTCCAATGTCATTATATTTTGAGTGTGTCTTCATGTAGTATCCTTAGAAGTGTATAGTAGCTCAATTCTATAGATATTGGGCCACTTTTGAAACATACATCACCATTCAAAGCTTACATCTTTCACGAGTAACATCTACGCCAATCCAACTTGTATGAATTAAATCGAAGAAATATGAATTCTCTTTTCATGATTAACACTCATTCTAGGTCATACATAAAATAAAGGTTCTGTGAAAGTTTAGTATTATAGTTTGGGATTTTTTTAAATCAATCTAGGTCAAATTTAATGTTATTACGCAAAAAAAATTAGACATGTCACTAATTCATTGGCCCATACAATCACATAACTTACTTTTTACTAGCCAAATTATTTTTGACATTTTCTCTTGGTCATGTAGATCCATGTTTGCAAAGGACTATTCAAGAAATGTACTTGTGACATATGATTTTTTTGAGAAATATCCTGTAATGGTACAAGACTAGTGTTAAACATCAGTGGCCTACTTCTAAGTGGTGAAGTGGCCTACTCCTCCCTCAGGTTACCCATAACCCTACTAAGAACCTGTGACTCCTTCCAGGATAGCCCGAATCTCTCAATGCAGTCACAGACACTCCTCCACTGCAATAATATTTCACCGTTCCATATGTCCTACCATCTTCTAAGCCCTTTTCTATATGCGTAGACTTAGCCTGCCTTTTATAGACAGTTTACGGGAGCCACACCATCTTCAAATGCAGCATTGGAGGTCCATATATATCATTCCAGAGATGCATCATTTTGACAGTTTTCTGACCAAGTCACCTTCTCAAAAAACCTTCTCCAACTCTGCACCAAGGAGTTAGCCATAGAGGACTCCTTTATCTTTATGTTCCAAGGCTTAGGAGCACATCAAGAACAAAATAACAATGCTCTTGTCACCTCTCTAGAAGTTAGAAATGAGTGTATAAGAAGTTGTTGCTTGCAAATCATGACCTAGATGACCCATAAAATAAATAAAAAAGGGTCAAAATCTGTAAATTCACGGAATTCCATCTCATAGAATTACAATTTAAGGAATCCATCTCATAGCTTAAGAACGGCTTAAGAACGTGCACTTTCACGATTTAAGCCTCATCACGGATTAAGCCATATCACACAATAGCCATTATATATTTGTTAAGCTTATTGTTTACTATTCTTTTGGCTAAATTAATGTAGCAGCTGCTTCATGAGTACATATCCATACTTATGCACTAGAGAACATTTGCACCAAAGCCTCACCATCGACAACTTCTAGGTACATCTCTGGATGGGGGAGCCATGGTGGACAAAATCCTGGTCATGGTACAACCCATCGTTTGGAATTTTCCTTCAAATTATAAACCTCTCCAAATGAAGCCACCGCTTCCATTAGGAAAAAAATGGACTATAAAATGGGTCCTTTATTAATAAAAAAATTAGTGCTAATCAAGATATCCACCAATGGGAAGGGAGGGGGGAGTGCACATTCTATCCACTAGCTTTAGCTATAAAATATAGGGTAGTTATTACATTTCTTAGCCTTGTCTCCCTATCTTCCACCTCTCTCTAGAGGTCACACCAAAGTTCAAGGCAAGGGTCAAATCTCCTTTTTGAAATGACATGGGCCAACATTTTTAAATAAAAAAGTGCAGCTTGGCAAAAAAAAATCCTAAAAAAATAAAATTTTGGTTTTCTCTCCAAAAAGGTATTTTTACCTCAAAAAAAGGCTATCTAGTCATATTCTATGGTGGGAAACCCATTTTTAAAAGAGAGAGAGAGAGAGAGAGAGAGAGGGCACCCATTCACATGCGCGCATGTGTGTGTGTGACCACACACACACACACACATGGGGGGGAAGGGAGGATACCCATCTTTACCCATCTATGTGTGTGTGTGTGAGAGAGAGAGAGAGATTTTTAAACATGGTAGAAACAATCTCAAGATGCCTTGAAGGCATAACCCACAATCAAAGTTTTAAACATTGGTGGACTCAACTTGAAAACTTGGAAACTCTTGACTTAGGTGAGAAAAATATGCACATGCAATAGAACCCATGTGAAAGTCCCTCATTTTTCTCCTTCATTTGCTTCCAACACATACATATAATAATATAATTTATATATACTCTAATTCTTTTATACAACATTGTTTTACATTTAATGTCTTCTATATACCGCCCGCAAACGCGCGGGTTAAGTACTAGTATTATGGGTAAGGTAATATTGACAACGGCTAGACCACAAAACAGGCATAGGAGCCTTAGTCCTTACAGATGCTTCCTTAGCAAGCTGATCAGCAGCTTCCACCTCCCTTTCTTATCAACAGTATCTAAAATCCTTATCCAAACCAGATGTAGCCTACCCACTTTAGAGCACGGAGACACAATACTCTAGGGAACTCCCTGTATAACAGCCTTGATCCTACCCTTCTAAATCTCCTCCAGCACAAGAGCTCTAAGCACCTGCCACACTTCCCAAACAGGGAAGGTGAATCTCCCTGTGAGACCAAGAAGGACTTGCTTCCAAGTGACCCTTCCTGACAACCCCACCTTCACCAAGCACTCACTAGCTCTCTCCTCCATACAGCTCTACTCTCAAGACACTCCCAGAACAAATGCCAGGCAATGTCTTCCTTCCTTTTATAGCAAACACAAATAGGAGACACTCTTGTCCACTTGCAAACCCTATCCTTAGTAGGGTACTTATTGTGCAACACTTCCAAAGCACCAGGTTTAACCGATTTGATGGGGTCAGCTTCCAGCATTTAGACACAAATTGCTTCCACCTCCTAGAAGGCAAAACCAGCCCAACTTTTGCCCAGTACTCCTTGACTTTGTCCACCCATTTCATATCCCCATCCTCTTCCTTGAATCTCTTGGGATCAAATTTCCCACCATCAAAGCTCCAATCTTTAACACTAGTTTGGTAACTGGACATTCAAGCTTTAATGTCCTCTAAATTGGCCAAGTTTGGAGATTTATTTCAGCACATTGGTAAAGTGGAATGTGGCTTTTATCATGAATATGTGAGCCTTGTGCCTTGAAAAAAACCTCAGAATTTCGTAAAACATGTTAGGTACTCTCTCCCTTAGGTTATGCTATTTGTTGTATGATCAAATTTAGGCCAGACAGCAGAAAATCCGCTCGATCCGGTAGAGAAAGGGGACCAAATGCCAAACAGCAGAAATCCTTCTACAAAAACGATCTAGAGAGAGGAGAAGTCGAGCACTCAACCCGCATCCTAATGAGGCATGGAAAAGTGCTCAACCCGCATCATCCTGATAAGACATGGAAAACACAGACCTCATGGTTCCTAATGGCGCATATACAAACCAAAAGAAGTGGTCTTTTTCAATAACTAGATGTTCACGGGTAGCTTGTTAAGAAAAGCTCTAGTGTCTCGCTATTGTGTGTGCGTTTTTAAAAAAAATACAAAACGAGATTATCTATACTTTTATACGCATCTGTTAGAACATCCTTCATCAAGAACTTGACTTGCTATCTCTAGCTATCTAGCATGGAGAACTATAGCTTTCTTTGCAATCAACATGTTTGCCAAAGAAACCTGAGTTTGCTTTGTTGAACTTGTGTTTCAGAGGATTTTCGTTGATTTCTTCTTTCATTTTTGGAGCATTCTATCTTGTCGTTGCTTGCATTTGTGCTAATATAGCTAATAAGTTGTTGTGAAGCATCGCTAAAACTTGAGTTTGAATTGTTTCACTTGGTTTTCATAAGAATCTTCATTGTGTTCATGCTCTTGACACTCCTCGAGTGAGCGTGTGTTATTGTTCCAGTGTTGTATAAGCATGGAACCTGAAGTAATGTTCTTGTATTCGAGTAATTTCTGGTGCTGACTTGCAAATGTGTTACATTGGATAGGCAGTGCCAGTGCACAACCTTGAACTACATCTTTGGCATTAATTTGAAAGAAAACTTGTGATGATTCACTACTGTTGGCACTATTGTTCAGGCATGAGCATGACCTGTTTTGGCTTTTGGATGAGGGAGGAATGCAGATGCCATAAACTTGTGATGATTCACTACTGTTGGCACTATTGCTTAGGCATGAGCATGACCTGTTCTGGCTTTTGGATGAGGGAGGAATGCGGATCCTGAAGCATGTGGAGTTTATGGCATCTGCAGGAGTACGGATTGATGAAGAAAGGCATGTGTGTGTGTGTGTGTGTGTGTGTGTGTGTTTGTCTGTGTATGAGAGAGAGAGAGAGAGAGAGAGAGAGAGAGAGAGAGAGAGAGAGAGAGAGAAGCTATATTAAAACAAATGCAAGCGATATTAAGAAACCTGACAATAGACCCTAGAATTATACAAGATACCAATAGACTGTATAAATGAAAGAAGAAAGGGTCACTTTTACTTGTTCCACCAGGCTGGATTTGCAGGAGTGGGCCAAGTAAGGACAGGGCCAGGCAGAGATTGTTGTTGTTGCTATCAAGAGGGGCAAGGGGAGCATATTCCCTCGAACTGATCGGCGTGAATGGACTTACAGGAGGGACCAACGAAATGGTGCTCTCAAGGGGACCAAGGGGGACATCCTCCATTGACGTGATCTCAGCCAATGGCCATGGAGGACCTAAGCAACCAATGTTGTCAAGAGGGGGCAAGGGGAGCATCTTCCCTCGAACTAATTGGCGTGAATGGACTTGCAGGAGGGACCAAGGAAACGGTGCTATCAAGGGAACCAAGGCGGACATTCTCAAGCCGTGGAGGGCCTAACCAGCCAGTGCTGTCATGGGCGCCTAGGAGGAGAAGCATCCTCTCGCTTTTTGGAACTGGGAGGAGCTCTTTGATGTGCTTCATCAGCCTGGAGAAGGACAAGGCGCCTTTGCTGGCAAGGCGCAAGAAAGATGAGCCTTGCGATGATGAAGCCAAGCCCCGCAATGAAGCCATGCGTAAAAAACCTCCATTCTTTTCTCTGCTGCTCTCAGATGATTCTGTGTTCTCCATCCTAGATAGCTAGAGATAGCAAGTCAAAGGATGCTCTCACAGATGCCAAAACCGAAGCTAGAGATGTTCTCACAGATGCCAAAACCGAAGCTAGAGATGTTCTCACACATGCCAAAACCAAAAAGCTAAGACACAGAAGAGATGGAGCTCTAGCCTGTTATTATGCCAGACAACAAAAAATCCGCTCGATTCGATAGAGAAAAGGGACCAAATGCCAAACAGCAGAAATCCTTCTACAAAAACGATCTAGAGAGAGAAGTCGATTACTCATCTTGATGAGGCATGGAAAAGTGCTCCACCCGCATCCTGATGAGGCATGGAAAACATAGACCTCATGGTTCTTGATGGCGCATACAGACCCCTGGGGCTCGATTGGAACAAAAATAAGTGGTCTTTTTCAATAACTAGATGTTCACGGCGGGTAGCTTTTTAAGAAAAGCTCTAGTGTCTCGCTATTGTGCGCGCTTTTTTTTTTTATAATACAAAACGAGATTATTTATACTTTTATACTTATATATCTCTAATCTAATATATATTAAGGAGAAGTTTACCTAACCTATCTTCGAAGCACTCATCCCGAACCAAGTTTGCCATCCCGAACCAAATGGAGAGAGCACAATTTTTCTAATTTAAAAAAAAAAATTTGAACGAGGATAAGAAACTCACAGATTCTCTTCGAGATTCTCCTTGCACTCCCAGATTCTCTTCGAAATTTAAATATGTCACGCTGATCCGCAAAGACGATCCATCACCTAACCAAGGTGGTACCCCTGTTGCATGCATTTTGAGCATTGAGCTGCAGATAGGCATGATGCTCTACATATCCATAATCATCAAACTGATACGCTCGTAGTCTCCCATCCGGATCCAGCCTGACATAGTCACTTATGAACTACTGGTAGAGGTTTTGCGAAAGAAAACCAAGCCCTCTGGGTACATTGTGGCAAAATAACATATGAGGTTAAGGGAGTGCGTTCCTCCAATCCTCGAAGGTAATGAAAGGTACATCCACCTTCGCCGCTTTGCCCATCTTCTTCCATTAAATCGGCATACATCGACCAATACACTGTTGACACTACACAATGAGTATAATCAACGTATGCATGATATATATTCATCAGTGATGATCTCTAACTAAATGGTGCAATAGATACTATCGAATTGAGAAATTGCATTAACACTGAACCTTATCTCCCCTTTCTTCATTGGTCCAATGCGATGGGCGAGGTATCTCCATATTGTCTCGGTGCAATAGATACTATCGAATTGAGAAATTGCATTATTGTCTCGATGCTATGTTTCCTGTACGGTGATGCTGGTAAGCAGAAAGTGATTTCTGTCCAAGAGCCAGCAGAAAGTGATTTCTGTCCAAGAGACTAAGTGCCCTAATCAGTTTACTGACCACTGATTTGCTAGCCTTTCCAACGTCTAGGTGGTTATATAAATCAGGGAGATAATGGAGGGCTGCATGCAAGGGGTGGTGTTCGTCTTTCTTCTCCTTCTCGACCTTCTTCATGTTCTTGGCATGCAATCGAGTGTCACATGCACTGCTCTTCTTAAACCACCACTCCCATCCGTTTGAACTTGGACATCCGTTTGAACCGAGAGAATTTCGGAGAGAATCTGGGAGTGCAAGGAGAATTTCGAAGAGAATCTGTGAGTTCCTTATCCTTGTTTTAATTTTTTTTAAAAAAATCAGAAAAATTGTGCGCTCTCCATTAGGTTCGGGATGGCAAACGGTGCTTCGGAGATAGTTTACGTACACTTCTCCTTAATATATTATAGAGATATATAAGTATAAAAGTATAGATAATCTCCTTTTGTATTTAAAAAAAAAAGGCGCACACACAATAGCGAGACACTAGAGCTTTTCTTAACAAGCTACCCGTGAACATCTAGTTATTGAAAAAGACCACTTATTTTGGTTCGAATCGAACCCCTGGGGTCTGTTGCGCCATCAGGAACCATGAGGTCTGTGTTTTCCATGCCTCATCAGGATGCGGGTTGAGCACTTTTCCATGCCTCATCAGGATGTAGGTTGAGTGCTCCACTTCTTCTCTCTCCAGATCGTTTTTGTAGAAGGAATTTTGCTGTTTGGTCCCCTTTCTCTACCGGATCGATTAGATTTTCTACTGTCTGGCATAACAGGCTAGAGCTCCATCTCTTCTATGTCTTAGCTTTTTGGTTTTGGCATCTGTGAGAACATCTCTAGCTTCGGTTTTGGCATATGTGAGAACATCCTTCATCAGGAACTTGACTCGCTATCTCTAGTTGTCTAGCATGGAGAACACAGAATCATCTGAGAGCAATAGAGAAAAGAATGGAGGTTTTTTACCCATCGCTTCATTGTGGGGCTTGGCTTCATCATCGCAGGGCTCATCTTCCTTGCGCCTTTCCAACAAAGGTGGAGGTTTTTTACGCATGGCTTCATTGTGGGGCTTGGCTTCATCATCGCAGGGCTCATCTTCCTTGCGCCTTTCCAACAAAGGTGGCTTGTCTTTCTCCAGGCTGATGAAGCACATCAAAGAGCTCGTCCCAATTCCAAAAAGAGAGTGGATGCTCCTCCTCCTTGGCTCCCATGACAACACTGGTTGCTTAGGCCCTCCACGACCTGAGAATGTCCCCCTTGGTCCCCTTGACAGCACCGTTTCCTTGGTCCCTCCTGCAAGTCCATTACCTTGCGTCTGACGACCAAGCCTCTCTCTCCCGATCTCTGTAATCTCCAGAGGGCG
This sequence comes from Cibotium barometz, assembly GCF_041138505.1. Lineage (NCBI taxonomy): Eukaryota > Viridiplantae > Streptophyta > Polypodiopsida > Cyatheales > Cibotiaceae > Cibotium > Cibotium barometz. The sequence continues at coordinate 34,278,139 of NC_141087.1, read as the reverse complement.
CCCACACCAGCAACCCTTCTTCACTATCTCTGTAGCCTGGCTACTCTCTGTCTGCTGTTACCTGCCAATTGTCGTAGGCGAGCTCCACTGTCTCCAGCCCACACATCAGCACCACTTCTGCATCCAACACACACAAAAACCCAAGGCTCCCTCTCTGGTCAGCATCCACACACTGCCTGCAATCACCGCCCACACAAGACCAGCTACTCTCTCCAGAAGGCGCCCACACCAGCTAACCTTCACTCAGCAGCTCCCACTCTCTGTATGTCGTGACCAGCAGCTTCACCAACCCCAGAGCCTCGCACAATCCTCAACACCACAACCCACTGTTCACCGCAGCATCCCAGATACCTAGCCCAAGCCACATCACATGTACCCTTCCTCACAGCAGCCCTCTCTTACCCGTCATCACTTCAGAGCCACAGCAGCTCTCCACTTCCCTGTACACTGTTCCCAGTAGCCCTCATGGCTCCCAAGCTTCTTTTCTCTGCAGCAGCGCCACACATCAACCACACGGGCCTCTCACCCGTCGGCTTCCAGCTGTATCCACACGTCCCTGCAACAGAGGCCGTCACCAAGAACCTGTGCTCCTCTGCGCTCCAAAAGGCCTGTAGCTAACCACAGCATCACACACGAGGCCCCAGACCTCTGCTGTTCTCTGCAGCAGCACCACTCTCCACATCTTTCACGCCAGCCACCTTACTGCAGCTAGCTCCCTCTCTTTTCCTTTGCACCCCCACGCCAGCTTCCAAAGGCGGCTCCTTCTCTGAAGACCTGCGGCTGGCTCTCCTCTCTCACGGCCCTTCCTCTTGTGCTGGCAGCCGGTCCCCTACACACAAAAGGCAGCCCTCAATCAACACCACTGGCGTCCCGTTTCAGCAAGGCGACGATCCTCCAGAGGGCGCCCACACCTGCGCCAGCCTCTGTCCTCTCTACTGCACCCAGCTCGCTGCAGCTACGCTCTGAGTGAAGGCGACCCAGCAGCTCTCCTCTTAGTAAGGGCCAGCCCCTTTACAGCACCCAGCTCCCTTCAAGCGCCTACAGCAAGGCGATCTCCTCACTGCGCTACAGCTGGCTCCAACTTGTCTGGCACACGGTGGCCCCTCTAGCTCACTCTGCAGCAAGCGCCCCCCACAGACACACAATCCCAACTCGCCTCTCCCTTCTTTTTGTCAGCAAGGCGACGACCCACCCCTTCTCGAAGATCTGCTGCTGGCCGCCACCTTTTCCTTCCATGTGGCCTTCTAATTTGGCCATATTATATATATTATTATTTTTTTTAAAAGCCCCCAAACACAAAATGATGGCCACCCTCAAATAATAAAAGAGCCCCTTCTCCTTGCACTTCGGATCCTCACGCCGCGGCCATAATTTTCCAAAATAAGAGCGAGAGTTGCAGATTTGGCACGCGACCCAGGATATGTGAGTATTCACGAGGTTACTATGTCCGAGCAGGAGGCAGTCGCCATGGGTCACAGCCACTGGCGCCTGATCCGGGATTCTTGCAGTACACCGGGTGGGCAGACTCGTAGCCGTTCGGATGGGGACTACTCTCCATCCAAGCCGCTTGCGAAGGCCCGCCGCACGGCTGAGACAGCCTCCACCTCAGTAGGACATCCATGAGGATCATCTCATGGAATGTACAGGGCCTTGGCGGAGCACACTTTATACGCTATCGAGGCTGCTTGAGGCAGGAGCTACAGAGATGCCTGGTTGGTGGCAGCATTGACATTCTGATGATGCAGGAGCATCACTTGGGTGAGAGCAGGATCCGGAGATATGGTTCGGTGATGCCTGGTAGATGGGACACTTTCTGGTCTGCAGGGTTTGGTCCTTTGGGAGGACAGGGAGGAGTATGCATGGTTATTGCAGATGCATGGCGGCAGGCCATTGTGGATCGAGGGATCATTGTGCCTGGTAGAGCACAGTATGTCATTCTGAGGATGCATGATGAGCTATTGGGTGTGCTCAACATCTATGCGCCCAATCATGCTAGTGCCAGAGCAGAGTTCTGGACTCAGGTTACAGATGCATTGCCAGAGGCCGCACATTGGTGTGTTGGGGGAGACTTCAACATGCTTGAGGACCCGGCAGATAGGGTGGGAGGCAGTCATGTTACAGTGCACGGCACGGAGCTTGCAGCTTGGGACCGGTTTTGTATGACATTGAGGATCACTGATGCATGGCAGCATGGGGCTTTCTCCCGGTCTCAGGACAGTCTTAGTTTCTCTCGGTCGGATCGCCGGCAGGGAGGGACTAATCTATCTCGGATTGATCGCTTTTATGTGGGCGATTGGTTGGGGGAGCGAGGGGGCTCCGTCGGCATTCTTGCTGGCACCTCATTTTCAGATCATGCGCCAGTTATACTGACTTTGGAGGAGGGGACACGGGAGCCCAGCTTGCAGTTGAGGATCCCAGAGAGGGTACTTGCAGACCCCAGTCTCGCTGAGGACATTGAGAGGATCTGGCATGATAGTCAGTGCTCTGACCAGGATGCAGCGGGCCAGTGTGCCCAGGGACTCATTGATCTTAGCTCTTTTCTACACGCTGCAGCTTTGACACGACTGGGAGAGATTCGCGAGAGGGAGCAACGGCTGAGACGCAGCCTTGCTTCGCTACAGCGCCTTCAGGAGCAGCAGCCTGCATGTGAGTGGGTGGCGTCCCAGCTGAGCCAGGCACGCCAGGAGGTTAGAGAGGCAGAGGAGCAGAGACATGAGTTTTACTATCGTCGTCAGGCCTCTCAGTGGACGCAGCTTGGTGATAGAGTGACTGGGGAGTTTTTTGAGATCACTGGACCCCGTCATGCGCGAGCAGGGGTTCGCCAGCTTGGTAGACCGGATGGATCGATAGCTACTGAGCTCGGGGAGATCAGAGCCATTGCCACTGCTTTTTATCGTGACTTGCTTTCAGCGGAGCCAGCCACTGAGGATCGAGATGTATGCAGACAGACAGTGTGGGCCCATGTGCAGAGGAGGGTCACAGACCATATGCGCACAGTTCTAGGTGCGCCTCTGTCAGAGACTGAGCTTGCCGAGGCCTTGAGGGTCCTGCCGCGACATAGTTGCCCAGGGGAGGACGGACTGACGCCGGCCTTTTTTATGCGCTATTGGGACCTTTTGGGACCAGGCCTCCGCAGGGGCTTTCAGCATGTTTTGGACACTGGGATGATGCCTCAGAGCTTTTCAGAGGGCTTGATCTATCTTATCCCCAAGGGGGAGGGAGTATCGGATGACATTCGGCATTGGAGGCCTATTACGATCCTCAATACTGTATACAAGGTCTTGGCAAAGGCCTTGAGTTTGAGGATCCAGCCCTTCCTGGGGGAGTTGATTCATGCTACTCAGACAGGATTTGTCAAGGAGCGCAGTATCCTTGACAACATCTTTACTTTTTGGGAGGCGACGGCCCGAGCTAGGTTTCTTGGCGAGGACTTGGTCGTGATGCTTCTCGATTTTGAGAAGGCATACGATAGAGTTGATTGGGGATTCTTAGAGGGCACTATGCTGCGCCTGGGCTTTGAGCCAGGATGGATCAGAGGGGTGGCAGCTTTGTATTCCACAGCTCGCAGCCAGGTGCTGATTGCAGGAGGTCGGGGGCCGAGTTTTGAGCTGACCAGATCAGTCCGTCAGGGGTGTCCTCTCGCCCCTTTCCTTTTTCTCTTCTTTGCGGAGGCTATGAGTATGTATTTGACGGCAGAGGAGGTTGGTTTGAGAGGACTTCAGCTCCCAGTCCGGGGGGAGGATTTGCTTGATGCAGAGTTTGCAGACGACACGGGCTTATTTTTGCATGGCCAAGAGGCCAATCTTATTCGGGCAGAGCAGTCGCTCCAGGTTTTTAGTGCAGCTTCGGGAGCATTGATCAATTGGCGCAAGACAGTGGCCTTTTGGATCAGTAGTGCTCCCACTCCGGCATGGAGTCCGGACCCCGGTTTTAGATGGATTCCTTCCGGCACAGCAGTGCGGTATTTGGGATGCCAGATTGGCCTCGATTTGTCACCTGAGCAGCAGATTGCCCCGCTTCTTCTGAGCATTCGGAAGAAGCTATTGTATTGGAGTACAGCTCGACTATCCTTGGCTGGGAGGGTGGTGGTGGCAAATCAGGTGCTGTTAGCGACTATGTGGTACATTACGTCTTGCTGGATTTTCTCGAGCTCTTGCATCAGCCAGGTACAGAGGCTGATCAGGAACTTTCTGTGGTCTGGGCGGGACGGTCAGCCAGCCCGGGCAAAGGTTGCATGGGCAGTTATTACACTTCCGCTGGCTCAGGGCGGTTTGGGCATTATAGATCCAGTCGATCAGAGTAGAGCCTTATTGGGGAAGCTTATTGTTCGGGGGTTGCTTCCAGGGGCTGAGCCTTGGAAAGAGCTCCTCTTGCAGCGACTGCAGGCCCGGGCGCCTCCTGCAGGGGGTACTTGGGCACCAGAGATTCGCTGGATATTCATAGAGATGAGGAGGACAGGCCTCAGTAGAGGATGGGAGGACAGATTTGCTTTGAGTATCCTGCGAGCTTGGGAGCTACTGAGACCGGGGCTCTCTCAGCGGCCTCCGTCTTGTGTTGAGGAGCGGGCCAGGCAGCCGCTCATCTGGAGCCCAGCGGTTCGTACAGAGCAGGGTCATATGCTGGGTTCTCGGCCTCGTCTAGCCTGGGGACCTTTAGCGGCAGGCCCAGCTCGTAGTTTTGGAGACTGGCAGGCTTTCTGCAGTCTACCAGAGGAGACCCAGGTGGAGAGGCTGAGTCACTTCAGAGGGGGGTTGATTATGAGAGATGATATTCAGGAGGCACTTACAGAGGAGTGGTTCACACCTCTCGAGCCAGTGGCCCCACGGTGGATGGGTGCCTTCACACAGTTGGAGATCCTGATTGCTGTCCGAGCTAGCACTGAGGATGGCAGATGCCTCTATTATGAGATTCAGGATGAGGGCCGACTCCAGAGAGTGGAGGTGGAGTCGCCTTTGGTTGCAGAGTGCACCTTTCAGAGGATTCGGGTAGTGGCTGCCGCTTCTCGGAAGTGGCATATTGACCCCGACCCTGCTGACGTGCTCCCGGATTGGCGCATATGGGCATATGCAGCGCGCCCCTTGGCCCGGCTGCAGTGGGACCCCGGAGAGTACGAGTGGCATGATCCTTATGCATCCCTTGAGGCCACAGAGATCACATTTTTCCAGTATACTGTTCGGCTGGGACGGCATATCTTGACGGCGAGGAGGACGGTTTCTCCAGCGGCAGCGGGGCATTGGCGATTGCAGGGACTATCACAGGAGTTCCTGGAGGATTTCTGGGCTCGGCTCTGGGCTAGTCGACAGGCCCGCAGGATCTCAGCTTTTCAGTGGCTGGTCGCCCACAGGGGCTCAGCAGTTGGCACTTGGCTTGTTTACAGCGGTCTTCCGGCGGCCTGCGTCCGATGCGGCCACCCTATGGAGACACAGAGACATTGCCTTTGGGACTGCCCTCAGGCTCAGCAGATTTGGCTGCGGATGCTGCGTATTCTGGCCCCCCTCTCTCCAGAGGGTATGTTTACGTGGGGTGCCGCTGCTTGGTCGACTTCGTCAGGGCCTGCTATGGGCTATGAGATGGAGCAGGGCAGTCAGGCCATCAGATTTATTAGGGGCCAGCCTCGCCTGGTTCCGGCACCGGATTACTCGTCCGCCAGCTGGACACAGGAGAGGGATTTACGATGGGAGCTCCTCAGCAGCCTCACCATCTGGTTCACCTGGAGGGCCCGGTGCTTCACGGCCTTTGAGGGGAGATTGGAGCCACCAGCAGAGACTGTTCGAGGGATTTGGCAGGAGTTGATCCACACCCTGCGAGGACAGTACGACCGCATCCGGGGAGACTCGGATGAGGCGATCTTACGGCGCCAGGCCTTTCATACCACTTGGCGCTACGGCCCGTTCTACACCCTACACACGGGATCCCCCCGTTGGCACTACAGGCCACCTGTTTGGCTCTTTCCCCCCCCCATTGTATGATTTAGCCGTTCAGTCCTCTAGACTGATGTTTGTATTTTGCAGCACCTAGGGAGAGTCTCCCGGGCTGCCATGATGTATTCACTGCTCTTCTCTCTGTTAGGAGCAGGAGAGATCTCCTTTGTAGCCCTACGGGCGTTTTTTTTACATAACTAATGAAAGGATCTTTTCTCGGAAAAAAAAAAAAAAAAAAAAAAAAAGAGCTGCCCCCATCCTCGTCATCAGCATCATTATCATACTGAATCCGTCAATTCTCCAGTCGGTACCCAGCTTTTAGCAACCACCGGCACACCATACTGATGCAATAAAACTCCAGATCTCCAGCATTTTCTCCGGAATAAAAACACGTGCATATTCCAGCTTTTAACCAAACCACCCAGCCTGTACACTTGCCAGGGCATTCAGGGCCAATTTTATTCACACACCACACGCACCATATGTACACTGACCAAAAAACCCTCTCAGATTTTAGCCTGACATACTTTGCCCAACCCCTAGCCTGCTGAATCATTTATGATCAGCAGAAAGCATATGACCACGTTTCCCTCCATCAATTCTCTGAGCATCATACAGTGTAATCAACACATCTCTGTTCCAGGTGATCCAAGAAACACCGTCATCTTCCACAGGCATGTCTTGCCATCCCATATCCCACAACACAACATCAGAACCTCTCGAAACAAAGCTCCTGACATAGACACCATCCCGTCTCATCTCAATTCCAAAATCCCTGATATGATCAACACCAATATCGGAGAACCAGTGCAGCAACTCCTGCTGAGGGTAAAAATTGATGAAAGCCTCATCAAAAAAAACCTGTTGTGCCATAACACTTCCCTGTCCATCAGCATAAGAAGCCTCACCATCAAAACCAGCCACCACAGGCAAAACAAACTTCTCTTCAACAGGCACCATTGCCAAAGCATCCACCTCAGTCCCTGTATGCTCATCTTCATCCAGGTCACCAAGAGATTCATCCATTGCAGCATTCCTCTCATCCATAGCAGCAGCATCATTCAAAGCCTTCTTCTGCTTCTCTTTCTTCATAGCCTCAATTCTGATCATGGCTTTTTTAACATTTATGCACATTTGGTCATCCATCTCCAACTCAGGTTCCTCATCCTGTAGACTGTCTATTTCCCACTCACCCCATACAGGTTCATCATCCAAAGACTTAAAAGCAAGCTCTTTCACATCACAGGCATACCTTTGTTCAGAATCCACTTGTACCTCCTCGCATTCCTCATGTATGGCTTCTTCCTATTCAGCAACCTCATCACTAAGCACTTCCTCATCAATAACCACGGCATCCATCTCTGCATCCTCCTCACTCGATGAAGTATCCTCTGTTTCCTCACTAGTAGTGGTACTGGTCGTATCATCACTCGAATCAGCTTCACTCTCCTCTTCATCATTGACAGGCTTCTGGTTATCCATATTAAACTGCTTCTTATCCCCTCTCCTGTCATACAGAGTAATAACCCCTTTCCTCCAATCCTGAACAGCCTTCACTGCTCTCAGCCATGGTCTTCCCAAAATAATGGGGAATGCACCCATTCCTGCAGGCATAACATGACAATCCACAAGCACCTTCACATCAAAAGCTTCCAATTCTAATTCCTTAACCATACCTAAGCATTTGACTTTCTGATGATTAGCCAGCCGAATTCGGAATCCAGATGCTTCAGTAAAATTAAGACCAAGCCTCTCCACAGCTGCCAATGTGATCACACAAATCTATGCTCCACCATCTATGTATGCCTCTCCCAGATTCTTCCCTTTATACCAAACATTCACCACAGGACATATATCAGGTAACTCCTGGAAAGATAGAACAGTCACTATCCCTTTGGCCGGCTCCTTCTCTCTCGGGTTCACAAGTCTTTTCCACTGACGCTTCAAATTGGGAGCTAACTCTATCAATTGCCCAAAAGTAATGTTAGCCTTCCTTCCAGCCATATCCTCCTGCAAACTATAGCTATCCTGCCCACCCCCTAGTGGAAAATCAGTTACCTGAAACTTCCTACGAGACCTCCTCTTCTGCTTGACCTTCACATCTTCTCCTTCCTTCACTTTTCCTTTCTTCTTGCTGGGCCCTGCAGCATCCTTGCTTTCTCTCTCCTGTGGCATCCGTTTCCCCAAAGGCATCACATCTGCTTCTGCTTCCTTCGTCTTCTCAAGGGTGATCACATCTATCACCTTAGTTTTACCCTTCTCTTCAGCTGTAATTCCACTGGGACCTGCTTGATCCCTAATATCAATACCATAATCATTCGACCTGTCAGGTAGCTGTGAAGGTAGTGGGTACATGTCACCACCCATACGTTGAGGCTTATCACAATCTCTACTCAGATGACCTAGCTCACCACAATTCCAGCATGTAGGAATGAAATGACGGCCCCTACCGCGACCACGTCCATACCCTGCTTGTCCATCTCCCCCTTCATAATTATTACCACGACCTCTACCACGTCCACCACCTGTACTTCCCATTAAATTTAAGCTCAAATTCTTCATAAGATCAACCATCTGCTTCATATCCTGCCGCAATCCCTCATCAGAACTTGCAGAAACCATAGGTACTCCCTGACTAGCTTGAGGCATCATCTGCATTGCTTGACCTTCAGTGGGCTTCATCCTCTCCGTCACTGCATTCATAGGTGTAGCCTCCACTCTACGAATCTCTGGCTGTGCTACAACTGGAATCATCCCCAGCTGATTCATCCGCTGCAGTTTCCAATCTTTTGACTTAGCAATCTCCACCGCATCCTCAAAAGACCTGGGCTTCTTCAATTCCACTTTCCAGCGAATACTCCTTTTAAGTCCAGCTACAAACTTATTCTTCTTCATCATATCACGCGGCACCTGGTTTTCTCCCAAAGCCCTGCATAGAGTCTCCCATAGCAAAGAAAATTTCTTCATATAATCATCTATTGATTCAAACTCACCTTGTGTCAGAGCTTGCACCTCATGCCAAACCTTGTCGGGGTCTTCTACCTTCTTGAACCTGTTGCTAAGTGCTGTCTTTAATCCATCCTCAGTCATCTCAATGCGTGGAACAGCATCCCTTAACGACTCCTCATAAGCCCTGTACCAGGTCCTTGCATCCCCTTTCAAACAGATGCTCAACAGCCGCAACACCTGTATCTGCTCACTGATATGGTTGCTTATACATGCAACCTCCATCCTTTCCAAGAAATCTGCCACATCCTCATTCGGACCACCATAAAACTCTGGGTAAGACATCATCTTGACCCCCAAACTTCACTTCCAATCCCAAGCAAAAACCCAAAAACACCTTCCTTCAATCTCTCACTCTGGGGCATACACCCTCGTAAGAGAAATCCCTGAGCCACTCCTCAGTCACACAATGCCTGAGCAACTCCTCAGTGGCACAAACCTTGAGAAACTCCTCAGTGGGGGCACCAGAAGGATGTGAGGTGAAAAAAAGAAGAAAGAACCTGCCTCTATAGCTCTTCCACCTCCCAAACTTGGAAAAAACTACCACGAACGGGGCACCACCAGCCACCGGTTGGAACACTCTCTCAACATTCGCCACCCACCCACACCATAAGACAGCTCAAAACCACAATGAACAGATGATATATTCAGCAAACACACAACACCATACACACTGTATAAACACAGCAAATACACCAAAGACCAGGACTCTGGCCGGGATTTACTGCCAAGGGAATCACACCCTTGCGTCTGACGACCAAGCCTCTCTCTCCCGATCTCTGTAATCTCCAGAGGGCGCCCACACCAGCAACCCTTCTTCACTATCTCTGTAGCCTGGCTACTCTCTGTCTGCTGTTACCTGCCAATTGTCGTAGGCGAGCTCCACTGTCTCCAGCCCACACATCAGCACCACTTCTGCATCCAACACACACAAAAACCCAAGGCTCCCTCTCTGGTCAGCATCCACACACTGCCTGCAATCACCGCCCACACAAGACCAGCTACTCTCTCCAGAAGGCGCCCACACCAGCTAACCTTCACTCAGCAGCTCCCACTCTCTGTATGTCGTGACCAGCAGCTTCACCAACCCCAGAGCCTCGCACAATCCTCAACACCACAACCCACTGTTCACCGCAGCATCCCAGATACCTAGCCCAAGCCACATCACATGTACCCTTCCTCACAGCAGCCCTCTCTTACCCGTCATCACTTCAGAGCCACAGCAGCTCTCCACTTCCCTGTACACTGTTCCCAGTAGCCCTCATGGCTCCCAAGCTTCTTTTCTCTGCAGCAGCGCCACACATCAACCACACGGGCCTCTCACCCGTCGGCTTCCAGCTGTATCCACACGTCCCTGCAAACAGAGGCCGTCACCAAGAACCTGTGCTCCTCTGCGCTCCAAAAGGCCTGTAGCTAACCACAGCATCACACACGAGGCCCCAGACCTCTGCTGTTCTCTGCAGCAGCACCACTCTCCACATCTTTCACGCCAGCCACCTTACTGCAGCTAGCTCCCTCTCTTTTCCTTTGCACCCCCACGCCAGCTTCCAAAGGCGGCTCCTTCTCTGAAGACCTGCGGCTGGCTCTCCTCTCTCACGGCCCTTCCTCTTGTGTTGGCTGCCGGTCCCCTACACACAAAAGGCAGCCCTCAATCAACACCACTGGCGTCCCGTTTCAGCAAGGCGACGATCCTCCAGAGGGCGCCCACACCTGCGCCAGCCTCTGTCCTCTCTACTGCACCCAGCTCGCTGCAGCTACGCTCTGAGTGAAGGCGACCCAGCAGCTCTCCTCTTAGTAAGGGCCAGCCCCTTTACAGCACCCAGCTCCCTTCAAGCGCCTACAGCAAGGCGATCTCCTCACTGCGCTACAGCTGGCTCCAACTTGTCTGGCACACGGTGGCCCCTCTAGCTCACTCTGCAGCAAGCGCCCCCCACAGACACACAATCCCAACTCGCCTCTCCCTTCTTTTTGTCAGCAAGGCGACGACCCACCCCTTCTCGAAGATCTGCTGCTGGCCGCCACCTTTTCCTTCCATGTGGCCTTCTAATTTGGCCATATTATATATATTATTATTTTTTTTAAAAGCCCCCAAACACAAAATGATGGCCACCCTCAAATAATAAAAGAGCCCCTTCTCCTTGCACTTCGGATCCTCACGCCGCGGCCATAATTTTCCAAAATAAGAGCGAGAGCTGCCCCCATCCTCGTCATCAGCATCATTATCATACTGAATCCGTCAATTCTCCAGTCGGTACCCAGCTTTTAGCAACCACCGGCACACCATACTGATGCAATAAAACTCCAGATCTCCAGCATTTTCTCCGGAATAAAAACACGTGCATATTCCAGCTTTTAACCAAACCACCCAGCCTGTACACTTGCCAGGGCATTTAGGGCCAATTTTATTCACACACCACACGCACCATATGTACACTGACCAAAAAAACCTCTCAGATTTTAGCCTGACACATGGATCTACCTGATATACATTTTTCACTATTTTCTAGTATTTTCTACTCAGTATCATCTCGGAGTCTTACAGTTATGTTCTTATAACTGTAGGACAATCAGTTTGTACTTTTTAGTCTCATTTAGTTGTTCTCTTTGATGAGACACCAACTTCAGATGTACTCTCAGTTTTGGTCTCATAGGCCATTATGGCCTCTTAGAGACGTTAATATATCATTTCATTTCATCTCTCTCTTTTTTCGTGAAATAGTGTTTTATATTATATGTAAAAATGTACATCAGCCACATGGCTCACACAGAACCTATGGCCCCAAAAAAACCCCCACAAAAGATCCTCTAAAGGATCATGAGCATGCAAACCTGTACACTAATAAGAAAGCCTCCTAGCCAAATAAGCATCCCAGATAAAAGCATCAAAGATGAGCCAGCCGAGCCGCCGTAGACCATAACGAAATAACATTTGCATCCAGTAGCTGAGCTGAGAGAAGAGAAGAAAACTGCCAAAGCAGCAAACCGCGGATACGTAGAATGTGCCCATGTATTCCAGACAAGGAATCAAAGATGAACCCATTCCGTGTAGTCCAAATATGCCAAAGTCCTGTCCATCTAAGGAAATGGAATATCACAAGGTGACTGTCCGAAGTAATGACTTGAGGACAAATCCCAAATATCCACTGATGAGCCGAAACAGTAGACCTCTCTACTGCCTCCCAAACGCGAGAGACAAAAGACCAAATCTGACGGGCCACTCGACAACTCATGAACAGATGCATAACTGTTTCAGTGCATGTCGTGCAGAAGAAGCAAGAGGCCAATGTAATTTTACGACGGCTGAGCTGATCCTGTGTAGGTAACCCTCCCACCAACATCCTCCAAATGAAAACCTTACCTTGGTAAGGGAGTTTAGACTGCCAACCACGCATAAGAGTTTTCTGCCACCATGATTTAGATTTGTGCAATCCCCACACCTTATTGGCCTTGGCTGAAACCCAATCTTTCTCTGATACGAATTTATGATAGACCTGGTTAGCACAAAGTGATTTCAAGTCACCAGATTTACATAGTGCCTAATCAAGCCAAGGCTGATCTGCAAATGGCCGAGGCAATGGAGTAAAAGGCTCAACTGCATGCATGATGTCAACCCATAGTGGCTGAAATGTCCGAGGAACCCTAAAGTGCTGCCGAATACGACGAAACGAATATGGCCTGTCACGACCAGGTATCATAGCATCTCGGATGCTAACCAAGCCTAACTTGACCATGCGGTTGAGTCATATGCGTGAAGCATCTCTGTCTGGCCAAACAATGACACGCGACTCCACAAATGTTTCGAACTGCAAAGAGTTCAAAAGTAGTCTTTCATGACCAGGATCCCACCGAGCCAATAGTAGAACTTCATGCCAAGAAAGGAGAATATGCGATAAAATGTGAGATGAGCGAATATGGACAGGATGAGCCGCATTCACAATGTCCCACCATGAAGCCTGCACACGTGTCCGTCCATGTGACAATCCCTCCAACTCAATCAAGTCACGAGCCATGAATACCCAAGGCTGCTCCTGCAAACACATATCCTGAAAAAGCGCCCACCTACGCGCCACCATATGCAAGCGGACATCGAGTAAAGCAGACCCACCCATTCTTTTGGGTGTCGTAATGTGATTCCAAGCTATCCATATTTGACCCATAATATTTCCTTGCCTCTTCCACAGCATAAACCGAATGGGAGCAACCAAACGGAGAAGAGATTTGTGCGTCCAAGGTAGCAAAGGCAAAAAATAGGAAATCATGCTAAGCATAATAACCTGAGCTACCTTAACCCTCACGTGCATAGGCCACCCTTGAGCTTTCCAATACACAAATTTATCCGAGATCCGAGCAGAAATCCAAGCAAGAAGCCCTTGGGGGTCCACATCCACACCCACCGGATACCCAAGATGACGAACAATGTTTCCTGTATGCACCACACAGCCTTGCCACCCTAATGCCTCAAGATCAAATTCCGTGCATACAATGAGGGCTGATTTTGTTGAATTTATTTTCAGCCCAGAAGCCAAATCAAAATTATTCCAAGCTTTTTTTTCTTTTTTTTTTTCTTTTTTTTTTCGGAGAAAATATCCTTTCATTAGTTATAAAAAACGCCCATAGGGCTACAAAAGATCCTCTCCTAGTCACAAGAAAAACAGAGCAGAGAACAAAGCAAGGCAGCCAGGGAGACTCTCCCTAGGTGCTGAAAAGTACAAGTATCGGTACAAAGAACTGAATGGCTATATCATACAATAGGAGGAGGGAAAAGCCAAACAGGTGGCCTATAGTGCCAGCGGGGGGACCCCGCGTGTAGGGTATAGAAGGGGCCGCTGCGCTAGGTGGTGTGAAAGGCCTGGCGCCGCAAGATCGCCTCATCCGCCGAGTCGCCGAGTCGCCGGTCATACTGTCCTCGCAAGGTGTGGATCAACTCCTGCCAAATCCCCCGAACAGTCTCTGCTGGTGGCTCCAGTCTCCCCTCAAAGGCCCTGAAACACCGGGCCTTCCAGGTGAACCAAATGGTGATGCTGCTGAGGAGCTCCCATCGTAGATCCCTCTCCTGTGTCCAGCTGGCGGACGAGAAATCCGATGAAGGAACAAGGCGAGGCTGGCCCCTAATGAATCTGATGGCCTCGCTGTCCTGCTCCGTCTCATAGCCCATAGCAGCCCTGACGAAGTCGACCAAGCAGCGGCACCCCACGTATACGTACCCTTTGGAGAGAGGGGGGGCAGAATACGCAGCATCCGCAGCATCCGCAGCCAAATCTGCTGCGCCTAAGAGCAATCCCAAAGGCGATGTCTCTGTGTCTCCATAGGGTGGCCGCATCGGACACAGGCCGCCGGAAGACCGCTGTAGACAAGCCAGGTGCCAACTGCTGAGCCCCTGTGGGCGACCAGCCACTGGAAAGTCGAGATCCTGCGGGCCTGTCGACTAGCCCAAAGCCGGGCCCAAAAATCCTCCAGAAACTCTTGTGAGAGTCTCTGTAGCCGCCAGTGCCCCGCTGCAGCTGGAGAGACCATCCTCCTCGCCGTCAAAATATGCCGTCCCAACCGAACAGTATACTGAAAAAAGGTAATCTCTGTGGCCTCAAGGAATGCATAAGGATCATGCCACTCGTACTCACCAGGGTCCCATTGGGAGCCGGGCCAAGGGGCGCGCTGCATATGCCCATATACGCCAATCCGGGAGCACATCTGCAGGTTCTGGGTCAATATGCCACTTCCGAGAAGCGGCGGCCACTACCCGTATCCTCTGAAAGGTGCACTCTGCAACCAGAGGCGACTCCACCTCCACTCTCTGAAGTCTACCCTCATCCTGAATCTCATAGTAGAGGCATCTGCCATCCTCAGTGCAAGCTCTGACAGCAATCAGGATCTCCAACTGTGTAAAGGCTCCCATCCACCGTGGGGCCACTAGCTCGATAGGCATGAACCACTCCTTTGTGAGTGCCTCCTGAATGTCATCCCTCATAATCAACCCCCCTCTGAAGTGACTCAGCCTCTCCACCTGGATCTCCTCTGGTAGACTGCAGAAGGCCTGCCAGTCTCCAAAGCTACGTGCTGGGCCTGCCGCGCGAAAGGTCCCCAGGCTAGACGAGGCCGAGAACCCAGCATATGACCCTGCACTGTGCGAACCGCTGGGCTCCAGATGAGCGGCTGTCTGGCCCGCTCCTCAACACAAGAAGGAGGTCGCTGAGAGAGCCCCGATCTCAGCAGCTCCCAAGCTCTCAGGATGCTCAAGGCAAATCTGTCCTCCCATCCTCTACTGAGGCCTGTCCTCCTCATCTCTATGAAGATCCATCGAATCTCTGGTGCCCAAGTGCCCCCAGCTGGGGGAGCCCGAGCCTGCAGCCGCTGCAAGAGAAGCTCTTTCCAAGGCTCAGCGCGCCTGGAAGCAGCCCCCGAACAATAAGCTTCCCCAATAAGGCTCTACTCTGATCGACTGGATCTATAATGCCCAAGCCTCCCTGAGCCAGCGGAAGTGTAATAACTGCCCATGCAACCTTTGCCCGAGCTGGCTGACCGTCCCGCCCAGACCAAAGAAAGTTCCTGATCAGCCTCTGTACCTGGCTGATGCAAGAGCTCGAGAAGATCCAGCAAGACGTAATGTACCACATGGTCGCTAACAGCACCTGATTTGCCACCACCACCCTCCCGGCCAAGGATAGTCAACCTGTACTCCAATACAAAAGCTTCTACGGAATGCTCAGAAGAAGCGGGGCAATCTGCTACTCAGGTGACAAATCTAGTCCAATCTGGCATCCCAAATACCGCACTGCTGTGCCGCCAGGAGGAATCCATCTAAAACTGGGGTCCGAGCTCCATGCCGGAGTGGGAGCGCTATTGATCCAAAAGGCCACTGTCTTGCACCAATTGATCAATGCTCCTGAAGCTGCACTAAAAGCCTGGAGCGACTGCTCTGCCCGAAGAAGATTGGCCTCCTGGCCATGCAAAAATAAGCCCGTGTCGTCAGCAAACTCAGCATCGAGCAGGTCCTCCCCCCGAACTGGGAGCTGGAGTCCTCTCAAACCAACCTCCTTTGCCGTCAAATACATGCTCATGGCCTCTGCAAAGAAGAGAAAAAGAAAAGGGGCGAGGGGACACCCCTGACGGACTGATCTGGTCAGCTCAAAACTCGGCCCCCGTCCTCCTGCAATCAACACCTGGCTGCGAGCTATGGAATACAGAGCCGCCACCCCTCTAATTCAACCTGGCTCAAAGCCCAGGCGAAGCATAGTGCCCTCTAAGAAACCCCAATCGACTCTATCGTATGCCTTCTCAAAATCGAGAAGCATCACGACCAAGTCCTCACCAAGAAATCTAGCTCGGGCCGTCGCCTCCCAAAAGGTGAAAATGTTGTCAAGGATACTACGCTCCTTGACGAATCCTGTCTGGGTAGCATGAATCAACTCCCCCAGGAAGGGCTGGATCCTCAAACTCAAGGCCTTTGCTAAGACCTTGTAGACAGTATTGAGGATTGTAATAGGTCTCCAATGCCGATTATCATCTGATACTCCCTCCCCCTTGGGGATAAGAAAGATCAAGCCCTCTAAAAAGCTTTGTGGCATCACCCCAGTGTCCAAAACATACTGAAAGCCCCTGCGGAGGCCTGGCCCCAAAAGGTCCCAATAGCGCATAAAAAAGGAAAGCGTCAGCCCGTCCTCCCCTGGGCAACTATGGCGCGGCAAGACCCTCAAGGCCTTAGCAAGATCAACCTCTGAAAGAGACGCACCAAGAACTGTACGCATACGATCTATGACCCTCCTCTGCACATGGGCCCACACAGTCTGTCTGTAAGCATCCCGAGCCTCAGTGGCTGGCTCCGCTGAAAGCAGGTCTCTATAGAACCCAGTGGCAATGGCTTTGATCTCCCCGGGCTCGGTAGCTACAGACCCGTCCGGCCTCCCAAGCTGACGGACTCTTGCTCGAGCATGGCGGGGTCCAGTAATCTCAAAAAACTCCCCAGTCACTCTATCCCCAAGCTGCGTCCACTGAGAGGCCTGGCGACGATAGTGAAACTCATGTCTCTGCTCCTCTGCCTCTCTAACCTCCTGGCGTACCTGGCTCAGCTGGGACGCCACCCACTCACATGCAGCTTTGCTGCTCCTGGAGGCGCTGAAGCGAAGCAAGGCTGCGTCTCAGCCGATGCTCCCGCTTGCGAATCTCTCCCAGCCGTGTCAAAGCTACAGCGTGCAGAAAAGAGCTAAGCTCGATGAGTCCCTGGGCACACTGGCCTGCTGCATCTTGGTCAGAGCACTGACTATCATGCCAAATCCTCTCAATGTCCTCGGCGAGACTAGGATCTGTAAGTATCCTCTCTGGGATCCTCAACTGCAAGCTGGGCTCCCGTGTCCTCTCCTCAAGTGTCAAAATAACTGGCGCATGATCTGAAAATGAGGTGCCAGCAAGAATGCCGACGGAGCCCCCTCGCTCCCCCAACCAATCGCCCACATAAAAGCGATCAATCCGAGATAGATTAGTCCCTCCCTGCCGGCGATCCGACCGAGAGAAACTAAGACTGTCCTGAGACCGGGAGAAAGCCCCATGCTGCCATGCATCAGTGATCCTCAATGTCATACAAAACCGGTCCCAAGCTGCAAGCTCCGTGCCGTGCACTGTAACATGACTGCCTCCCACCCTATCTGCCGGGTCCTCAAGCATGTTGAAGTCTCCCCCAACACACCAATGTGCGGCCTCTGGTAATGCATCTGTAACCTGAGTCCAGAACTCTGCTCTGGCACTAGCATGATTGGGCGCATAGATGTTGAGCACACCCAATAGCTCATCATGCATCCTCAGAATGACATACTGTGCTCTACCAGGCACAATGATCCCTCGATCCACAATGGCCTGCCGCCATGCATCTGCAATAACCATGCATACTCCTCCCTGTCCTCCCAAAGGACCAAACCCTGCAGACCAGAAAGTGTCCCATCTACCAGGCATCACCGAACCATATCTCCGGATCCTGCTCTCACCCAAGTGATGCTCCTGCATCATCAGAATGTCAATGCTGCCACCAACCAGGCATCTCTGTAGCTCCTGCCTCAAGCAGCCTCGATAGCGTATAAAGTGTGCTCCGCCAAGGCCCTGTACATTCCATGAGATGATCCTCATGGATGTCCTACTGAGGTGGAGGCTGTCTCAGCCGTACGGCGGGCCTTCGCAAGCGGCTCGGATGGAGAATAGTCCCCATCCGAGCGGCTGCGAATCTGCCCACCCGGTGTACTGCAAGAATCACGGATCAGGCGCCAGTGGCTGTGTCCCGTGTGGCGACTGCCTCCCGCTCAGACAGAGCAACCTCGTGTATACATACATATCCAAGGTCGCGTGCTAAGTCTGCCACTATGCGAACGACCAAATGACGAATCCCTGAGGCATCCACACTCCCGGGATCCAAGAAAAAATGAGCCAACTCCCATAGTCGGCCTATCACATCTGTCACCTCCAGATCGCTCACATGATGAGAAAACTCAACTGCCTGAGTCTTCAAAGTGCTAAGAGCGAGCTCCAGAGTCCACTCCCGGTCGCATGGACCACATAGAGGGAACGAGAAGGCCACCGCTGAATCAAATGCCTCCTCCCCACAGACCGGAGGAATCACTACATGAACTCTGATGGGTGTTGGCTCATGGGGGGCCTCTGCTCCAAAAAGCCATGTGAAGGCGTAATCAAAAGCCTCCGAGCGCTGTCTAGTGCCAAGGCGACTCAACCGACTGCAGATAGATGATATCTGTGAAGCCCGAATCGGCATGGTAAGTCTCCTCTGCGGTGCTCGAGCAAGGTCGGTGCTCAGAGCCCTCCGGACTGTAGGTGAATGCCAGGGGACTGCCAGGGCCTCCCGGGGAGCTGATGCGGGCGAGGGGGGGGGGGGGGAGGGGGGGGCGAGGGGGGTGGAGAAGGAGCCGCTGCCGAAACCGGAGCGGGGACGGGAGGAGGCGAAGGTGGAAGCGAGGCGGTAGGGGGGGACGGGGGTGGGGGGGGTGGGGGGGGGGTGAAGGAGGGGGTGCTGGCATCTCCTGGTCCTCAGTTGTCGCAGGGGTCTCCTCCTGGAGGGGAGCAAAGCTGTTCCTCACGGGAACCCAGTGATGCTGAGACTGTGGCTGCTGCTGCAGCGGTCTCTGGGCGTGCTGCTGTGGCTGTCTCCCTCGACGGCGCCCCTGTCCAGGCTGCCACTCCGAGGTCTCTGTGGCCTGAGCAGGTGTCCCGGAGGCTGCCTGCCGAGCCGCATCTGTGGGCGGGCCATCAGGGGCCTGCTGCTGCGGTGAGGGTCGGGGTCTCCTGCGAGGGTAGGCCTTGGCCAGATGACCGACCTGCCTGCAAATGAAGCACTGGTTCGGGAGCCCTGAGAACTCCACTCTCTCTGATCAATCCATCCCCCCCCCCTATCCTAGGTAGCTGAATGACCTTCGAAAGGGAGGAGATGTCAGACACCAAAACTCTGACCGAAGGTAGCCCAGCTGCTCTGGCCACCACGGAAGCTGCTGTGGGGCCAGTCTCTAGTACCGAACCCACCAATGCTCCTAGCCTAGAGAGGAGTGGAAGATACTCCCGGCGGAGTCCAGGGAAGCAAACTGTAACATGGAAAAGGCGCTCTCCCTGCTCGGCCGCTGCTGGGTCAAAGCCATGCTGCCAAGGTTTGAAGAAAGCCCGAGCACCCCTGATGTCAAGGGGACTCATGGCTAGGACCTTGGCCACGCTCTGGGCGGTCTCGAACTCGATTTGGTAATGTCCACGGTCTAGTAGCTGAACGTCCAGGATCTTGCCCACATCTGCAAGAAGGCGGGCCTGGAGAAGATCCCGGATCTCCCCTCTGCTGGGGCGAGTGCCGACTATATGGCAGATGGTGGAATGAGCCTGGAGGCGTTCCACCTCTGCGGCGGCGGGGCTCGCTTCCTCTTTTGGCGAAAGAGAAAGCCTGATGGGGGTGTCCTCAGGGGCGGGCGAGGGGGCTGCGGGGGAGTCCCTCTGAGGCGGGGTGGGAGGAGCCTCCATCAGAGTCTGAAGCTATGTCGAAGGCGGAGTGAATGCGGAGAGCTTGCAAGAAGAAGGCGGAAGGCAAAAAGGAAGAAAACCCCAGGGGGGACAGAAAATCAGAAAAGGAAAAAAGGCAAAAACCCCTAGGGGGGAGGCGGCGGCAGCAGCGCGAACAAGGGGGGGCGGGGGGAAGAAAAGGCGACGGCGGCTAAAGGGGGGGCGGGGCGCTGAAGACAGACGGGGGGGGGGGGGGGGCGAAGGGGGGGAGCTGGAGTAGGGGGCGGCGATGCAGCAGCGCTGGGGCGCGCAGAACAGCCAGGCGGGCAAACGCGAGGGCAGGTGGGGGACGGGGGAGCAGCGCGAAGGCGGGAAAAAAAAGGGGGGCGAGGGCGTGCAGTCAGCGCGAGCAGGGGGGGCGAGCGAGAGCTTCAGCGAGCCTTTTACAAATTATTCCAAGCTTCCATTGCTCGATCTATATTGGCTTTTTCGGCCCTGAGAAACATAAAAGTGTCATCCGCAAGGGCTTGAGCAACCAATTGCTTGTCATGAGGGAGATGCAAACCAACCACTTCAAAATGCTATGCCATAGCATCTAGGCGAGATAACATAGGATGAGTGGCAATGGCAAAGAAAAGAGGGCTAAGAGGACAGCCCTGCCGGAGAGAACGGGTGAGAGAAATACCATCCGAAAGTCCTCCATTGAGCATAATCCGCGTGACAGAGCTAGAGCCAAGTAAATGCACCAAATTAGCCATTTTGGGACCAAAGCCCATGGCTGTCATTAACTGAGAAAGGAAAGACCAGTTGACATGATCAAAAGCTTTTTCAAGATCCAGCTGCACCATCACAATCTCTTGCTTCTTTGCCTTGGCATAATCCACTCCAATTTGAACATTAAGAATATTATGCAAAATATTCCTACCATGCAAAAATCCATATTGATATGGATGAATAAGAGTAGGAAGCACCTTCTGCAAGCGATTGGCAAAAATCTTTGTAAAGATTTTATACATAATACCCATAAATGAGATCGGGCACCATTGAGCCAAAGAAGTAGGCTAAGGGACTTTGGGCAACAAACGAAGTATGCCCAACTTCCAATCGGTAGGCATATTTCCCTCATCGCAAACCCTTTGACAAATAAGCGTCAAAGGCTCTGCAAGAGCTGATCAGCATATTTTCGGAAAAACTCATTTGTCAAACCATCCCAACGAGGGCTCTTTCTCATGGGAAGTTTGGAGAGCACAGCTTCCACTTCCCCTTGAGTAACAGGAGCATCAAGCTGAACCGCCACATCAGGGTCAACTTGATATCGTACTTCAGCAAACAATGACTCCCTTGCAGCCAGGACAACCGGCGAGACATCCTCTCGAGGGGCAAGCAAATCTTCATAAAACCTGATGCAATGCTGAATAACCTCAGAAGGTTGAGTAACAAGGTTGCCTTGGGCATCCATCAGCCTAACAATATTCTCACGCATATGTTTTTGATGCAACTTATCATAGAAGCGATGAGATTGACAGTTAGCATCCCGCAAAGCATCAAGACGTGTAAGTAGTTTAAAGCGAACATATTGTGCTTCCTGCACCCTAGATAGCTCCCTTTTCAGCCATTCTATGGCATCCACAACTTCAGCATCCATAGAGTCAGTAAACATGAACGCCTGCAAGCCCTTTAAAAGCGACTCAAGAAGAGCCACATGCTGTTTTTGTATAGAGGGATTAGCAAGACCATAATGCTGCGCCAATTTCCGAGTGTTGGTAAGGAACACTGGCCAAGCATGATAATCAGCCATGGACACTCTTGTGGAGAAATGTCGTATCAACTGACGCATATAAATATCAAAAACTTCATGCTCCAAAAAAGTGTGATTTAAGCGCAAAGGCAAGCGTCCCAACAAGCCTTTATATGCATCCACAGGATGATAGACCATTTCAAACACAAGCGGCCAATGATCCGACAAAACGTGTTGCTGATCAACCATCATAGTAAGAACCTCTGGCAAAAAGAGATCTTGATGTAAAATATACATCCTATCCAATCTAGCATAAGTGCCCTGAAACTGTTGTGAGGCATAAGTGTAACCTCTTTCATCTAGATGCAACCAAGACCACATGTCTTGTTTTAGCGACCTTGCTGCAAAAGCTTCCCACGCCATTCTCTCCAGGCCATCCATTACAGAATGAGGCGACGTGGCTTGCTCCCAAGAGACACACATATTAAAGTCTCCATTCACAAAGCCAGGATGAGAGATTGAAAGAGCACACAAGTCATTCCACAGCAAACAACGTGCACGAGCATTATTTGGAGCATACACCCCTAACAACCATAAAGGCGTATCATTCCAAACAATCTGTATCACTAGAAATCTTCCATGAACATCTTGAATCACAAGAGAAGGCTGAAACTGCGAACGAACAACAAACATAACACCTGACTGCGAAGCAGGATGTCCGCTGTAGAAAGCATGAAACCCCTTTTATACATAGGCTTTGCCAACCAACTTATGCTGCTTATGTTCAACTGCACACAAAACATCCCAACCATGACAAGAAGTTGTACGCCAAAGCCTGAACTGCTTTTGGCGCGAAGAAATACCCTTTACATTCCATTGTACAATTTTCATAAGCCTTCCCAGAAAAGGAATCAACGAGGCCGTGTACTAGGCCGAGGACAATCTGCCAAATCACGAACCTTTTGAAGCATTGCATTTTTAGACATGGTATTTGTGATCTGAGACTGCCCTTGGAGTTCCCGAGCACGTGCCGAAGGGTAATGACTATCCCATGGCGAGATGACCTCACCCTTCGAACCAAACATAAGAGGCAATTGTTGTTGTGCTTCTTTTGTTAGGCGACTTCTAATAGGATAGCGTTCTACTCTATCCACCCCAAGAGCCCCTGTACCCTGAGAAAGTTGGCCTCCCGGCCTCTCAATCCTGGTTTGTTGCTGGGCACCTGAACCCAAAGGGCGACGAGCATATGTATGTAAGGGCCACTGATGAGTACACAAAGGCCCCCGCCAAACAGCATCTGAGAAATCTCCCCGCGGGGCAACAAATCGTGTCTTTTTACCACGTACTTCCATCCATGGCTGCTCAACCTGAGAAGGTACCTCAGAACTTTCCTCTGCATTCTCTCCAACATTCACCAGAGTGTAGCTTGCATCAACATCAAGCCTTTGACGTTTTTGTTGCTCCGAGGCATCTGAAGCATAACCCACATCCTTCTCGATCATCTCCTCAATAAGATCCATGTTAAGGCTATTGGCAGCCATGCCACCAACAGCAGCAGCCGGGTCATCCAAATCCATGTACAAAAGCAAAGAAAACCCAGTCTCTCTCCCTCTCTCTCTCTCTCTCTCTCTCTCTTCTTCTCTCCCGCTGCCTGTTCTTTGCCTGCTCCTTTCAAACATTCCCTCCCTCTACAATGGGAGGGTCTGTAGATGACAAAATCAGCCAGCTTGATCATATCCTTAGGGATCTTATCAAGGACCAGAAGAAGACATTGGACAGCACCATCACCGCCATCAAGAAGGACTTATTGACACGCATGGGGAAGCTGGAGGCCGAAGCAGAAATATGGAAGGAAGAGAAGCTTACCATGCAAGAGGAGTGGGAGAAGGAAAAGCTCGCCATGCAGGAGGAAATCAACCTTTTGAAGGGCGAAGTGGCATCCTTACGCGATCGTCCACGGGAGGAAGGAGAGACTCTTGAGGTGGACAAAGAGGCGATCAAAGAAGAGATCACCAAAACCCTCACCCACACAATCGAGGGGAAAATGGAGGCGGCCCGCGAAGGATGGGTAGAAGTGATGAAGAAGAACATCAAAAAGGAGGTGCAAGAAGATGTACAAGTGATGAAGAAGAACATCAAGAAGGAGGTACAAGAAGATGTACACATGATGCAGTCTACTCTTGATGAAGAGAAGATGCGACGGATCCGGCGCCTCAACATCCGAGTCACAGGGATACCAGAGAGCACTACCTCCACGCCCGAGATTGACGGGCGGAACCTATGTACCAAGCTAGGACTAAAGGAGGATGAGCCGATCCCATTCACTAGAGTATGGAGGACAACCCCAAAGGACTCCACCAAAGGCAAGGCCTTAGTGCTACAATTCCCGGATGAGGAGAGTAGGATGAGCTTTATGAGAAGACGGGCTATCTTGAGGAGCTTGCCAAGGGACCCCATCTACTTCGATGATGACCTCACATGGATGCAACTAGAGCATAGAAGATTATGCATGCCGAAGATCAAGGCGGCACGCAAAGAAGGGAAGAAGGCACATTATAGGGATGGTCACATCTACATTGATGGGAAGAGGGTCGAATAGCGCCATCTGGCCTATGAGACATGGAGGAAACAACATGAGGACAAAGAGATACACATAGCAATCTGGAACTGTAATGGAGTCCTATGGACACATCCAGGGAGACTTGAGGAGGTGATGGAGGGCCGGGATATCATCTTGTTGACAGAGACACATGAGAGCCCGGAGAGGGGCTTACCACGGGTTGAGGGTTATCAGTGGGAGTCAGCTCACCGACAGGGGATGAGACAGGCCACCTCCCGAGGTTCAGGGGGTATTGCAGTGCTTTTCAGGCATGGGTTACATGAGCATGTTCGAGTCGTAGCACGAGACTCGGAGGCGAGATACATGTGGATTAGCTTACGCCTCTCGGCGACCAGATGGATTTATATCGCCCTTTGCTACTTTCCTCCGAAGGGGTCGCGGTTTGCCACCACCGAGGAGCCGGGTGGAGGAGAGGCTAGTGAGTCTCCATACTCTGTCTTATCTGAGGAGATCTTACACTATTCGACACTGGGAGAAGTCTTCTTGATGGGGGACTTCAATGCACGGACTCAGAGCAGACAGTGCGAGATCTATGACTTTGAGGATCCCTCGAGACTAGAGCCGCTAGCTACAGAGGATACAGGGACCACTCGGATCTCCGCTGATGGAGGAGCTGACAGCACTGGATATGGGCAACATCTGTTGGAGCTTGGGGCCCGACACCATCTCGTTATTTATAATGGGATGACTCAGTGGCCAGATTCAGGTGGGTTGACTTGCTTTCCAGTGGGAGGCGGCAGTAGTACAGTGGATTATGTGATGGGATCCCGGGAGGCAGCAGATATGATGTCTCACTTCACCGTACCACCATGCCCCATTGGGGCGGATCATACATACCTATCCCTCACTTTCAGGAGCTTATTGGAGACCCACCCACCCATCATACAGCCACCACGCACTATTTTTCACTTCACTCAGGATCTAGCCGAGGTGTACGACTATCATGTTCATGATCAGCTATTTGCCTTAGATCCATCGGCACCCATGGCCATGCTCACCTCCCAGCTCTCACATGTACTTCACTCCGCAGCCGCGAGGAGTTTCCCATACCACATACAGACAGGACGGCCACCTACATCTGGGAGCATGCCCCAGAACCGATGGTATGATGATGAGTGCAGAAACCTTTACCGCAGTCTCCGAGTGCAGAGGGCTCGCGGAGAGATCACCCGGAGGGAGGCAGGCAGGAGGATGCATACTCTCACCCGCCGTAAGCGGCGAGCTTATGAGGAGGCTCAGTACTGGGACACATATCACATGCTCATGAGCAGAGATGCTGCTGCTGCTTGGAGGAGACTCAGAGAGCCCCGTCCTCCCACACCTATTGCCGATCCTCAGACCTGGCAGACATATGCAGAGAGACTTTATGATGTGCCTGCACAGCCCCCTATACCACAGCCCACAGAGCCATGCCCCACAGTCTCCACCTTCTTCACCCCACCTATGGTTAGGAGGGCCATATGCCGACTCCAACATGGACGGGCAACAGATCATACAGGATTACAGGGAGAGCATCTCATCTATGCTATTGATACATTGGCACCATTTCTTGCTCATCTCTTCAACAGAGCTCTGTCCGAGGGGTTTCCGGCTGAGTGGACGATGCACACTATTGTGCCGATCCATAAAGCGGGAGATGTACTAGACCCCGGGAACTACAGGACCATCATGATTGGCCATATATTGGCCAAACTATACGGGGCAGTTTTGGAGGCAGAGCTGAGCACTCATGCAGAGGTTGGGAGATTGAGAGCAGCAGGCCAGGCAGGCTTCCGTCGAGCCTTCTCGACCATCGACCACATTTTTACATTGAGGTGTCTGATTGATCAGGCCAAGGCACGGAGGCAACGGCTCTATTGTTGCTTTGTGGATTTCCGCAAGGCATTTGATACTGTGCCCAGAGAGCGCCTCTTTCGGCGACTACAGACACTAGGCATACCTTCAGACATGATGTGGGGCATATACAGGCTATATGAGCAGGTCTTTGGGAGAGTCCGATGCCCAGGAGGCTTGTCCGACACAGTTGCTAGCACCATTGGTGTGAAGCAGGGGTGCCCGCTCTCCCCCATGCTCTTTGGGCTCTATATTGATGAGGTGGTCGACTACATCACACAGGGAGGAGGCTCTGGGGTTGAGCTATCAGGTATTACTGTCCATGTTATGCTTTATGCTGATGACATCATCTTGGTATCCGATACGCAGGTTGGGCTTCAAAGACACCTTGTGGCTCTTGATGACTTCTGCGCACAGCAGGGGCTCACAGTGAACCTTGGGAAAACCAAGGTTATGATCTTCCACACTTCACCCGCTGTCAGGAGCCACACTACTCTCACATTAGCAGGAGGGCGCGTCGAGGTGGTGAGCTCTTATGTTTACCTTGGCATCACATTTACTAGCTCAGCTGGACGCTTCTCCATGGCTCAGGCAGTCCGAGACAGAGTGACCCGGGGGTATGCAGCTCTTGCTGGACTTGAGCGTCAGTGTTATCAGGCACATTTTCAGGAACCCCGCACGAAGGGGTGGCTCTTTGATACATTAGTGACACCAGCCTTGATGTATGCAGCAGCGGTTTGGGCACCAGGGCTTGCAGCCTCCACATGGGTACAGCTGGAGAGACCACAGATCTTGATGCTCTCGAGGATGATACGCAGCAAACCATCCGTCCCGCACGACATTGTTCGAGCTGAGTTTGCTGCACCACCTATGGCAGTGGAGGCATTGTTCCAGACGATCTCCTTTATATACAGGATGAGGGACATGCCCATGGAGAGATTATCCCGCCGAGCTTTTGAGGCATCCAGACAGCTGGCCGAGGCTGGACACACTGGATCTTGGTATGCACAGATGCTACAGTGGTTCTCACATCATGGTATAGACCTTGAGCGGTTGCCACCTTTTCAGTATGATCAGTCTGCTCCACGGGGTTACCTCTCTCTCAATGAGAGGAACAGAGTGATGAGACAGGACATATGGCAGCACTACATACAGGAGACATGGATAGCACCAGAGAGCCCACTACCACCGAAGATGCTGTACTACAGAGACCACTTTATGAGCATCTCAGGGGATGGGTTTATACATCGACCGCGGTACATGGATGTATACATGCCACACAGCTCTCGCGTTGCTATTGGACAGCTACGAGTCTCATCACATCAGCTAGAGATAGAGGCTGGGAGAGCGGCACGGGTTCCTAGAGCTGAGCGGATATGCAGATTGTGCCGCGAGGAGGTGGAGACTGAGGATCACTTTGTATGTAGATGTAGAGCCCACCAGGGGGTCAGAGATAGATATGCGGGATTGTTTGAGGAGCTCTCTTCACTACATCAGTTGATGGAGGCCTCGGACCAGCGACAGCTTGGCAGACTACTACTAGAGCTTCATAGTTCTCGAGAGAGACTCCTCCAGACACCCGCTCCCACTAGGGGTGGGAGACAATCCCAGCTCACAGATTTCTTCCAGAGAGCTATGCCAGTGCCAGCTGATGTACCACGTGGGGTGACCGCACAGAGAGCAGAGGAATTGAGAGCCAGGAGGAGACCTAGACAGACTGGATATAGAGCACCCCGACTCCGTCACCGAGAGATAGCAGCTATCCGAATGAGACACCAGATGGAGACACAGGAGAGGCTAGCTCGCTTTCATTCAGACTCAGGGTACATGTTCATGCCATTCACAGCCTCAGCATCGGCGATGTATGATATCTTATATCCCTCTTATGGCACTGGATGGAGTTAGACATAGATCTGCATAGCATGCTTGTACTACCCCTTCAGCATATAGAGATGCATCTTGCCTTAGCACTCCATCCACATCCCCACCCCCCTTATATTGTTTGTATATGGGCTCCACCGATCCATGATGATTCACAGTTGTATCCAGACACATGCACACTTTTTCTTTTGTTTATTTTCTTCCGATGACCGGAAGAACACAGTTGTATTATTATTTTTTGTCTCATAGGCCGACTTTGGCCTCTCGTAGACGTTAATATATCTTTCTTTCTTTCTTTCTCTCTCTCTCTGTGCTGCAAGGAAAACCCTAAAACAGTAGCTTTGTTGTAGGCGAAACCCTAAAACAGCAGCTGTAAACCCCAGACAGCAACAAAACCTCTATTCGAAACCCTAAAAAAGCTGTTTTGCTGCAGGAAAAACCCTAAAACAGCACGTGTAAACCCTAAAACAGCAGCAAAATTTCTGATTGAAACCCTAAAATAGCATCTTTGCTGCAGACAAAAACCTAAAACAGCAGCTATGTTGCAGACGAAACCCTAAAACAGCAACTCTGTTTACAGACGAAACCCTAAAACAGCAGTTCTGTTGCAGACAAAACCCTAAATCAGCAGCTCTTTTGCAAACAAAACCCTAAAACAGCAGCTCTGTTGGGCAGACGAAATGCTAAAACATGTACAGGAAACCAAGATTTGCCATTGCCAAGAAGACCAATTAAAGGACTCTAATCTCTCTCTCTCTCTCTCTCTCTCTCTCTCTCTCTCTCTCTCTCTCTCTCTGTGGCGTGAGCCCTTGCTTCTCATTTCTCTTTTCTTTTTTTTCTTTTTCTTTTTTTGTGAAATGGTGTTTTATATTATATGTAAAAATGTACATCGGCCACATGGCTCACACAGAACCTATGGCCCCACAAAACCCCCACAAAAGATCCTCTAAAGGATCATGACCATGCAAACCTGTACACTAATAAGAAAGCCTCCTAGCCAAATAAGCATCCCAGATAAAAGCATCAAAGATGAGCCAGCCGAGCCACCGTAGACCATAACGAAATAACATCTGCATCCAGTAGCTGAGCTAAGAGAAGAGAAGAAAACTGCCAAAGCAGCAAACCGCGGATACGTCGAATGTGCCCATGTATTCCAGACAAGGAATCAAAGATGAACCCATTCCGTGTAGTCCAAATATGCCAAAGTCCTGTCCATCTAAGGAAATGGAATATCACAAGGTGACTGTCCGAAGTAATGACTTGAGGACAAATCCCAAATATCCACTGATGAGCCGAAACAGTAGACCTCTCTACTGCCTCCCAGACGTGAGAGACAAAAGACCAAATCTGACGGGCCATTGGACAACTCATGAACAGATGCATAACTGTTTCAGTGCATGTCGTGCAGAAGAAGCAAGAGGCCAATGTAATTTTACGACGGCTGAGCTGATCCCGTGTAGGTAACCCTCCCACCAACATCCTCCAAATGAAAACCTTACCTTGGTAAGGGAGTTTAGACTGCCAACCATGCATAAGAGTTTTCTGCCCACCATGATTTAGACTTGTGCAGTCCCCACACCTTATTGGCCTTGGCTGAAACCCAATCTTTCTCTGATACGAGCTTATGATAGACCTGGTTAGCTAAGGATGTATGCCGGAGGTGCACTGTTGGGATGACCATGACGCATTGTTGCTTGATAGTATTTGTACTAATATACCTAAAAAGTTACTGTGAAGCATCACTTAGATGCCTAGTGTTTTACTGCTTTGCTTTTACACTTAACATGCTTGCCACAAAAACTTGAGTTTGAATTGTTTCAATTGGTTTTCATAAGAATCTTCATTGTGTTAATTCTGATACAGCTAGAAAGGTGCTTTTATGTTCTCACTGTGCTTTTGCAGCTAGCATGTTTGTCTCATAGGCACTCTTGGTACTCGTAGTAAATTGCAGTTGTCTTTATGTTTTACAACAGACCTTCACAAGATTCCTTCATCGCAGCATGATTCAGCTCGGGCAGAGAAAAAAGGAGATGCCTCTACTAAAGGAGACAGAGTCTACCTTGATGAGAAATTGCAGTAGGTAATAGAGAATGGAATCAAATTCAATGGGAAGGTTTGATAATCTTGAAAAGGAGGTGTTGAAAGTTTCTCTCGGGCTGCATTGTTCAGTTGAAACACAAGCAAGATTTCTTGTTCAGAGAGCAACAGAGAGAACCTCAGGACACAGCAGTATGCTTGAACATTTTGGAAGTTCTCAGCGCACAAGGTGACTACGCATTGCTAGTCTTCATACTTTAGGAAAGTATTTGAACATCAGTAATAGAGAAGTGAACTTGGCAATGCATAGGCGATTGCAAGATTTCAATCTTACAGTGTTTATAAGCATGGTTGAAGAGTTTGTTCAAGCTGTAGAAAATCCTCTCAAGAAGATGCCAAACAAAGAGAATAACAAGGGGGTTAACGACAAAGAGGAATGCCAGAAGCTATTGACAAACTTGAGAGTATAAGTCAAGAATTATAGTCAAGATGATAAGGAATGGACCAAGAAAATTGAAAAGGTGCTTTCCAGTTTAAAGACACACGGACAAGAATGCATTTATATGAAGTTTATTTGCCCTGGATTGCAAGGAGCATTGTCTGTGGTCAAAAAAAAATTATCATCTGAAAACAAACTTGCAATTGAGTGTCACCAGCAACTTTCCCTTTATGTTTCTTGCATATAAGGTTAGTGGTCGCTTGTTGGATGAAATAGAACTCGATATGCAAGGGCACTGTACAAGGACCTTTCCGCAAGGAGAAGCAGTTTATGAAGTCACAGTTGGTGAAATTAAAAGAACCTATGCTGTTATTTGTGATGGTAGAAAGCAGTTGCAGAGATTCCAGTCCCTTGTAGAAGAATTCTTGAAAGACCTGACTCTTACGAGTGGTTGCGTAAATCATCTGGCAGTTTTGAGATCGGTAATCGTAGTTGGCAGCAATGAAAAGAGTGACCTAGCTGAAAAGTACTTTATATTGAAGAAAGAGAAGCCATTAACCAAACAGCTCATCATTCCTCTTTGTGACATCGTTTAGATGTTCTTACCTTGGTATGTGCTTCCCTTCTAGCATATACCTTAGCACTTGAAGTCCAATTAGCTTTAATTGTTTTCTATGGATACTTTCAGTTCTGCATGTTGAGCAGGTTTGCTTCCGTTTTTAGGTTTGAGTCCTGACTTTCACTTCTGAATTTGGCAATTTCTTTGGTTTTGGTTTTCAATGTTAGCTTTTCTGATGAAGTATTTCCTATTTGGTTACCAGGCTTGGCCCTCAAGTAGCCTTCAATGTACATATGAATACAAGAGCAGCATACATATGAACACAAGAGCAGCAGGTACAAGCAGCAATTTTGGAGCATACGTATGAACACTAGAGCAACAGGCGTATATAATCTACAGCAGGCGATGTATCTAGGGACTTATACTGAGGCCCAAGTTCATTAAGTGTTATGGACACAAGATCATAATCCTCTACACTGCAATTAATCATGGCTACGTCTTCACTAATTTGTCGTATCTCTGCAACATAATCAGTAATCCTCCAATTATCGTGCTACATACCATGCAATCTCTGCTTCACCTGTATCTTTCTTGCTTCCGTATTTGTGCCATACATCTTTGCAATTATGTCCCACACTTCTTTCGGCATTGATGATTTCTTTATGCGTGGGATGGGCACCCAAGTATGGACGGGCGGGCGGCCAAGTGTGGACGCGCGATGACCGGCCAAGAGCCTATAAAAGGGTGGCCAAGGTTAGTTATTGATATAGAGAGTCTCGCGAGTTTGTGAGAGCTCTATGGTCTTGGAGCCTGGATCTAGTGCAGACGTGCACCTGCTTTATGCAGCCGAGGCCGGCAGCAATCTTGAGGCCCGCGAGGGCAGCTTCGTGGCGGTATGGGACGTCGCGAGGAGGAGATTGGTCGGTACATCATCCTAGTTAGCTCAGCTCGTGGCTCGGTGGGGACGGCCAAGACTGTGGGCTTGCCCACGGCTGTCATGGTTGGGAGGTGAGTCAGGCCTGCACCCCCCTTGCTTGTTTGTTGTTCGTTTGTTTGCAGGATTCGAGTTTCGAACCAAGATCGATCACGAGGGAAGATCCGTGGGGATTTGACAGTGGTATCAGAGCATACCTCGTGAACGAGCAAGTCGGTAGGTAGAGAAGAAGAGGTCGAAGAACGGTATGTGTTAAAAAAGCTTGCTGTTTTGCCTGTGCATACTGCAGTTTTCAGATTTTGTATGTGTTTTTCCTTCATCAAAGAACCCCATGTTGATGGGAGATGGTAGGTTGAATAGGGTTGATTGCTTTTGCAAGGAAGAGAAGTCGTGTTTGTGCAGTCGCATGAGAGAAAACAGAAAAAAAAAAGCAAGTTTGTTTTTTGTTGAACGCATGAGAGACAGAGCGAAAGAGTGCTGGCGAGTGGGTTGCTGGCCGAGTTGTGTTGACGTGGCAGGCGGGCGGTTGCGTAGCCAGGTGGCCAGGCAGCGCCAGGCCAAGCCAGGCTTGCATAGCCAGCCCAGGCCCAGTACTGCCGGCGCCCAAACCACGTGGCTGTGTGGCCAGGCCTGCGCAGCCAGCCCAGGCGGCACCTAGGCCAAGCGAGCGCCCACCCAGTCCACGCACGGTAGGCTACTCTGCCACAGACCACGTGCGAGTTGACGCAAGGCAGGCACAAGCTGGTGCGCAGTCTGGCGAAGGTGCTGGCGATGGCGGCTACTTCAGGTTACGTCAGCATCCGCCGGGAAGAAAGCATGCGCCGGCAGCTTTAGTCGCCTGCAAACAGCCGACCGGTTAATCCAGGAGAGAAAAAAAAAAAACAGAAGTAAAGCTTACGTTTTTTTTACAAGCTTTCGTTTTTTTAAAGAAGTTTAAATTTTTTATAAAAATTTAAAAGTCATCTCTCCTCCAAGGTTCAAAAGGTTTCCAAGGTTTTATTTTTTTTAGACAAGAGAATATATATATCCATATATATATATATATTAAAAATATATATATATATATATATATATATATATTCAAGAAAAAAAAAACACACAAAAGCTAAAGTAAAAGCTAAGCATAGCTTTTCGAGATTTTTTGGCTTTTGGGAAACCTTTATAAACCCCCTCACGTGGGCTTCTTGCCACACATCTCTCAAGTTCTCAAGTTCTCCAGTTTTCAAGCTCTCAAGCTCTCGAGTTCGTTCGCACTTTCATTGTGCAAAGATCGAATTTTCTCTCCGCGTACCCTCTTCACGATGTCGACCCAAGAATCAGAGTTGGAGCCCCTCGTGGAACGCGAAGGCTTGCTGGCTACGGAAGGCACTGATGCCGATCTTTTTGACGAGTTTGTGTCAAAATCAGATTTCCAAGAGTTCAAAGTAGCTCTCGAAGCTTCTTCGGCGGAACGTCAGGCACAAATCGCAGCCCAGATGCAGCTTTGCAGAACTCCATCGCTCTCTTGACCACTACCCTCTCTACTTTTTCGGGAATGGATACCTTGGCTTCTGCTTTAGGCCCCAATATTACTCCGGAACCGTTTGGGGGCGAGCAAAAGCAGCGAACCAAGGAGATCGTGGACACTTGGCTACATAAGTGGCAAGTTCACTTTCAGTTTCATCCATATGATGATGGAAAGAAGATACAGTTAGCAGCAGGTTTCCTGTCCGGCAAAGCTTTGCTTTGGTGGAAGGAACTGAACCCAAAGCCAACGACTTGGGCACAATTCGAAGACATTTTCAAGAAAGAATTCCTCAAGAAAGAGGATGACTACGATGTTGTTGC
The DNA here is from genome assembly GCF_041138505.1 of Cibotium barometz. Lineage (NCBI taxonomy): Eukaryota > Viridiplantae > Streptophyta > Polypodiopsida > Cyatheales > Cibotiaceae > Cibotium > Cibotium barometz. Next base: position 34,244,376 of record NC_141087.1, on the reverse strand, counting down.
CCGGTTTTCAGCTTTGACCATGACCTCGCAGCACCTCACTTATGAGGTCTACCTCCAGAAGTTCCGTGACTTGCAGATGAAGGCTACAAAGATGGATCCCACTACTCTTTTGGGGTTTTTCGTAGCTGGTTTACCAGACTCGTACCGATTACAGGTTAAAAATAACAAATGCAAAACATTGGACGAGGCCATTCATTCAGCTCGTATCTATGATGATACGATGGTCTCTTCCAAGTCCAAACCCGTTACCGAGCAGGGGAACAAGCATAAAAGAAAGTTCTCCGCACCTATGGCTAACACGAATGAAGGCAAGTCTTCGGACCAACCTTCGAAGAATTCCAGTTCGACACCAGCGAAGAAGAAACGACTCCTTAGGGCTCTGAAGCTCAAGAAGGAAGGACGTTGTTTTATCTGCGAAGAAAAAGGACACATGCGTAACGAGTGCCCAAAGAAAAAGGGTACCAAGTCAAACGCAGGACCCAAGCGAAAGGCAGCTAACCAATTGTCTTTGACAGGTACGTCAATTACTGTACTTTCTCGCCCTAGTACTTGTTCTGATTGTCTGTTCAATTCTAAAGTATTTGGCATGCATGATCTTCTCCGAGTTTATGGAGAAGTGAATGGCCATAAAATTCACATTCTTTTAGACCCTGGCAGTTCGCATAACTTTGTTAACTACAAACTTATGCAGAAATTGAGTCTTGACACGACACTCAGCGACCATACCTATGAGGTACGTCTACCTGCGGGCAGACAAGTTTGGGATCGCAAGGTGGAGATGCTTCCAATCCAGATTCAGGACTACAAAGATACTCTGGAATGCTATGTTATGCATCTGGAAAATGTAGACTTGTTATTAGGGATTGAGTGGTTTAAGACTCTTGATGTCCAGATAGATTAGTCTAGTCATATTTTTTCTTTTCAGCATAGGGACACCAAGTATAGTATTTTAGGTGATTGTATCCATCCCTCTCAAGGACCTCTTGTAAATACAATTGATTTTGGAAATATAATGAATTCTTCTTTGTACACCGCTTTCCATTGTGTATTGATTCCACTTTCTTCTTTTCTCATCCCTTCATTGGATGTGAATGAATTAAGTGTGTTTGAAAGCAAAGAATTACAGAAGATACTTGATTCGTTTCAAGATGTATTTCCTAAGGAACTGCCATCGGGTTTACCACCTGAACGGGCAGTAGATCATCGTATTGACTTGATCCCTGGTGCTCATCCTGTGAGTATTCCACCTTATAGGATGAGCCAAGCTGAGGAAGATGAGTTGGCTAAACAACTCGAAGATTATTTGAGGATGGGCCAGATCCGTCCAAGTAAATCACCTTGGGGTGCACCTGTGTTGCTTAGGAGAAAGAAGGACAATACTTGGAGAATGTGTATAGATTACAAAAGATTGAACAAGCTGACTATTAAGAACCGTTATCCTCTCCCTAGATCAGATGACCTAATTGACCGGTTAGCAGGAGCGAAATATTTCACGAAAATAGATTTGCGTACTGGCTACCACCAGATACGTATTCATGAAAGGCATGTTGAAAGAACCGCCTTTCGGACTAGGTATGGCCATTACGAGTTTCTCGTATTACCTTTTGGGTTAACCAATGCTCGAGCCACTTTCCAGCAAATGATGAACGATCTTTTTCGTGAACATTTGGGAAAATTTGTGGTGGTGTTCCTGGATGATATTTTGATATATAGCCGTACTCTTGAGGATCATGTCAGACACCTCATGATTGTCTTATCTATTTTGAGACAGAATCGACTATATGCTAAGTTGAGTAAATGTGAGTTCTTTATGACCGACATCATTTACTTGGGACACAAGATCACTCGAGATGGATTGAGCATTGACTATGACCGAATGACCGAGTTCAGAAGGTTTTGGACTGGCCCATACCACGAACAGTGAAACAACTTCGTTCTTTTCTCGGTTTTGTAGTTTTTCTTAGGAAATCTGTACGGGAGTACTCTCAGCTCACACTACCGATGACCGACTTATTGAAAGGTCGTGGACGTAAGTCCAATCAGCCTATCACTTGGAATAATGATTTGGATATGGCCTTCAGACTTTTGAAAGATAAAGTCAAGGAAGCACCTATCTTAGCATTGCCTGATCCTAGTCGGCCTTATGTTCTTGAAACTGATGCCAGTGACTATGCTATCGGGGCTGCTTTATTTCAAGATGGTAGACCGGTTGCTTTTGAAAGTAAAAAGCTAGACGACACTCAATCTCGTTGGCCAACCCTTGAGAAGGAGCTTTATGCTGTGATTCATGCTCTCAAGGTTTGGAGACATTATTTATATGGCTCCAAGTTTGTGGTACTGACTGATCATCAGTCAATCAAGTATGTGTGTGATGCGGATGATTTGAGAGGCAGGAAAGCTCGTTGGGCAGAGTTAATGCAAGATTTTGATTTTGAGATCCGTTATCGGAAAGGGTCCATGAATAATATTGCAGATGCGCTTAGTCGGATTAGAGAGGTGAATACTTTGTCGTTCACCGAGATTTCTACTGACTTATTTCAGTCATTGAGAGGGCTTTGCAGGACTGATAGTTATTTTGGTCCATTTTGGCAGAAGATCCAGGACGGGAGCTCATTGATTGACCAAGACTCGGTGACTGCGCAGTCTACTATTCAGGCTGCAAGAGGTCAGTGGATGATTCGGAATGGTTTACTATTCCGTAATGACAAAATTTGTGTACCACAGATCCCGGACATTAGGTCCAAGATTCTGAGGGAGTGTCACGACGTCCCTTCTGCTGGACACCCTGGGGTACACAGGACACTATCATTAGTGAAACACACTTTTTATTGGCCGAAGATGAAAGGGTATGTAGAAGATTATGTTCTCAAGTGTCAGATTTGTCAGGCAAATAAAGCTGAACGCTTTAGACAGGCTGGGTTGTTGCATCCTTTGCAAATCCCAGGTAATAAATGGGAAAGTATTTCCATGGATTTTATTACCGGATTGCCAAGAACACATCAAGGCCACGATTCTATTTGGGTTGTGGTAGATCGCTTGACAAAGATGGCTAGATTTTTACCGACCCGGAAGACTATTACAGCTACGCAATTAGCTCGGCAGTTTATCGAGCAATTGTTTAGACTGTACGGGTTACCGCCCGCAGGACATAGTCAGTGACAGGGACTCTAAGTTTACGAGTGACTTTTGGAAACTTGTTTTCGAGAAGTTGGAAACAACTTTGAATTTGAGTTCCTCTGATCATCCTCAATCTGATGGCCAGACTGAAAGAGTGAATCAGATTTTGGAGGATATGCTTCGAGCATATGTATCCAAAAGACAAAGTTCATGGGAGGATTATCTTCCTATGTTAGAATTTGCATATAACAGTGTACTAAGCATACGAGTACAGGATTTAGTCCTTTCATGCTTATGTATGGTTTTCAACCTAGATCACCTGTTACAGTAGGATTCTCAGGACTTCAGCATGATGCAGCATGTAATTTTTTGCAAGATATGCAGGAAATGTTACAAGTTGCAAAGGAATCTATTAGAAGTGCTCAAGACCGAGACAGGTTTTATTCTAATAGACATCGTTCACCTAGAGAGTTCTCTGAAGGAACGATGGTGTATTTGCGAGTTCCGAAAGATTCCGAGACTTTACGGACAGGTAGATCTCCGAAATTATCCCCTAGATACTGTGGACCATTTCGTGTTACACGACGGATTGGTTCAGTTGCATATGAATTGGATTTGCCTTCTCATGTGAAAGTTCATCCTGTATTTCATGTCAGTAGACTTAAGGAAGTACTGGGTGGAGCAGATCAGTTAGTTACTCCTCAAGAAATTATAGATGTCCAGGACATGACATTTGTTCCGCACGAACCTGAAAAGATTCTTGGATTTCGTGAACGAAGATTGCGTCATACGCTTATCACGGAATACAAGATCAAGTGGAAGGATCGTGTTGAGGAGGACGCTACATGGGAGACATTGACTTCTCTTCAGAGAGATTACCCTGGCTTTTTAGTGAGCTCAGGAGTGAGCTCTTAGAGAAAGGGGAGTATGTCATGTGCACAGTGGGTATCTACCGTGTGCTATACGCATGCAAGACTAGTTTCGAGGCTTGGGGAAGCTTGGAACTAGGCAGGCTGATTGACGAGCTGAGTTAGGGAAATACTAACGGGCGGGCACCCAAGTATGGACGGGCGGGCGGCCAAGTGTGGACGCCCGATGACCGGCCAAGAGCCTATAAAAGGGTGGCCAAGGTTAGTTATTGATATAGAGAGTCTCGCGAGTTTGTGAGAGCTCTATGGTCTTGGAGCCTGGATCTAGTGCAGACGTGCACCTGCTTTATGCAGCCGAGGCCGGCAGCAATCTCGAGGCCCGCGAGGGCAGCTTCGTGGCGGTATGGGACGTCGCGAGGAGGAGATTGGTCGGTACGTCATCCTAGTTAGCTCAGCTCGTGGCTCGGTGGGGACAGCCAAGACTGTGGGCTTGCCCACGGCTGTCATGGTTGGGAGGTGAGTCAGGCCTGCACCCCCCTTGCTTGTTTGTTGTTCGTTTGTTTGCAGGATTCGAGTTTCGAACCAAGATCGATCACGAGGGAAGATCCGTGGGGATTTGATAGAGGGTGACGCAGGCGGGTTTAGAATAGGAAGCGGCACCAAAGTTTTTTTCCGCTGTTTCTTTTTGTCCGAGGATCATTCTCGCTCGAGATAAATTCTTGGATTCTTTTGCCTTGGTCCCTGACACCTAAACCGTGCAAACCTTCAGGCTGTTTAACCTTTCTTTTATCCCTTCCGTCTCGGTACATGGAACCTCTGAGCCAAGTTTTGGACAAAACCTCTGAGCCAGGTCTATTAGACCTTTGAGCCAAGTTTCATGAGACCTCTGAGCCAAGTCAAGTTGACCTCTGAGCCATGTCTTGAAGAAACCTCTGAGCCATGTTCAATTTAGGCCTCTGCGCCATGTGTCAAACAAACCTAGGGTTCTTGCACTAAGCCATGCGTCGTACCTTTGAGACTGGCAGTATGTTTTTTACTTACATTGAAGTTCAGAATGCCAAATTGTTTGTTTCGTAATCCTTCCTAATCCTTCGTGACCTCAATCTTCTGTGGTAGGCATTTGGTGCCTTCGTGGGGGTGTGAAAGGTTGTCTCACCATCTTGTTCCCCCTCCAGGGGTTGAGACATGTTTTCCCCCACTAGTTGCTGCCTTGGAGGCCTAAGCAAGGGTGGGTGGAAAAAGGGAGGGCGGCCTGCGCACAGGGCAGCGAGGCAGCCTACAGCGGCAGGCAGTCAGAGCAGCGAGCAAGGGTGGGTGGGAAAAGGGAGGGCGACCTGCGCACAGGGCAGCCTACAGCGGGCGGCAGGCAGGAGGGTGACCTGCACAGAGAGAGAGAGAGAGAGAGAGAGAGAGAGAGAGTTATATTAGGAGAGAGAGACATTGCACGGAGAGAGAGAGAGCGCGTAGCGCGAGCAGGGCAGGCCCAGCGCGTAGCAGGAGAACACCACCAGCGCGGGCAGGAGAACACCACCAGCGCGTAGCGCGAGCGAGCGAGAGAGAGAACGGAGGAAGGGGGCGACACAAGCAGCAGCGAAGAGAGGGGGAGAGAGAGAGAGAGAGAGAGAAGGCGTGCAGAGAGAGAGGGGGGGCGACTGCAGGCAGCAGCGAAGAGAGGGAGAGAGAGAGAGAAGGCGCACGTAAGCGTGGAGAAGAAAACGCAGATGATGGAATCTTCTCAAGGGTTCCGGCTCTAGGGTTTCAGGCAGCAGTGGAAGAAGATTTTAAAAAAATTAAAAAAATTTAAAAAAATAATTTAAAAAAAAATTCAGGTTTGCAGGTTTTCTCAAGGGTGCAGCAATGGTTCAAGCAACTATTTAAGGGTTTGCAGGTGCTAAATTAGGTTTTCAGGTGCTGAATTAGGGTTTGAGAGAAAGGGTTTTCTTTGCTTTTGTACATGGATTTGGATGACCCGGCTGCTTCTGTTGGTGGCATGGCTGCCAATAGCCTTAACGTGGATCTTATTGAGGAGATGATCGAGAAGGATGTGGGTTATGCTTCAGATGCCTCGGAGCAACAAAAACGTCAAAGGCTTGATGTTGATGCAAGTTACACTCTGGTGAATGTTGGAGAGAATGCAGAGGAAAGTTCTCAGGTACCTTCTCCAAAGTTTGCACGTTTGCTGCCGATCACTGGTGAGCTTCTGCAAGAATATGTGAAGGCAAATAGCGTGCAAATGGCTGCAGTAGATAATGATGGTGTGGCTGATGTATGCATGGAGACTCCTTTGTTGCTACAACAGCTAGCAGATTTTCATGATCGTGCTGCTATCTTCTTCTTTACTGGGCGTATTCCGTTGTTGCCTCGTCTTAGAGCATGGTTGGGCCGCTTGGTGTCGCCTGAGGCACTTGAGGAGATTTATGATGGTCCGAGAGGCTTTTATGAAATACTTTTTCGCACTTCGGAAGCCCGTAGGGCAGTCTTGGAGCAGGTGCCACTCTTTTTGGATGGGCAGTTGGTTCATGTGGTTCCGTGGAAGCCTATGGCAGAGTACCAAGATATATTGTGCCAGGCTTGCCCAGTTTGGGTTGAAGTGAAACAATTCCCACCAATGTTTTGGCGTGTCTTACCAGATCTCATGCGAGGTATCAGTGATGTCTTGGTGGTACCTCGAATGACATCTAGAAACCGAAATCGTCTATGCATGTTATGGGATACTGGGAGACCTAGGCCGACACATTTGCGTGTCAATATGGTTGGGCTGCAACCTTTAATGTATGAATTGAGGTGGGATACATTTGCTGGCCACTGTTTCAAATGTGGTAAGATGGGCCACTTTGTCTCCGAATGTCCTAAGAAAGAACAAGTTGCTACCAAGGATATCGTTGATGGGCAGTTGCCCGTGGAAGATGAGCATGATGCTCCTTTACATGATGCCCAGCACATGGATGTACATGTGGATGTTCATAATGAGGTTGAGCAGCCATGGGTGGAAGTATGTGGTAAAAAGACACGATTTGTTGCCCCGCGGGGGGATTTCTCAGATGCTGTTTGGCGGGGGACTTTGTGTACTCATCAGGGGCCCTTACATACATATGCTCGTCGCCCTTTGGGTTCAGGTGCCCAACAACAAACCAGGATTGAGAGGCCGGGAGGCCAACTTTCTCAGGGTTCAGGGGCTCTTGGGGTGGATAGAGTAGAACGCTATCCTATTAGAAGTCGCCTAACAAAAGAAGCACAACAACAATTGCCTCTTATGTTTGGTCCGAAGGGTGAGGTCATCTTGCCATGGGATGGTCATTACCCTTTGGCACGTGCTCGGGAACTCCAAGGGCAGTCTGAGATCACAAATACCATGTCTAAAAATGCAATGCTTCAAAAGGTTCGTGATTTGGTAGATTGTCCTGGGCCTAGTACACGGCCTTGTTGATTCCTTTTCTTGGAAGGCTTATGAAAATTGTACAATGGAATGTAAAGGGTATTTCTTCGCGCCAAAAGCAGTTCAGGCTTTGGCGTACAACTTTTTATCATGGTTGGGATGTTTTGTGTGCAGTTGAACATAAGCAGCATAAGTTGGCTGGCAAAGCCTATGTATATAAGGGGTTTCATGTTTTCTACAGCGGACATCCTGCTTCGCAGTCAGGTGTTATGTTTGCCGTTCGTTCGCAGTTTCAGTCTTCTCTTGTGATTCAAGATGTTCATGGAAGATTTCTAGTGATACAGATTGTTTGGGATGATACGCCTTTATGGTTATTAGGGGTGTATGCTCCAAATAATGCTCATGCACGCCGTTTGCTGTGGAATGACTTGTGTGCTCTTTCAATCTCTCATCCTGGCTTTGTGATGGGAGACTTTAATATGTGTGTCTCCGAGGAGCAAGCCACGTCGCCTCATTCTGTAATGGATGGCCCGGAGAGAATGGCGTGGGAAGCTTTTGCAGCAAGGTCGCTAAAACAAGACATGTGGTCTTGGTTGCATCCAGATGAAAGGGGTTACACTTATGCCTCACAACAGTTTCGGGGCACTTATGCTAGATTGGATAGGATGTATATTTTACATCAAGATCTCTTTTTGCCAGAGGTTCTTACTATGATGGTTGATCAGCAACAGGTTTTGTCGGATCATTGGCCGCTTGTATTTGAAATGGTCTATCATCCTGTGGATGCATATAAAGGCTTGTTGGGACGCTTGTCTTTTCGCTTAAATCACACTTTTTTGGAGCATGAAGTTTTTGATATTTATATGCGTCAGTTGATACGACATTTCTCCACAAGAGTGTCCATGGCTGATTATCATGCTTGGCCAGTGTTCCTTACCAACACTCGGAAATTGGCGCGGCATTATGGTCTTGCTAATGCCTCTATACAAAAACAGCATGTGGCTCTTCTTGAGTCGCTTTTAAAGGGCTTGCAGGCGTTCATGTTTACTGACTCTATGGATGCTGAAGTTGTGGATGCCATAGAATGGCTGAAAAAGGAGCTATCTAGGGTGCAGGAAGCACAATATGTTCGCTTTAAACTACTTGCACGTCTTGATGCTTTGCGGGATGCTAACTGTCAATCTCATCGCTTCTATGATAAGTTGCATCAAAAACATATGCGTGAGAATATTGTTAGGCTGATGGATGCCCAAGGCAACCTTGTTACTCAACCTTCTGAGGTTATTCAGCATTGCATCAGGTTTTATGAAGATTTGCTTGCCCCTCGAGAGAATGTCTCGCCGGCTGTCCTGGCTGCAAGGGAGTCATTGTTTGCTGAAGTACGATATCAAGTTGACCCTGATGTGGCGGTGCAGCTTGATGCTCCTGTTACTCAAGGGGAAGTGGAAGCTGTTCTCTCCAAACTTCCCATGGGAAAGAGCCCTGGTTGGGATGGTTTGACAAATGAGTTTTTCCGAAAATATGCTGATCAGCTTGCAGAGCCTTTGACACTTATTTGTCAAAGAGTTTGGGATGAGGGATATATGCTTGCCGATTGGAAGTTGGGCATACTTCGTTTGTTGCCCAAAGTCCCTTCGCCTACTTCTTTGGCTCAATGGCGCCCAATCTCACTTATGGGTATCATGTATAAAATCTTTACAAAGATTTTTGCCAATCGCTTGCAGAAGGTGCTTCCTACTCTTATTCATCCATATCAATATGGATTTGTGCATGGCAGGAATATTTTGCATAATATTCTTAATGTTCAAATTGGAGTGGATTATGCCAAGGCAAAGAAGCAAGAGATTGTGATGGTGCAGTTGGATCTTGAAAAAGCTTTTGATCATGTCAGCTGGTCTTTCCTTTCTCAGTTAATGACAGCCATGGGCTTTGGTCCCAAAATGGCTAATTTGGTGCATTTACTTGGCTCTGGCTCTATCACGCAGATTATGCTCAATGGAGGACTTTCGGATGGTATTTCTCTCACCCGTTCTCTCCGGTAGGGCTGTCCTCTTAGCCCTCTTTTCTTTGCCATTGCCACTCATCCTATGTTATCTCGCCTAGATGCTATGGCATCGCATGGTGAAGTGGTTGGTTTGCATCTCCCTCATGGCAAGCAATTGGTTGCTCAAGCCCTTGCGGATGACACTTTTATGTTTCTCAGGGCCGAAAAAGCCAATATAGATCGAGCAATGGAAGCTTGGAATAATTTTGCATTGGCTTCTGGGCTGAAAATAAATTCAACAAAATCAGCCCTCATTGTATGCACGGAATTTGATCTTGAGGCATTAGGGTGGCAAGGCCGTGTGGTGCATACAGGAGATATTGTTCGTCATCTTGGGTATCCGGTGGGTGTGGATGTGGACACCCAAGCGCTTCTTGCTTGGATTTCTGCTCGGATCTCGGATAAATTTATGTATTGGAAAGCTCAAGGGTGGCCTATGCATGTGAGGGTTAAGGTAGCTCAGGTTATTATGCTTAGCATGATTTCCTATTTTTTGCCTTTGCTACCTTGGACGCACAAATCTCTTCTCCGTTTGGTTGCTCCCATTCGGTTTATGCTGTGGAAGAGGCAAGAAAATATTATGGGTCAAACAGGATAGCTTGGAATCACATTACGATGCCCAAAATAATGGGTGGGGCTGCTTTACTGGATGTCCGCTTGCATATGGTGGCACGTAGGTGGGCGCTTTTTCAGGATATGTGTTTGCAGGAGCAGCCTTGGGTATTCATGGCTCGTGACTTGATTGAGTTGGAGGGATTGTCACATGGACGGACACGTGTGCAGGCTTCATGGTGGGACATTGTGAATGCGGCTCATCCTGTCCGTATTCGCTCATCTCACATTTTATCGCATATTCTCCTTTCTTGGCATGAAGTTCTACTATTGGCTTGGTGGGATCCTGGTCATGAAAGACTACTTTTGAACTCTTTGCAGTTCGAAACATTTGTGGAGTCGCGTGTCATTGTTTGGCCAGACAGAGATGCTTCACGCATACGACTCAACCGCATGGTCAGGTTAGGCTTGGTTAGAATCCGAGATGCTGTGATACCTGGTCGTAATAACAGGCCATATTCGTTTCATCGTATTCGGCAGCACTTTAGGGTTCCTCGGACATTTCAGCCACTATGGGTTGACATCATGCATGCAGTTGAGCCTTTTACTCCATTGCCTCAGCCATCTGTAGATCAGCCTTGGCTTGATTGGGCACTATGTAAATCTGGTGACTTGATATCACTTTCTGCTAACCAGGTCTATCATAAGCTCGTATCAGAGAAAGATTGGGTTTCAGCCCAAGGCCAATAATGTGTGGGGATTGCACAAGTCTAAATCATGGTGGCAGAAAACTCTTATGCATGGTTGGCAGTCTAAACTCCCTTACGAAGGTAAGGTTTTCATTTGGAGGATGTTGGTGGGAGGGTTACCTACACGGGATCAGCTCAGCCGTCGTAAAATTACATTGGCCTCTTGCTTCTTCTGCACGACATGCACTGAAACAGTTATGCATCTGTTCATGAGTTGTCCAGTGGCCCGTCAGATTTGGTCTTTTGTCTCTCGCGTTTGGGAGGCAGTAGAGAGGTCTACTATTTCGGCTCATCAGTGGATATTTGGAATTTGTCCTCAAGTCATTACTTCGGACAGTCACCTTGTGATATTCCATTTCCTTGGATGGACAGGACTTTGGCATATTTGGACTACACGGAATGGGTTCATCTTTGATTCCTTGTCTGGAATACATGGGCACATTCTACGTATCCGCGGTTTGCTGCTTTGGCAGTTTTCTTCTCTTCTCTCAGCTCAGCTACTGGATGCAGATGTTATTTCGTTATGGTCTACGGCGGCTCGACTGGCTCATCTTTGATGCTTTTATCTGGGATGCTTATTTGGTTAGGAGGCTTTCTTATTAGTGTACAGGTTTGCATGGTCATAATCCTTTAGAGGATCTTTTGTGGGGGGGTTTTTTGGGCCATAGGTTTTGTGTGAGCCAAGTGGCTGATGTACTTTTTTACATATAATATAAAACACCATTTCACGAAAAAAAAAAGTTATATTAATGTCCACGGGAGGCCAAATCCGACCTATGGGACAGATCAGGTACATCCATTTACATTCCACTCTGGGTATCGATGCCAAAGAGGCATAAAACTGAAAAAAATAACTCAAAATGAACTCTTAAGACGCTTAAGGGTTTAAATTACAATGGGTTCTATTGCATCTAGTTCGAAATTGAGGTTCAAAATAAAAATAGCTATATTTCATCCATGGATGGATTTGCTCTTGAGGGGGGTGGGGTACGGAATTCTTTAATGATTGCTTGTCCTCCTCTGTATATTGCCCATTTGCCATTCTTTCTTGCTTCTTTAACTTTATTCAGCTCTGCCGATCTGTTCTTGAGTTGTAGCGGGGTGAGTTCATGAGCTATCCATACCTTTGTCCCTTGGAGAGACCTTGTTTGCTTCATCACTGCTATTTTCTCATTGTTGTCCATATAGGAGACTTTTGCCTGTGTACCCTTTACTATAATAGAGATAGGGTCTCCTAAGTCCACGAAGGGGACTACTTTGCTTAGTTGTGCTGTAAGTACATCTGTATCTAATATGTAGTCTTCTGGAAGCTCTTGAGCTATGTCTGCCCTATCCCAGCCTTGAGGAAGACCACCGACTCTGATTACCTTTTTGTTACTTTCCATTCGTTCCTTTTCTTTGACCGCTGATATTGTTGGACGACCCGGCTGCTACTGTTGGTGGCATGGCTGCCAATAGCCTTAACATGGATCTTATTGAGGAGATGATTGAGAAGGATGTGGGTTATGCTTCAGATGCCTCGGAGCAGTCAAAGGCTTGATGTTGATGCAAGCTACACTCCGGTGAATGTTGGAGAGAATGCAGAGGAAAGTTCTCAGGTACCTTCTCCGGAGTTTACACGTTTGCTGGCAGATCACTGGTGAGCTTCTGCAAGAATATGTGAAGGCAAATAGCGTGCAAATGGCTACAGTAGATAATGGTGGTGTGGCTGATGTATGCATGGAGACTCCTTTGTTGCTACAACAGCTAGCAGATTTTCAGGATCGTGCTGCTATCTTCTTCTTTATTGGGCGTATTCCGTTGTTGCCTCGTCTTAGAGCATGGTTGGGCCGCTTGGTGTCGCCTGAGGCACTTGAGGAGATTTATGATGGTCCGAGAGGCTTTTATGAAATACTTTTTCACACTTCGGAAGCCCGTAGGGCAGTCTTGGAGCAGGTGCCACTCTTTTTGGATGGGCAGTTGGTTCATGTGGTTCCGTGGAAGCCTATGGCAGAGTACCAAGATATGTTGCGCCAGCTTGCCCAGTTTGGGTTGAAGTGAAACAATTCCCACCAATGTTTTGGCGTGTTTTACCAAGTCTCATGCGAGGTATCGGTGATGTCTTGGTGGCGCCTCGAATGACATCTAGAAACCGAAATCGTCTATGCATGTTGTGGGATACTGGGAGACCTAGGCCGACACATTTGCGTGTCAATATGGTTGGGCTGCAACCTTTAATGTATGAATTGAGGTGGGATACATTTGCTGGCCACTGTTTCAAATGTGGTGAGATGGGCCACTTGGTCTCCGAATGTCCTAAGAAAGAACAAGTTGTTGCTACCAAGGATATCGTTGATGGGCAGTTGCCCGTGGAAGATGAGCATGATGCTCCTTTACATGATGCCCAGCACATGGATGTACATGTGGATGTTCAGAATGAGGTTGAGCAGCCATGGGTGGAAGTACGTGGTAAAAAGACACGATTTGTTGCCCCGCGGGGGGATTTCTCAGATGCTGTTTGGCGGGGGCCTTTGCGTACTCATCAGGGGCCCTTACATACATATGCTCGTCGCCCTTTGGGTTTAGGTGCCCAGCGACAGACCAGGATTGAGAGGCCGGGAGGCCAACTTTCTCAGGGTACAGGGGCTCTTGGGGTGGATAGAATAGAACGCTATCCTATTAGAAGTCACCTAACAAAAGAAGCACAACAACAATTGCCTCTTGTGTTTGGTTCGAAGGGTGAGGTCATCTCGCCATGGGATGGTCATTACCCTTCGGCACGTGCTCGGGAACTCCAAGGACAGTCTCAGATCACAAATACCATGTCTAAAAATGCAATGCTTCAAAAGGTTCGTGATTTGGCAGATTGTCCTGGGCCTAGTACACGGCCTTGTTGATTCCTTTTCTGGGAAGGCTTATGAAAATTGTACAATGGAATGTAAAGGGTATTTCTTCACGCCAAAAGCAGTTCAGGCTTTGGCGTACAACTTTTTATCATGGTTGGGATGTTTTGTGTGCAGTTGAACATAAGCAGCATAAGTTGGCAAAGCCTATGTATATAAGGGGTTTCATGTTTTCTACAGCGGACATCCTGCTTCGCAGTCAGGTGTTATGTTTGCCGTTCGTTCGCAATTTCAGTCTTCTCTTGTGATTCAAGATGTTCATGGAAGATTTCTAGTGATACAGATTGTTTGGGATGATACGCCTTTATGGTTGTTAGGGGTGTATGCTTCAAATAATGCTCGTGCACGCCGTTTGCTGTGGAATGACTTGTGTGCTCTTTCAATCTCTCATCTTGGCTTTATGATGGGAGACTTTAATATGTGTGTCTCCAGGGAGCAAGCCACGTCGCCTCATTCTGTAATGGATGGCCTGGAGAGAATGGCGTGGGAAGCTTTTGCAGCAAGGTCGCTAAAACAAGACATGTGGTCTTGGTTGCATCCAGATGAAAGGGGTTACACTTATGCCTCACAACAGTTTCGGGGCACTTATGCTAGATTGGATAGGATGCATATTTTACATCAAGATCTCTTTTTGCCAGAGGTTCTTACTGTGATGGTTGATCAGCAACAGGTTTTCTCGGATCATTGGCCGCTTGTGTTTGAAATGGTCTATCATCCTGTGGATGCATATAAAAGCTTGTTGGGACGCTTGTCTTTGCGCTTAAATCACACTTTTTTGGAGCATGAAGTTTTTGATGTTTATATGCGTTAGTTGATACGACATTTCTCCACAAGAGTGTCCATGGCTGATTATCATGCTTGGCCAGTATTCCTTACCAACACTCGGAAATTAGCGCGGCATTATGGTCTTGCTAATGCCTCTATACAAAAACAGCATGTGGCTCTTCTTGAGTCGCTTTTAAAGGGCTTGCAGGCATTCATGTTTACTGACTCTATGGATGCTGAAGTTGTGGATGCCATAGAATGGCTGAAAAAGGAGCTATCTAGGGTGCAGGAAGCACAATATGTTCGCTTTAAACTACTTGCAAGTCTTGATGCTTTGCGGGATGCTAACTGTCAATCTCATCGCTTCTATGATAAGTTGCATCAAAAACATATGCGTGAGAATATTGTTAGGTTGATGGATGTCCAAGGCAACCTTGTTACTCAACCTTTTGAGGTTATTCAGCATTGCATCAAGTTTTATGAAGATTTGCTTGCCCCTCAAGAGGATGTCTCACCGACTGTCCTGGCTGCAAGGGAGTCATTGTTTGTTGAAGTACGATATCAAGTTAACCCTGATGTGGCGGTTCAGCTTGATGCTCCTGTTACTCAAGGGGAATTGGAAGCTGTTCTCTCCAAACTTCCCATGGGAAAGAGCCCTGGTTGGGATGGTTTGACAAATGAGGTTTTCCGAAAATATGCTCATCAGCTTGCAGAGCCTTTGACGCTTATTTGTCAAAGGGTTTGGGATGAGGAATATATGCCTGCCGATTGGAAGTTGGGCATACTTCGTTTGTCGCCCAAAGTCCCTTCGCCTACTTGTTTGGCTCAATGGCGCCCGATCTCACTTATGGGTATTATGTATAAAATCTTTACAAAGATTTTTGCCAATCGTTTGCAGAAGGTGCTTCCTACTCTTATTCATCCATATCAATATGAATTTGTGCATGGCAGGAATATTTTGCATAATATTCTTAATGTTCAAATTGGAGTGGATTATGCCAAGGCAAAGAAGCAAGAGATTGTGATGGTGCAGCTGGATCTTGAAAAAGCTTTTGATCATGTCAGCTGGTCTTTCCTTTCTCAGTTAATGACAGCCATGGGCTTTGGTCCCAAAATGGCTAATTTGGTGCATTTACTTGGCTCTGGCTCTATCACGTGGATTATGCTCAATGGAGGACTTTCGGATGGTATTTCTCTCACCCGTTCTCTCCGGCAGGGCTGTCCTCTTAGCCCTCTTTTCTTTGCCATTGCCACTCATCCTATGTTATCTCGCCTGGATGCTATGGCATCGCATGGTGAAGTGGTTGGTGTAGAAAAACATGAAAGCAAGAGCAAAACTAGAAATGAAACAAGAACAAATGAAAGACAAACAGTTACCTTGAGATGAGTGTAGACAAGACACAAGATTGATACATTCATTGATGTGACACCTACAATTTATAGGTGAGAAGTACAAGATTGAGTAGACTCACTTATGGGATAAATGTAGAGGTGCCACATGGCACTAGACTCAAGACACAAAGACTGAAACTAGACTAGAGAAATAGTACACCTAGTGTGCACTTATTTCCAGCACCCTCCTTAAGTGGACACTAGGAGGAAGACAAAAGACAAGACTATAACATGACAAAAGATAAGACCAAGACAGAGAGACTAGACAAGGATTGAGAGACAAGCTAGAAGACAAGATGGACAAGACTAGAAGACAGACAGACAAGACTAGAAGACAGACTGATAGACTGAGAGACAAAAGATCCTGAGACACCCCTCCTCAAGTGATATCCTCATATGGGTCCACAAGGGTAGGGACAAGATGGATCTAAAACAAGACACAGTCAGATTGATAGACAGATAGACAGACAACAGATAGACAGACAGACAAGACTAGATAGACAGAAGACTGACTGTAGACAAACAGATGGACCTTGAAGACATCCCCTCCTCAAGGGCAATCTCTGCCTCTTGGGTAGGGACAAGAGAGAGGTCAAAAAGCATAATGAGTAAGACACTAGAACCCCTTGACCTACATCATCGGTGGTCAAAGTGGTAGACAAGAAAGGTGAAGTAATCAGAAAGCCCATTCCTCATCATGTGAGGAATGAACAGCAAGATCTGCTGATGTAGATGCTGCAGCAACATTGGCTGAGGTAGATGCAGGGACTGATGTAGAGGTTTTAGAGTAGCAGTCCTTCTCCCGGTGATTATCACGGCCACAAATGGTGCATGGATGAGCCTTGAAGCAGTCCTTCTCCATATGATTAGTTTTTCCACAATGGGTGCAAGGCTTTCTTACCTTAGAACCTCCTTTCTTTGCTAAAAATGCAGTGTCAGTTACCTTTTGTTGTTTTGTTCTTTCCTCTTCTTGGAGAGCATTGATGATACCTTCAAGAGTAGGATTATTGTGATACTTGAAGGTAGTGACAAGAGTAGCATAGGTGTCAGGTAAGCTTTTGAGAAGCACAGCAATAGCAATATCTTCGGAGATGGGGGACTTCACTGATGCAAGCTGAACCATAAGACTGCGAAAATAATTGACATGAGAGACTATAGTAGCTCCCTCCTGCATATATAGATCAAAGAATGAGATCATAAGTGCAATCTTAGAGTTTTTAGAGCGGGGTCCAAAAAGGGTATCCAAAGTGATCCATGCTCGAGAAGCAGACTGTATGTCGGAGATGTGATGAATGTAATCATCTCCAAGACCGAGCAAGATGATAGCATAGGCTTTGTCATTCTTGGCAGTGGGAGCATAAGTGATAACTTGCTCAATGTCGGAATCTTCGGGAGCAGCATGGTGAACAACGTCCCAAAGACCTTCTTTCATAAGATGGCACTTGATTTTGATTTGCCAAGTATGAAAGTTGGAGCCATTGAATTTGTCGATAGACATGAGAGAATGAGTAGAAGAGGCCATGTGGGAAGGTCTTACCTCTTGCTAAAATGCAAGGGCAGTGTCTATTCCCTTACAAGATTGCAGAAATGAATGAAAGAAGAGATCCAAACTGTTTTTAGAAGCCGGCTCTCTCACCACTTGTCGAGGCCATAGCATGTGACAGCCCATCGAAGCATGAGGAACTAGCAATTTGCAGATATGAGGATAAGAAAAGGACTGACCAGCAAACTGAAGGAGACAATGCACAGTACCTTGTAGATTCTTCAAGAGGAAGCGATGGCAGAACTGAACTGCCTTTAGATGATGCGTAGACTATAGATGAAGAAGCACCGCCTCCAGCAGATAGACGTAGACTGCTGTAGAGGTGTAATATAGCTCCTGTGAATAAGCAGTACAAGTGCTGCTCATCCAGAGAGGGAGGCCGACAGTAGCTGCAGGTATGGAGTGATGCGCAACCTGTAGAGGATGAAGCGCCAGCAGCAACTGGAAAACAGGCCGGTGGACAGCAAAAAGACGGCGGACAGAAGGTTCAGGCCGGCGCAGGGTCGTTCAGAATGTGAATAGGCTGGGCAGCACGTGCAGCTATAAGAGGCGACGTTGGACAACTTGGAGAGAATGCCGAAAGCTCATAGGAAAAACAGGGAAACCCTAAAAACTTGCTCTGATACCATGTAGAAAAACATGAAAGCAAGAGCAAAACTAGAAATGAAACAAGAACAAATGAAAGACAAAGAGTTACCTTGAGATGAGTGTAGACAAGACACAAGATTGATACATTCATTGATGTGACACCTACAATTTATAGGTGAGAAGTACAAGATTGAGTAGACTCACTTATGGGATAAATGTAGAGGTGCCACATGGCACTAGACTCAAGACACAAAGACTGAAACTAGACTAGAGAAATAGTACACCTAGTGTGCACTTATTTCCAACAGTTGGTTTGCATCTCCCTCATGGCAAGCAATTGGTTGCTCAAGCCCTTGCTGATGACACTTTTATGTTTCTCAGGGCCGAAAAAGCCAATATAGATCGAGCAATGGAAGCTTGGAATAATTTTGCATTGGCTTCTAGGCTGAAAATAAATTCAACAAAATCAGCCCTCATTGTATGCACGGAATTTGATCTTGAGGCATTAGGGTGGCAAGGCCGTGTGGTGCATACAGGAGACATTGTTCGTCATCTTGGGTATCCGGTGGGTGTGGATGTGGACCCCCAAGCGCTTCTTGCTTGGATTTCTGCTCGAATCTCGGATAAATTTGTGTATTGGAAAGCTCAAGGGTGGCCTATGCACGTGAGTGTTAAGGTAGCTCAGGTTATTATGCTTAGCATTATTTCCTATTTTTTGCCTTTGCTACCTTGGACGCACAAATCTCTTCTCCGTTTGGTTGCTCCCATTCGGTTTATGCTGTGGAAGAGGCAAGGAAATATTATGGGTCAAACATGGATAGCTTGGAATCACATTACGATGCCCAAAAGACTGGGTGGGGCTGCTTTACTGGATGTCCGCTTGCATATGGTGGCGCGTAGGTGGGCGCTTTTTCAGGATATGTGTTTGCAGGAGCAGCCTTGGGTATCCATGGCTCGTGACTTGATTGAGTTGGAGGGATTGTCACATGGACGGACACGTGTGCAGGCTTCATGGTGGGACATTGTGAATGCGGCTCATCCTGTCCGTATTCGCTCATCTCACATTTTATCGCATATTCCCCTTTCTTGGCATGAAGTTCTACTATTGGCTCGGTGGGATCCTGGTCATGAAAGACTACTTTTGAGCTCTTTGCAGTTCGAAACATTTGTGGAGTCGCGTGTCATTGTTTGGCCAGACAGAGATGCTTCACGCATACGACTCAACCGCATGGTCAGGTTAGGCTTGGTTAGCATCCGAAATGCTGTGATACCTGGTCGTGGTGACAGGCCATATTCGTTTCATCGTATTCGGCAGCACTTTAGGGTTCCTCGGACATTTCAGCCACTATGGGTTGACATCATGCATGCAGTTGAGCCTTTTACTCCATTGCCTCGGCCATCTGCAGATCAGCCTTGGCTTGATTGGGCACTATGTAAATCTGGTGACTTGATATCACTTTCAGCTAACCAGGTCTATCATAAGCTCGTATCAGAGAAAGATTGGGTTTCAGCCAAGGCCAATAAGGTGTGGGGATTGCACAAGTCTAAATCATGGTGGCAGAAAACTCTTATGCGTGCTTGGCAGTCTAAACTCCCTTACCAAGGTAAGGTTTTCATTTGGAGGACGTTGGTGGGAGGGTTACCTACACGGGATCAGCTCAGCCGTCGTAAAATTACATTGGCTTTGGCATCTTCTTGCTTCTTCTGCACGACATGCACTGAAACAGTTATGCATCTGTTCATGAGTTGTCCAGTGGCCCGTCAGATTTGGTCTTTTGTCTCTCGCGTTTGGGAGGCAGTAGAGAGGTCTACTGTTTCGGCTCATCAGTGGATATTTGGGATTTGTCCTCAAGTCATTACTTCGGACAGTCACCTTGTGATATTCCATTTCCTTAGATGGACAGGACTTTGGCATATTTGGACTACACGGAATGGGTTCATCTTTGATTCCTTGTCTGGAAGCGGTTTGCTGCTTTGGCAGTTTTCGTCTCTTCTCTCAGCTCAGCTACTGGATGCAGATGTTATTTCGTTATGGTCTACGGCGGCTCGGCTGGCTCATCTTTGATGCTTTTACCTGGAATGCTTATTTGGCTAGGAGGCTTTCTTATTAGTGTACAGGTTTGCATGGTCATGATCCTTTAGAGGATCTTTTGTGGGGGTTTTTTTGGGGCCATAGGTTCTCTGTGAGCCATGTGGCTGATGTACATTTTTACATATAATATAAAACACCATTTCACGAAAAAAAAAAAAAAAAGAAAGAGGTCAGCACAGCCTCTGGCCTCTTCATCGTCACGAACAGCATCAGCATCGTGGTCACAAAGAGAGAGAGAGAGAGAGAGAGAGAGAGAGAGAGAGAGAGAGCCCAACGCACCTCCTCCTCCACTTCGCCTTGGATCCCGTGCCCAGAGCCTCAACTCCAGTGCTTCTCCTCCTCTACCACTTCCATTGGCCAAGTGCTTATCTCGTCAGAGAGCCCCGTGCCTGTACACCCGTACTTCGTCAGAGAGCCCCGTGCCTCGACACCCGTACCTTGTCAGTGAGCGCAGTGCTTCTACATCCATACCTTTTGACAGTGTGCCAAGTGCCTCGTCACCCCTTATCGGCCCAGTGCCTTGAGCCCAGTGCTCACCCTTCTCCAGAGGTCATCTCCGACAGCTTCAGCATCTATTCGTTGACGTTGCTTGTGCAAGGATCCTTGCTTGTGCAAGGATCCGCAAAGACGATCCATCCACGGTACCCTTCGATCGAGGTCCCTGACTATCGACGTCATACCTCACGGCATTCCTTGTTCGTGCTTCCGTCTTCATCGAGAGACACCATTTTGGTTCTATTTTGTAGTACTGGATCATACACACTTGTACTTTTGACCATTATTCATTTGCACTCTGATACTTTTCGTGTGTATTCTTCTATTTGGTGCATTACGGAGTATTACGGTCCTCTCGCGTCACATGGTATAAGAGCAACCGTGAGCTAGAGACCTATCTCCGCACCCAGAAGACGTCACGTCTCAAGACCGTGATCGGATCGACCCAAGTGCAGCATCCTGCTATACAGGAGCAAGGCCATTATCAACAAACATCGATTTACTTCCCACTCGCAATTCCAGCTACGAGAGGGCACTCATCTTCCATGATGGCTGACACCTCCAGCTTAAGAGGGATTCCAGGTGTACCAGGTGTGCATCCATCGGCATCTCATGCAATGAGTGGTCATTACGGAGGGATTGGAGGTCAACAAGGCACTACTGTTCCTTCAATTTTGCATTCTGTTTTTCAAACAAGTAATCAAAATACTACCCCCGCTCAACTCCCTCCCACCCACTCCACCTTTCAACCCATTTCGTGGCAACAGAACCCACCCCAGGGGAGTTACCCAGGAGGTTATCCTCAACAACAGGGGGGTTCTCAAACTGGTTACCCTCGACACCAAGGGGGTTTCCCACCAACACAGAGGACCTACCAGCAACCTCCTCAGAATCCACGGTCTAGCAACCAGCCATACTTTCAGCGAACTGAAAATCATTGGTCTGGATATCCGCCAACCTATGAACAACTCTTGAACTTCTGGTATGGCAAATCTCAACAGGGAAACTATGGTGCTTCGTCCTATGGACAGTCCTATGGACCACCACCAAGTCAGCCATCCTTTCAGCCTGCTGCCCAAATGGCAGTGCAGCCAAGTGCACAAGGAGTCCAGCAATCCCATGCGGCTCCTGCGCCTTCGATGGCCCAGATGAGTCCGACTCCTGTACCAGCTGCCCCTAAGCCTAGAGCTACCCCTGCACCCGCTGTACCCCAGCCAAGTGCTCCAATTGCTCCAGTGGCATCTTTGCCTAGAGCTACCCCTGCACTTGCTGTAACCCAGCCAAGTGCTACCAGTGCCCCAGTGGGATCTCAGCCAAGTGCTACCCCTGCCCAAGTGGCATCTGAGCCGAGTGCTCTTTCCATTGACATTGGAGGGGTTCCTATCTCGCCCAGGCTCATCAAAAGACCTGACACTCCTGTCTCTGACGGCTGTCCGAATTGTTGGCCCCTCGTCCCTTACCCCGCGTGCCTAACAGTACACCAACAAGTTGCACCTATTGTGGCAAACCCAGCCACTCTACTGATGCTTGTCGTCACAGGCCGTTGTTGCCAACCCCGCCGGCCTACATGCATCTCCCAAAGGGAACACGCTGCGCCACGGGACCTTTCTGGGCAACCCGCTTTGTCATAAGACAACTTAACTCAGGCAATAATACCCCATCGGGCACTAAGACCTCTTCATCACCCCGAGGCAATAAGTCCCCATCGGGCACTAAGACCTCTTCATCACCTCGAGGCAATAAGACCCCATTGGGCACTAAGACCTCTCCGGTCAGTCGTGGCAATAAGACCCCATCGGGCACTAAGACCTCTGCTATCAGAGGCAATCAGACACCTTCATTGCTCACTAAGACCTCACTGCAGCCTACGCACACTGCAAAGGCTCCGTATTCTCCAGTTCAGTGGCTTCCTAAGTCCTTTATTTTGGCTCCCCGTGAGTCTCCTCTGGCTCCTCGAGCATCAGCATCCCTTTCGGCTCCTAGCGAGTCCCCTTCGGTTCTGCGTGAACCTCCTATCCCTGCTCCCAGAGAGTCGATTTTGCCTATTTAGGCTCCCAGCGAGGATTCGGACACACAGTCTGACCTCAGTGGAAGCCATCCTTTGTGATACACCTCCCATTATGACCTGTCCGCTCTGCAAGTCAAACTATCCTAACATAGTTTCAGAGGGGGACCTGGAGCACACTCCAGTACCTCACCGCGCAGAGGGGGAGACAGCAACCTCTTTAGAGGGGGAATCGGAGATTTCTCCAATATCTCACCATTCAGAGGGGGAGTGTAGCAAGGATACAATCTCATTTTTTCCTTTGGCTCCCAGTGAGTCACCATTGGCAAACCCTTGTCACTTTGAGTCATATCCCCCTGGCATTGTTAAGACATCGTCCACATGCTATCGAGTGACTCATGAAAGTTTTGAGCTTGCGGTGTATACCCTGATCTCTGCTTCCTCCTGACCCCCAGTTGCTCTTCCAGATACAAGAGGGTGACGCAGGCGGGTTTAGAATAGGAAGCGTCACCAAAGTTTTTTTCCGCTGTTTCTTTTTGTCCGAGGATCATTCTCACTCGAGATAAATTCTTGGATTCTTTTGCCTTGGTCCCTGACACCTCAACCATGCAAACCTTCAGGCTCCTTAACCTTTTTTTTATCCCTTCCGTCTCGGTACATGGAACCTCTGAGCCAAGTTTTGGACAAAACCTCTGAGCCAGGTCTATTAGACCTCTGAGCCAAGTTTCATGAGACCTCTGAGCCAAGTCAAGTTGACCTCTGAGCCATGTCTTGAAGAAACCTCTGAGCCATGTTCAATTTAGGCCTCTGCGCCATGTGTCAGACAAACCTAGGGTTCCTGCACTAAGCCATGCGTCGTACCTTTGAGACTGGCAGTATGTTTTTTACTTACATTGAAGTTCAGAATGCCAGATTGTTTGTTTTACAGCAGTGCTTTGGACTTCCACATCATTCCTGGACATTCCAGATGCTTTTGTGCCTTTCTTCATCCTTGCGAGCAGATCGGCATTCGATCTCCTTACTCACCTTGAGAGGGGGATCTCTATCTACATCGACATCGAGCTTTGGTTCTCCCATTCAGAGGGGGATCATTTTTCAGCTAACATTTTTTGTCAAAACCTCCTATCCAGGGATCTGGAGAAAATTATTTCAGCTCCCCGTGAGTCTCCTCTTGCTCCTCGAGAGTCAGCATCCCTTTTGGCTCCTAGCGAGTCCCCTTCTACGTGAACCTCCTATCCCTGCTTCCAGAGAGTCCATTTTTCCTATTCAGGCTCCCAGCGAGGATTCGGACACAGAGTCCTGACCTCAGTTGTGAAGCCATCCTTTGCGATACACCTCCCATTATGACCTCTCCTAGCGAGTCCCCTTCGGTTCTACGTGAACCTCCTATCCCTGCTTCCAGAGAGTCCATTTTTCCTATTCAGGCTCCCAGCGAGGATTCGGACACAGAGTCCTGACCTCAGTTGTGAAGCCATCCTTTGCGATACACCTCCCATTATGACCTCTCCGCTCTGCAAGTCAAACTATCCTGATAGTTTCAGAGGGGGACCTGGAGCGCACTCCAGTACCTCACCGCAAAGAGGGGGAGACATCAACCTCTTTAGAGGGGGAATCAGAGATTTCTCCAATATCTCACCATTCAGAGGGGGAGTGTAGCAGGATACAATCTCATTTTTTCCTTTGGCTCCCAGTGAGTCACCATTGGCAAAAACCCTTGTCACTTTGAGTCATATCCCCCTGGCATTGTTGAGACATAGTCCACATGCTATCGAGTCACTCATGACAGTTTTGAGCTTGCGGTGTATACCCTGATCTCTGCTTCCTCCTGACCCCCAGTTCCTTTTCCAGATGGAAGAGGGTGATGCAGTGGCTCCAGAATAGGAAGCGTCACCAAAGTTTTTTTCCGCTGCTGCTTTTTGTCCGAGGATCATTCTCGCTCAAGATAAATTCTTGCATTCTTTTGCCTTGGTCCCTGACACCTAACCCGTGCAAACCTTCAGGCTCCTTAACCTTTTTTTAATCCCTTCCGTCTCGGTACATGGAACCTCTGAGCCACGTTTTGGACAAAACCTCTGAGTCAAGTCTATTAGACCTCTGAGCCACGTTTCATGAGACCTCTGAGCCATAGCACCCAATTTCGTATCCGGTGAGGGTGGCAAATAATAGATAAAAGGGGTGACAACTTTCACTACCCTTTTAGCTGATTAAAAACCCAATGACTAAATTCAATGAAATATTCACAAAAATCCATCAATAAACATATACATCTACCAAACTACCTATCCATATCACATCCAATTCAAAACTCATGACATAAAATGAGTAGTTAAATTACCATCATGAATATCAAGAGTGGAATCCCCAGGTGGCAGAGATTGTGTCCGCTACACATCCACCTCTATCAACAAGAACAAAAAAGAAAGGTTAAACACCATATAATCTTACTTCTTTTGGTATATTGCACTCCATGTAGCATGTTACAAACACTGAACAAAAACCAACCTTCTTTGTACCTGAGCCATGTCTTGAAGAAACCTCTGAGCCATGTTCCACTTACGCCTCTGTGCCATGTGTCAGACAATACCTAGGGTTCCTGCACTAAGCCATGCGTCATACCTTTGAGACTTGCAGTATGTTTTTACTTATATTGAAGTTCAGACTGCCAGATTGTTTGTTTTACAGCAGTGCTTCGGACTTCTACATCATTCCTGGACATTCCAGATGCTTTTGTGCCTTTCTTCATCCTTGCGAGCAGATCGGCATTGGGTCTCCTTACTCACCTTGAAAGGGGGATCTCTACCTACATCGACATCGAGATTGTTCTCCCATTCAGAGGGGGATCATTTTTCAGCTAACATTTTTTGTCAAAACCTCCTATCCAGGGATATGGAGAAAAGAGTGCGACCAGTCAGAACCTCCTACCCGAGCCATCGAGCTGGCGAAAAGCGTGCGACATCTTTACCAGATTTTGTCAAAACCTCCTTTCTGAGGCCTCGAGCCAGCGAAAAGAGTGCGACAACCGTAATTTGCTGAACGACATCGATCAGACGCAGCACCCCGAAGACATCCTTCGTCATCGGCTTGAGAGGGGGACATCCCTCCCTCCTACCTTTGGACATTCTCATCAAACATTCTTTGTAAAGAGCACATGCATAGTGAAAACCCAGTGAGGGCACTCCGTATGTGAAAACCCTGCTGCATTGTGCATGGTCATCTTGCATATCGCCTTGCATCTCCGTGCATTCTGTAAGCGTTCGGGGCATGTGTCTAAGTGAAAACCCATTCGGACACTAGCATATGAAAACCCCCTGCATGTAAACATGCACCCTATTTCCTCGCCAAACGAGAGATCCAGAACCATCGAGTTCCACCTCATCCTCTTCATCAGAGACGCCTCTTCAGGCCCACTCTTGGTCTAAGAGGGGGTGTCAAGCAACAGTGCGTCATGGTCATCCCAACAGTGGACCTCCGGCATACATCCTTGGCATCCTGACAGTGCAGTACCCCTAAAACCAGCCCAATAGTTGCTGGTGGGGGCCCAAAAATGGGCCCCCCACCAGGGCCCAAACTTGGGCCCTGGTCATGGGAGTAAAGGGGGGGCCTGCCCAAAAAGGGCGCCAAAACAGGCCAAAACCTGGGGTAAAACCCTAGGTCGGCCAGCCTCTAAAAGGCCATTAATGGCCCTGTTTTTCAGCCGATTGCCACCCCCCCCCCCCCCACCACCCCACCCCTGGATCAGCCAACTGGGGGGGGAAGGGGGGGGGGCGGAGACTTGGGGGCTATATAATAGCCCCCCAAACATACCATCATACACATCGTAAGCCCCTCTCTCCACGTAGAGAGACGAGACGACGAGAGCTGCTTAACGTCAACTTATTGATCTAGAGAGACCAATCGACGGAGAGACTTGAACCCAGGTGGGTACATGTCATCCCAGCCTCGACTCCGGCGCTCCTCCTCCTCCACCACTTTCATTGGCCAAGTGCTTATCTCGTCAGAGAGCCCCCCGGCCTGTACACCCGTACTTCGTCAGAAAGCCCCATGCCTCGACACCCATACCTTGTCAGTGAGCCCAGTGCCTCTACATCCGTACCTTGACAGTGTGCCAAGTGCCTCTTCACCCCATTATCGGCCTAGAGCCTTGAGCCCAGTGCTCACCCTTTTCCGGAGGTCATCTCCAGCAGCTTCAGCATCTATTCGCCGACGTTGCTTGTGCCAGGATCCGCAGAGACGATCCATCCACGGCACCCTTCGATCGAGGTCCCTGACTACCGACGTCATACCTCACGGAGTTCCTTGTTCGTGCTTCCATCTTCATCAGGAGACACCATTTTGGGTCTATTTTGTATTGGATCATACACCCTTGTACTTTTGACCATTATTCATTTGCACTCGATACTTCTCGTGTGTATTCTTCTGTTTGGTGCATTACGGAGTATTACGGTCCTCTGGCCTCACAAATGCAAGCAACGACAAGATAGAATCCTACAAAAATGGAAAGCTCTAGGCTCTCAGACACACGCGTGCGCGCACACATCTACATACAGAGATACACATCTATACAATGGACAAGATGCATCGGAGTTTGTGGTGGCTCTTGAATCCTTGCTGCTGACATTTCTTCTTCTCATTGAAATAAGCTAGAGAAGCTGCGACAGGCCAGCACATGTCAACATGTCAACATGGGTGAACATAACCAACCAGCTGAATGTGGGTGTTAGGGATTGTATTGACTTTGCCTACAAGTATGGTGTGCAACAGGATAACAATTCAGCATACATTCGCATGCTTGAAGTTGGGTCAGCGCTCTTTATGGTGGTATTCTGGAGCCCAAGAGCAGATTTTCAGGAGACATATTTGTCTGTAGTGGAGCATAGAAGCAGAAGAAGCAGAGCCCAGCACAAACCTGTGTGGACCGCCAACCCAGATTACCCCATCACTGCTCAAGGTTCACTCACAATTTGTGACTCCGGGAGCGTGTGCTTGTGAGATGGGAACGGCACAATTGCATGGTCCGCAGGCATCAACGTCTTCTCGGTTCTTCTCACATTAACAGGCAACCTTATTATGCAGGATGCCTTCATGCACACTGTCTGGAAAAGCTTCCAGCACCCACTAGACACACTAGTCCAAAACCAAAGGCTTGTCCCAGGTATGACTCTCAAAAGCAACTCATCTGTTTATTTTGCCACAATGTACCCAGGGGGCTTGGTTTTCTTTCGCAAAACCTCTACCAGTAGTACAGGGTCAATCCCCTATAGAGTCATTTCCTTCACATCAACATTTAGTAAGAATTTTCGAGAAGCCCTTGTTTCCCCATGCCCACTTGACAAAGACATCGCCACTGTTCTTGTTGGGGATTACGCAGCACCAGCGAACACATTTAGCCTGCAAGCATCCTGAAAACAGTTGAATATCTCCATACATGGCATATTAACAGAGTTCATAAGTGACTATGTCAGGCTGGATCCAGATGGGAGACTACGCACGTATCAGTTTGATGATTATGGATATGTAGAGCATCATGCCTATCTGGAGCTCAATGCTCAAAATGCAACAGGGGTGCAACCTTGGTTAGGTGATTGTGTGGATCCTGAAGCATGTGGAGTTTATGGCATCTGCATTCCTCCCTCATCCAAAAAGCCAGAACAGGTCTTGCTCATGCCTGAACAATAGTGCCAACAGTAGTGAATCATCACAAGTTTTCTTTCAGATTGATGCCAAAGATGCAATTCAAGGCTGTGCACTGGCACTGCCTATCCAATGTAACACATTTGCAAGTCAGCACCAGAAATTACTCGAATACAAGAACATTACTTCAGGTTCCATGCTTATACAACGCTGGAACAATAACACACGCTCACTCGAGGAGTGTCAAGAGCATTGCATATCCAATTGTTCATGTGCTGCGGCCTTCTACGACCACAATTCTACTACATGCCATCTCATCCCCATCAACTATGTTCTCACTTTAATCAATGTAGCTGACTCCAGGTACTCTGCCTATCTTAAGGTACGTGATCTTGATCAGCAAGGACCGACTGCACCTTCTCATGTCATTCCTAGCTCTAATGGTAGTGCAAAACCCGATGAAACCAACTCCTCACACATTTGTTAAAATATTGCATCTCTCATGCTGTCGTGGAGCTGTCGGCCTGTTTCCTACAGCCGACTGCCTCATGCACAAGTATATAAGAGTTGCTCCCTTATTCATTCCATCATATCATTCTGTGCCCTATTTGTTGGCTCTTGTACTCTGTAACCTCAAGCTAATAAAGCTCAGTTCTTGCTTGCAATCTTTCTCTCTCATGTTCATTGCTTCCGCTTGTGCACATTCTTTCATGGTATCATTCGCCAAGGCTCTGGCTGCTGCACAATCTGTTCCTCTACGTTTTCTGCTTCCCTAGATTCTCCAGGCTGTAGATCCTTCAAAACAGTGGCTGCGTTTCTCTTTCTTAGCTGCGTTTTTGCTCTACAAGCTCTCCAACTGCTGTCGGCCAGCCCCCAAGCTGCGTTTTCTTCTCGGCCAACCCCCAAGCTGCGTTTTCTTCTACAGAGGGAAGTGGAGGAGTTCTAGCTGTAGTTTCAGTAAGTGCATCAGACAAGTGGCACATCAGCTCCTCTCCCTCCTAGATCCCCTCCCTCTTCCGGTAGGAGGTTCCCGATGGTGTGTTTTTGTGTTTCTTTTGCTGCTGTCCAGCGTGCATCTTCAGAGGGGGCTATAAGTCCCTAGTTGGATCCTGTGGAAAGGTTCTTGAGAGAGCACCTGGATTGCTTAGCTACAGAGGTTGTTTGAGACATAGCTTCTTTGAGGCAGACATGGGTCCCCCCTGCACGAACAAGGAGGACAAGCTCAGTGGTACAAACTATGATCACTAGAAGCTACAGATGAAGGTCTGGTTCACACACAAGGGTCTCTGGGAGATTGTTCAAGGCCACGAACGAAAGCCCGAACGCCTACCAGCTCTAGGAAGTGGACTCAGGACCAGGAGGATGCCTTTCTCGCCAAACTTTCAGCTTGGGAAAATCAAGACTCAAAAGCTCACTCTGCACTTGTACGAGCCATCTCACCAGAGGTCTCCCCCGCCGTGCAAACATTGGATTGTGCTGCTTCTGTTTGGAGAAAGCTGACAGACCTATATGCATGGGACTCTACAATGCGGTCTATGAACCTATTGGGTCAGCTCTTTTCTCTAGAGTTTACAGCAGGGACTTCCATGCAATCGTTTGTGATAAAGGTTAAGGTAATTCATGACCAATTAGTGGCAATGGGTACTGCCCTGACCTCTTCTAAGTTAGCTGCTCTCCTCCTCATCAAACTTCCTGCAGATTATGACATGGTTTCCCGAGCTTTGTGGGTTCAGATCACAACACATTCCCTCGAGTTTGATGATCTGTGTACTCTCCTCTTAGAAGAGGAATCCATCCTAGTTTCTCAGGGGAAATTGAAAGTTTCATCGTCTATTGGACCTGATCAGGCACTCTCGACGGTGCAGAAGAAAGTTCGGAGTCGGTGTTACAAGTGTGGGAAGAAAGGCCACCTGTCAAAGGATTGTCAAAGGACAAAGGCAAAGCCAAGGACAAGGGAAAGTCTTCAAAGAAGGGCAAAGACAAGTTACATGACACTGACACAGACACAGACTCGTCTAGTGACAACCCAAGCTCTCCCAAGGCCTTACAGTCTGGAGAGAACATGACTGGTGTCCTGCTCTAATCCTAAGGGCATCCCCCCGCGTGCTGTCTTCCAGAAACGGCTTGTGGGCGGAAGAGGGGGCTTTCAAAAGCTCTCTTATATTAAATCTGGAGCATGGGACCCGTGTGTCGGAGTTCCAAGTATAAAGACAGGCAAGTTCACTTGATGGTCCGGATGAGTTCCAGAACTATTGGTTAGCAGAGACTATGGACAGGATGTGTTCCATGTTCATTTGTTCGAGGTTATTAGATGTGATGTGTTCACAGTTCTACTTTGAGTTTGGAGCCAAGCAGATTTTCTTTTGCTCTTTATAGTGACATTATGTTCTCTGAAGACAAAAAAGCTGACATTTGCATTTTCCAAGGTGTACTCAGTACTGGCCATGCTGCGGTGTCCATGGTCGCACCTTCGTCATCAGTTTTCTTCTCACTTTTTTGCACACTTCAAGATGCAGAGAGGGTGTTAAAATATTGCATCTCTCATGCTGACGTGGAGCTGTCGGCCTGTTTCCTACAGTCGATTGCCTCATGCACAAGTATATAAGAGTTGCTCCCTTATTCATTCCATCATATCATTATGTGCCCTATTTGCTGGCTCTTGTACTCTGTAACCTCAAGCTAATAAAGCTCAGTTCTTGCTTGCAATCTTTCTCTCTCTCATATTCATTGCTTCCCCTTGTGCACATTCTTTCAACATCAATATTGGCGTCTTAATCCCTGCTACAGTTGTCCTAGCTGCCTTTTTACTCATTTGTGGTAGCCTTGTAGTCTACTTCTGCATCTTGAAAATGTCTACAAGCTCCAGGGAAGAGGATGAACTTGTAGAGAAAGAAATCCTAGCTATTGCGGCAGCATTGCCGAGTATGTACTCATTGCAAGATTTGGAAATTGCAACAAATAAATTCAGCAGGAAGCTTGGATCTGGGGGCTTTGGGTGTGTGTATGAGGGAACTTTAAAAGCATAGTGAGAACATAAAAGCACCTTTCTAGCTGTATCAGAATGAACACAATGAAGATTCTTATGAAAACCAAGTGAAACAATTCAAAGTCAAGTTTTTGTGGCAAGCATGTTAAGTGTAAAAGCAAAGCACTAAAGCACTAGGCATCTAAGTGATGCTTCACAGTAACTTATTAGCTATATTAGCATAAATACAAGCAACGACAAGATAGAATCCTACAAAAATGAAAGAAGAAATCAACAAAAATCCTCTAAAACAAAGTTCAACAAAGCAAACTCAAGTTTCTTTGGCAAACATGTTGATTGTAAAGAAAGCTATAGCGACATCATGAGCTTCTTCTGCAGGAGTACGGATCGATGAACAAAGGCATGTGTGTGTGTGTGTGTGTGTGTTTGTCTATGTATGAGAGAGAGAGAGAGAGAAGCTATATTAAAACAAATGCAAGCGATATTAAGAAACCTGACAGTAGACCCTAGAATTATACAAGATACCAATAGACCATATAAATGAAAGAAGAAAGGCTGACTTACTTGTTCCAGTAGGCTGGATCTACAGGATAGGACCAAGTGAGGACGGGACGAAGCAGAGATTGTTGTTGTTGCTGTCAAGAGGGGCAAGGGGAGCATCTTCCCTCGAACTGCTCGGCGTGAATGGACTTGCAGGAGGGACCAAGGAAACGGTGCTGTCAAGGGGACAAAGGGGGGCATCCTCCATTGATGTGATCTCAGCCAATGGCCATGGAGAGCCTACGCAACCAGTGCTGCCAAGAGGGGCAAGGGGAGCATCTTCCCTCGAACTAATTAGCATGATTCCCTTGGCAGTAAATCCCGGCCAGAGTCCTGGTCTTTGGTGTATTTGCTGTGTTTATACAGTGTGTATGGTGTTGTGTGTTTGCTGAATATATCATCTGTTCATTGTGGTTTTGAGCTGTCTTATGGTGTGGGTGGGTGGCGAATGTTGAGAGAGTGTTCCAGCCGGTGGCTGGTGGTGCCCCGTTCGTGGTAGTTTTTTCCAAGTTTGGGAGGTGGAAGAGCTATAGAGGCAGGTTCTTTCTTCTTTTTTTCACCTCACACCATGTATGCTGATCAGTTGAAGTGTTGCCCTCTCCTTAGATCAAGTATCTCCGCCATGGGGCTGTCTAGAATGGAGAGGTCGTAGAAGCGAGGTAGGCGCCTCCGATGCCAAGCAATAATGGATCTGATTTGGCGATGGTGAGGATGCCGTGGTCGAGTTCCTGGTGGTCGTGGCCGACAAGCATGACATAAGATAACTGCTCTATCTGTGGTGACTCCCTGGGAGCGTGGTCGGTGCCCTGATGGCCCAATGGAGGAGGTATCAGGAGGCGTGTAGGCTAGGTTGCTGGTGCTGGTGCCGGTGCCGGTGCCGAAGAAATCTGTCAGGGTCCTTTGTCTAGGTACATCATGGCTCGGCCTCCTGTCTGCCCAAGAGGGTCTGTCTATGTCTCCTAAGCTCAAGTAGAAACAATCCCAGGCATCTCTGATCCTCAAACTCCATGACCCTGCGTAACGGCCCAAAACCCTCTCGGAAGAGGCAGTAATATCTCCCTCGGATCTCATAATAGACTGTACATCGGCAAATGTAGTGTTCTTCTGTCTCTACCTCCTGGTAGCATAGCTGACAAATGCGGTCATCTAAGATTTGATGCACATATCGCCCTGTCTCAATCCGCAGCTGGTGTGATGAGGTCTGGATCTGTCCAATGGCACAACATATCCCATGTGATAGGTGTACATCCATTTACGTCGGGCGGGTGATAAAATCATCTGGTGAGAGGTGTAGAAAATGGCTCTTGTAATGAGCCATTTTCGTGTCTAAGGGCTCAAGGGGGCTAGTCCATGTCCTCTCTTTGTCCACTCTGATGATATCCATCCTGATCATGCGGTTTTGCTCTGAGCGGGTGAGATCCAAAAATGGACAATCCAGACTGTACTGAAAGGGTGGTAGTGCCTCTATCCGCAAACCATGTAGGTCAAACCATGATCTCATCTGAGCGTACCAGCAATGAGTATCTCCATCCTCTATGCCAACTGTATGGATGAGGTCAATGCCGATCGGGAGTACCTCTGCTGAGGGAGCTCCCATAGCCGCTGTAAGAGAAAGAGAAAGAGAAAGAGAAAGAGAAAGAGAGAGAGAGTGATTTGTACATTTTATAGTAGGGTTCTTTTCAAAGAGGCTTTCCTATAGATGGAACTTAAAACATTACAAAGGTGCACAGGCGCGACACTCTCTCGTCCCAATGGCAAGAGATAACTTAGCTCCTCACCCACTCCACATTGGCAGGTCATGTGGGTCACAAAACGAATTTTGTGTTATATTTAGAGGGTTATCTTCTTGCAGCGCATGTATGTTAAAGGTTTGTGGTATGTGTCTCCTAACCAGTCACCTCACATGTTGGAGAGCTCTCTTGCATCCACCTCAAAAGTTTGTGATCACTTAGATGCTTATGTGTCTCTCTCCTCTTTATCTTTTATACTCCCATATACTTGACTTTCAACTTGTCTATGGGATTTCTCCACATTCATGCTTGTACCTCATGCACTCGTCATGATTATACATTTCAACACCCCCCCCCCCAATCATGAGTTGGGTTTCACTTGCCAATGACCGTCCTCACAGGCTCCTCATGCGATACCTGTGGCTCTCTTGTATGCCTTGGCTTTACACTTGCTAGGGCTCTTGCTTGCACATGGTCTATCTCCGATGCATGCAGCTTATACGAGCTTGAATTACTTATTTTGATTGCATGGGATCCACTTTGACATGAGTTTATGTAACCTTCTGATTGGTTGCTCAAATCCCAATTCTGAGGCCATGAACAGACTTGAAAGGGGGGTTAAACCTCAACAAGGTTGTTGCTGTCACCAATTGGCTGACCATTTGGTCCATCTCCAGATTTGTGTCTCGTTCACTTGAGGCTAGGCCGGTGTCTCATGTGAAGGGGCCAGTACTTTTGCATAACATGGATGGTAGCCAGACTGGTGCCACCCGTGTGTTAGCAGGATGGTGTCGTATGGACGGGAGCTAGACTGGTGCCACCCGTGTATAACCTGGATTGTGTTCTATCCATGGGATTGTCACGCCATGGAAGAGTCAGTATTTGTGCGGTGTTTTGCCTATGGGATTGTCACTCCATAGGGAGGCTCGTGCCTGGATCTCTGTCTTACCTATGGGACTGTCACTCCATAGGAAGACCGGGATTTATGTTATCTGTCATGGCATCATTGTGCTCGACAGAAATGTTTAGTACTTATTCCATGAACGGGAGATATGTCCATGATACTGTTTGCACATGCATTCATGTTTTGCATGTTTGGAACTGTTTTCGCATGACTTGTATTCTTGTGTTTGCCTGTTTGACGTGCCACTTACGGAGCGGGGACGCCTGCCAGTGAGTCGTGAAGTTTGCTCTGTCTTTTGACGAGTTTTATTGCGTGTGAACAGGTGGTAAGTGTATTGCATTTGTTTATTTCTTAGCATTCTTTTTAACCTTTGTTTTTTATAAGGTTGCAGTTTCACACTCATTAATGAGTGGGCACCCTTCCCAATATTTCATGGTACTTTTAGAAGGGTGGGCACCCACGTTTGGGTCATGGTGGAAAAGGGAACCCCTCATGTGTGTGGGGGTGGGTGCATGGCCACCTACCCACCCCCCACCTTGGAACCTTTGGAACTGGCCGCCTCCATGCAAGCAAGGTGGGCCGGCCAGCTGTTGAACGTGTGCCCTCTCTAATGCTTACATATAGGCGACCGCTTCATCCAGCTATCGGTATTCGACTATGCAAGCGACCGTTTCATCCGGCTATCCATAGACGGCTATGCAGGCGACCTCTTCATCTTGCCCTGCACTCGGCTCTCTTCTTGCCCTACAGGTGACGGTGTGCAGGACCTCACTCCTCTCTGGCCAGCAAGCAGCTGTGCCCAGACACCACCCTTTCCACCCAGCAGGGTTGCGCATAGACCTCGCACCTCTCTGGCTAGCAGGTGGCTGCACCCAGACGCCACCCTTTCCACCCAGCAGGCGGCTGCGAACAGGACTCCCCTCTCTTGCTAGCACAGGCGGCTGTGCCCAAGTGTCCTTCTCTTGCCCCCTATGCAGCTGCACTTAGGCGCCTTTGATATTTGTTCTTCCACTAGCGAGCTACAGGCGACTCGCTCACCTGCAGGCCGGCAGCAACAGCAGTAATAGAGACTTCTCCTTTCATACGTGGGTGCCTACTACTTCTGAAGGCCATATCCATTATTTTGCAAGGTAAGTGGATTGAGATTTAAGCAAAGGTCTTTGATGTAAATCTTATAAGGGATACTCTCTGCTGCTAACACCCCGTTCGGTGCCGGGTAGTCCAAGCTTCTGGAGAACCACGATCCATGGGTGCCGAGATCGGGAGAGCCAGGCGTTAGTACGGGAGCGCCTATTTGTGTGTGGTCCTGGAACACCAGTGGGGCGCTCTCTGCGGATTCCAGTGAAGGCACAGGACCGTAGAGATTAGACTTCTTCAAGTGGATTGCTCTCCCTCGAACGTCTACTTCAAGTCTCTTGTTTGGTAACTGTTTTCATCTCAGTTGTACATGGACATCATCTGGTTCATTGAACCCATGGAGCATTGTATCTCTTAAATACTCCCAATAATATATCATATATTAGGGGGGAGGGGGGTCGGCCCGTTCCGGCCCCAGTGCTGGTGTCCATTGATCAACATTTCATTTCATTTCAGTTTTTAGTTGTTATTGAGTTGTTCATTTATATTGTGAAATTTAAGTTGTGCTATTACGCGTGTGGGTGTCCAACGGAGTCTATTCCCACTTGACGGGATCGGTTTCATTGGTATCAGAGCACGGTTATTTCCCTCTTCTTAGTGGGGAAACAAACCTGTGTATTGGACACCCCGCTTCTAGCACACTTAACACAATGGACAGCCAAGGCAACCCTTTGGAAGTGCCTAATTCGAGGGGCCCATCAAGTGCCTCGCGTGGTTCTGATGCTTTACAGGGAAGGCACAAGCCCCTTGAGAGGGTGAATGATAGTGATTCGAGGGGACAACTGTCTCGTGGAAAGACAGTTATGCAAGAAGAAGAGCCTGATGTAATGAGGGCTGAATTGGAGCATATGAGAAAGCTTTTGCAGGCACAAGAGCAAGAGCTGAAATTTTTGCATGAAGATCCCCATGTGCAAAGTGCCATTGAAGCAAGGAAAGCCGATGCAATGGTAGACATGACTTTTGAGTCCATGGCACGAGAAGTGGGCAAGAAGCCAAGGGAGTTGGCACTTTCCTACCTCCTCCACAAAGGTGACATCAAAGAGGGGAAAGATGGAGAGCTGAAATTCAGAAATCCACCTCGCTTGAAGCATGGAGATCCCGCATCTCAAAGGTTAAGGTCATTTATGCAAAGGGAAGAGGTGACAGCCACCTCTCGTCATGCATCATGTCCACAAGGCACAAAGGGTGACAGGTATATGTATACTAGTGCTCATGGAGGGCATGATGGTCGCATGTATTCAAGGCATGTATCCCATGGAGGGGGTGATAGGTCTGTCACTAGAAGAGCCTTGTCTACTACTACTGAGTTGTCTCATGGAGAGAAATTTCCTTATGCAGGAAGGTCACATGCATCTGATTCTCAGGTTCGTGGAGCACATGCCACCGTGCTTCATGAAACTTCCATGATGGCCCATGGAGCCCGATATGTATATGCATTTGTATACTCCACAATCTCCTGCCCATATGTAAATGTGGGAGCTGATCGCCTAACCCACTGTGGCGTGGTGTTAAACACCATAACCTTGGTTTTGCCAAGGTTGACATACAATCCACTATCATGTGCAAACTCATGTAAAGCATCCAGATGACGCTGCATACCCTTAGGGGAGTCAGAGATCAACACAATATCATCAGCATATAACAATAGTGGGATCCATGTACCTGCTACCTGGGCTCCTCGGTCCTCCAATCTCTCAATGTAGTCAGAAGCCTCATCCACATACATACCAAACAATGAAGGAGATAACGGGCAACCTTGCTTCACTCCTATACTGGAGTGAACCAAAGTACAGACCCCCTCTGGGGTGCGTACCTGTCCTGCAACTGATCTATATAAAGCCATAATCCCCCATATGAGCTCTGTGGGTATCCCCATCTCCTATAATCGCCTCATCAATCTGGCTCTGGGCACTGTATCAAATGCTTTGCGGAAGTCCACAAAGCTACAATAAATCCGTCGCCCATGCGACCTGCCTGTCAAGATGTGGTCAAGAGTAGAGAAACCTCTCCTGGACCCTGCCTGTCCCTCTGCTCGAATGCCCTCTCTCTGCCCATCTACTCAACTGCTGCTCAAGAATGGATGCATACAATCGTGCTAGTGTGTGACCAATCATAATAGTGCAATAATTCCCTGGCTCCATAGGGTCCCCTGACTTGAAGATAGGCACGATGGTGGACATACTCCAAGTCTCGGGTAAGTCTTCACACATAGCACGATTGAACATCACTGCTAGAAGCTCTGCCAGCATGTCTCTCGCATGAATAAAGTGCTCAGCGACCAATCCATCATGATCATATGCTCTCCCAGTCTTCATCCTATCAATGGCCTTCCTTACCATCTCTGTGGTAAAGAAAGTACATGCCTGTGGGCATGGTGCTGGCGGGTTAGGAAAAGGTGTCTGTCCAGGAACTGTATATAGAGATGCTGCATAACTACCCCAGACCTCTGTAGAAGTGATGGCCAAAGCAGGGGAGGACTCATGAAACAAACGCCAAGCCTCCCTCGAATCACTTCTGTACATACACCCAGACACTTCACTTTTGCATGATTTGCCAGACGGAGTCTAAAATCTGAACTAGCATTCAGCTTTAACCCCAATCTCTCCATGCAGGACTGAGTCATCACACTGATTTGTGCACCGCCATCAACATATGCTTCTCCAACACTCACACTTCCACACCAAGCATCAACTGATGGACAAATATCAGGAAGGTCTTCCACAGACATCAGCTCCATTTCGCCCTGTGTGGGCTCCTGCTCATTTACTTTCCTCGGATTTGCCAACTTCTTCCACTCTCTCTTAAGCTTTGGACACAATCCAAGCAATTGGGCAAAAGTTATATTGGCTACCCTTCCCTTTAAGTCTCCCATCAATGTATACTCCTCCTGACCTTGACCAATATGCAAATCTGAAGTTTTATAATGTCTTCTTGGCTTCCTCTTCTTCTTCTCTGGTTGAGGGCTTATATTAAATTGGACATGTTTACCTTTCTTAGAAGATGGTTCAGGTTCTGCCATTGTGCTTCTCGTTCTCTTGGCCGCAGGCATGATCTCTGGAATGGTCTCCACTCCTATCAAGCTGAGAGCCGGTCCCTTTCCTTTATCCTCCCATTTAACTCCACTGGTAGAGGGTTGATTTGGATCTTTTACTTCAACACTATGATCCCCCGATCTATCATTAGTCCTCTGCATCACAGGATACATTCCACCACCTACTCTGGGCGGTTTGTCACATTGAGGGCTGATATGTCCCCGCTCCCCACAGTTCCAGCATTGGACATTGCTTAAATAATAGCCCCGTCCTCTCCCTGTTCCTCCCATATTCCCTTCACCTGTTGACATATTATCTCTTCTATTATTTGGTGCACCTCGGCTCCTTCCCTTTCCACCTGCTTTCATCCAATTCAAACTTAGAGACTTCATGAGCTCCACTGCATCATGTATGTCCCTCTTCAAAGTGTCCTCCTGTTCTGGAACAACAGCAGCTTCCCTTTCAGGATGTATACTCTCAATCTCTGGCATCTTCACAAACTTCTTCGGCTCTTCCTATATTCCCATCTACCTCAGACGCTTCACCTTCCACTCCTTCTCTCGAGCTACTCTGACAGCTTCCTCAAAGCTATCCGGGTTCTTCAGCTCCACCTTCAGACGGAGGGTTGGCTCCAGACCAGCCACAAACCGGTCTCTCTTTATCATCTGCGGGGGTACTTCAGGAATCAAAGCCTCACACCATAGACTCCACAGTCTACCAAACTCTATCAGATACTGATCCACATCTTGACCGTCCTTCTGCTGAATGTTACACAACTCCTTCCACACTTCATTTGGACTCCTCACACGAGCAAACTGTGCCAAAAATGCAGCTCTGACTACACGGTACTCAGGATCCTGTTGATGCATGTTCCTGTGTGTAGTCACAAACATCTGTAGCCATGTTTTTGCATCACCCTGCAAGCAATAAGTCAAAATCTGAGAGAGGATCTCTGGGGTTGCCCTGTCTTTCATTAAGGCTGTAAACTCCATCTTCTCCAGAAACCTGACTGCACTCTCCTGTGGCAATCCCCAATACTCTGGAAAATCTTGAGCCATCTTTCCAAATCTTGCTTCACACAGCCCCTGTCTTCTTTCACAAACCAGAGGAAATCTGCTCCTCTGTGGAGGCACCAAAAAGTGATGGCACGGAAGCGGTAAAGCTGTTTACGCCCTTATAGGGTGCCACACTTCCACACACGCATAAAAACACCAGAAAACCAGACCAAAGAGCATGAACAAGATTTTACATTTCAGATCTGGCTGTCACAACTTGTACCCAAACAAACAAAGAAACAAAAAGCACTCTCTGGCATCACCAAACACCAACCACAGCTAATCAAGAGAATTTACAACTCTGACATGTGTCTCCAGAAGAGGATAATTCACCAGAGAAACCACTCTCTCTCCCCACGAGTACACTGCCACACATACTTCAAAGGTGGCTTTTACCTTCGACCTGTCTCTGTCAGTAGCTGCGCCAGCTGTCTCGTAGGCGACTCTCACTTGCCATCCTTGGCACCCAGATGCC
Source organism: Cibotium barometz (assembly GCF_041138505.1). NCBI lineage: Eukaryota > Viridiplantae > Streptophyta > Polypodiopsida > Cyatheales > Cibotiaceae > Cibotium > Cibotium barometz. The sequence goes on along the minus strand of NC_141087.1, from coordinate 34,204,417 downwards.
GTCACAAGTCACCAAGCGGCTTCTTTCCTGAACGACCAGGGCGCTCCCGGCTGCTCTGCAAGGCGGCCAGTCACCACAAGGCTCTACATTTTTATCACCAGCCAGGCCTTCTCACATCGTTGGCGGCCACCTCTCCTTTTCCAAAGCGCCTGTCTGCACAAGCACCCGCCCATGCACGCCTCTGCCTCAGCTCAGCTCTTCTCGGATCTGCTGCTCTCGACAAAGCGATCTTTTATACTCCTTGGCGGCTACCACGCCTGTCAACAGCCTTTTTTTTTTTTGCTGCAGCGCCAGAGTGACCTTCACGCAAGGCGGCTAGCTTCACTTGCCTGCATACTGCAGAATCCTTATCACCAGGCAACTCTTTACCTCTCTCGCCTCTCTTCAGCAAGGATACCCGCCAGGCTTTGAAGAAGCCTCTCCACAGTATTCACAAGGCGGCCCTCTGTACATATCACCTTTGACACCATCTACTGCCTCCAGTCGCCCAGGAACCTGCCTCCTCTCTCAGTCGCTAGCAGTCACACCACTACTCTGCGCCAGCCTTTCTTTGATTCTGTCCTGCAGCTACACCAGAAAGTCCCCCAGCAGTTCGACCCAGCTTTCATAGCAACGTCTCCTAGCTCTCTTTGCTCTTTGCTGCCCCCGCAACTCCTTCTTTACAGCCGGCACCTCTTCACACTCTCCCACAATGCGGCGTTACAAGGCTTGCGCCTCTCTGATTTCTGCAGCGCCAGCAAGGCCTTTCTCACTCCTCCCTGGCACCAGGCGGCCACCTCACAACTGGTCCACGCCTAAACACCTCTCTCTTCACGCTCTCCCGCAAGGCTATATCACACCAGCCCGTCAACAGCAAGGCGGTCCTTCTGCAGCCAGCCCAATCTGCACAACATGACGCCTCCAGTCACCAACTCTGAGGCGGCCACTCCATCGTTAACCTCTTCTCGCCTCTCTGCAGCCACGCTATCCACCAGCTACCAAGGTCTCTCACAAGGCGGCTCCTTAGCCCACACAACATGTTGCCGGCTCATCTGCGCTCCTCTTTTCTGGCTCCCTCTGCAACCAAGCAAGGCGGTCACTTTCCAGGCAGCGCTCGACAGCTTCCCTTAGCCGGTCCCTCATCTCTCTCTCTTACTCGGTGGCTTTTTTCCGGGGCGGCCATCCTCTCCTTCCTTCACGCTCTCGCTAGCTTCTGGATAGCGAGCTGGCAGCCCATAATAATCTCCACGTGGCAATTTATAGGGTGGCCACTCTACATTATATTTTTTATTTATAAATCTCAATAATGATGGCTACCAATACTAAAAGGGCTCTTCCTTTTCTTGTGTTTTTCCAGAAGAGACGGCGCCCACACATTTCCAACACAATGCTGCCCACAAGCTCATCATCATCAGCACCCACTAACTAAACCCGACAATTTCCCAGTCGGTGCCCTGCTTTTAGCAACCATTCGCACACCACACTGTTGCCATAAAACTTCCAGATCTCCCGCATCTGCTCCGAAAAAAAAAACATGTGCATATACCAGCTTACTGCCAAACCACCCAGCCTGTACACTTGGCAACATCCTCAAAAGCAAAACCTTCACACACGCCATGCATCCATATGTACACGTTACCAACTCCTATTTTGTTCACACAACGTCATTGTATTTTGTACGTTTATTACTTTTAAAAAAATACGTTTCTCCCATGATTTAATTGCAAAATCCATGACTAGACCAATCTATCTGGACTTGAAGAAGAGTCTTAAACCACTCAGTCCCTAATAACAAGTCTACATGCTCTATTGTCAATCAGCGCACTTCTTACACCATATATAGCACCCATACAACATAATCATTTGCCACGGTAACACACAAGTCAAAAACTTATGCACAGATCTCGTTTTACATGCTATAGAGATCTTGGAATTAGAGACGAGAGGCCTTTTAAAAAAGCACTATAGCCACCCGCCAATGCAGTCCTTTTCCATCAACGGCATCCCCACGAGCCACTCCTCTCTCTCTCTCTCTTCTCTCTCTCCAATTTTTTTTTTGTGTGTGAGACACACACACAAAATTTGAATTGGCAACTCTTGATGCCATTAGAGAAGAGCTCTTGGTCGCCCAGCCCCGCGTGGCCTCCTCCAACACCTTCGACAATGCTTAGCAGGCCTCCTCCGACACCTTCGGCAATCTAGACCCAATCTCCCTTGACACCTTCGACAACACTTACCAGGTTCTTGGGGTCCCCTCTCTTTGCAGCCAACTATTACGTGGAGCTAATGGTGGGGTTAGGGCTATCGTTCTTGCTGCTCTAACAGTGTAGAGTTGGGACCTGAACGAGCTGCAATGCAAGCCCCCCCAATGGTATATTGTGCCCCAGCTGCATGCGATAAGACGTTAGCCACAAGGGCGAGAATATCAAGACGATACCATCCCCTTACCAAGTTGCCTCCATGGCATCGAAGCCCTTGACAGAGTTGTTGTTTGGCGGCGCCATCTTCAAGAGCATCGTGAACATGTTTGAGGGCCATACCCCCAAATGCAAGAAGATTCTACAGGGCAAACTCTCTCTCTCTCTCTCTCTCTTACACACACACACACAGAGTAAGGGCCTTGCAATGTCAAACGGAGGAGGGGGAAGGAGACGACGGTTGCTAAAATAGATGTCAGCTCTCGCTTTGCTATCCACTAGCCCACCTTTCACCATTGAGTTACTAATAAATTGTTGTTGACATTATCCATTTGATCTCTTTTTCTCAATTGCATATGCAATGTAGCTTGACTAAGTCATGAAATGCAAGTTGATTCATGCCTATATGCATGATTAGACAACAAGAAGCTCACTACATTTCTTGAGCGCATTGTTGTCATGGTCATAAGTGACCATAATAACAATGAAAAGTATTTGTTTATAGTTTATTGCTCAATGTGATGATGAAAGCAATGTTTCACGAGCAAGTTCACTTTTAATATTACTTGCTCCATTTTTGTTTGCATAGTAAAGCAATGCGCACAGGGTAGCTAAATGAGACTACATTTCATTGCTACACACACCCACACTTGCATGTGTGTGTGTGCGCACACATTCTATTGACTACATTCCATTACAACACAATATCAAATGTTTTTTTACATGCCTGTGTCTTTTACACACTGTAGCAACGCTGTCGTGAAGTGTGCGGTACAGCCAGGAAAGTACGAAACTTCTAGCTGTGAGAGTGAATGTCAAATCCAACAAGGAATTTCACGTACAAGATTTCCCAAGGAGTATTGAACATCATTATTTCCAATGACAAATACATGTGTCCACTTCCCTCAATACATCCTTGAATTCATCCAGATGATTGCACACAATTGCATGAAATCCCTTTGAACCATTCACATGTGGGCATAATAAAGCTTTCTAATTTTTCCAATATACATGTAGCCAGTTACATCCAGTGCTCTCAAATCCTTTATTTCGAGATGTACTTTATCACCTGAAAACCTGCCTTAATATACTAACATTTCACAAGTAAAATATAGCATTTTGCATAGCTTTATCATGCTCATGAGATTTAGAAAATTCCATGGCTTGAATTCAAAAAAAAATCCGATCGAGTAGGAAGTAAACCACCTTTCGGAACCTTAATTTCCACAATACTCCAAGTCACAAGATCTTCCCTTTTCTCAAATCCTTCAAAGGTATGCTAAACATGCGATTTTTCCCATTTATTGGTTTATACATTCAAAGTAAAAATAAATCCCACTTAACTGCAAGTAAGGATAGATGGGATTTTCATCGTTTTTCTTCTTTATTCCTCTGACGGCGGCTCGCTGCAGACCACTGAAGGCAAATTACAAGCATTTGATGGAAGCTTTATCATTGGATAGCTCTCATTATCCTCTACAATTCTAACTCCTACACGACATGAACAGAAGCACTCTCTTGAATTTTTTTAACTCTGGTTGGATGGACGCTGTTCCTCCAACGCTGCAGAATACTTTTTCCACTCTGGTTCGCCGCCGTGAAGCTCCGGTGTTTTTCCTCTCTTTCCCCGCGGCGATCTCGGCGGCCCCCCCACCACGTTCTGCCAGCTGTACATGCCATAAGAAAAAGCTGCGCATTTTCTAGAAATCCCCCAACGTTTTGTTAACCTTAGCACTAAGATTATAAAACATAACCTTAGCATTAAGGTAGCAAGCCTTAACCACAAGACTCCCAAGGCATTAGCACCTCTATGAAAACATGCTTACTAGCTCCATGTTCCTTATCTCCACTCTCCGCATTAGATATACGTAAGATACATATGCTTCTACATGATGATCCATGAAGTCCAAGTGCAGTTTTCTATCCCAACATTTTCCCAACATTCAATGAACTCTAGAATCTCCAATTGCCCATTCAAGTATTTCTTCATGCCTTTATAAATGCATTCCTTTGTGCATATATATCTGGATGCTTCTAACTTGCCCATGAACTCTGAGTAACAGCAAAAACATCATCCTCCATACTCATATACAAAAAACTCCTAAATCTGACTCAGCCTCAGCTTGTCTTATTGAACCTCATATACAATATGAACATATGTACATGGCATCATATAATGACTCGTCATGGCACATAACCTCATGCATCTGGATGTATATTTGATGAACTCACATGCACGGTTTCACATCATAGACGTGCCATGGCACGACATCCACCCCCTCTAAACCTGCACATCCTCTGGTATGTGCCAAATCATCATCAAGATCTACATATAGCTGGATGTCGTCTTCATCTTCTGCAGTTCCAGGAAGATCATCCTCTTCCTCTTCAACCATATCCATACTTCCACTGTCAAGCTTCTCATCCTGAATCTCTTGTGAATCAAAAGGATCACCATCATGCCTTCTTTTAAATATCTTGATTCTTTTGCCAGCCACAAGATTCTTTACTTCTGTTCCATCAAGCTCACACAGAGTATATGTGGCATTTCCATGCACATGCCTGACAATGTAAGGGCCAAACCATCTTTTTGCAAATTTTCTTTGAACAGTGAATTGGTTGTCAAGGCTACTATCATACATTAGAACCCAATCACCTTCTTCAATAGGTTTTGGCCGGAGTCTGTGTCTACTATCAAATCTTTCTTTATTTTTCAGCCTTGCATCTTTCAGGCGAGCTTTAGCAAGCTCTACATCTTCAGGCCTCCTCTCCAACTGTCTTATTCTCAATGCAAGGAGGTCATCTCTGCTCAATCCTTCCACCCAGGGCAATACATTCCAATTTAGAATTACTTCTTCAACTGGCATCACTGGCTTCTGACCATACATTAATTCAGCAGGCATGTATCCTGTCACTGAGCTATGAGTTGTACGGTCAGCCCACAAGGCATATGGTAGCAGCTTTGGCCACACTCTCATCCTTTCTCTGCATGCCTTAGCCAAAGCTTTAATGATTGGAGGATGTCCTCGCTCACTTTTCCCATTGCCCTCAGGATTGTAAGCACATGTTAGAGACAGTTTGATACCAATTCTAGAGAAGAATTCCCTTGCTTCTTCAACATCTAGCTCTCCCCTATCAGCTGTTATTTTCCCAACACAACCATATCGGCAGATCACATCTTCCAAGAGAAATTTGCATACTGTTTCCGTACTCTTTGTTCTAAGGGCACGCCCTTCTACCTGATTTGTCAAATCTTCTCTTGCAAGTGCTATATACCGCATCTGCCAAATTCCCAAAGGCATTGTAACTAGATCCACTACCCATTTGTAGTGCATGGCAGGTGGGTAAGTTGGTTGTAAGCCATCACGATGCCTCACATTTGAGTACATTTGGCATACTATGCATGTTTCCACATATTGGGAAATATCCTTGTACATTCCTCTCCACCAATATTTTTCCTTTATTTTGGTAAAGGTGGCCCACACACTTCTATGCCCAGCCCAGAGACTCTCATGGAATTCTTTCACAAGCTTTCCTTGAGTCTCTTTATCACATATGACTCTCTGTGGCATAGCATTTCTCTGTTTAGGATGCTTCCAGAGATATCCATCCTTTAGAAAGTAACCATATGCTTTTCTGCGGATCCTCTTAAATTCTGAGTCAGACCAATTCTCTTGCCTTGTCAGAGTGCTCAAATATTGACCAATAAGCAACCAATCCCCTTCATATATTTCCTCAATAAAAGACTCAAGTGCATTTGATAAGCAAATATGATCCCCCTTAGCATATGTTGTGGTATAGAACTTTGTACCCACATCATCAATGTCACTAACCATCTCTTCCTCTTCTTCATACCTGGCTCGTGATAGCATATCTGCAACTGGATTATCTTTTCCCGCAATATGCTCAAACTCAGGATTTAGTGACTTGATATAAGCAATCCACCTAAGCATAGCAATATCTGGAGTGGTACAACTTGCTATCATCCCAAGAAGTGGCAAGCAATCAGTCTCCACAAGTACAGATGCCCCAATAAGATATTCTTTTTCACATTTTAGAGCAGTGACAATCCCCCATAATTCTCTCTTGATCTGTGGATACTTTCGCTGCCGAAAGCTTAATACCTTTGCTCCAAATCTAATTACATACCTATGATCATCCTCATCATCTTGCCCTACTGCCCATCCAATCCCAGTAGGACTAGTATCAACTGTAACAATCACAGGCCTGCCACACTCATAATCTGCCTTTCTCAAAATGGGTGATGATTGGAGCAAATATTTCAGCTTCCGCATAGCTTTAATATGTACTGCACTCCACAAAAATTTTTGATTTTTCCTCAAAAGCTGATAAAGAGGATCTGCTACATGTGCATAGTGTGGGATCCAAATAACATAAAAGACGCATGCTCCAAGAAATCTCCTCAGCTCTGTAACATTAATGCATATTTCCTTCATTCTTTGTATTGCGTCTATCTTGGCTGGACAAGGACGACGTCCACTAGTACTACAAAGATGTCCCACTATTAGCACTTCACCAACCCCAAACACTGATTTCTGCCCAGATAAAGTAAGATTCACTTCTTCAAGCCTGGATAGAATCATGTCACAATCCTTTATATGATTTGCCACAAACTTGCGGCACCCTTTTGAATCCAAATTCCCATCTTTGTCTTTCTCATCACAGCCCTTTATTGGCACATCATCCAGAAATGGCATAGTTTTTTGTGGTATGAAGTCCCGTAAGACTTTATTCATTCCATTCATCATATGTGCCACTGAGTTAGTGGCTCCCTGTGGTAAGGTACACATCCTTACTAATCCCAAAGGAGTTCTCATTGTGGTCAAGTCCCTGCTTTGCATATCCAGCTGGAACTGATCATATCCCGAATACAGATCACCCATAGAGTATATAGCTTTCCCTGCAAATGCTTCTGCAAACTCATCCACAATTGGACCTGCTCCCACATTCCTGATTGTGACTTTGTTTACAGGTTGCATGTCTTGAATAAAGCGCAATGTCCCATTTTTCTTTGGTACAGTAAACCATCTGTTGGAATATGGGGCACATGAGGGCTCCAAGATTCCCATCTTGATCTTTTCCTTTAGTAATTCCATCAACTTTGGCAAGAGAGCCTTTGGTACTGGAATTGGCCGCAGGTTCCAGGGCACATGTGGAACAGTAAAGATCACCATTGGTGCTGTTACACTTGGATCAACACAACCAATCTCATGCGGCTGAAAGGCAAAAGCTTTCCCATGTTTTACAAGCATCTCCTCAAAGCATTCCCTTTCAACTGGCAACAGAAAATCCCTCTCACCAATCTTCAGCTCTTTCAGAGTTTCTTGAGTAAATTTATGCCCAATTTTCTTCGGATCTCTAAGATTTGGCTGCATAGAAGCTTCATCTATCTTCTCCTTGCTTCCTGGTGGCAAGGGCAAGGCAACTGGCTTCACCTTTTTTGCAACCGTTTTGTACTTTGTATCAACATGAGCATCCATCTCATAATTCATGTTTTTACATTCCACCCCCTCAAATTCCTGGATTATATCATACATCTCCACAGATGACACCTTTATCATTTCATTTCCACCCTGTAAGCATGCTCGTCTCATATCAAAAAGTACATCCATAATATCTATAAATGACACCTCATCAAGCACCCCTGAAATAGACTCATTCTTCTCCAAAAGACCACACTGCTCAAAACTTTTTTGTTCATTTGTATATGTTTTTGCATGCCACGCTTTAAATCCTTGCTTTTTACAAAAACCAGTGACCCATAGCTGGAGAATCCCTGAAAATTTGCTGAAAAACTATTTACATTGATTGAGTCCTGCGAGAACTCATTTCCCCTTGTACCATTGGAATCCCGCTTTACAATGGCACCTGGCCAAAATCCCTCATCTCCCTGTAATTCATAAACTCTCTGTTTATCTTTGGGAGTGACTGTGCCCGAAGAGATTCACGATTCCTTTCATGATTAATGCAAACTGTCAAAAACTGAACAGCTTTTTTGCCATCTTTACTCCTTATTCTTGCATAAGCTGAACCATCATCCAAAACCTTTGTTTCCATCCTTACAGCTGTAATGTAGGGTTGCCCAAGAATGAGGGGATACGATGACATCTCCTGAACAAAGAAATTCTGATCATCCTTCACATCCCCTATAGTTACCCTTACATTTGGACATGCTGCATAAAGCTCTCCAGATGAATTATTAGCTGCTTTAATCATCCACCCATGATCCACATCCATTGGCCACTTACATTTGTTGTAGAGATTTTTAGCCATAAGATTTATTTCAGACCCATGATCAATTAGAGCGACATATGGCTCTTCCAAATCACCTATCTTGACAAGGGTTTCAGTGGTGGCTCTTGCCCAATGGCTCCTGGAGTAATGACTCTTTGTAAGAACTTCTTTTTCATCATCCTCTTCCACAAAACGCACTTGTCGTGCCCCATCAGCAGAGTGATTACATTCCACCACATTTTCTCTCTCTTCCTTTTTCTGTACCTGTACACCATGAGTCTTGGAAGTGCTTGCTTCCCCTTGTGATGGAATAGATTCAATTATGGACTGCCTTTTTCTTCGTATAATATCAATTATCTCATCATGAAATTCTTTCTTTGCAATCCCCAAGACTTCCCCTAGTGTGAATTCCACCCTGCTGTTTAGAATTCTCTCTTCAAGCACCTTTTTGAGATCTGTTGCAACTTCAATATCAGATTGAAGCTTGTAGAGTGGACTTTTCCCTTTACCCTTCTCCTTCATTTTTGCTGGCACTTCTTCCATTGAAACATCATGTGGAGGTCTGCGTTGCTGTGGAGGCATATGTGATGGCCCAGGATCCTTCTTTTCACTTCCACGTGTAACTCTTTTTGATGGCCCTCCTTCCTCATTTTCCCTTTTACGTTTCTCCTCTACCTGTGCCTCATTATTTTGGCATTTGGCAATATAGGCATGAATGGATAAAGAATCCACAGGCTCCTCCCAGCCAGTCTCAAGGCGTATACAATCACCTGCCTCATGCAAAGCTTGCTTTGACACTTTCTTTGATGCAATTAATTCCATTGTTGACGGCCAAAAATTCTCATTCTCATAATCCTCATCATTCTCAAATCCCTGCTTTTGTTGACCAACCTTTAATCCATAGGTTGCTGCCTCAACCATAGAAATGGCATGACTAGCAGCCATATCCTCTACCAGCTTTTTCATCCCTCCTTTCCCAAAGTTTGTACTCAATGGAAGTCCAGTCTCTGTAAGATGGATTTTCCCATCTTTGAAGAACACAAGTTGATTTTTAAGAGCTTCTTTATAGCTGGTACAATCCTTCTTTGCATGCTCTGGGTCATCACACCATATGCATCTATATGTAAACCCTTCTTTGATTTGAGGCCTTTGCATAGAAGCCTGCCCCAATGGTAGACCTTTTTCTTCGATCCTGGACATCTTCAATTTTAAATCACGCATACCCTTGATAAGCTCATCCATCGGCCCATCTATCTTAGGAATTGTGGCAGCTGGCTTGGATAAACTCTCAGGGGTAACAGCAGCTATGGGGGTTGCAGAGCCCATCACCATTTTATCCCTCCTCCGCTGCCGCTTTGCTAACATAGTGACTGCATCCTCAACATCATTCCAATCACTCTTTAATCCTTGCTCTGTATTTTTATCCTCAAGGAGGATTTCCAATGTCTCCTGGAGATCTTTCCCAGCTGCCTGCAAGAAGAGCTCTGTCTTTTCTCTGTCCAAAGTTGCACGCTCTATTCTTGACAACTGGGCATAACGCTTCTCAAACTCCCTTAGCAATTCTGTGGCAAAAATTCCCATTTTAGGTTTTGTGACCCATTCCAAAAAAGTTCGTTTGGTCACTCGCTCAGAATCCTCCATGAAGTATTCATCCTTTAAAGCAAGTTTGAATTCATCCCAATTTCTGCCACCCTGTGCTGTCTGCAATCCTTTTATGCGCTCTCTTATTTCAGGAACGCATACCAACTCGAAACTTCGAACCATATCCTCCTCAGTCACCCTGTTTAGCTCCATCTCCTTTATATAATTGCGCAGATACTTTGTAATATCCTTCCCATCAAATTGATCTACCTTTTTCACAATTGATTGTAAGGCTTTGGTCATGGAAATCTGTCCCCTCTCAGCAGCTTGTTGCTGTTGCATGTACATGGAAAACATTTGGAACATCTGCATAACTCCGGGGTCAAAATGAACCCCCTGGCCCTCAGAATTCTCAGCCATAGCTTCCCTGTATATTTCACCACACTCTCACCCCAGCAGTTTCACGTCGGGTTCACCAAAAGATGTCGTGAAGTGTGCGGTACAGCCAGGAAAGTACGAAACTTCTAGCTGTGAGAGTGAATGTCAAATCCAACAAGGAATTTCACGTACAAGATTTCCCAAGGAGTATTGAACATCATTATTTCCAATGACAAATACATGTGTCCACTTCCCTCAATACATCCTTGAATTCATCCAGATGATTGCACACAATTGCATGAAATCCCTTTGAACCATTCACATGTGGGCATAATAAAGCTTTCTAATTTTTCCAATATACATGTAGCCAGTTACATCCATTACATCCAGTGCTCTCAAATCCTTTATTTCGAGATGTACTTTATCACCTGAAAACCTGCCTTAATATACTAACATTTCACAAGTAAAATATAGCATTTTGCATAGCTTTATCATGCTCATGAGATTTAGAAAATTCCATGGCTTGAATTCAAAAAAAAATCCGATCGAGTAGGAAGTAAACCACCTTTCGGAACCTTAATTTCCACAATACTCCAAGTCACAAGATCTTCCCTTTTCTCAAATCCTTCAAAGGTATGCTAAACATGCGATTTTTCCCATTTATTGGTTTATACATTCAAAGTAAAAATAAATCCCACTTAACTGCAAGTAAGGATAGATGGGATTTTCATCGTTTTTCTTCTTTATTCCTCTGACGGCGGCTCGCTGCAGACCACTGAAGGCAAATTACAAGCATTTGATGGAAGCTTTATCATTGGATAGCTCTCATTATCCTCTACAATTCTAACTCCTACACGACATGAACAGAAGCACTCTCTTGAATTTTTTTAACTCTGGTTGGATGGACGCTGTTCCTCCAACGCTGCAGAATACTTTTTCCACTCTGGTTCGCCGCCGTGAAGCTCCGGTGTTTTTCCTCTCTTTCCCCGGGGCGATCTCGGCGGCCCCCCCACCACGTTCAGCCAGCTGTACATGCCATAAGAAAAAGCTGCGCATTTTCTAGAAATCCCCCAACGTTTTGTTAACCTTAGCACTAAGGTTTATAAAACATAACCTTAGCATTAAGGTAGCAAGCCTTAACCACAAGACTCCCAAGGCATTAGCACCTCTATGAAAACATGCTTACTAGCTCCATGTTCCTTATCTCCACTCTCCGCATTAGATATACGTAAGATACATATGCTTCTACATGATGATCCATGAAGTCCAAGTGCAGTTTTCTATCCCAACATTTCCCCAACATTCAATGAACTCTAGAATCTCCAATTGCCCATTCAAGTATTTCTTCATGCCTTTATAAATGCATTCCTTTGTGCATTGGTATGCCCTCATGCCATCATATATATCTGGATGCTTCTAACTTGCCCATGAACTCTGAGTAACAGCAAAAACATCATCCTCCATACTCATATACAAAAAACTCCTAAATCTGACTCAGCCTCAGCTTGTCTTATTGAACCTCATATACAATATGAACATATGTACATGGCATCATATAATGACTCGTCATGGCACATAACCTCATGCATCTGGATGTATATTTGATGAACTCACATGCACGGTTTCACATCATAGACGTGCCATGGCACGACAACGCGCGGGTTGAGTACTAGTAATTTGTGAAGTAAGTCTCTTGCCACACAGTGACAAAGGTGAGACTATCCACGTGTAGTGAAAAGAAAAAGGTGAGTACTTTTAAATTTAAAAGAGAGGGATACATCTTTTTAAGCTCTTCAAAAGGTAAGTGTTAAGGGAAAAGTGTAGATTTGTCTCTTGGCTATGGATATGTTATGCTTTATTCATTTTGTTTTTTTTTTAATCTTTGAATTCAATTTGAGTGAGTGAGTATATATATTTTTAATTTGTCTTGCTTAAAAATGTGTTATTACTTAACCATTTTATTTTGCTTTTTACTCTATGTTTAAACTCAGTTCAGGTGTAAACCTAAATTTTGTTTATTTACAATGCAAGTGAGATAATGGTTGAAATTTTCGAATGCTTAAGTACAAATGCATGTGTGTGCGAGAGAGAGAGAGAGCACGTGTTCACATGTCTGCGTGTGTGTGCACGCGCACGCATGTGTGTGTGTGTGTGTGTGTGTGTGTGTGTGTGTGTGAGAGAGAGAGAGAGAGAGAGAGAGAGAGAGAGAGAGAGAGAGAGAGAGCATTCACATATATTGGTATATGTATATACCAATGAATACCTTGGCACAATAACACGTGCACGTTTTAGAGAGAGAGAGAGAGACTTTGGTTGAGGAAGACTATCATGTGTAGCAAGTTTAATACTTTGCAACAGTAGACACACACACACACGTGTGTGTGTGGTTGTGTGTTTATACAAGTTTCCATTTGTGTATGCACGAGCGTGCATCGTGTGCGCATGCGAGAGAGAGAGAGAGAGAGAGAGAGAGAGAGAGAGAGAGAGAGAGAGAGAGAGAGAGAGAGAGAGAGAGAGAGAGAGAGGGCACCCATTCACATGCGCGCATGTGTGTGTGACCACACACACACAAACACATGGGGGGGAAGGGAGGATACCCATCTTTACCCATCTATGTGTGTGTGTGTGGGGGGGGGGGGGAGGGAGGATACCCATCTTTACCCATCTATGAGTGTGTGTGTGTGTGTGTGTGTGTGTGTGTGTGTGTGTGTGTGTGTGAGAGAGAGAGAGAGAGAGAGAGAGAGAGAGAGAGAGAGATTTTAAAACATGTTAGGAACAATCTCAAGATGCCTTGAAGGCATAACCCACAATCAAAGTTTTGAACATTGGTGGACTCAACTTGAAAACTTGGAAACTCTTGACTTAGGTGAGAAAAATATGCACATGCAACAGAACCCATGTGAAAGTCCCTCATTTTTCTCCCTCATTTTTCTCCTTCATTTGCTTCCAACACATACATATAATAATATAATTTATATATACTCTAATTCTTTTATACCACATTGTTTTACATTTAATTTCTTCTATATACCCGCCCGCAAACGCGCGGGTTAAGTACTAGTATTATGGGTAAGGTAATATTGACAATGGCTAGACCACAAAACAGGCATAGGAGCCTAAGTCCTTACAAATGCTTCCTTAGCAAGCTGATCAGCAGCTTCCACCTCCCTTTCTTATCAACAGCATCTAAAATCCTTATCCAAACCAGATGTAGTCTACCCACTTTAGAGCACGGAGACACAATACTCTAGGGAACTCCCTGTATAACAGCCTTGATCCTACCCTTCTAAATCTCCTCCAGTACAAGAGCTCTAAGCACCTGCCACACTTCCCAGACAGGGAAGGTGAATCTCCCTCTGAGACCAAGAAGGGCTTGCTTCCAAGTGACCCTTCCTGACAACCCTCCTGCCTTCACCAAGCACTCACTAGCTCTCCTCCATACAGCTCTACTCTCAAGACACTCCCAGAACAAATGCCAGGCAATGTCTTCCTTCCTTTTATAGCAAACACAAATAGGAGACACTCTTGTCCACTTGCAAACCCTATCCTTAGTAGGGTACTTATTGTGCAACACCTTCCAAAGCACCAGGTTTAACCGATTTGACGGGGTCTGCTTCCAGCATTTAGACATAATTTTCTTCCACCTCCTAGAAGGCAAAACCAACCCAACTTTTGCCCAGTACTCCTTGACTTTGTCCACCCATTTTATATCCCCATCCTCTTCCTTGAATCTCTTGGGATCAAATTTCCCACCATCAAAGCTCAAATCTTTGACACTAGTTTGGTAACTGGACATTCAAGCTTTAATGTCCTCTAAACTGGCCAAGTTTGGAGATTTATTTCAGCACATTGGTAAAGTGAAATGTAGCTTTTATCATGAATATGTGAGCCTTGTGTTCCTAGGTTTTGTAAAACATGTTAGGTACTCTCTCCCTTAGGTTATGCTATTTGTTGTATGACCAAATTTAGGCTGCAATTTTAGACAGTTTTTAGCCTAAACACAAAATGATCAAGTTTAAATTTTTAGAAGCGTTTTTGAGTAGATTTTACGTCTTCATACTTGTAATATTTAGTAGAGCACACATTAGTTGCACTTTGAGTACAAAGTGAAGCACGTACTAAAACTTATGTTCCCAAATGTGTTTTTCAAAAATGCTGACTAGCAGGCTAAAATCCATCTTTGGTGATTTTATTACATACCAAAATCGAATATTATATTCATTCATATCTCACATATAGATTTTCCATGGTGTTATGGAACAAATGTGAGTTTTGGGAGAGGTAAGCATACATATAATGGTGTTTTGAAGCATGATTATTGTAAGTGGTTCTGCTAAATCTTATGATGAATTAGAGTCCACATGCTATATTGATATACTATAAACATAATTGGAAGCCCAAAACATAGGTAGATTAACCTTTCTAGTGAAGAATAGTCAATCTTAACCTAAATTGGAAGTATTACATGAATTTGGCTATTATGTGATGTAAAATCATTGAAGTCCAATTTTGGCCAGTTTAATATCTAAACAGGATTTGTAGTTGAAGATAGACTCATTATAATTGTCCAATGTTCATTATATTTTGAGTGTATCTTCATGTAGTATCCTTATAAGTGTATAGTAGCTCAATTCTATAGATATTGGGCCACTTTTAAAACATGCATCACCATTCAAAGCTTACATCTTTCACGAGTAACATCACCAATCCAACTTCTATGAATTAAATCGAAGAAATATGAATTCTCTTTTCATGATTAACACTCATTCTAGGTCATATATAAAATAAAGGTTCTGTCAAAGTTTAGTATTATAGTTTGGGATTTTTTTTGTCAATCTAGGTCAAATTTAATGTCATTACGCAAAGAAAACTGGACATGTCACTAATTCATTGGCCCATAGAATCATATAACTTACTTTTACTAGCCAAATTATTTTTGCCATTTTCTCTTGGTCATGTAGATCCATGTTTGCAAAGGACTATTCAAGAAATGTACTTGTAAGTGAGATATGATTTTTTTCCCAAACCCCTAAAAGGACACGAAAATGTCCTATAACGGTACAAGACTAGTGTTAAACATCAGTGGCCTACTTCTAGACAGTTAAATGGGCCACTCCTCCCTCAGGTTACCCATAACCCTACTAAGAACCTGTGAGTCCTTCCAGGATAGCCCGAATCTCTCAGTGCAGTCACAGACACTCCTCCACTGCAATCTTTCACCGTCCCATATGACTTGCCATCTTCTGAGCCCTTTCCTATGCATAGACTTGGCTTGCCTTTTATACACGAGGTCCATATACAGCATTCCAGAGATGCATCATTTTGACAGTTCCCTGACCAAGTCACCTTCTCAAAAAACCTTCTTCAACTCTGCACCAAGGAGTTAGCCACAGAGGACTCCTTTATCTTTATGTTCCAAGGCTTCACACAGAGCCTCTTCAACCAATTAATTCCTTCCAGTCTACAACCACCAATAGGTGCATTACTAATCTAGACCCTCAAGAGAACCGCCCAGGGCTGGCAACTCTCCATTCTTGCAATCCACATAACATTTAGGCTGCTTAGTTTTACACACAATGCACCAAGGCCAAGACCCCCCATCCTCTTGCTACTACAAATCTGCTCCCACGAGATTGAGTGCCAAAGTTTGCCACCACCATGGTCCCACAAAAACTCCTTGATAAGTATTTCAAACTTCTCCCAGCAGTGTCTTGGGTGGCAAGACCCGAACAGAAGCAACAAACACAGGCAAAGCCCTTAACACATGCTTGACAACAACTAACCTGCCCACCAAGAATATGCAACATACTTCCGAGCAGCCAACTTCTCTTTCAACTTTGAAGCAAGCTCCACGAGCAGGGCATGAGAGGATTGCCATTAGCTTTTTGCATGGCAGATGCAGATCACTCTTTGTATGTATATAAGAGTGATAAGGAAATTGTGACCATTTATGTGGATGATTTGATCTACGAATGCAGTTCTACAACCATCACACAAGCAACAGAGTAAGTTCCCCAACAATGGCACCAAATGTTGTGGTTCATTGCTGCAATCACTATTGGCAAGCGGTATAACAAGGCCTTGGGGATCTTCCTCTGTGCTAACTGAGTCCACAAGCTATTGTTTCAACTTGCTAATGTGACATCTGTCACCTAGCCTTCTATTGCACTCACAAGAAATAGACGATAGAGAAGAAAAAGTCACTCTTCTCTTGTCTGGTGCAAGCGATGGAAGCTCACAAGGACCTCACCTAGTGTGGCTGCCCGATTGGATTAGATCAGCTCCACACCGCCTCCCGCGCTTCCTCCTCTTCGCCTTTGTGTAACCCTCTTGTTATGGGTGTGTAAATCCTAATGCACTTTCCATGTTGCTGCAACTCCAATACAACACAGTACTTGCAAGCACTCACATACACGAACACTCACACAACACAAAGTGCATACGTTGTAAAGAAGCGAAGAGGCTTTTGTATATTATCCAACCTCTCAACTAAGAGTGATTTGTACATTTTATAGTAGGGTTCTTTTAAAAGAGGCTTTCCTATGGATGGTACTTAAAACATTACAAGGGCGCACAAGCCTGACACTCTCTCGTCGTCCCAATGACAAGAGATAACTTAGCTCCTCGCCCACTCCACATTGGCAACTCATGTGGGTCAAAAAACACTTTTTGTGTTACATTTAGAGAGTTATCTTCTTGCAGCGCATGTGTGTTAAAGGTTTGTAGTATGTGTCTCCTAACCAGTCACCTCACATGTGGGAGAGCTCTCTTGTATCCACCTCAAAAGTTTGTGATCACTTAGATTCTTATGTGTCTCTCTCCTCTTTATCTTTTATACTCCCATATACTTGACTCTTTCAACTTGTCTACGGGATTTCTCCACACCCATGCTTGTACCTCATGCACTCTTCATGATTATACATTTCAACACCCCCCCAATCATGAGTTGGGTTTCACTTGCCAATGATCGTCCTCACACGCTCCTCTTGCGATACCTATGGCTCTCTTGTATACCTTGGCTTTACACTTGCTAGGGCTCTTGCTAGGGCTTTACACTTGCTAGGGCTCTTGCTTGCACATGGTCTATCTCTGATGCATGCAGCTTATACCGGCTTGAATTACTTATTTTGATTGCATAGGATCCACTTTGACATGAGTTTATGTAACCTTCTCATTGGTTGCTCAAATCACAATTCTGAGGTCACAAACAGACTTGAAAGGGGGGTTAAACCTCAACACGGTTGTTCCCAACAGGGTTGGTTGAAACTCTTCCAAATCAGTAAGTCTCTTTACAGAGCCTATTTTTCAAGAAGTACCAGGTCTAATTCTTGCGTGCATGATGTGCAACAATGCGGGTCCAGCCCACGGCCAAGAAAGGCTGCTCTAATACCATGTCAAAGTTTACAGTATCTGAGTGCACACATATGTGCCTCCTAACTAGTCACCTCACATGTGGGAGAGCTATCTTGCATCCACCTCAAAAGGTTGTGATCACTTAGATGCTTATGGGTCTCTCTCCTCTTTATCTTTTATACTCCCATATACTTGACTTTTAACTTTTCTATGTGGGATTTCTCCACACTCATGTTTGTACCTCATGCACTCTTCTTGGTTGTACATTTCAACAATGTAGTGACACAGACATAGGCCTCGTTCTTCAATGGTGGACAGATCATTTGTGCTTGGAGTTTCCTTATGACCCCAGGTGATAGATGTCCTACTCTTGGACATCCTTGCAGCATAATTCCTTCAAATGGGAGCTTCTTCATGAATTACCATGCTTTTCCTAGCACGTATTTTGTGGTTTACTCAAGAGGACATTCTTCTGTGAAGCATGCTAGTGATGTGGACACGGTGTGATGCTTTTTTCTGGGACTGAAAAATGCCCTTGTATATATGCAGTGAAATATTCATAGCAATAGATGCATGTCTTTTTGTGAGTTGAATAACGGCATCACAGAAAGGAAATGGTAACAGTTAGTATATTGCCACAAGGAACGAGGAGTCTCAAAGATCAAGAGCAGAAGTAGGTGCTAGACCTTTCTGCTTGGTTTCCCATGTTGGGTGCCTGAGAGTGCTTGGTGAGAATGCATCTCGAGTGTGGTGCATTTGCAAAAGCACAAGAAGTATTCAATGCGATTCTACCACGGGAGTATAGTCTCTTAGGATGTGCTAATGGTTGGTAATGCTGGAAGGGTTCTCAACTCATTTGGGAAATGGTTAGTATCTTGCTTTGATTATGTGTGACGCTCTTGGCGAAGCCTTAGCTCTTTTTGATACAGGAAAGATCAAGGAGGATCGATGGTGGGGGATGGGTTGAGGTTTTGCGCCAGTGATCTGGGTGGGCCGTTGAGTAATCTCGGACCTAATGGGTGCACTAAATTCTCCTCAGAGCGGGTGGGAAGAATGAGGATGAGGGCTGAACATGCCCATTTAATTTGGGCGGCTAGGCCTCAGATCTGCGGGCTAGAAAATGTGGCCGAGTGAGTTCTCAGCTACGTCCCTTTCCCACCCCGTGTTCATCCTCAGCTCCGTCAACTACCCCACAAGCTTGCTGCCGAGTGTTCGAGCCCTCCACTAGCCCACCTTCTGCGACTTCGTAAGCCCTCACCTTGCCACCCATCGCTCTGGTCAAGTGCGTCTGCATCAAAGGAGATTACCTAGCGACCCCATGTAAGTCTATTTCACACCTATCCCTTTCTCTTGTGTTGTGTGTGTGCACACGTGCGCATGTGTATGAGAGAGAGAGAACATGTAATCTTTGCTTTTGTGTATTGCATGAGAGAGAGAGTACATGTAATTTTTTCTTTTGTGTATGCATGAGAGAGAAAGAGTAGAGAGAATGTATGTCCCTTCTCTTTGCTAACTTCATTGAATGTGGTTGTGTGTACCATATGCATATACGAGTGTGTTTATATGGTCATGTGTGTGTCAACTAGTTCATTAAAGGAAAAACTAAAATTTTCTCACTTCCAATCTCACTGCACCTCACCGCAGTGAGTAATCTAGTTCCAATCTCACCGCACCTTAGGCCGCAGTGAGTAATCTAGTTCCAATCTCACCGCACCTCAGGCCGCAGTGAGTAATCTAGTTCAGGAGTACAGAAAGTTAACCACATATTCACACACATTAGGAATTTTTTGGATCCAAAGAGGGCCTCTTGGATTAACTTTTGATTAGGAATGGACCAATGGGAAGAGGGCTGGGTACACATTTTTTACCTCTTTGACCCTAGGGGTCCTAGGCTTTGGTTTGCTAATGGGGCCTAATTATTACTCTTGTCCCCCTACCTCTTGGGCACAAACGTAGAGGTCCCCCCACCTAGAATCGCGCAAATGAAAAACCCTAAAAATTAAAAATTTTTAAATTTTTTCCAAAAGTGTGTTTTCCCTCTCAAACTTTTCCCCAACATACTCTAGGTTTGGAAAGCTTATTTTGAACCTCTTTCTTCCTCTTCTACGCTCTCCATTGCTGCAGAAACTTTATACCTCTCAAGCTCTCCCTCCTTGTCAAGCTCCCTCTCCCTCTTTCTTCCTTTTCTAAGCTCTCCATTGCTGTAGAAACTCCATCCCTCTCAAGCTCTCCCTTCTTCTCAAGCTCCCTCCCTCTCAATCTCCCTCTCTCTCTCTCTCTCTCTCTCTCTCTCTCTCTCTCTCTCTCTCAAGCTCCCTCCCTCTCCATTGCTGCAGAAGCTCTATCCCTGTTTAGTCTACTCTAGGTTGAGGAAGCCTATTCTCAAACTTTAACCCTCTTTTAAGCTTTCCATTGCTACACTAAAAACCCTAAACTTTCTCTCCTCTCCACTCTTCTGTTGTAAAACAAGCTTTTCTTTTCCCTTCTTCTCTTTTCTTACCACCATGGCCTCTTCCAGTATTGTGAGAAGACCTAGGGAGAAGGTGGAAGAGCTTGTGCTACATAACACAAGAGATGAGAATGGAGTTTGAGCTCCAACAAGATTCAGGGTTGGGGCTTGGGTCTACATGTAGCCAAGCTCTAAGGGACCACATCGAGTGCGTCAACTGGGATTTAGGATAGATAAAAATACCCTATTATTTTTTAGTTTTAAACTCATCTAAGCATGTGAAATAGGCGCCTCCAAATAACTGTTGCATTGTCTAGTATATAGAGGCGGAGTATAGAGGCGCTGCAGTTGCCGCATATGAGGAGTTATGGTTGCGGTTATTGCTTTTGGAGTTGGGGATTGATGTTGAAGAGTGTGTCACTATTTATTATGACAACATAGTAGTATCATACTAGCCAACACTACAAGGAAAAGCAACCATAGGCGCGTTAATAGACGCGTTTTGACAACGTGCTTTGAAATGTTACGGGCGTATTTATAATCGCGTCTAAAATCACATCTGTAGACACATGTCTATATGTGCGTCTATAAGCGCATCTATATACGTATCTATGTGTGCATCTATAAGCGCGTCTATACTGATATAAACGCGCTTACAGACGCACATATAGACACGCATATAGAGGCATAAATAGACGCCTTTATAGCCTTTGTTATAGACACGCTCTGGAATTTAAAAAAATCCAGAGAGCTGCCTGTGCAGATGTACAGCTGCATTTTCTACACATGCAGCTGCATTTTCTGCACATGCAGCTCTCTAGTTTAAGGTTTTGCTTACTTGTACATAAACGATCAAGATCAGCAAAGATATCAATATAAAAACTTAAATTAAAGATAGATATGCACAAAAAGATTTGTGAACACACTTCAAATATTGATTAAAGAAGATGAGAAATTACATTTTATATCTAAACATTTCTTCATACATGATCATTGCCACATAAGGCTTGAATAAAAACACAGATACATAAAGAGAAGATGAAAATTTTCATCTTATATCCAAAAAATTATCCATACATGATGGTAGCCACATGAGGCTTGAAAAAGAAACATAGTTACATAAACCAAAACTATACATGAAGAAAAACTACAAGGAAAACTACTCGGAGGAGTCATCACTCTTCGAGGCATCTTGTCCACCATGTGCCTACACGAAGTGAAGATATATATAAATAAAAATAAAAAGTATTATAAAGGTCGAAACATGTTTTGTTAATAAAAATAAAAAATATTACTACCTGCATTGGTGTTCTCCTTGCTCGATTGTATTGTTCGTCGAAGGTGATCCCTTCATCTCGTGAAGGTAATCCCATGTATCTCCTCTACTATTGTGGCGAGACGATGGTAGCCAGTCTCTTCTGGGGTAGGATCTCTACCCACAGTGTCACGCTACATCACAAGACAAACATTATAACACAACTCAAATAGACAGAATACAAAGAAAAGACATGAAGTTTCACTATACATACAAACTCGGCCTCCCATGATGCACGACCTCCAGATCCAAAGTACGACAATCCATATCGCTCCATTTGTATTCACCGCACTTCGCTTTGTAGCTGTTTCACTACTCCTTCTAGGACCTCCTTCTTAGCTTTCTTCCACTCGCCCTTATGAGTAGTAGATGGCTTGCCGTGTCCATTTTGACCGGCATCTATTCGGGCTTTCTCCTCCTTTGCATGTCTCCTTATACTAGAGACGTCCTATTCTTAAGTATGTCTTTGATTTTGTGTTACACCCATCTACTGTTAAACCTTTGGTTGTGAGGATTAGGATACTTCTTGTGGACATCTTGAATGCAATCATCAATTAGGCTCTCCTTTTGGTGTTTAAAATATATAAAGTAGTCTTTATAGTGTGCAAAAACTACTTGGCGCAAGTAGTTTACCACCTCCTTCCCACGAGAGTCATCAACTATGCCGCCCACATCTATGATATCATAATATGCTATATCACCATATGATGTGGTGGTGACTCTGAAGAACTCTCCCCACTCCCAAAGCACTACCTTAGGCATCCTCTATCTCCTCTACCTCCACTCTCAGTTCTTGTGCGGCGTGAGGTACAACTGCCACTATCTCCCCACGACTACCCTCCCTAACGCGACGACGGCTACCACTCATGAGAGCCATGATGACTATGAGGTGTCACATCTCCTGAAGATGCAGGTGTAGGAGATGCATAAGCACTAACTGGGGTTGACGGATGAGGGGTGAATGTAAAGACAGGTGAAGTGCCTAGCAAGGGTAAAGTACCGGGCAAGGGACTCTGTTGGGCTATGGGCAGACCTGATGGTAAAGGGGTGCCTACTGCATAGGCTACCAACTGCTCGGGGATGGGAGTATAGCCAAAGATGACCTCTACCTCCCTAGCAAACCGTCGTTGAGACTCGATGAGAGCCTCAAACAGTGGGTCTGTGTGGGACAAGAGGACGAGGACCCATGCCACATCTATACAAATAAAGAAAATATTAAAAAAATATAATGAAATGAAGACTTCCCGGCTCTTTAAGTCAATTGACCCCGGGAATCATCTCATTCTTCAAAACATAAAAAATAAACAAATATTAAGAAAGCATGTAAGCCGTTATGCAAGCCGAGGATCATCTCATTCTCGACACTATGCGTTTTGCAAGCCTTATGTAAGCCGTTACGCAAGCCTTTCATAAAGCATTATGTATTAGGCCTTATGCATAAAGCACTATGCATAAGGCCTTAATCATGAGGCCTTAAGCATAAAGCTATGCATGAGGCCTTATGCGTAGAGGCCTTAAAGCTATGCATGAGGCCTTAAGCATAAAGCTATGCATGAGGGCTTATGCATAAAGCACTATGCATAAGGTCTTAAACATGAGGCCTTAAGTATAAAACTATGCATGAGGCCTTATGCATAAAGCTTATGCATGAGGCGTTATGTATAAAGCTATGCATGAGGCCTTAAGCATAAGGCTTTAAGCATAAAACTAAGCATGAGACCTTATGCATGAGGCTTATGCATAAAGCACTATGCATAAGGCCTTAAGCATGAGGCCTTATGCATAAAGCACTATGCATAAGACCTTACGTATGCATGACCATTATGCATAAAGCATTATGCACAGACCTATAAAACAAATCCCCAGCACCCAAGGGTGCAATAATAATAGAGGAAAGAGAGAAAAGATATGAAAGCACTTACCTCTTTTTCGTGAGGTTGAAAGAGAGGATTAGAGAACCTACAAAACCACCAAAAGGGTGAGCAAAAGATTAGTAAAGCTTATGCATAAAGCTATGCATGATGCGTTATGTTTAAAGTACTATGCATAAGCTTAAAACACTATGCATTATGTTTAAAGCACTATGCGTTATGTAAGCCTTATGCAAGCCGTTACGCAAAGCATGAGACCTTAAGCATAAAACTATGCATGAGGTCTTATGCACAAAAGGGTGAGCGGAAGATTAGTAAAGCTTATGCATAAAGCGATGCATAAGACATTATGTTTAAAGTACTATGCATAAGCTTAAAGTACTATGCCTTAGGCCTAAGCTTATGCATAAGGCCTTAAGCATAAAGCTTATGGATAAGGCTTATGCATAAAGCTATGCATGAGGCCTTAAGCATAAAACTTTGCATAAGGCCTTATGCATGAGAGCTTATGCGCATAAAGCTTATGCATGAGGCCTTATGCATAAGGGTTATGCGCAAACCTACAAAAAGAATCCCCAACACCCAAGGGTGCAATAATAATAAAGGAAAGAGAGGAAAGATATGAAAGCACTTACCTCTTTTTCATGATGTTGAAAGAGAGGATTAGAGGATCTACAAAACCAACAAAAGGATGAGCAAAAGATTAGTAAAGCATAAGACATAAAGCTTATGTGCATAAGGCTTATGCGTAAAGCATAAGGCCTTAAGCATAAGGCTTATGCATAAAGCTTTTACATAACGCTATGCATGAGGCCTTATGTATAAAGCTTAGCATGAGACTTATGCATAAGGCATAAAGCTTTTACATAACGCTATGCATGAGGCCTTATGTATAAAGCTTAGCATGAGACTTATGCATAAGGCATAAAGCTAATGCATAAGGCTTATGCATAAGGCATAAAGCTATGCATGAGGCCTTATGCATAAAGCATTATGCATAAAGCACTATGCATAAGGCCTTAAGCATGAGGCCTTAAGCATAAAACTATGCATGATGCCTTATGCATAAAGCATGCATGAGGCCTTATGCGCAAACCTACAAAACAAATCCCTATAGCACCTAAGGGTGCAATAATAATAGAGGAAAAAGAGGAAAGATAGAAAAACATTTACCTCTTTTTCGTGATGTTGAAAGAGAGGATTAGAGGACCTACAAAACCAACAAAAAGGTGAGGAAAGGATTAGTAATGCATACATACAAAAGCTTATGCAAGATATGCCGCTATGCAAGCCTTATGCAAACTATGCCGCTATGCAAGCCTTATGCAAGCTATGCTAAAGCTTATGCATAAAGCATGCATGAGGCCTTATGCATAAAGCTTTAAGCATAATGCTTTATGCATGAGGTCTTATGCATAAAGCATTATGCATAAGGCTTATTCATAAAGCATACATAAGGCCTTATGCATAAAGCCTATGCATACATAAGGCCTTATGCATAAAGCATACATAAGGCCTTATGCATAAAGCCTATGCATAAAGCTATGTAAGAGGCCTTATTCATAAAGTTATGCATGAGGCCTTATTCATAAAGTTATGCATGAGGCTTATGCATAAAGCACTATGCAAGCCACGCTAGCCTAAACTAAACCATACCCCGAAACCGTACCCCGGCACTATGCATTAAGCATGCATGCATAGATTAGGCTCTATGCATGCATAAAGGTCTATGCATAGAGCTTAATGCATTCATAGAGCTTAATCTATGCATAGATCTCTATGCATTATGAATGCATGCATAGAGCTTAATCTATGCATTAAGCTCTATTCACTTAATCTATGCATTAAGCTCTATGAATAGAGCTTAATGCATAGATTAAGCTATGCATAGAGGACCTACATAACAAAACCCCTCTTTTTGGTAGATAAAAATAGAGGAAAGAGAGGATAAAAAGATAGGAAAGAGAGGAAAGATAGGAAAGCACTTACCTCTTTTTGGTGATGTTGAAAGAGAAGATTAGAAGACCTACAAAACTAACAAAAGGGTGAGGAAAGGATTAGTAATGCATATACACAAAAGCCCTAAGAACCTAATGCATACATACAAAATTGAAATTTAAAGATTAAGCTACATGCATTAAGCATTCATTAAGCTCTATGCATAGATCTCTATGCATTATGAATGCATGCATAGAGCTTAATCTATGTATTAAGCTCTACGAATAGAGCTTAATGCATAGATTAAGCTCGATTAGAGCTCTATTCATAGAGCTTACATAGATTAAGCTCTATGCATAGAGGATGTACAAAACAAAACCCCTCTTTTTGGTAGATAAAAATAGAGGAAAGAGAGGATAAAAATATAGGAAAGAGAGGAAAGATAAGAAAGCACTTACCTCTTTTTGGTGATGTTGAAAGAGAAGATTAGAAGACCTACAAAATCGACAAAAGGGTGAGGAAAGGATTAGTAATGCATACATACAAAAGCCCTAAGAACCTAATGCATACATACAAAATCGAAAAGAAAGGAAAGAGAGAAAAGCATTTACCTCTTTTTGGTGAAGTTGAAAGAGAGGATTATAAGACCTACAAAACAAAACAAAAAGTTGAGAAAAGAATTAGTAATACAAAACCCTAAAAGTGTGAATATCATGGATACACAAGGAGGTTTAAGCCTTATGCATATGGAGGTTTAAGTATAAGTCTCTTATGCATAAGAGGCCTCTTAGGCTTATGCATAAGAAAGAGAGAGAAAGAGAGATAGAGAAGATAATACCATTCAAAAATTTTAAACATAAGAAGCTTATGCATTGGAGAGAGAGAAAGAGAGAGTGAAGAGAATACCAATCAAAAACCTTAATTCTAAACATACCATTCAAAAACCAAGAATATATGAAGAGGTGGGAGAGACAAGTGGGATAGAGATTACCTTGTGAGGAATCGTCCTTGGGAGGAGAGTTGAGCGGAGACTTTGTGAGAGGAGAGGACAAAGGGTGAGGTGCAGCCATCATGAGGAAGAGGTATAGCATAGGGAGTAGAGGAGAGGGAAGCGAAAATAGTTGCGACGTTGATGCGTGGGCGAGATTATACAATTTTTTAAAAAAAGAGCACGTCTATATGTACGTCTATAAGTGGGTCTATATCAATATAGACACGATTATGGACGCACCTATAGACGCGAGTATAGATACATCTATAAACGCAAGTATAGACGTGCATATAGCCGCACGTAAATAGTTGCGTAAACCTCGCCGAATCGCAAATTCGCCCATGGCCCCTCTCCCTAGTTTACGTGTCTATGTTCTCATTCTCTTGTAGTGCAAGAACCCAGTTTATCATACAAGGACGAAGCACATAGAGGTGCACTATTACTTCATACGAGAGAAGGTGTTGAGTGGTGAGATTCATTTGGAGTATGTGAAGACAAATGAGCAAGTGGCCGACATATTCATGAAGGCTCTCAGGAAAGAGAAGCTCCAGTAATTTCGAGAGGCAATTGGGATTCATCATGTGCAAACTCATTTTGAGCTTGAGGGAGAGTGTTTAGAATCCAGCTTTACATTATCTAGAGGTGGTGGTTACACATCCATAACGCAAAGACTAACTTGTGTTTTTGTGTGATTGATGCAAGTATAGCTTGATCTCCCTCAAGTCAAAGTACCCAACACGATGATTGGAATCTACACTTTGTAAACAACTATATGAACCACTATATCATGTTCTTTGCTTCACCAATTTATCACATGTACAACCCTCACTTTAAATATATATATTGATACAATTATAGCTCACTGAATTATGAATCTATTCCATGTCTCAGTTTTTGTGGTGTGATTTAATGGGTTTGAAATTATTGCGCGCGCGCGCACACACACACACACACATAGATGGGAGTGCCAAAAAAACTATAGCAAAATCTCTCTCTCTCTCTCTCTCTCACACACACACACACACACACACACAGACACACACACACACACACACACACACATGGGAGTGCCAAAAAATCTATAGCAAAATCTCTCTCTCTCTCTCTCTCACACACACACACACACACACACACACACACACACACAAACACACATAGAGTGCTACTTTTGGCTACTAGCATTTGGTCATTTTGAGGCCTACCATGATCCCAAACTGTAGTCTTGTGCATGTGTGTCAGTGTGGCATGTTTGAGGGCAATTTTCATTCTTTTCGTGTGTGTGTTGGGGGGGGGCAATGTTGCTTCTTGTCTGCTTTTCCTATCTAATACCATCTACATCCATCATATCTATAAACTTTCTTCCTACAAAAACATGAGGATTGGCATTCAGACATGTCTCATCCTGCACTCCTTTTACAATGTCCCTCCCTACACTATGAGTTCTCTAAGCAATCAATCCCCGCCTTTGAATTTAAAATGTCATGGCAACCTCTACTAGTTCCTTGCGCATGGTGCAACACTATAACATTCATACCGTAGGAGGGAGGGAGAACCAGCTTGTGGAAAGCCATCAACTTTCACATGATTTCAATCTAATGACGTGAAGGCATGGCCTTTCACACACACACACAACTTCTAAACCCACATGACGAATAGGAAGGGGTGCTACAAGTGGTTTGTTAAGGTTGCAAGCGGTTTGAGGAGGACCACCAAACACTGAGTGTTGATATTTTTGTTGGTTTGCCATACCAAATGGCAGGAAGTTCTCTTAATTTGAAACTTCATCAATTCTCGAGCACAAATTTTGGGTTTTTCCAGGTTCTAAAAGTGATGTGGTGCTTTGGAATGAGTTCGGTAAACCTTTCTTTTGTACATGTAGCTTGTTTCCCCAATAAGAAACTTATGAAAAGAAAGCCACAGACAATGGAGCAGCATCCAATGACAATGAAGGGTCTCCAACATGAAATGATTAAACTTAGGTGTGACATCTTTCTTTCTTTCTCTTCAACTCATCCTCCTTGTCTTGTCGACCTCGCCTCTATCATATAGAGGCTTCCACATTAAAAAGTGGAAATCATTGCTCAAAAGTAATCTATTTTCCACGTCTTAACTTTAAGGATGATTATCAATGGAGCTGTAGCTTGGTGGTTTAGAAGTCTGTGTAAGTGTGAGAGTGCCCCATGAATAGCTCCCAAGATATCTTTCCCAATTTAAAGTCTACTTTTAAAAGGATGATCTAATGAGATAACTGGGATTCACATAGGAATTTGTACAAGTTGTCGAGATCTATAATTGAACTAACTCATTTCCCGTCTTGAAAATTAAAGGCTACATGTAATAGTAACCGAGATTTCCAAAGTTCAGTTGAGAAATTTACACTATGAACCGGGTTAGTGCTCACGAAAAACCGCCCTTTAGTGTATTTTATCAAGGCAAACTTTGGATCTAAAGGAAAAAACATTTGTCTAATCGTTTTTCAAAAAGGAGAAAATTTGATCCTAAAACTTGATATTCACGGTAGGACAAAAGTCTTCCCTTTTTTCCAAGGGCTATGTATGAGTATGTCCTTATTTTAAAGGACATAAAATATATATAGTATATACTATATACCCAAGTTCTAGCCGTTGCAAGACCCCACCGCCCCCCGTAAGAGGAGACGCCGCTATCCTTTTGTTGGGGTACCGGGTTGTGTGAGCAATGATGATAATCATAGGTTTTATTGCAAACAAATTTCAAAAGCTTCCAAGGCATATAATTTTGGAATGGTGACTAGTCATCTAGTGAAAAGCAAAATATTGTATGGCTGTAAACTTGAAAAGAAGAAGAGTCACTTTGGCCTTGATAGCTCTCAGAATTTCGGTCATATTTTCTTGGTGTGCAGTTTGGCAGGGGTGACCACGAGTGGCCATTCATAAGAGGTGACCACGAGTGGCCATTCATAAGAGGGAGCGGACAGCTTTAAGGCAAAAAAATTTGGCAAGCTTTGCCTGGCAAGTTGTGGCAACGATCTTTAAAGTTTGCCATGGCAACAACAAAAGGCGGGGGGTGGTGTAAACAGGACTCTTTGACCATGGTCAAAGCCTGGTTTAACGTGAAGCCCGAGGCACTAACGTTAACCTGACTTCTGAAACGGGACGGTTGCAGGCTAAGGCTAGTCGACACCAGAGGGGGGACTGCTGCTTAATCGTTTCATGAGTCTCTATCTCTTCTCTCTCTCTCTCCCTTGCTTCTGCAGACGCAACAGAAGCAGCAGACACCCACACACACACACGCACAGTGAGCCTATTTTTGCGCCTGATCCCACCCTTTCTCCTGCTGCTTCCACAACGCATGATAAGCTGCAGGCCACGTTCGCTTCCTGCTTGTGAGCGAGGCGAGGCGAGTTCACTCCACTTCTTGTACATTTTGCCTTACTCGAAATTGAACTTCAGTCACTTTCATCAAGCTTTTCTGTGTGGCAATTCCCTGAAGGAGCCACCACCTTATCAGGCGTGTATAACTTGCACCACGCCTGAATTAGGAGCAGTATGTAGCTGGATGATTGATGTTGTTCATCATCAGAGCGATCGGCTATAAGCATCATCAATTAACAGCAGTAACAGCAGCAGCAGCAATGTTTTGGCCGTGATATGTGATATATTAATGGCAGACCAACCAAGCAGTAGTTCGGCCCTGCATGTGGTTGCGCCCTGCAGGAACAGGACCGCAGAGCTGCGGTGGAAGTGGATCGAGAACTACTGCTGGAGGAACGGGTGCCACAGGAACCAGAATCAGTGCAACGACAAGTGGGATAACCTGCTACGCGACTACAAGAAAGTCAGGGACTACGAGATGAGGGCTCATGCCCAGCAGCAGCAGCAGCAGCAACAACACCAGCAGCAAGCTAGTGTGGAGACGGTGGACCATCATCATCATCATCATCATCATCACCAGCTGGGCGCTCCTCCTGCAGGAGGGAGCTCGTCTGGTGGTGGTGGTGGAGCTGCAATCCAAGGTCAGGGGCAGGGGCAGGGGTATCAGTCAGCCAGTTACTGGCTCCTCGAGAAACACGAGCGCAAAGTGAAAGGTCTGCCTTAACCTTCTGTTCCAAGTCTACGAAACGCTGCACGAGGTTGTAGACAAACGGTACCCGCCTCGACTCCCTCATCCTCACGGGCCTCATCCTCACCCACCACCACCGCCACCGCCACCGCCACCGCCACCTGCTGCTGCTGCTCTAGCGCAATTGCCACTGCCACCTCCACCTTCACCTCCCCCTCCCCCGCCCGCTCCGCCACTTATACCACCTCATCAGGCGCACCAGCACCAGCACCAACATCAAGAGCACATAAATATTCAAGGCGGCTCCATATTAGACAAGGCGAGTAGCAGTATGCAGCAGCACATCATCAGCCAATTACACTCGCAGCTGCTCAAAGCAGCGCCGCCCCCACCGCCAGTACCCAGCCGATGCAAGGACATCCCTCGTCAGGTAACCAGTTACTCATCATCAACATTAATTGTATATCCAAACTTTCCTTATTATTACATCACATTCCCAGGGGGATCATCACGGTGGACCGTGGTCGTCTGTCTGTGCCTGGGCCCTAGTCTTTTATTTAGGCTCATTTTTGTGACACATTGCCCTCCTACAAGAACATATATGTAGTACGTACCTCAAGTGATGAGCGTTCCGTTAATTTCAAAAATTCTATCATTATATCGTTCTAGTTAACACGGAATTTTTGCTTTCAAAAGAGAAAAGCTAAAAAGGCGATTGTATGTTGTGATGAGAGAGATTGTGCAGAGCCATCAGAGAGTTTGGAGAGCAAAGGAAGCGAGATTCCTCCATCCTCGGAGAAGAGGCGGAAGGTCGGGTCTTCCAAGGGAGGAGGTGATCATGGTGCTGCTGGTGCACATGCACATGCGTACATGGGTGGTGCTGATGGGTTGGGATCTGCGGTGGCGAAGAGCACCTCTCGGAGCTCACACAGACGCTGTTGGCTTGCGAGGAGAAGAAAGACCGCAGACATAGGGACTAATTGCTGGGAGTGGAAGCTTCACATCGAGAAGACCAAAGTTGAGATCAGTCGAGAAGGCATCGTCGGTCTTATTACTGCCATTAACAACCTGTCAAGTGCTATCCTCAACCTTGCCTCTGACAAGAATTGACTGTATCTTCTTCTATAGTCCCCGCCCTCGCCCCCCTCGTCTCTAAATCACACGGTCTCTTTAAGAGGCACTTAAAAGTGGGATCGACAGAAGTGGAGGTGGGCGTGAAGATCTCAGCTGTTGGATCAAAAGTTTCGAAAAAAAAGTAAACTAGGGCAAGCGTATCGATGGTGGAGGTGGGCGAACAAGATCTCAGCTGTCGGATCAAAAGCACCTAAAAAAGTAAACTAGGGCAAGCACTGAAAAATGAAATCGACGGTGGAGGTGGGCAGAAAATTCTTAGCTGTCGATCCCACCGTTCGAAAAATTTGTGGTGAGGCGTTGCATTCGGATAACAGGCCGTTTACCAGCAAAGGTTGGTTGAGGGAGACTATCGTTGTTCCCAGGCCACCTTCACCTCGTCTCTAAATCACACGGTGCCTTTAAGAGGCCATTCAAGTGGGATCGATGGCTTGCTTGAGGAGGATTCCACAAGTATCCCTTTAGAGCTGAGGAGCTATATGCCTGCTTGAGGGGGATTCCACAAGTATCTCTTCTTCTTCATCTTCTTTGCGGGGCCTTCTTAACACAGGTAATTGCTTTTTGTCTAGATTTCTTGTCCTTGGTGATTTTACATCTTGGTAATTACTTCTTGTCTAGATTCTTTGTCCTTGGTAATTGCTTCTTGTTGCACATCTTTGTTTTTCTTCCTTGGAAACCTTGGGGCTATTTGTTTAGGGTATTATGATGAAACTACTTCACCTATGGTTTATATTGCCTACACATGCAGTTTTCTTTTTGTCTAAGTTGTTGCTTATTGCATGCATGCCTTATTGCCATGTTGGGGTTCTCTTATTGCCATGCTTAACATTGATTCTTCATGTTGTTGCTTATTGCATGCATGCCTTATTGTCATGTTGGGGTTCACTTATTGCCATGCTTAATGTCTTGTTTCCATGCAAGTATTTTAGTAACATGTGATCATGCATGCATGACACACTTACAACTTCAGCCTAGTTTTGCTACACAGACCTAGTTTATCCCTAGTTTACTACACAGAACTAGTTTGAAAATCAATCTTTGTTTACTACATTTTCCTAGCTAGGTCCTAGTTTAACCCTTGTGCACTAGATATACATAGTTTATCCAAACCCTAGCTTACACATTGTTTACTAATGTATCCTTGGTTCATTTTACTTCAATAAAAGCAAGTCACGATATAGTAGTCCTTGTAGTGTTTCTTTTTACTAAGATATGTGGCACCAATTTGTGTATGTTACTTCTTTATATTGATGGTTCTTTGGTACTCATTGCTATTAGATGGAACTTGTAAACCCTCCTTATGAAGAGATTATTCTTTCTTCTGGGAAATTTTCTCGGCAATATCGAGTCTCACATACGTGTCCTAGATGGAACACAAGCTATTGTAAGAGAGTTCACATGATTCGCCACTTGAAAGCCGACCATGGATTAGAGGTGGATATCCCACTTCAAAAGACAGGACGCCCCTTGGGTGGTGGAATCCAAGGAGCTTAAAAGAATGTTGCAAAGTAATCACAGACAAGGTTTTTAGATACACAACATAAATTTCAAATGAACATGAAAAACAATGAACGGAAACAAAGACTTTTGGCCGAAGATGCTTGGGAAAAGAGAGCTCCATCCAACTTGCCCAAGTGAGCCTATAACATGCAAAGGGAAGCATTTATCGAGGGGTTTGTTGCAAAGGGCATGGATCAATACATGGCAAACAAGGAGAAACGCATTCAAGGAATTGAACGACGCATTAAAGAGGGATATTTCCCACATGTGAGATTTTCTCTTATTCTATTAATCTTAAACGAGAAATATATATATATATATACATAATGAATGTTAAAAGAACTAGTGATATTACCTATTTCTTGCTTTTGCTTGAAGAACTCAAGCATAGTTCCATCCATGTGCCTGCTAGTCTTGGAATCGCCAAGAGCATGTATAAGTTCAAGCATGGACCGGTTGATTTGTGTGCATCCAAGAGAGTGTATTTATGTACTGCCATAGGCACTCCACCAAGTTAGTAGTATCAACATTCCCATAATTAAATAATCGGCCAAATTTTGGCCATCGCCTTCGCCATACACAAGTAGACCCACACCAACCATTTGTTACATATTGAATGATATTGTCATGTGCATTGTAACATTGTAAGAAATGTTATACACCTGTTCAAATTCCATTTCTAAAACCGTGTGCATGAGATTTGACATTGATGTGTAGATCTCATCTTGTATTTCTTTGGGAATGTACATTTCTCACATTTTTGTTAGAGGCTAAATTATAATAAAAATGCATATTAAATCAAATATCCTAAGCTACTCTCAATTACGCAGTCCTAGTTTACTGCACAGTCCTAGTTTACTATACCCCTTATGAAAGTTTTATACATATGGACCATGCCATGAAATATTGCAATCTCTTACTTGTAGTAGCAAATTCTCAACCCAAGCTTTCTTAGCATGGAACCAACGTATCTGAGACTCGACATTGCCTAGCAAGTTTTCCAGAAGGAAGAATAATCTCCTCATATCGTGACTTGCTTTCATTGAAGTAAAATGAACCGAGGATACGTTAGTAAACAATGTGTAAGCTAGGGTTTGGATAAACTATGCATATCTAGTGCACAAGAATTAAACTAGGACCTAGCTAGGAAAATGTAGTAAACGAAGGTTGATTTTCAAACTAGGTCTGTGTAGTAAACTAGGGATAAACTAGGTCTGTGTAGTAAACTAGGGATAAACTAGGTCTGTGTAGTAAAACTAGGCTGAAGCTTTAAGTGTGTCATGCATGCACGATCACATATTACTAAAATACTTGCATGGCAACAAGGCATTAACCATGGCAATAAGTGAACCCAAGTATGGCTATAAAGTATGCATGTAATAAGCACCATAGATAAACTAAGGCTAATTTTCAAACTAGGTCTGTGTAGTAAACTAGGGATAAACTAGGTCTATGTAGTAAACTAGGCTAAAGCTTCAAGTGTGTCATGCATGCATGATCACATGTTACTAAAATACTTGCATGGAAACAAGGCATTAAGCATGGCAATAAGGCATGCATGCAATAAGTGAACTCCAGCATGGCAATAAGGCATGCATGCAATAATAAGCAACAACATGAAGAATCAATATTAAGCATGGAAATAAGTGAACCCTAGCATGGCAATAAGGCATGCATAGAATAAGTAACACCATGCATGCAATAAGCAACAACATGCAGTAAGCAACGACTTATACAAAAAGCAAACTACATGTGTAGGCAATATAAACCATAGATGAAGTAGTTTCATCATAATACCCTAAACAAATAGCCCCAAGGTTTCCAAGGAAGAAAAACAAAGATGTCCAGAAGCAATTACCAAGGACAAGAAATCTAGACAAGAAGAAATTACCAAGATTTAAAATCACCAAGGACAAGAAATCTAAACAAGAAGCAATTACCTGTGCCAAGAAGGCCACACAAGGAAGATGAAGAAGAAGGGGTACTTGTGGAGCGCGTCGATCCCACTTGGATGGCCTCTTAAAGGCACCGTGTGATTTAGAGACGAGGTGAAGGTGGCCTGGGAACATCGACAGTCCCCCTCAATCAACCTTCGCTGGTAAACGGCCTGCTATCCGAATGCAGCGCCTCGCCACCACAGATCTGGTCCTAGTTTGCTTTTCGGAACGGTGGGATCGACGGTTGAGAATTTCTCGCCCACCTCCACTGTCGATCTCATTTTTCAATGCTTGCCCCTAGTTTACTTTTTTGGACGCTTTTGATCCGACGGTTGAGATCTTGTGCCCCAGCTCCACCGTTGATACACTTGCCCTAGTTTACTTTTTTGGGGGCTTTTGATCCGACGGTTGAGATCTTCGCGTCCACCTTCACCGTCGATCCCCTACCCCGCTGCCCCATTCACAACCTAGATGATGTCTATGCCAACTTGCTAACCAACCTCCACAACTATAGGAGCATAATAATGGTTGCTTTGAGCATATCGAGCTGGCTTCGAGACCTGCCAATGTTATCGATGCTTTCAGCAACTTGCTCCTCAGCTACATATCCCAATGCCTATGTATCGGCAAGAACGCATTGCCATTCTCATGGAGCTCCTCTGCTAAAGCCATATATCGGCTGCCATGAAATATGATATAATAACCAACTTGTCCCGCTAGATTTCTGGGACTATCTGCAACCACCGTTCCTCTAAATATTTAAGTCCTACCCGTTCTTGCTAGGGGTGGCCCATGAGGACGTGGTCCCCTTTAGGAGGGGGGAGTGTTTTCTAACCACCCTAATGGAGCTGCCATTGTGGCATGGATTTAGGCGGCCTTCAACGCCATATGAATACATAGGATTTTGCTGTGAGTTAAATCTTGCATGTCTATGTCTGCATGCCACTAAGCTTGTAATTTTGAAAGCCCGTCCTTGTGCTACTGCAGGTACTCACAAACGTGTGACTGTTAGCAGGACTAGTTAGGTTCAATCCAATAGCACAAACGTGTGACTGTTAGCAAGACTAGTTAGGTTCAATCCAATAGCCCAAACAAAAGAAGGATCATGGAACCTTTTGGGGTCTATGTGCCATCTTGGTCCATGTAAAAGGTTGCTTATGCAAAAACCCCACTACTTAATGTAATTTTTACCCTCATTGGAGGAGGTTAGAATGCAAAGATAAGTAGTGTCTTCTTCTCTCTGCGCATGTGTGAGCTCGTTCTCTCTGTGTGTGTGTGTGTGTGTGGTGTGAGTGTGCCATTGCCTGGTATAGGGTTGCTGCTCCTACCACATCTATGGGAGCTGTAGGTATGCGTTGGTAGCAAGAGGAGGCGATTAGCAGGGCGTGCGGCACTACTACAGCAGTAAGACGCTGGAGAAGGTAACCCATTCCCCCATCCAATCAAGCCGATCAAGCTTGCAGTGAGTCCCTACATGCCTCCTGCACCGACTAGCTACAGCAAGTGTGATAACCTTGCTTTCTTGCGAGTAGCAGTAGAGTGTCAAGTGACAAACGACTGCTCCAAGCTCTTCCTTCATGTCGGCAAGCTGAAATAATAGCTTGTGGGGCTCAATCGGCACAGGAGAAGATCCCTAGGACCAGAGCTGAGTCGCTTTCCCATAGTGGCTATAGCATAGGCCCACAACGAATTAAGAGGGCCTCACCAAGGGCTTGTTCTTACGTGGCCTTTAACACACATTGTCAATGTTTGATTCCAAAAACAATTAATTTAGCCCTTGTTCATTCACAGCTCCCTTCCATGGTTGTTTTTCCATTAAATTTAAGGACAAAAGGGCAAATTCAAAAAGCCCCGATTTTCTTGTTGCAAGGCCCTTTTATCCAAGGTCTTAAGGGATTGATTCTAGATAGCAAAATAGAAATTATCCACGGTCTTAGGGATTGATTCTAGATAGCAAAATAGAAATTGAATCTGGAGCATTTTCACATCCAAGTTTGAGAAGAAGATTCTCACCATGAACCATGTGTTTACAAGCAACGGAGCTTATTCCAAGGGCAATTACTTGGGAACTTAGCATTCATATCAAAGGATTTGAATACTTATTTTGCAACACTACTAGAGGTTTAGGACATACCGACGCTAGAATACCGACGCAAATGTCGAGCGTCGGTATGTACGTCCTAAACTTGGAGGCAAAGAGTATGGGCGGGTAATTTTCAAAAGGGAGTATACCGACGCTTATACCGTAGCAGATACCGTAGCAGATACCGACGCTTATACCGTAACAGATATCGACGTATATTCCATCGCATATTTCGACACAGATACCGACGCCCGTAACTTTTTTACAGCCGAGAACCTCTCATTCTCTGTTTTGCAAGGCGTGGAATGTCAAGACAAGGTATGCGTGTCTTTTCCTTCATCTACCTTAGGCGTTCGCCGTGTTCCATTCGACCCACTCTTGATGTGTGTGTGTGTATGTGTGGAGAGAATTAGTGAAGTGTGTGTGTAGATCTCCCTCTCTCTCCTTGGGCGTTTTGCCTCTCCCCATCTCCTCATCTTCTTATGTGTGTGTGTGTGTGTGTGTGTATGTGTGTGTGTGGAGAGAATTAGGGTAAATGTGTGATGTGTGTGTATATCTCCTTCCCCTCTCTCCATTCTTCTTCTTACCTTCTTAATTATGTTTGGAGAGAGGATTTGTATGTGTGTGTTGTGAGAGATGTAGAGAGTGAGAGAGGATTTGTATATCTCCTTCCCCTCTCTCCATCCTTCTTCTTACCTTCTTAATTATGTTTGGAGAGAGGATTTGTATATGTGTGTTGTGAGAGATGTAGAGAGTGAGAGAGCTTATGTATGTGCATCTATTACTAATGTATGCAATGTGTGTGTAGGTTTGTTCCTCCCACGTGTGTCCTAGCTTACAGATCTGCTTCTTCGAACACGCATTATCCAATCCACATTTGAGAGGTAAGCACATTACCAATTATGTTGTTTTATTACTTCTCTTTTTGTTATGTTTTAATTTGTTCTCAATTTATAATTATTAATTGAAATTATGAGTATGCAAGCTTGTTGTTTTATGCACATATATGCTAATATTAGCATATATGTGAGTGCATAAGAAATTAATGTATGTGCTTATTTGTCTTTACACACACACACTTTGCAAGAGAGAGAGAGAGAGAGAGAGAGAGAGAGAGAGAGAGAGAGATTTTCTTTTTGGCGCATACCCAAGGCGTTTCGGTCTCTTTTTCGACTTGAAATCTAATGTCTAAGACATGCATGTCAACGCTGTATCTATATGTATATACTCTAATGTATATGCCTAAAGCACATATCCATAAGCTAATGTATATGCCTAAACATCGCTAATGTATACTTGATCTCCCTCAACGGCTGGGGAAAAGAAGCCCGTTTGACGCTTTAAATGTTATTTTTAAAATCTCCCTCATGACTGGGGAAAAGAAGCCCTGTTTTATGGTTTACATAATGCTTAATGATTTGTGTAATGCGTAATGATTTGCATTTAATGAGCTACATATACATGTTATCCTGCTAGATGGAGCCGCTCAATCTTGAAGAGAGAATAGCGTGTCCATGCATACGATGTAAGTACCAAAATATTTCGAAAACGAAGGATTTGCAACGAGCATATTTATGACGCTGGCATATTTCCAATGGAGCGCTTACAAAATTTACGGTTTCAATCGTACAACCAAGCAAGTGTGCAACCACATCTTGATAACATTGCGCCTATGAATTCTCGTCCCCAACAAAGGATGAGAATATCGAAGGAGGGAGTGACAAATGGAGCTCAATTAACAGCACTCGAGGGAATGGAGAAGGTCCAATGGAGGAAATGTTAGATGCCTTTCTCGAGCAATATGAAGGTGTCTTCGAGGAGCATGAACATGAAGATCATCAACCACAACATTCTCAACGATCAAATTATGAACCAGAGGAAGAGGTCATGCGTAAACTTGCACGCCTTCCACTATACAATGGTACCAAGATATCTGTATTGCGTGCATCTCTTACGATGCTAAATTTACAGTCAATTTTTGGATGGTCTAATACAAGTGTCACTGAACTCTTCAAGTAAGTGATTTATGGAGATTACACCTAATGTTGGAATGATAAATTTTCAACTTGTATTTGACTAAATCTTAATAGTAACGATCAGATATTGCCATACTTGGAGGCTTTTGAAAGACCAGATATTGCCATACGGCAACGAGATGCCTCTATCTCGTGTAGATGCCAAGAAGTTATTGAAATCCATAGGCATGGATTACAATAATATTCATGCTTGTCGCAATGATTGTATTCTCTTCCGCCATGAATACGAGCATTTGCAAGAATGTTCCACTACAAGATCGTTTAAGTTTAAGAAGGAATCGCACTACAGAAAATCTCCCATATCCAGAAGGTCTGCAAGCTCTTCCGGACTTTCCCACAGGTAGATGGCTAGAAGATACAATTTTAGAAGCCAAATGTACTGATTTAACTATAACAGAGGAGGAGGAGGAGCTTACAAAAGGATACGATTGGCATGGAAGTGTTTAAGTTCTACATGTCTCTCTTTTCTTTCTCTACATGTCTCAGTTATTATTTGTCCATCAACAATCTTTATGTGCTATTTGTAGTATTACAAATATGGAGCGTTTTGGTCACATGGACGTCATTTTCGAGTAGAACGAATAGACCAAAGAAGAGCAACCTTTGATTGTGGTGTCACAGCACAATTTGTTCAAGAAAGTCGAGCAAGTGCAAGTGATGATAACATAATTAGTGGAATGCTTGATTACTTTGGAACCATTCAAGACATATTAAAGGTTGGCTTTAGAAGTTTTGAGTCGTTTATCTTTGATGT
This sequence comes from Cibotium barometz, assembly GCF_041138505.1. Lineage (NCBI taxonomy): Eukaryota > Viridiplantae > Streptophyta > Polypodiopsida > Cyatheales > Cibotiaceae > Cibotium > Cibotium barometz. Next base: position 34,164,408 of record NC_141087.1, on the reverse strand, counting down.
GAAGTGGTTCAAGGTAATCACAAATGGGCCACATGCAATTGTACGTAGAGACAAGAGTGGCCTCATCTAAGTGGACTCCACAAAGGTATGGACTGATCAGCGAGATACTTTTGTGCGCCCAGAGCATTGTGAGCAGGTTGTCTTTAAAGCGGATCCAAAAGATCCACGTTGGCTATTTGTGGTTCAAGTCGCCCCCCACAGTAAGCAAATTTGTAAAGAATTAGAGCTACAACAGGGTGATGTGGATTCACAGGGTGGTGGGGAGCAACAAGAACAAGCCGATATCAACAATGAAGAGGAGCAAGCAAATGAAGAGGAGCAACTAGAGCAAGATCCAAATGAAGAGGTGCAAACCAATGAAGCTGGAAAATCTATTGAGGAAGAAGAGGTGCAAACCAATGAAGCTGAAAAACCTATTGAGGAAAAAGACATAGATGATGAGGACAGCCTTCATCAAGGGACTTTTAATGATGAGGATGCTGAAATGTACATAGAAATAGATCTCTTTGGGGCTACTGATCTTAATGAGGATGATAAAATAGATAATGATTTTTAAAATGATGTATCTTAATGATTATGCAAATAGTTATGACATATTTGTAATGATTTTATGACATTGAAGATGCAAAGTGATATGGTTTACCATTGTTGTTTAGGGAAGTTAATGTTTGTCATATGGTCCTTTCATTGTTTACCATTGTTAATGTTTACCGTCATAATCACTAGTGCTTGCACTACTTCACATTTATTAGTAGAAGGTGGGGAGGGATGATCTCAATTCTCTGACCCAACACATAGACTGCAGGTTCAAAGTGATATGGTTTACCATTGTTGTTTATCATTGTTAATGTTTGTCATATGGTTCTTTCATTGTTTACCATGTAATTTTCATTTCGCACAAGTTTGTCATATGGTTTTTTGTCCAACAGGCCATGGGTAATGACTCACCGCCGCCGCTCAACTACAGTCCTAATTTCTCATTTAACCCTACACCTCAGGACATGAGTCCCGACCAGTTATATGGTTTTTTCTCATCCATGACTCCAAAGCAGAGAGCCATGGCTCAGAGTTATTGGGGTTCTGGAGCAGGGACATCTGCCTCACCATCTGGCATCACGACGGCAGTTCTCACACCTGTAGACAGGCCATGGGTAATGACTCACCGCCGCCGCTCAACTACAGTCCTAATTTCTCATTTAACCCTACACCTCAGGGCATGAGTCCCGACCAGTTATATGGTTTTTTCTCATCCATGACTCCAAAGCAGAGAGCCATGGCTTAGAGTTATTGGGGTTCTGGAGCAGGGACATCTGCCTCACCATCTGGCATCACGACGGCAGTTCTCACACCTGTAGGTACGACAGCAGTTCCCACACCTCATACCACACAGCCTTCCACTCCTCTTACAGCTCGATCTACCACCTCTTCACATAGACGTCGCTCACGTAGTAGGTCTTCAGGGGGAGGTTGTTGTGGTGGTAGTGCCACAGATGCTATGACACCACCACGTGAGCATCCTTCGCTCTCATCTGTTGATAGCACACCCATGGGTTCACCTTCCACTCCTTTGGATGCACATGACCATGACAACAACAAGATATACACAATTAGGGATGGGGCACCTATAATGAATAGTGCAAGGAAGGCAATGAAGACACGAATTCGACAACTGTGCACTATACAGTTTCACAACTCTGTTATGATTTTATGGGATCAGCAAGATAAGGAGAAGAAAAATTAGATAAATACAAAGATAAAGTAAGAGTTTCAGTCATCTGACCCTAGGAATCTCATCTCTAATGAGTGGATACAATATACAGCTCGCATTTTGATGGGGCATCGTAGGTCAGAGTGGCGAGGGATGCATTTAGAGAGGGGAAAGAGAAACCTGTTTGGCTAGATGATAGGGAGTGGGAAGGCATAGCTCAGGAGCTCACAGAGACACCAGAGAGGTTTCAACAACAAAGAGAGGCGGCAAGGACGAGACTCCAAACAGTAGGGGCTTCTCATCTTGGTAGTGGTGGGGGTGGTTACGAAACCATGCGCCATGAATTCGTAAGTATTTGTAGCAATTTTGTTTATCTAAATGTATGTATGTGGGCTAAATGTTGATTTCTCGCTTCTCGCCTACTTAGTAGGCGATTCATGACCAACTCCTACATAAACGATTAACAATTACAACTTTTAGAAATCAACATTTAGTCCACATACATACATTTAGATAAACAAAATTGCTACAAATACGTACGAATTCATGGCGCATGGTTTTGTACCCACCCACCACTCCCAAGATGAGAAGCCCCTACTGTTTGGAGTCTCGTCTTTGCCGCCTCTCTTTGTTGTTGAAACCTCTTTGGTGTCTCTGTGAGCTCCTGAGCTATGCCTTCCCACTTCCTATCATCTAGCCAAACAGGTTTCTCTTTCCCCTCTCTAAATGCATCCCTCGCCTCTGACCTACGATGCCCCCATCAAAATGCGAGTTGTATATATTGTATCCACTCATTAGAGACGAGATTCCTAGGGTCAGATGGCTGAAACTCTTGCTTTATCTTTGTATTTATGTAATTTTTCTTCTCCTTATCTTGCTGATCCCATAAAGTCCTAACAGAGTTGTGAAACTGTATAGTGCACAATTGTCGAATTCGTGTCTTCATTGCCTTCCCTGCACTATTCATTATAGGTGCCCCATTCCTAATTGTGTATATCTTGTTGTTGTCATGGTCATGTGCAGCCCAAGGAGTGGAAGGTGAACCCATGGGTGTGCTATCAACAGATGAGAGCGAAGGATGCTCACGTGGCTGGTGTCTCTGTGAGCTCCTGAGCTATGTCTTCCCACTCCCTATCATCTAGCCAAACAGGTTTCTCTTTCCCCTCTCTAAATGCATCCCTCGCCTCTGACCTACGATGCCCCATCAAAATACGAGTTGTATATTGTATCCACTCATTAGAGACGAGATTCCTAGGGTCAGATGGCTGAAACTCTTGCTTTATCTTTGTATTTATGTAATTTTTCTTCTCCTTATCTTGCTGATCCCATAAAGTCCTAACAGAGTTGTGAAACTGTATAGTGCACAATTGTCGAATTCGTGTCTTCATTGCCTTCCCTGCACTATTCATTATAGGTGCCCCATCCCTAATTGTGTATATCTTGTTGTTGTCATGGTCATGTGCACCCCAAGGAGTGGAAGGTGAACCCATGGGTGTGCTATCTCGGTGTGCTATCAACAGATGAGAGCGAAGGACGCTCACGTGGTGGTGTCATAGCATCTGTGGCACTACCACCACAATAACCTCCCCCTGAAGACCTACTACGTGAGCGACGTCTATGTGAAGAGGTGGTAGATCAAGCTGTAAGAGGAGTGGAAGGTTGTGTGGTATGAGGTGTGGGAACTGCTGTCGTACCTACAGGTGTGGGAACTGCCGTCGTGATGCCAGATGGTGAGGCAGATGTCCCTGCTCCAGAACCCCAATAAGTCTGAGCCATGGCTCTTTGCTTTGGAGTCATGGACGAGAAAAAACCATATAACTGGTCGGGACTCATGCCCTGAGGTGTAGGGTTAAATGAGAAATTAGGACTGTAGTTGAGCGGCGGTGAGTCATCACCCATGGCCTATTGGACAAAAAACCATATGACAAACCAACGCAAAATAGAATGGTTAAGTAACAACACATTTTTAAGCAAGACAAATTAAAAATATATATACTCACTCACTCAAATTGAATTCAAAGATTTTTTTTAATAAAATTAAATCGGCATACATCGACCAATACACTGTTGACACTACCCAATGAGTATAATCAACGTATGCATGATATATATTCATCAGTGATGATCTCTAACTAAATGGTGCAATAGATACTATCGAATTGAGAAATTGCGCATTAACACTGAACCTTATGGGAGAGGTATCTCCATATTGTCTCGGTGCAATAGATACTATCGAATTGAGAAATTGCATTATTGTCTCGATGCTATGTTTCCAGTACGGTGATGCTGGTAAGCAGAAAGTGATTTCTGTCCAGGAGACAGCAGAAAGTGATTTCTGTCCAAGAGACTAAGTGCCCTAATCAGTTTAGGGACCACTGATTTGCTAGCCTTTCCAACGTCTAGGTGGTTATATAAATCAGGCTAGAAAGAGGAGATAATGGAGGGCTGCATGCAAGGGGTGGTGTTCGTCTTTCTTCTCCTTCTCGACCTTCTTCATGTTCTTGGCGCGCAATCGAGTGTCACATGCACTGCTCTTCTTAAACCATCACTCTCGTCCGTTTGAACTTGCACATCTGTTTGAACCGAGAGAATTTCGGAGAGAATCTGGGAGTGCAAGGAGAATTTTGAAGAGAATCTGTGAGTTCCTTATCCTTGTTTTCATTTTTTTTTTAAAAATCAGAAAAATTGTGTGCTCTCCATTAGGTTCGGGATGGCAAACGGTGCTTCGGAGATAGTTTACGTAAACTTCTCCTTAATATATTATAGAGATATAGAGATAGAGATAGAGATATATAAGTATAAAAGTATAGATAATCTAGTTATTGAAAAAGACCACTTATTTTGGTTTGAATCGAACCCCTGGGGGTCTGTTGCGCCATGAGGAACCATGAGGTCTGTGTTTTCCATGCCTCATCACTCAGGATACGGGTTGAGCACTTTTCCATGCCTCATCAGGATGCAGGTTGAGTGCTCCACTTCTTCTCTCTCCAGATCGTTTTTGTAGAAGGAATTTTGCTATTTGGTCCCCTTTCTCTACCGGATTGATTAGATTTTCTACTGTCTGGCATAACAGGCTAGAGCTCCATCTCTTCTATGTCTTAGCTTTTTGGTTTTGGCATCTGTGAGAACATCTCTAGCGTCGGTTTTGGCATATGTGAGAACATCCTTCGTCAGACTTGACTCGCTATCTCTAGTTGTCTAGCATGGAGAACACAGAATCATCTGAGAGCAACAGAGAAAAGAATGGAGGTTTTTTACGTATGGCTTCATTGTGGGGCTTGGCTTCATCATCGCAGGGCTCATCTTCCTTGCGCCTTTCCAACAAAGGTGGCTTGTCTTTCTCCAGGCTGATGAAGCACATCAAAGAGCTCCTCCCAATTTCAAAAAGCGAGAGGATGCTCCTCCTCCTTGGCTCCCATGACAACACAGGTTGCTTAGGCCCTCCACGACCTGAGAATGTCCCCCTTGGTCCCCTTGACAGCACCGTTTCCTTGGTCCCTCTTGCAAGTCCATTCATGCTAATTAGTTCGAGGGAAGATGCTCCCCTTGCCCCTCTTGGCAGCACTGGTTGCGTAGGCTCTCCATGGCCATTGGATGAGATCACATCAATGGAGGATGTCCCCCTTGGTCCCCTTGACAGCACCGTTTCCTTGGTCCCTCCTGCAAGTCCATTCACGCCGAGCAGTTCAAGGGAAGATGCTCCCCTTGCCCCTCTTGACAGCAAAAACAACAATCTCTGCCTGGTCCCGTCCTCACTTGGTTCTATCCTGTAGATCCAGCCTGCTGGAACAAGTAAGTCAGCCTTTCTTCTTTCATTTATATAGTCTATCGGTATCTTGTATAATTCTAGGGTCTACTGTCAGGTTTCTTAATATCGCTTGCATTTGTTTTGATATAGCTTCTCTCTCTCTCTCTCTCATACACAGACAAACACACACACACACACACATGCCTTTGTTCATCGATCCGTACTCCTACAGAAGAAGCTCATGATGTTGTCGCTATAGCTTTCTTTGCAATCAACATGTTTGCCAAAGAAACTTGAGTTTGCTTTGTTGAACTTTGTTTTAGAGGATTTTTGTTGATTTCTTCTTTCATTTTTGTAGGATTCTATCTTGTCGTTGCTTGTATTTGTGCTAATATAGCTAATAAGTTACTGTGAAGCATCACTTAGATGCCTAGTGCTTTAGTGCTTTGCTTTTACACTTAACATGCTTGCCACAAAAACTTGACTTTGAATTGTTTCACTTGGTTTTCATAAGAATCTTCATTGTGTTCATTCTGATACAGCTAGAAAGGTGCTTTTATGTTCTCACTATGCTTTTAAAGCTCCCTCATACACACACCCAAAGCCCCCAGCTCCAAGCTTCCTGCTGAATTTATTTGTTGCAATTTTCAAATCTTGCAATGAGTACATACTCGGCAATGCTGCCGTAATAGCTAGGATTTCTTTCTCTACAAGTTCATCCTCTTCCCTGGAGCTTGTAGACATTTTCAAGATGCAATAGTAGACTGCAAGGCTACCACAAATGAGTAAAAAGGCAGCTGGGACAACTGTAGCAGGGATTAAGACGCCAATATTGATGTTGAAAGAATGTGCACAAGGGGAAGCAATGAACATGAGAGAGAGAAAGATTGCAAGCAAGAACTGAGCTTTATTAGCTTGAGGTTACAGAGTACAAGAGCCAGCAAATAGGGCACATAATGATATGATGGAATGAATAAGGGAGCAACTCTTATATACTTGTGCATGAGGCAGTCGGTTGTAGGAAACAGGCCGACAGCTCCACGACAGCATGAGAGATGCAATATTTTAACACCCTCTCTGCATCTTGAAGTGTGCAAAAAAGTGAGAAGAAAACTGATGACGAAGGTGCGACCATGGCCACCTCAGCATGGCCAGTACTGAGTACACCTTGGAAAATGCAAATGTCAGCTTGTTGTCTTCAGAGAACATAATGCCACTATAAAGAGCAAAAGAAAATCTGCTTGGCTCCAAACTCAAAGTAGAACTGTGAACACATCACATCTAATAACCTTGAACAAATGAACATGGAACACATCCTTTCCATAGTCTCTGCTAAGCAATAGTTCTGGAAGTCATCCGAACCATGAAGGAAACTTGGTTGATCCTGGAACTCATCCGGACCATCAAGTGAACTTGCATGTCTTTATACTTGGAACTTCGACACACGGGTCCCATGCTCCAGATTTAATATAAGAGAGCTTTTGAAAGCCCCCTCTTCCGCCCACAAGCCGTTTCTGGAAGATAGCACGCGGAGGGATTCCCTTAGGATTGGAGCAGGACACCAGTCACATGAAGCTTCTAGCTCCTCATGCCAGACACACGCTGATATAGAAGTTTCTACATGCTCTACACCTACTCTTGTCAACACCCAACAAAAGACCGATGAGTCTACGTCTCCTCTTGTAATAGTATCGTCGAAAACTATTTCCTCCATTCGTCAATGGGAGCGTACACTAACATCTCTGCAATTGGATGTGGCCACAAGGGTCATAAAAAGCTATCTGCCCACATCACATACCCGCTGGACAAATTGGTTCCAAGTAACATCATTGCAGAAAATATGATCTACCCAAGGAAAGGGGGAGCATGTACTCACGCTCGACATTCTATTGCTTCCTCCCTAACCTTCTCCCCTGACCATGTAATTGCCAAATTCAAGGGGATGTATATATATAGCTTCATACATAGAAAAGAAAAGAGAAAAACAAAAAATAGTACAAAGAGCAAGAGCACAAAAAGAGGAGAAATATCCGTAAACAATCAGGAACTAGATTGACCTGTCATAAACCTACTGATACTATATCTGTGTTTGCAGATATGGCAAATGCAAGAGCATCGTACACTTCATCTACCTTTGGTGAGAGGTATCATCTGTACCTTTCTCAGATATTCCACATGTGCTATCCTGTAATTGAAACTGAATGGGATCATATAGATGTACTAGCCAGAGAGGAAAATGTTGAGGAATTAGAATGGCTAATTCGCCTATTGACCATGACTGACCCCTACGCCGTAGAGGACATATCCCCGATAGCCCAATGCTTTCCTTTTCCATAAGATGACTATCCTCGCATGGTTACATTCTTGATGAGTTTATGTGGATGGGAAAATGAAAAGGAAATATCAATGATGAATGGACGGATGAAACTCATGGCACTACTGAGGTTGACTTTATTTATTTGGATGATGCGGATAGAGGCTTAGCTTTAGGGCTAGAGCCAGGACTCTACAACATCCTCTTACCGTATCCTCAGTAGTAGTGTGGTGACTGGTAGGTAGCTTAGTGTTTTCAAGTTTTTTCTAGTTTGGATTCCTTAAACGAGTCTTTAATTTTTCACACTGATGTGCCTCTCGAGGTATAGTGCTTGTTAGTTGGTTGTACAGGTGGAAAAGTTTGAGGTGAATTCGCTTTCAAGTCCTGAGATAGCCGCAACGCTCATACATAAATATCTCATCAAATTGCAAGCATTTTTCTCATCGAATCAAGGAGATCTCCAAAATACAGGTGTAATTCTTCCATACCCACTCTCTTTCGTTTTTACTGTTCAATTAATTGCATGAACTATAATGCATGACCACATGGAAATTGTCAATGTACTACTTAGTTTTTGAAGCTGCCTGACGTGCTAGTGTGAATCATTAATGAGTTTAACCTTGTTGGATATATTCTTGAGAATGCATGCAGTCTTTAGTTAACCTTGGAATACGATTGTCTTAGGTCTAGGGTCAAACCATCTTAATGTTTGACACCTGGCCATGTGTGTGTTGACCTCTAGGACATAGCTTTTATCCCTTTGTCGAAAGGATGCAAGACAAATTATAGTTCAGGAGCGAAGATCAAAAGAAATAAATTAAAAAAAAAAAGCCTACAATAAATGGCAATACAAGTCTATGATGTGCTTTAATGTTGGCCTATCGCCTTATTGATACTTGGTAGGCGAGGAGTATTCTACTCCAGACCGATGCCTTGGTTGGTAGGGGGTAGCCTTGCCTAAGGTGAGCTAATAGATTCCTGGATAATGCCTTGTGTTAAACATGGTACCAGGATCGATGTTAGTTTTGCCTTAGGAAGGTCGCCATTGTGTGTAAAAATTGTCACGTGCATAAAAAAATAAAGGCAAAAGGCTCCTGTAACTCTGATGTTTCTTGTGTCCCTAGGCTCGCGGTATTAACTTGTTCTTAGAGTAGACACAGTGTGGTCATCTGTTTATTTATTAAGCTTGGTTATTTTCCTTGACTTAGGCCAGTTATAAACCTTGATTAACCTTTGACACCTTGTAAACTCTTGATTTACTTTCAATAATTTTAAACTCCTGTTAATTTGCTACACTAGCTCATTCATGTGACCCCTTAAACTAAGTTCTCATAGCAACATCCATTGTGGTCTAACATGCTTGAATTTATACACTTTATATCTTTTGAATTCCAGCATACTTTCACTCTACTTTCTTGTTTTGCAGACGGTCTACCACAACCACCCTATCGAGCTTACCATACCATAGCTTCCGAGGACGGAATCTACATCAGGAAGGGGGGCATGTTAACCTATGACGGACAATGAGACGTACTATGTTTTACGTCATGTAATTAGTTTAACTATTCTGAGTCATGGGCCGGGCTTGTCGGCACCATATGCAAAGGATAAAGAGATTGGGTGATCGCCGATGAGAGGCGCACCTTGAATATCAATAGAATAAGGGTTAGGATTGGCCGGCCATGTATGGGTGCCCATGTGTGAACGGCCAAGTCACCTATAAGAGTCAAATGTAACCCTAAAACCATTATTCTCATGTGTTGAATACAAGAGTGCTCTTGCCTTATCTCCTTGGTTTCCTTCTCTTGCGTGTGTGAGAGAGAGAGAGAGTGAGAGAGCGATCGAGCACTGTGTGTAGCGACACAGCCGCGGCGGCGAGGCGGTACAGCGGCGCGACGGCGGCTCCTCCTTCACGGCTGCGACGCGGGAATCCTTCACGGCGGCGGTTAGAGCGGTGAGTGACACACCCTTGCATTCTGTTTGAGCTTGCTTTCCTGGTTGTATACTTGCAGCCATTCGTGGCTCGCATACGGTGTGTTAACCTATGACGGACAATGAGACGTACTATGTTTTACGTCATGTAATTAGTTTAACTATTCTGAGTCATGGACCGGGCTTGTCGGCACCATATGCAAAGGATAAGGGGATTGGGTGATCGCCGATGAGAGGCACACCTTGAATATCAATAGGATAAGAGTTAGGATCGGCCGGCCATGTATGGGCGCCCATGTGTGAACGGCCAAGTCACCTATAAGAGTCAAATGTAACCCTAAAACCATTATTCTCATGTGTTGAATACAAGAGTGCTCTTGCTTTATCTCCTTGGTTTCCTTCTTCTGTGTGTGTGAGAGAGAGAGAGTGAGAGAGCGATCGAGCACTGTGTAGCGGCACGGCAGCGGCGGCGAGGCGGTAGAGCGGCGAGCGACGACGGTTCCTCCTTCACGGCTGCGACGTGGGAATCCTTCACGGCGGCGGTTAGAGCGGTGAGTGACACACCCTTGCATTCTGTTTGAGCTTGCTTTCCTGGTTGTATGCTTGCAGCCATTCGTGGCTCGCATACGGTGTTCGGCAAGTCCCCAGCTATGACGTGTGCGGCAAAAGCGCACAGTTTTTCAGGGAGCTGTGGACACCATTTTATACCCCCAGTATGGTACAGGATGGAGCTAGCTAGGTTGCATATCATGATTGTATACTCCATGCATATAGCTTTGCATTCTCCTAGTAGTAGAGCTCCATTTCTGAAGCAAAGAATCCGCTCCTGCGAGCTACGCCCCAATCCCCCCCTCCCGTCTACCCTCCCCCCTGCTGCTCCTCGCCGTCGCGCACCCCCCTCTCCCCCCCCCCCCCCCCCGTCCCCCGCCTCTCTCCCCCGACTCCTTCCTCGCCTCCTCCCCCGCCATCTCCCCCCCGCCTTCTCCTCCCCCGCCTCCTTCCTCGCTTCCTCCCCCGCCATCTCTCTCGCCCCCCCGCCTCCTTCCTCGCTTCCTCCCCCCCCCCGCCATCTCTCCCCCGCCATTTCTCCCCCCCCCCCCGCCGTCTCCTCCGCTTCGCGGCTTTTCCCCCCGCCTTCTCCCTCACCTCCCCCTCCGTCTCGCCCTTCCTCCCACCGCTAGCTCCCCCGCCTCAGCTCCCCCCTCCCCCCCCCCCCCCCCCCCCGCTCCGCCCATGCTATCCTCTCACCTTCCGCCTCTCCGTTTCCTCGTAGGGCTGTGTCCCTCCCGTTGGTGACCCCGGTCTCTGGCCTTTTCCCTCTGGAGGACTCCATGGAAGCCGCTCCGACTACCCCTGCCGATTCCGGTCTCCGTCTGGAGTTCACAGCTGCAGATCAGCAGTTGTTTGTTTCCACAGTATCCGCTCTTGAGGCCTCCTCCTTGGTCTGCAAGATAGTGGGTAGCCGTCCGATGCGGAGAGAGCTTCGCGACCTTCTGCAAGGCAGCCTCGTTGGCGTGCCTGCCAAGATCGTCAGCGTCGATTTTTTGGGACGTGGCTACTACCAGGTGGATTTCGAGTCCCCCCCGGCAGCTCAGACGGTGCTGGCTCGGAGCCCCATTGCCCTCCGCTCATCCCGGGCGTTCCTGGCGCGATGGACTCACGGTTTCGACCCCGCTTCTGACCCGCTAGCTGCGCGACAGGTTTCCCCATCACTATCTGCTTTCCTGGACTCCGCAGGGAGTACTTGCCCCTCTTGTCATCCATTGGCAAGGCGTTCGGGCAAGTGGTGGAGACGCCTCAGACAGCGGCCTCAGTGATAGCTCGGGCAGCAGGACTCCCGGCCATTCGTGTTGTGGTTCCGTCACCGGAGTCCCTCCCGAAGACGATCCTCCTCCCTTGTCTTTCTGGAGGACATCTGATACAGCGCGTGGAGTATTTGGGCCTCCCCGGCTAGTGCTACATCTGTCGGGAGATGGACCACCTTGCACGCGCCTGTCCCCGCAAGGGGGTTCATCCTTCACGCTCTACCGTCTCTGGACCCCCTTCAGGAGGCGCGAGGGGTGGCCATCCACCTCAGAGACCGGACATCCCTGGCTCGTCTCAGCAGGCGCCATCATCTGACGAGCAGGCCCCGGCGGAGGATGCCGCGCAGTCCCAGGAGGCTAGCGGATGGCAGGAGGTTCGCCGGCGGAAACGCCCGGCCCGCAGGGACTGTCGCAGACGCCAGCAGGTAGCACAGGCTGGCGGACAGGCGACCCCGGCTGGCGTCCAGGCACCTACCCGCACTTATGCTCCAGTCAGGGATAGGCGGCCAGCAGGTCCCACCCCGATGGACGAGGATTCAGTCTCAGTGCCCGTTGAGGCCACCGGTGGAGCCCCCCACGTGGAGACCCCGCTCTCGCCTCCCCCCACGGGGGGGGGCCCGTCCCCTCCATGGAGCAGATTCCTGAGGATCCCGGGCCGCACTCTGCGACCCCCGGCCCCTCTTCCCCTCACTCGGAGAGCACTCCTTCCTCCCCCCTCTCTCCCCCCCCCAGCCCCCCCCTCCCGCCTCCCCCGGCGGCCCCCCCTGACACCTCTCCTATGGCAGATGCCTCTCCATCCTCTCCTCGCTCTCCCCCCTCCTCTCCGCGAGCCACCATCCCTCCCTCGGCCTCTCTAGGATACTCCTCCAGACCACCCACTGCCCCGGGGCAGCGCAGCTGGGTAGGCCAGAGTTTAGTTCAGCGGCTGTTCCACCGCCACTCCGGGCCGGTGGAGATGGCGATCCTAGCTTCGCCCGCCACAGAGTTCTCTCCCAGCCTCCCCTGGGGGGCCCCTGCGCGAGTGATGGGGCTCCCAGTGGATTACGGTTTTTTCAGGTGTCTCCAGCTGGATGTTGGCCCTTTTGAGACACTGGTCGCGCCCTTGCGAGTTTGCGTGGTGTGCCATCCCTCTCGTTCTCCTTCAGTGGGGTGAGCAGCATGGTGGCCTTCTCCTTTCCTCTCAGTGTTGCCCCAGACACAGCATGGGATTGCAACTCTGTAGAGGAAGTTTTGCGTGATCAGATACTGGAGTTTTCTCACCACTTCAGTGACTTGGGGCTCACGGACCTATTGCAGACCCGATTACACTCAGCCCGCATGAGCTTGTTTGGTATAGGAGATTGGCGGGCGGATCTGGTCCACACCTCAGTTGAGGCGGTGCTACTGATTCTCCTCCACGTCGCCCCGAGGGTGCAGCCTACCTTTAGATATATATATGCAGAGGATTGGTCTCACGCCTATGCCCTGGACAGGGCGAAGGCGGAGTGGGGCTGGACACAGAGACAGGTCACCCTCTTTTTGGAGAGACTCCGCACCCGGACAGACAGTGACTATTCTCCCTCCAAGCCGGCGCCCAAGACTCACAGAGTGGAGGGCAGCTCATCCGGGCCGGCTGAGAGGGGTGAGCCAGTGGCGGCTGCTTCACTTGCCATTGCTCATCCATGAGGATCCTCTCATGGAACATCCAGGGTCTTGGTGGACCTCGCTGCTACATTGGTCGGGGCAGACTTCGCCAGGAGATCCAGAGGGCTCTCGTTGGAGGACCCATAGATATCCTTTTCATCCAGGAGCACCACCTTTCTGCCGGGCGTACCCGCACCTGCGAGAAGATCTTGCCAGGCAGGAGTCACACTTTTTGGTCACCGGCATATGGCTCCCAGGGGAACCAGGGTGGAGTATGCATCTCAGTCAGCGAGAGCAGCTTCTATCCGAGGTTGTGGATTCGGGCACTCTGGTCCAGGGTCGAGCGCAGTGGATCATTCTTCGGGTTGGGGAAGACCGCATTGGCTTAATGGGGCGACCGGGAGAGCTGAGTTCTGGAGCACCATTAGGCAGTCCCTCCCCATGGCAGACCATTGGTGCCTAGGAGGGGATTGCAACATGCTGGAGGATGCAGAGGACAGGATGGGGGGCAGCCAGGAGACCATTCATGGGCCGGAGCTCGCTGCCTGGGAGGAACTAGTGCTGCAGGTGAGAGGCCAGGATCCGTGGACTCTCTCGGAGTTTGGGTTGCAGGGGAGTTTATCTTTCTCGCGCTCGGATAGACGGGCCACAAGAGTTAACCTTTCCCGCATCGACAGGTTCTACATTGATGAATGGGCTTGCGATAGAGGTGGCATTGTGGGTATACTTGCAGGCTCCTCGTTTTCAGACCACTTTCCAGTGCTTCTCCAGATCGATGACCCTACGAGAGGAGAGCGAGGCCAGAGCGTCCGGATTCCAGATTGTCTCATAGAGGAGCCCGAGATTGCGACCAGAGTTGAGCAGGTCTGGCAAGAGCTTCAGTTCAGGAGAGGATCGGCAGCTAGCGATCTTGACAGGGGTTTGCAGGAGATCAGTAGGATGCTCAGACAGGCTGCCCTGGACCGTCTGGAGGCTTTCAGAGAGCAGGAGAGGAGCCTACAGAGGAGTCTAGCTTCCCTTCAGAGACTTCAGGAGAGGGAGCCTACGAGCCCTTGGATTTCAGAGCAGATGGAGTCAGCTCGCACAGAGATCAGATCCATCGAGGAGAGGAGGGTGGAGTTCCGATTCCATGCTCGGGCTTCTTTTTGGACACAGGCTGGAGACAGAGTGACTCGAGATTTCTTTGAGGCGACAGGGCCTCGCTTCAGACGAGAGGGTCTCAGGCGTCTTCGGCAGGCTGATGGCCAGGTGGTGGTGGATCCCCCCAGGGTTTGGGCGATCGCCACAGATTTTTACAGGGATCTGCTCTCTGCTGAGCCAGCAGATGACAGGGTGAGAGAGGCTCGGGAGGCAGTCTGGAGCTTCACGAGACCGGTTGTGCCGGCCCATTTGCAGCACTCCCTTCTCTCCCCCTTCTCGGATACGGAACTGGAGGAGGCTCTTCAGGCACTTCCTCGGGGCAAATGCCCTGGTGAGGACGGTCTCTCAGTGGCTTTCTTCCAGAGGTACTGGGGTCTCTTGCATAGGGGTTTCAGATTGGCATTCCAGGAGATCATGGAGTCGGGAGACATGCCGGACAGCATGGCAGAGGGGTTGATTCATTTGATCCCCAAAGAGGGAGGAGACAGACTGGAGATTAGACAGTGGAGACCGATCACCTTGCTAGGCACGGCCTACAAGGTCATAGCTAAGGCGATTAGCAGGCGGCTTCAGCCTCACCTTCCGGACATCATCCACTCCACGCAGACAGGCTTCATCCAGGATAGGAGCATCCTGGATAACATCTTCTCTTTCTGGGAGGCTACGGCTTTGGCTAGATTTCAGCAGGAGGATCTGGCAGTGCTCCTTCTCGACTTCGAGAAGGCATATGATCGGGTGGACTGGGCCTTCTTAGAAGGCACTATGGAGAGGATGGGCTTCCCCCCTCAGTGGATCCGTGGGGTCTCTGCACTCTACACATCGGCTCATAGCCAGGTGCTGATACAGGGCGTGCGCGGAGAGAGGTTCCAGCTCTCGCGCTCGGTGCGGCAGGGGTGCCCCTTGGCGCCCTTTCTTTTGCTTTTTGTGGCGGAGGCCATGAGCACTTTCTTGATGGCACAGGATACAGGTTTGCGGGGCCTCCAGCTCCCCATCCGCACCTCGGAGGAGCTCCTAGACTCGGAGTTTGCGGATGACACTGCTGTCTATCTTCAGGGAGGGGAGGAGAACCTCCGCCGCTTCGCCTCAGCCATGGACAGGTTTTGCAGAGCTTCGGGTGCTTTGATCAACTGGCACAAGTCGTGTGGGTTGTGGGTCAGTTCTGTGCCCCCCCCGACTTGGAGGCCAGTTGATGGGTTTCAGTGGCTAGCCCCCGGCACTACAGTGCGCTATTTGGGATGCTATGTGGGCATTGACATATCTCCGGAGCAGCAGATAGCCCCCCTTCTTCTGAGCATTCGGAAGAAGCTTCTGTATTGGAGTACCGCTCGTTTATCTCTGGCTGGCCGAGTGGTTGTGGCCAACCAGGTTCTGCTTGCTACCATGTGGTACATCACTTCTTGCTGGGCCTTCTCGCGGGCATGCATTGGCCAGGTGCAGAGGCTCATCAGGAACTTTCTTTGGTCCGGTGGCGACGGGCGGCCCGCCAAGGCCAAGGTGGCATGGGCTGTGATCACCCAGCCGAGGGAGAGAGGCGGCCTGGGCATAGTTGATCCTATTTGTCAGAGCCGAGCTTTGCTTGGCAAGTTGGTGGTTCGTGGCCTCCTACCAGGCGCTGAGCCGTGGAAGGAGTTTCTTGTTTCCAGGATTCTCAGCCGCACTCCTTCTCTTAGCGGCCCCTGGACCCCCAGCATCAGGTGGATCTTTACAGAGCAGCGATCCAGAGGAGTGGGCCTTGGCTTCGAGGAGCGTTTTGCAGCTAGCCTTCTGAGGGCCTGGGAGCATCTGAGGCCGTCACTCTTCCAGATTCCCCCGGGCACCGATGAGGAGCGCCTGAGGCAGCCATTGATCTGGAACCCCTTGATCCGACTTCCCAGTGGCCATATGGTTGGATCGCGATCTCACGTGTCGTGGGGCCCGTTGAGTTCCGGCCCAGCCCAGTCCCTAGACGACTGGATATGTTTTCAGCAGATGCCTCTAGAGGTTCAGGAGAGGAGACTCAGCGGGATGAGGGGCAGAGAGTTGATGAGGCAGGACATTGAGGCGGCCATCCCCCGGGAGTGGCGGACTCCAGTACAGGACCCTCCACCTCCATAGTGGATGGGCGTCTTTACTCGGCATGAGATCCTTCTAGCGGTCTGCGGCTCAGCAGAGAGAGTCGCCCCACTCACCTTCGAGGTGGGAGAGGGAGGCCAGCTTCAGAGGACCCAACTAGAGTTGGATGAGTTCCAGGGTTGTATCTTTCAGAGGGTGCGGGTGGTTGGCTTTCCACATGGAGGGCACCATACAGAACCAGTTGTTGGCAACAAACCACAATGATTATCATCTGGGCAAATGCTCCATCCCTACATCCTCAACATGCACCCATTGTGCTCGAGACCAGCGCATCATGATAAGGGAGTATGAGGCTAGTAGAAAAAGGGAACAACGCAAGAAAGCAAAGGTGCAGGAGTCCATTGTTACTTGTCATGAAAGAAAGAGAAAAACAATTTGTCACGATGTGGCAATGTTTTTTTCTCAACAAATAGCTGGAATGGACAGTGCAGCAAAAAGAGACATATTAAATAGATTACTAAATCATCCAGCCTTGAAAGACGCTCAGCCCCAAGAAACAAAAGATGAAGCTAATATTCAAGCAGCTCTCCTATGTGGTGTTTGCAATACCCTTGATATGGTGAAACGACCAAAGTCTTCAGATGAGCTATTTTTCAGAAGGTCTAGTTTGATGATGTTAGTGAATGATGGGACAAACGGGTCTCCCAACCTAAACATTTCAGCAACCTCAGGAGTTCTAAATATTCATAGGAGGAATTTTTATGCAGCCAAATCTAGACTACTCTAAAGGACGGTGAAAGTCTCCCCTTGTCCACATGCCGACGGCAACCACGTAGTAGCACTGGTGTTCTCGTTTTGTTCAATGCAAACTCACGTCTCACCCAATAAAAAGGATGTATGCCGCAAACGGATAGGGAGAAAGTCATATGTACAACACCCTGTTCATCTTCTTGATGTTTCCCAAGTGAGTGTTTGATGAAGATCCTTATCATCTTGATGTACCTATCTTATAGTGCTTGCTGGTGCCATATATTTCTTGTTAGTGCTACTTACTGTGACATACTGCTTGTTAGTGCTAGTTAGTGCTGCTACTTAGTGCTAGGTAGTGCTACATTGTGCTTCTTAGTGTTAGTTCATATTACTTGTTAGTGCTAGTTAATAATACTATTTTTTTCCACAAAGTGCTACATATGGCTTGTTAGTGCTACTTACTGTGACATACTGCTTGTTAGTGCTAGTTGTGCTGCTACTTAGTGCTAGGTAGTGCTACATAGTGCTTCTTTGTGTTAGTTCATATTGCTTGTTAGTGCTAGTTAATAATACTATTTCCTTTCACAAAGTGCTACATATTGCTTGTTAGTGCTACTTACTGTGACATAATGCTTGTTAGTGCTAATTAGTGCTGCCACTCAGTGCTAGGTAGTGCTACATAGTGCTTGTTAGTTCATATTGCTTGTTAGTGCTCGTTCATAATACTATTTACTTCCACAAAGTGCTTGCTATTGCTACCTGATTGTGCTAGTTAGGGCCTCATATCGCTTATTAGTGCTAGGTTGTAGTGCTTGTTAGTGCTAGTTAGTGCTACTTGATATTGCTTGTTAGTGCTTATTAGTGCCACACAGTGCTTGTTGGTGCAAGCTACTGCTATTGTTAGTAATAGTTAGTGCTAGTGGAACTAATTACTGCTGGTGCCACTTGTTAGTGCTAGGCTACTTGTTAGTGCTAGTTAATTATTCCTGTTAGTGCTACTACTAGTGGCACTAGTTAGTGCTAATGCTAGTGGTTAGTGCGCCTAAACAGTCTAGTCTATAAATAGTATGTTATAGCTTACCATAGTCTATTATGGTCCGTTATTAGTCTGTTGCTGTCTGATCACCTTTGATGGTACAATGTTGCAGATTGAGCTTTTTCTTGAGTTCAAGAAATGTTATCCAGACATCACAATCCAACAACGCTCATTTGAGCGTTTGAAACCTTTTTTTGTCCGTAAATTGAAGGACAGATATATATGTTGTTGCATTCAACATGTCCAAATGTCCTTCCTTAAGGACTCAATCAATTCCATGCGGCGTTCTAACACCAGTTTGCATGGAGCACATTGTTATTGCGATTGTGAAATATGTGCAAGGGACAATAGTGGATCTACTTGTAAAGCTTTTAACCATACGGTGAGTGGTGTTACATCCTTTTGGGAAATTGTGTTGTGCGACGGACCTTTAGGAAGCAGCTACCATCACTTGAAATGCCTCATGGGGGGTGTGCTAGCTGTGGGCCGGTTTCAAGGTATCCTTTCATAACTGGCCTAAAGATGACATGGAATTATTTTGGCTCTGGGCATGGAAAGGGTGAGCATGATGGAGTAGGGGCTGTTGTGAAGAGAACCTTGACGCATGAGCAATTGAAGGTAAGCTAACTTGTGCCGCTGATGTGGTTAGTTTTCTTCGTTCGAAACTCTCAAATGGATCTCAAGCCTCCTGCCCATCAGAAGAAACAAATATAATAAGAGTGTTTTGGGAGGTGAAAGCAGGAGAAGTGGACATATCAATAGCATGGGACTGTGCTCCTATTCCAATGGCGTGATCGCTACACTCTATCTCTGGATTCTCAAGGCACAAATGTACAGAGCACAGAACACGAGATTTATCATGCTTCTGCAGTGCTTGCATGCATGGTTCTTGGAAAAGATGTTGCAACAAAACACATGTGGAAAAGTGGAAATATCAACTTATTGTCCCTGGAGAGGACATGGACGTTGAAGAAAACCCCTGTGATGATCCTATATATGAAGGACATCATGATAAACTTAGTGATGCTCTCTGTATTGGAGACAATTTTGCTGTTAATGCAGAGGTTGACAATGTAGAGGGTGTAGATTTTTATATTCTAAACTGCACTGACAAGAAGGAGCTTGCAAATCAGACTTTAGAGGATGGATGGGGAAACATCATTGCATCAGGTTGTTTTTTGGTGAAGGGTTTGTTCTATGGAAAGAAGGATGATCGCTCCTATTACCTTCTTGTCACTCAGCCTGGGTTTTTCTGTACTCTCACCTTGTTAGAGCTATAAAGTTTCCGATGATGGAAGCTATGGCATGCCATTTGAAATGTAAACATGAGAGGTCTAACTCCTTTCTCTTGCACTTGGTTGAAGAGTTGAAAGGCATTCTTTCCATGCCCATGTTGAGCAAATGCAATAATCATGGAATTCTTCATTAAAGTAGGTGTAATCAATAGTGTATCAGTAGTGTTTGTTGCTGTAATCTTGACCTGTAACCAGAAAATCCCTTTTTTCTCAAAGTGGTGGGCATTGTCGTATATACAGGACATCAAATATATGTCAGCTTAAGTGCTAATAGTTAGTGATAGCTCTAATAGCTAGTGCTAGGGCTAGCAATTTGTGATGCTGGTGCTAGTGCTAGCTACTATTGTTACAACTACTTAGTGATGCTAGTGCTGGTGCTAGCTAATGCTAGTTAGTGCGATTAGTGCTAGTGCTAGCAAATGCTAGTTAGTGCTGCTAATGCTAGTCATTACTAGTTAGTGGTGCTAGTGCTACTTGTTAGTGCTGCTACTTCGTGCTAGTTAGTTCTTGTGGTACTAGTTACTGCTAGTGCTAGTGCTAGCTACTATTGTTACAACTGCTTAGTGCTGCTTGTGTTACTGCTAGCTAGTGCTAGTTAGTGCTGCTAGTGCTTCTTAGTACTAGTCAGTGCTGCTAGTGCTACTAGTTAGTGCCCTTACTTAGTGCTAGTTAGTTGTTGTGGTACTAGTTACTGCTAGTGCTAGTGCTCGCAGTAACTGCTACTTAGTGCTAGTTAGTTCTTGTGGTACTAGTTATTGCTAGTGCTAGTGCTAGCTAATGCCAGTTATTGCTAGTGCTAGTGCTAGCTAATGCCAGTTATTGCTAGTTAGTGTTGCTAGTTGGTGGTGCTAGTGCTACTTGTTAGTGCTGGTACTCAGTGCTAGTTAGTTCTTGTGGTACTAGTTATTGCTAGTGCTAGTGCTAGCTACAATTGTTACAACTACTTAGTGCTGCTTGTGCTACTGCTAGCTAATGCTAGTTAGTGCTAGTTAGTGCTGCTAGTGCTTCTTAGTACTAGTCAGTGCTGCTAGTGCTACTGGTTAGTGCCCTTACTTAGTGCTAGTTAGTTGTTTTGGTACTAGTTACTGCTAGTGCTAGTGCTAGCAGTAACTGCTACTTAGTGCTAGTTAGTTCTTGTGGCACTAGTTATTGCTAGTGCTAGTGCTAGCTAAGGCCAGGTATTGCTAGATAGTGTTGCTTGTAATGCAAGTTAGTGCTACTTGCTAGTAGTAGTTGTTGCTAGTGGCACTAATTAGTGCTAGTGCTGGTGGTTAGTGATCTAGATAAAAATAGTAAAATAGTTAATAGTGTGTCACTAGTGGCAGTAGTTAGTGCTACTGCTAGTGGCAGTTTATGCAATCCCTACCTCAAATCAGTTTTACTAAAGCAACCGGTCCTGAAGGCTTTGTCTCTAGTCTGTCTAAAATGTCCACATCCCTTTCGACAATCCTATCCCATTTGGCACACTCCACACTGCGGCCATCCGCAACTGTAGGACTTCTTTCATTTCTCTTCTTGCTAGCACCTCCGCTTCTACTTTCCAGGGTTCTTTTATGCCCTTCACATGTGAAGTCAAAGAAAATTGAGGTTAGTGCACACTCTCATCTACCAACTGCAAAAATACTAAATGATCGAAAATGCGATACCTTTATCAAATCCATCTATCTTTTGCTTCTTCACCCTTTTACCAAGCAGGTCCTGTAACAACAAGTCATCCTGCCCTGTAGGTTCATCCTCAAGGACATTCTCCTGCACTTTGTGTTCAGCCATAGGTGAATTCCTCTTTCCACTAGTTTGCGTTTGAGCTGCATCCTCTTTCCCTTTAGTTGCAATGGCATGATCAATAGAAACAGGTGACAAATTAGCACACTCTGACCGCTAGTGCGAGGAACTTGCTTGAAATAATGGCAAATCAAAAGCACTGTAGTGATATATGCAGGAACAACAAAATAGCTAAATGTTAGTGCTAGTGCTAGGTAGTGCTAGTGCTACTGCTAGTGCTAGTGCTAGTGCTAGGTAGTGCTAGGTAGTGCTAGGTAGTGCTAGTGCTACTGCTAGTGCTTATGAGTGCTAGTGCAAGTTACTGCTAGTGTAAGTGCTAGTGGTAGTTGGTGAAAGCTTACCACCCCCAAAGACCATACCATGTCGTTTAGACTCGACGTGTGCTGCTATGGCATCATCAATAGAAACAGGCAACAAATGGTCACACTCCGACCGTTTGTGCGAAGAACCTGCTTGAGATAATTGATGCTCTGCAAGTAACAACAAGAGACTTAAATGCAAGAAATATGGTTCAAATTGGCAAATCAAAAACATTGTAGTGATATATGTAGGTAACAACAAAATAGCTAAATGTTAGTGCTAGTGCTATTTAGTGCTTGTGCTAGTGCTAATACTTGTTAGTGCTAGTGCTAGTGAAAGTTACTGCTAGTCGAAGTGCTACGGCTAGTTAGTTCGCTATTGCTAGTGCTAGTTAGTGCTACTACTAGTTAGTGCTGTGCTTGTACTAGTGATACCGCTAGTTAGTGCTAGTGCTATTGCTAGTTAGTGCTGGTGCTATTGCTAGTTAGAGCCAGTGCTAGTTAGTGCTGTGCTAGTGCTAGTGATACTGCTAGTTAGTGCTAGTGGCACTACCAGAGCAACTTACTACTAGTGTAACAGCTAGTGGTAGTTAGTGCTAGTGATAGTGCTAGTGCTACTACTACTACTACCCTGTCTTGTTAGTGCCAGTTACTGCTACAGCCATTGTTGGTGAAAGCTTAGTGGCAGTGTGCATGACTGAGGAGGTGAAGCTTGGCATGGGAGCTTCAAGCGGTGGTGTAAATAGGGACCAGGTATTCTACCATAATCGAGGCCATGGAGGCAAGACTACCACAAATTTGGACGGGGACAAAGTAGAGATGGCCAAGGCTATGGCTATAATGGAGGCTAAGGAGACTTTGCTTCTTGAGGAGGATTCATGCCTAGAGGTAGGGGGAGAGCACCACCCCGTGACAAAGGTAGAGGCTGCACAAGTTTTGCACAATTGGATATGCAGTGCTATGGATGTGGTAGATATGGACATGTTCAGCGTGACTGCTATCATTAGCCTAGCTATGTTCATAGAGGTCGAGGAGGTCGCCATAAGTACGGCAATTATGTAGGCTACGATGGAGGATACAGGGAGCAGTCATATGATAAAAGATCAGGTGGACATTTGTTTGCTATGAAGCATGTGATAGAGAGCATGACAAAGCCACCCAGTGATGAGGATTGGTTCATTAATTCAAGTGTACTAATCATATGAAGCACCATGAAGAATTATTTGAGCACAAGTAGTCTATGTTGCCTGATGAGTTTGTAGTCACGGGAGATGATACCATGCATCCCATTACACATGTTGGGGATGTACCATTGGCCATGAGAAATGGTAGTAAAAACAAGTTGTGTGATGTTCTTTATGTAAAATACCTGTTTTGTATTTTACTTTGGTTTTCCCAGTGAAGTTTTAATCAGTCTAGTATGCTTTGTTTCACAGTTATTGTCTTCCTCAGTGTGGCCCAGACATTGGTATAATCAGAATTGAATTCCGTCTACTTTCATAAATTTCCTATTTTTAAGGGATTTTCCCTACTTACCGACCTTCTGATTGAGGCACTTAGAAAATCCAGATGATGATTCGGACGATGCCAGGCAACTCGTAAGCTGGACAAACCCTTAATTGGACAAATAAAATAATTTAATAATAAAATAATAATAATAATTACGAAAATATTTTAATTCCAATGCATTCATCTGAAACAACCCTCATACTGTCTTTTGTGAATGGAAAAATGAATAGTCATAAGAAAGAAAGAACTGCGCGTGACTAAAAACAACTGCCCTTTAGAGCTGGCAAGTGGGTGGCTCCTAATGGAAGCTTGGGTGGCCTCGGTAAGCCGAGGACTTGCTGAACAAGACATGTAACATAAACATATTATCAAACTTTAGAAAATTTTTAGTCAGAGCGACCTTCCAGGTGATCCTAGGGATCAATCCCAATTGTGGGACTATTCCCCGTCCGCCGACGTCCCTCCTTGCTCCCCGAGCAGTGTTTGGCATGGGGACAAGGGGGGTACGTCACATGTGGTATCAGACTGACCTTGTTAGGATTGCTTTAACCATTAACCTTTAGGGACACCAAGATGACCTAATGGTCCTTCCAAAAGAACCGCCTTGTGACTGCAACACAAGAACGGACTACATTTGCATTGATCATTAAGCATCCTAGTAACCCTTAACTTAGACATGTATACTATTAAGATCCTGAAGCTAGTCTGCTTTTCACTTTTGAATTATTTCATTCATGGCCAATAACTAAGTTCATGCCATTCTTACCATAGGGATGGAAGGAGAAGTTGGTTTTCCGCGTCGGATTGAGCCACGCATTCCAAGCTCCTTACCACATTCGATGTTGACGACATTATGATGATGCAGATCCGCGATGCCAATGAGAGAGCCTTGGTGACTCCTTTGTACAATGCCACCCAGGAGAGGAAGCTTCTCCTTAAGCAAATGCAACCCCCATCCTTCAATGGCAAGGAAGCAAGGTGGAAAAGGACGCAGAGGTTTGGCTTGAGGCTATGGACAATTATTTCCTCCTCACTAGAACGTCCCAACCCAACCACTCTATGCTAGCAAGGTTCCGACTGATTGGTCTGGCAAGATCTGGTGGAAGGAGTTGGTCCGTGAACACTCTATCGACCAAACACATGTGACTTGGGCCCAGGATAAGGCCATTGTCAAAGAGAGGTACCTTCCGGTTACCCATGAGACAAATATGATGAACGACTTCTTTCAACTCAGACAGCATTACCTAACCATTGAGGAGTACTACTCAAAATTCTATACGGGTGTATGCATGTTAAGGTGGTACACTTACATGTGCTAAATAGTGGTACACTTACGGATTTGAAAAGGGCTACTAAAAGCCCTTAGCTTTAGTTTTTCTAGCCTTTGATCAAAGGCTTTGTTCCCACGTACATCTTGAGTCCTCTCTTGTACCTCTGTAGGGTGGGTTCCCACGCACATCCACAAGTTCCCTCCACCAAGAGCGTCACGCAAGCAAAGAAAGATACTAACCATTTCCCAAATGAGTTGAGAACCCTTCCAGCATTACCAACCATTAGTGCATCCCAAGAGACTATACTCCCGTGGTCGAAGCGCATTGAATACTTCTTGTGCTTTTGCAAGTGCACCACACTCGAGATGCATTCTCACCAACGCACTCTCAGGCACCCAACATAGGAAACCAAGCAGAAAGGTCTAGCACCTGCTTCTGCTCTTGATCTTCGAGACTCCTCGTTCCTTGTGGCAGTATACTAACTGTTACCATTTCCCTGCTAGGATGCCATTATTCAACTCAAAAAGACATGCATCTATTGCTATGAATATTTACAAAATTGTCATGACTTCTATGTCTATTGCATGTCCTTCGCACACACAAACACTCTCAAGCTCAGACCACTGCATATATGCAAGGACATTTTTCAGTCCCAAAAAAAAGCATCACACCGTGTCCACATCACTAGCATGCTCCACAGAAGAATGTCCTCTTGAGTAAACCACAAAATACGTGCTAGGAAAAGCATGGTAGTTCATGAAGAAGCTCCCATTTGAAGGAATTATGCTGCAAGGATGTCCAAGAGTAGGACATCTACCACCTTGGGTCATAAGGAAACTCCAAGCACAAATGATCTGTCCGCCACTGAAGAACAAGGCCTATGTCTCTGTCACTACATTGTTGAAATATAGAACCAAGAAGAGTGCATGAGGTATAAACATGAGTGTGGAGAAATCCCATAGAAAATTTGAAAGTCAAGTCTATGGGAGTATAAAAGATAAAGACGAGAGAGACCCATAAGCATCTAAGTGTTCACAACCTTTTGAGGTGGATGCAAGATAGCTCCCCAACATGTGACGTGACTGGTTAGGAGGCACATATGTGTGCACTCAGATACTGTAAACTTTGACATGGTATCAGAGCAGCCTTTCTTGGCCGTGGGCTGGACCCGCGGTGCCGCACATCATGCGTGCAAGAATTAGACCTGCACTTCTTGAAAAACAGGCTCTGTAAAGAGACTTACTGATCTGGAAGAGCTTCGACCAACCCTATTGGGAATTGAAACCGATCCCGTCAAGTGGGAATAGACTCCGTTGGACACCCACACGCGTAATAGCATAACTTAAATTTCACAATATAAATGAACAACTCAATAACAACTGAAAACTGAAATGAAATGAAATGTTGATCAATGGACACCAGCACTGGGGCCGGAACGGGCCGACCCCTCCCCTCAATATATGATATATAATCGGGAGTATTTAAGAGATACAATGCTCCATGGGTTCAATAAACAAGATGATGTCCATGTACAACTGAGATGAAAACAGTTACCAAACAAGAGACTTGAAGTAGACGTTCGAGGGAGAGCGATCCACTTGAAGAAGTCTAATCTCTACGGTCCTGTGCCTTCACTGGAATCCGTAGAGAGCGCCCCACTGGTGTTCCAAGACCACGCACAAACAGGCGCTCCCGTACTAACGCCTGGCTCTTCCGATCTCGGCACCCATGGACCGTGGTTCTCCAGAAGCTTGGACTACCCGGCACCGAACGGGTGTTAGCAGCAGAGAGCATCCCTTATAAGATTTACATCAAAGACCTTTGCTTAAATCTCAATCCGCTTATCTTGCAAAATAATGGATATGGCCTTCAGAAGTAGTAGGCACCCACGTATGAAAGGAGAAGTCTCTATTACTGCTGTTGCTACCGGCCCGCAGGTGAGCGAGTCGCCTGTAGCTCGCTAGTGGAAGAACAAATATCAGAGGCGCCTAAGTGCAGCTGCATAGAGTCTAGAGAAGGACACCTGGGCACAGCCGCCTATTGGCAAGAGGTACGGAACAGCTTGCAGGTACTCGTCTGCTGTCTGCTGTACGGAGCAGTGTACGGAACAGCCGACGCCTGTGTGGATAGACAACAGGCCTGTACGGACTGTACGGCTGTTTGTGCAGGACTGTACGTGGGCTGGAGTGGCTGCAGAAGCTGACGCCGAGCTGTACCGACATGTGACAGCGAGCTGCAAAGCTGATGGTGGCGAGGGCCTGTACGGGCAGGGCAGGCGAACCTGTTTGGGCAGCTGATGGCGAGGGCCTGTACGGACAGGTCAGGCGAAGCTGTACGGGCAGCTGATGGCGAGGGCCTGTACGGACAGGGCAGGCGAAGCTGCTTTGATACCAAAATGTAGGATATGGTTGTTAGGGTTAGGGTTTTGAAGGCACATCAACAGGAGGCGTGAGAGAGAGAGAGAGAGGAACACGCTTGCTCATATATTGATGATAATAAAAAAGAGTACAATAGCCACATAAAAGATGTGACCTAAAGTGTGTTCACATGGTCTGGCCATAAACTGTGTCAGGTGGACCAAACCACTTATAAACCACTATAAGTGAAACTAAGCTAAACTGGGGGAAAAAACCTCCACTAACTGAAGTAAAAAGTGCCCACCTACTAATGATCACTAGCACTCCCCTGGGTGCATACACAGCATAAAACCCAACAAATCAGCAGCACTCCTCCGGCTGAAAAAACGCAGATTTGAAGGGGTTCTCCGCGATGAAAACGCTGCTAGATCCAATCAACCCCCCTCTTATAGCAAAAACGCTGGTCCAAGGGTGCTTCTCGCGATGAAAACGCAGCAAATCAATCGCTCTCCTGCCGGCTGAAAAACGCAGCCGAGATCTGCCTTCTCTTCGCGTGCCTTGGCTCTGATACCATGTCAAAGTTGACAATGCGGAAGCAGTATTGCGTTAGTGAGAAAACGCTAAGGGAGAGAGGATGAGAGAAAACGCTGGCAGAGAAAGAGAGAGAGAGAGAGAGAGAGAGAGAGAGAGAGAGAGAGAGTATTTGAACCAACACAACAGCAATGAATTAGATGATTTTTTACAATGGAGCTAGGGTGCTTATATATCCACAAATGGACTTGGCCGACCTCACTTGAGATGCATGCAAAATTTTAACAGGCTCGTACCTGGATCTGTGTCTTACCTATGGGACTGTCACTCCATAGGAAGACCGAGATTTATGTTTTTTGTCATGCCATCATTGTGCCCGACAGAAATGTTTAGTACTTGTTCCATGAACGCGACATATGTCCATGATACTGTTTGCACATGCATTCATGTTTTGCATGTTTGGAACTATTTTCGCATGACTTGTATTCTTGTGTTTGCCTGTTTGACGTGCCACTTACTGAGCGGGGACGCCTGCCAGTGAGTCATGAAGTTTGCTCTGTCTTCTGACGAGTTTTATTGCGTGTGAACAGGTGGTAAGTGTATTGCATTTGTTTATTTCTTAGCATTCTTTTTAACCTTTGTTTTTTATAAGGTTGCAGTTTCACACTCATTAATGAGTGGGCACCCTTCCCAATATTTCATGGTACTTTTAGAAGGGTGGGCACCCACGTTTGGGTCATGGTGGGAAAGGGAACCCCTCATGTGCGTGGGGGTGGGTGCATGGCCACCTACCCACCCCCCACCTTGGAACCTTTGGAACTGGCCGCCTCCATGCAAGCAAGGTAGGCTGGCCAGCTGTTGGACGTGTGCCCTCTCCAACGCTTACATATAGGCGACCGCTTCATCCAGCTATCGGTATTCGATTGTGTAGGCGACCGTTTCATCCAGCTATCCACAGACGGCTGTGCAGGCGACCTCTTCATCTTGCCCTGCAGTCGGCTGACTTCTTGCCCTGCAGGTGACCGTGAGCAAGACCTCACTCCTCTCTGGCCAGCAGGCGGCTGCGCCCAGACGCCGCCCTTTCCACCCAGCAAGTGGCTGCGCACAGACCTCGCTCCTCTCGGGCCAGCAGGTGGCTGCGCCTAGACGCCACCCTTTCCACCCATCAGGCGGCTGCGCACAGACCTCGCACCTCTCTCGCCAGCAGGTGGCTGCGCCGAGACGCCACCGTTTCCACCCAGTAAGGCGGCTGCGCCCAGACGTCACCCTCTCCACCTAGCAGGCGGCTGCGAACAGGACTCCCCTGCCTACAGCCGACTAGTACCTGCAAAATCACATGGGTAAAGTTTAAAGCTTTACATGTTTTGAAATTTGGGCGTTTTTCTGTGAAAATTTTTCTGGCAAATACAGGGAGGTTTTCTTGCAAAGAAACCTCTACAGGCTTTTGCAAGGCTTTGGGTGTAGAAATTTTGGGCATTCTTGGGCATTTTGGCACTGTGTGAGCCACTTTTGTTACTCTACTCAGTCAGTGGTGCGAGAGTGCAAGCATATTTGGGTCAGTTATACTCAGTGGAGTACAGTTGCTTTCAGGGTTGTTGTTTTTGGGTTTTTTGATACACAGGTACAACATTGTGCACTGGCATAATGGCAAATCAACAGCAGAGTGATGTGTTCACGTACTTGTCTAAGGAAGACAAGCTGGATGGCATGAATTACTCCTTGTGGAGTTTCATGCTGAGAAATGTACTCGTGGCAAAAGGTCTTTGGGATTTTGTTAGTGGTGATGAACCACGTCCAGGCATAGTTGCAAACATTCGCGAATGCAAGGCGTTGCAAACGTTTGCAAACGTTTGCAGTTTGCATACCTTTGCAAACTTTACCTGCAATTTTTTTAACACTTACGAATTGGGCCACTTTTGGGCATTTTTAACATTACGCGGACACCTCCGCCCCTTGCGCGTTGTTGACCAGCAGTACACGCCTACGCGGAAGCGCTTCCGCCCCCTGCGCGCTGTCGACCAGCACTACACGGCGCACTGAGCAGGCTGAAGCTGATATTGTTGAGGACATGCATGCAGTTGGTACTGAGCAGGCTGAAGCTGATATTGTTGAGACAGATGAGGATGCTACTTCATCTTCTTCCTCTGAAGAGGAAGATGATGAATGATCACGATTCACCATGTACATGACCTCTCACACACGGGCACTTTTTACCTTGGCTGGACAAGGGTTTTTTCCCCGTGTGAGCACACTTCACTTTTAGTGTGTTGGGCTCTTTGCCTTGGGACTACAGTCTAGTACTCTGACTTATGTACTTCACTCTTTATGCGATAATATGAGTATTGAGTACATTTCCAGCACTCTTGAGTCTTGAGTCTTAAGTTCTAAATTCTAACATCTTTTAAGTTTCAAGCTTTCAAGTTTTTCATTGTGTTTTCAAGCATTGACTTTGAACATTCTATTTATGCCCAAAAAAATTATTTTTTTAACTTGCCACGAATGCGAATGCATCCACCCTCAATGCATTCTTTTGCAAACTCGGCATTCTCGAATGCAAATGCACGAATGCAAAGAATGCTTGCAACTATGCGTCCAGGTCCATTGGCTCCAGAGACTCCTCCTCAAGGAGGTGCTCGTGGAAGAGGACAACAGGCACAGGCACCGGTTCAGCCACAGCCTGTTCAAAGAACAAATGCCCAGAAGACATGGGATGCCAAAGATGCACAAGCCTTATCACTTATTGCATTGTCAGTACAGAGGTCTATTATACCTCATATTCGTTCAGCTGGCTCTTCACGGAATGCATGGGTGACTTTGGAGCAGATGTATGCTGCTCGTAATGAGGCACGGATCTCATTTTTGAAAAGAGAGCTGGAAAATCAGAAGATGCATAAAGGAGATGATATGTCTAGCCACTTGAACAAGCTGCAGGATTTGAGAGAGCAACTCATCAATGTGGATGAGATTATTCCTGAGACACAGCTTGTATCCACCATCTTAAACTCTTTGCCAAGATCATACTTGGCTTTTCATACCTCTTTGAACCTTAGCATGAGGAATGCTATTGAGCCCCTAAAGTATCAGGAACTTGTTGCTCTCTTGTTACAAGAAGAGCAAATCAGGAAGAACATGAACATGAACACAAGTGCTGAACAAGCATTTGTGTGACAGGTCAAAAAGGGAATGGCAAATCTCAGCCAAAGAGTTCAAATCAGAATTCAGGTGATGGTGGTTCATCTCAAGATACCAAGAAAGGTGATGGACAGCCCAAGAAGAAGGGCAAATGCCATTACTGTAAGAAGCCAGGTCACTACATCACAGAGTGTAGGAAGAGGATTGCCAAAGAGAAGGAGAAGGAGTCTGGGTTGTCTATAAAAGATACCTCTAAAGCTCCTCCGGAGACTGCTTCCTTTGTTGAAGACAGGGTTTACTGTTTCTACACATGCAATTATGATGCCTCTTGGTCTTCACAGGCACTCAGTGTGACTGAGCATGCATGTACTTGGTATTTTGATAGTGGTGCTTCAAAGCATATCACATCTCGCAGGGATTTGTTTTGTAATGTATGCCATGTCCCTATTGGCAAGACCGTTCAGTGTGCCAATAATGCTTCATATCCAGTTCGTGGCATTGGGGAGACTCAGCTCACAGCCATTGATGGCTCTATTCTTCGCCTTACAGATGCCTTATATGTACCAGGGATAAAGAAGAATCTGTTGTCCATTTCTTCTTTAGCACAGTGTGGTATGCAAGTCAACTTTGATGATGACAAATGCATGGTCAGAGACAAAGCTAATGCCTTGACCTTGATACTTACTGGTACATTATGTCATGGACTTTATCAGTTGGATGCATTTCAGCCACTGGATCAGTCTGCTTATCATGCATTCACTCTTACTCTAGCTATGGTTGATGCGAAGTTATGGCACGCTCGCATGGGGCATGTAAATTTTGGTAGTCTTATGCTTATGCAGCGACATAACATGTTGACAGACCTACCTCTTATAGAGAAGCCTCCAGATCACATATGTGAAGGATGTATTTTGGGAAAAATGCATCGGTTTTCCTTTCCACGTGATCAGGCTCTACGAGCAACTACAAAGTTGTAGCTTATACACAGTGATCTTTGTGGTCCCATGCAGACGAAGTCATTAGGAGGTTGCTTCTATTTTGCTACATTTATTGATGACTTCTCTCGTATATGCTGGGTCTATCCGTTGACATGGAAATCACAGGTATATGATGCATTTTTGGCCTTTGTAGCACTTGCTGAAACAGAGTCAGGATGCAAGGTTAAGACCCTCCGTTCTGACCGAGGGGAGGAATATGTGTCACATGTTGAATTCCTTTCTTGAGAGTAGAGGTATCAAGCATCAGTATACTACTCCTTATACTCCACAGCAAAATGGGATTGTAGAAAGGAAGAATCGGTCACTCATGGAGATGGCCAGATGTATGTTAAAGGCAAAGAAGCTACCACATGTCTTTTGGGTGGAAGCTGTTATGTGTGCTTGTCATATTTTGAATCGATGTCCCACAAAGGCATTGGTTTCCATTACTCCTTTTGAGGCTTGGCATGGCCACAAGCCTTCGGTATCACATTTTCGTACTTTTGGGTGTCTTGCATATGCACACATACCCAAAGAGTTGAGGAGGAAGTTGGATGATAAAGCCACAAAATGTATTTTTGTTGGGTACAGCCGTGAGAGCAAGGGCTACCGGTTATATGACCCACTATCCAAGAAGATATTCACTAGTCGGGATGTGATTTTGGATGAAAAATCAGAATTATCCATGGCTAGTTATGATGCAAATCAGGCTGAAAATGATGTGTTTGAAGGCCTACTACCTATGGAGTTTCATTCCACAGTTGGTGATCCAACCCATGAGGGTGCAAGGCAGCCAGCTAAATCATGAAGGTGGTGCAGAAATTCAGCAGGAGATTGAGCCAGAAGTTGAGCCAAATATGGGGCATCAGGCTCCACAGGTCAGACACATACCTAGATGGTATTTGAGGACATTACAGGACAGCCATCTAGATGCTCCTCTTGCTGGCCGTACTCGTAGGGAGACACGGACCAATGAGCATGCACACATCATGGATTTAAATATGGTTATGGCAGCTAGTTTACAGGATGATGATGAGCCTGATTCATTTGTGGATGCACGAGACAATGTGCATTGGAACAAAGCCATGCAAGATGAACTTGATTCTATTAAAAAAGAATCAAACATGGGATTTGGTTGATCTGCCCAAAGGCAAGAAAGCCATTGGTACTAAGTGGGTCTATAAGTTGAAAAGACATGCAGATGGATCCATTGACAGGTACAAAGCCCGTCTAGTTGCAAAGGGCTATGCACAGAAGAAGGGCATTGATTATGAGGAGACATTTGCTCCTACATCCCGTATGTCGACACTTAGGAGTGTCATTGCATCGGCTGCACATCGTGGTTGGGTTGTTCATCAGTTGGACATCAAGACTGCTTTCCTACATGGGGACCTCGAGGAGGAAGTTTATGTACATCAGCCCGTAGGTTTTGCAGAACATGGTCATGAAGGGAAAGTATGCAGGCTGAAAAAGGCCTTGTATGGTTTGAAACAAGCTCCACGAGCTTGGTATGCAAAGATAGATGCTTTCCTGCTCACTCAAGGCTTTGTGAACAGTCCATCAGAAGCCACTTTGTATGTAAAGAAAGAAGAGAAAGATCTGCTGGTCATGAGTCTTTATGTAGATGATCTTTTGCTCACGGGATCAAATGATGAGAAAATTACAGCTTTTAAAGAGATACTGCAATAGACATTTGCCATGTCTGATTTGGGACTCGTACACTACTATTTGGGCATGCAGTTTGTGCAGGATAACAGAGGCATTGGGTTGTTGCAATCTCGGTATGTTGCTAAACTTCTGGAGAAGTTCAAATTTCAGGATTGCAAGCCTATCAGCACTCCTATGGAGCCTGGGATGAAACTATCACTACAAGATGACAGTATTTTATTTGATGCCACTATATATGCTCACGCTGTTGGGTCCCTTATTTACTTGTATACTACACGGCCAGATATTCAGTATGCCGTATCTCAGTTGAGCAGATTCATGCACAGCCCGCGATTGTCATATTGGCAAGGTGTGAAGCGTGTATTTCGGTATTTGCAGGGTACCTTGTCTCTTGGATTACTTTATCCTGAGGGGGGTGACATGCAACTATATGCTTACAGCGATTCAGATTGGGCTGGTGATTTTGATACCAGACATTCCACTAGTGGAAATTGTTTCTTTCTTGGCTCTTCATGTATGTCTTGGCTAAGCAAGAAACAGACCACAGTGGCCACTTCGTCTTGTGAGGCAGAGTACAGAGCAGCCTACACTACTACTATTGAGTGTATGGCTGCGTCGTCTGACTAATATGGATATTTCAGTGGACGAGCCTACACCTATCTATACTGATAGTCAGAGTGCCATTGCCATGGCCAGGAATCCTGTGTTTCATGCTCGCACGAAACACATTGAGATTCACTATCACTTTGTTCGGGAGAGACTCCAGGCAGGTGATATCAGTCTGATTTATTGCCCTACAGATCAGAATGTGGCAGACATCTTCACCAAGGCACTACCACGTCCGAAATTCGAAGCATTCCGCACTGCTTTGAATTTGTTTCCTTTTGGTGGATAACGTACAGTGATCACATATCACTCCAGGGGGGTGGCTATTGTACTCTTTTTTATTATTATCAATATATGAGCAAGCGTGTTCCTCTCTCTCTCTCTCACGCCTCCTGTTGATGTGCCTTGCAAAACCCTAATCCTAACAACCATATCCTACATGATTTTTAGCGTGAAGTTGGACGAGATTTGGGTTGCGTTTTTTTTTTGAGAGGTGGATCGGATTGACGAAGGAGATGGGTCTCCCGTGTTCGAGCAAGGACGACAAACTGAATGGCGACAATTATGCGCATTGGAACTTGATCGTGAGGCTATGGTTTAGCAGAAAAAGCTTATGGGACATTGTTGATGGCTCGGAGGAACGTCCCCGAAGGGATAGCAATCGGTTCACACGTCTTCAGGAGAAGGAGTTTCTCAAATCTCTTGTGGATTGGGATGCTCACAATGCGAAGGCAATGTCGATGATTGCAGAATCTCTCACCAAGGGAATTTCCCCTGCCATACAGACTTTGAAGACTGCCAAGGAAATGTGGTCAAAGCTTGCAGGAATGTTTGATCGAGACTCAACAATGCGAGCAGTAACCCTTCTCGGCTAGTTGTTTTCCATCAAGTTTGAAGCCCGGACCTCTATGCAGTCATTTTTAATGAAGGCAAAGGTTATCCATGATCAGTTATCGGCTATGAATAGTGCGTTAACTAGTATCCAGTTAGCTGCCTTGGTTCTTACGAAGTTGCCTAAGGAGTACGAGATGGTCTCGAGGGCATTACGCTTACAAGTCACGAAGGAAAACCTGGAATTTGATGATCTCAACTCTTTTCTCATTGAGGAGGAAGCAGTGCTCATTTCCCAAGACAAGATTCGAGTTCCAATGGATGTAGAATCGGCAAATGCTGCATCGGAATCCAATAAGAAGTCTAGGAGCCGTTGTTATAAGTGCGGAAAGCGAGGGCATTTGGCTCGGGATTGCAAATCCAAAGCTAAAGCTGAAGGCTCGACGAATGACAAAGGCAAAGGCAAAGCTGACGAGGATGACAGTGACAGTGATACTACCAGGGATGATACGGCTTCTGCCAATGTGGCGAGGACTACACTGGCACATGCTCCAGCATTCTAGCTTGGTGGATGGATGCTACCACGTGCTTCAGCCAGAGAGAGGCATCTGAGTGGCAGAGAGGGGCAGTCTGTGCTCCCATTTTGACGACTTGGACCCGTGTGTCGAAGTTCAATTTCTGGGTGTTTGGATCCGTGTGTCGGAATTCAAAGCACTAGGCATCTGGCAAGGAACCAACATGGCGTATAAAACACTATGGATGTGCTGCAGTCATTCATTATTGTTTTCGGGATTATGGACAGGGTGTGTACCAAAGTTCATTATCTTGTGGAGTTTTTTGGACATGATGTGTTCACAGTTCATGAATGGGGCTTCTTGGACGTAGTGTGGTCTACAGTTCAATGTTCTTTGAGACAGTTGGTGCTCAGGATGGCATTTTTGGTGGTGACAAGCTGGTGGTTGCAAATCCGAGGTGTACCTAGTGGTTGGCCACTGCTGGGGTGTCCATGGTAGCTTCTTCATCGACTTGGTATTCCTACTTATGTCCACTATGAGCTGCAGAGAGGGTGTTAAAATTTTGCATGCATCTCAAGTGAGGTCGGCCAAGTCCATTTGTGGATATATAAGCACCCTAGCTCCATTGTAAAAAATCATCTAATTCATTGCTATTGTGTTGGTTCGAATACTCTCTCTCTCTCTCCCTTTCTCTGCCAGCGTTTTCTCTCATCCTCTCTCCCTTAGCGTTTTCTCACTAACGCAATACTGCTTCCGCATTGTCAACTTTGATAGAGCCTCCCTATGGAGTGACAATCCCATAGGCAAAACACGGCACAAATACTGACTCTTCCATGGCGTGACAATCCCATGGATAGAACACAGTCCAGGTCATACACGGGTGGCACCAGTCTGGCTCCCGTCCATACGACACCATCCTGCTAACACACAGGTGGCACCAGTCCGGCTCCCGTCCATGTTATGCAAAAATATTGGCCCCTTCACATGAGACACCGGCCTGGCCTCAAGGGAACGAGACACAAATCTGGAGATGGACCAAATGGTAGGCCAATTGGTGACATCCCCCCGGGCTTCTAAAGAGTTGTCCTCAACTGAAAAGCCTCAAGATATGCCTGCAAACAACTGTGGGTAATCAACAAAATAATCCTCGTTTACCCACTTTACATCAATGGGTAAATAATTCTTAAACTTCACAAGGTATCGCCGAGATAGCTTTCCCGCAGGTAGCTTTCTGTCCTTGTGAAAGACAATTTGTTCTGGCTGGAGGATCTCCTCAAGCTCATGAATCTCTGGCGGATCTTCTATGATAGGCTCGTCAGGATCTGGCCCGACATATTTCCGGAAAAGACTCATATGAAATGCATTGTGAATCTTCCAATGACTGGGTAAAGCAAGCTCGTATGACACTTCATTGATTTTTTGAATCACCTTGAAGGGTCCATAATAGTGAGGAGAAAGCTTAGGATATGATCCTTCTCGTCCTGACCTCTTCTGAAGCCTAGCTTTCTCAAATTTCAGCAAAACCCAATCACCTTCTTTGACTTGCATGTCCCTTCTATGCTTGTCAACATTCATTTTATGCTTATCTTGTGACCTTGCAATGGCTGTCCATACCTGAGCAAAGGCTACATCCAAGTCACGAACATACTCATCAGCTGCAAAAATCTCATCCTTTGTACGAAGGATGTGTGGCAATACGACTCTGCCATAAATAATCTCAAATGGGGCCTTTCCCGTGGAGGCATGGATCGTATTGTTGTAGGCAAACTTAACAAGTGGAAGATACTTATCCCATGCAGTCTTTTGATATGCCACATAACACTTCAACAAATCCAACACGGCTGAATTTGCAGCTTCTTTTTGGCCATCCGTTTGGGGATGATAAGTTGATGAAAACTCAAGTTTAGTGCCCATGTTATCAAATAAAGCCCTCCAGAAGAGGCTCGTAGTCCTGGGATCTCTATCCCCAACAATGGATTTAGGCATACCATGATGTTTGAAAATATTAGCAAGAAAAAGCTTCACCATATGATTAACTTTAATGGTTTTCTTGACGGGCAAGAAATGAGCTTGCTTGCTAAACCTATCCACAATGGTCCAAATAGCATCATTCCCATGCTGGGATCTAGGCAAGTCCATAATAAAATCCATAGTAATACTTTCCCATGGCTGCGAGGGAATAGGTAATGGCTGAAGCAAACCTGGAGGTTTTTGCCTGTCGAACTTCACTTTTTGGCAAGTAATACATGCACGTACATATGCCTCAATGTCTTTACGCATGCTTGGCCAAAAGAAATATCTCTCAATCATGCGTGTAGTAGGCATGATACCTCTATGACCAGCATAAGGTGGAGCGTGACATTCGTCCATAACCTTTGGACGCATATCCTTCACCACACATAAGCAGTTATCCTTCATAAGATAACCCTCTTTGATCACATAAGAGGCATGTGAGTGACCAGCCATCAAATCAGTCCATATATGGCAAAAATCAGCATCCAAATGATACAAATCTCGTATAGCAGATAAGTCTCCATGAGAGGCCACTGAAATTGCAGCCACATAAGGCCTCCTGGATAATGCATCTGCCACCACATTTTTCTTTCCCGGAGTATGGACAATCTGAAAATGAAACATGGAAAGAAAGTTTGCCATTCTCATCTGCTTCTCCGAAAGCTTTGTTTGAGATAGAAAATATCTCAAGCTTTGATGATCTGTCTTGACTACGAATTCAGCCCCAAGAAGATAATGTTTCCATATCTTTAAGGCATGAATTACAGCCAAGAGTTCTTTCTCATAGATATCCATATGAAGCTCAGCATCATGCAAACGACGGCTCTCATATGCAACTGCATGCCCTTCTTGATTTAGGACAGCTCTTATACAGTCGCCACAAGCATCACATTCCACTATGAATGACCTTTGTAAGTCGGGAACAATCAATACGGGTCCACATATGATAGCATGCTTGAGCTGCAAGAAAGCATCCTGTTCTTTTGGAGTCCATTTGAAAGTGGTTTTCTTCTTTGTGAGATCATGTAGAGGGGTGGCTCTCATAGCAAAATGCCTTATGAAACGCCTATAATATGAACATAATCCCAAAAAACTACGTACTTGATGTACATTTTGTAACTTTGGCCGATTCCGAATGGTTTCTATTTTTGCAGGATCCCTTGTTACTCCATCCTTGGATACAATGTGACCCAAATAATGTATTTCTGAAAGAAAGAACTTACTTTTCTTGGCATTAATGAAAAGTTTATGCTTCCGTAACTCTTCGAACACTGTGACCAAATGAGTTCTATATTCCTGCTCATTCTTGGAGAAAACCAAGATGTCATCAAAGAATACACCTGTGAATTTGCGATGGGGTTGGAATATCCTATCCACCATACGATTAAATGTGGTGGGAGCATTGGTGAGACCAAAAGGCCTCACCAAAAATTCATATAATCCAAAAGCTGTCCTGAATGCAGTTTTGTGGACATCTGTCTAGTGTCGAGGCCACTCAGCCGACGGCGGATAGAGGATATCCGTGAAGCCCGAATCGGCATGGTAAGTCTCCTCTGTGGTGTTCGAGCAAGGTCGGTGCTCAGTGTCCGCCGGACTGCAGGTGAGCGCCAGGGAATTGCCAGGGCCTCCCGGGGAGCTGAGGCAAGCGGGGGGGGGGAGGGGGTGGAGAAGGAGCCGCTGCGAAAACCGGAGCGAGGACGGGAGGAGGCGAAGGTGGAAGCGAGGCGGGAGGGGGGGTGGGGGCGAAGGAGGGGGTACTGGCATCTCCTAGTCCTCAGTCGGCGCCGGGGTCTCCTCTTGTAGGGGAGCAAAGCTGTTCCTCACGGGAACCCAGTGATGCTGAGACTGTGGCTGCTGCTGCATCGGTCTTTGGGCGTGCTGCTAGGGCTGTCTCCCTTGACGGCGCCCCTGTCCAGGCTGCCACTCCGAGGTCTCTGTGGGCTGAGTAGGTGTCCCGGAGGCTGCCTGCCGAGCCGCGTCTGTGGGCGGGCCATAGGGGGCCTACTGCTGCGGTGAAGTTCGGGGTCTCCTGCGAGGGCAGACCTTGGCCAGGTGGCCGACCTACCTGCAGATAAAGCACTGGTTCGGGAGCCCCGAAAACTCCACTCTCTGATCAATCCATCCCGCCCCTATCCTAGGTAGCTGAAATGACCTTTGAAAGGGAGGAGATGTCAGGAACCAAAACTCTGACCAAAGGTAGTCCAGCTACTCTGGCCGCCACTGAAGCTGCTGTGGGGCCAGCCTCAAGTACCGAACTCACCAATGCTCCTAGCCTAGAAAGGAGCGGTAGGTACTCACGGCAGAGCCCAGGGAAGCAAACTGTAACATGGAAAAGGCGCTCTCCCTACTCGGCCCACTGCTGGGTCAAAGCCATGCTGCCAAGGTCTGAAGAATGCTCAAGTGTCCCCTGATGTCAAGGGGACTCATGGCTAGGACCTTGGCCACGCTCTGGGCTGTCTTGAACTCGATCTGGTAGTGTCCACGGCCCAGTAGCTGAACGTCCAGGATCTTGCCCACATCTGCAAGAAGGCGGGCCTGAAGAAGATCCCGGATCTCCCCTCTGCTGGGGCGAGTGCCGACTATACGGCAGATGGTGGAATGTGCCTGGAGGCGTTCCACCTCTGTGGCGAGGCTCGCTCCCTCTTCTGGCGAAAGAGAAAGCTTGATTGGGATATCCTCAGGGGCGGGCGAGGGGGCTGCGGGAGAGTCCCTCTGAGGTGGGGCGGGAGGAGCCTCCATCAGAGTCTGAAGCTAAGTTGAAGGCGGAGCGAATGCAGAGAGTCTTGCAAGAACCGAGCTGCACACAAAGGGCGGAGGGGGAGGGCGGAAGGCAAAAAAACCCCAGGGGACGAAAAAACAGAAAGAAGGGGAGGGGGGGATAAGGCGGCGAAGACAAAAAAAAAAAACCGGGGGGGGAGGGGGGGGGGGGGGGGAGCAGAAGCAGCGTGAAAAAGGGGGGGGTTGGGGGGGGAGAGGGCGACGGCTGGCGGAGGGGGGGCGGGGCGCTGATGAAGGGAGGGGGAGCGCGAAGGAGAGGAGCAGGGGGCGGGTGCAATGGGGCGCGCAAGAAAGCTAGGCGAAGGAGGGGGGGAAGCTTGCGTGAGGGCAGGCGGGAGGGGGAGTAGATGCATGGGCGGGAAGGGGGGGAGGGCGCGCAAGCAGCAGCGCGAGCAGGGGGGAGCGTGAGCTTCAGCGAGCAATAGTTGTCTTTATGTTTTACAACAGACCTTCACAAGATTCCTTCATCGTAGCATGATTTAGTTCGGGCAGAGAAAAAAGGAGATGCCTCTACTAAAGGAGACAGAGTCTACCTTTATGAGAAATTTCAGTAGGTAATGGACCGTCTTGAGAGAATGGAATCAAATTCAATGGGAAGGTTTGATAATCTTGAAAAGGAGGTGTCGAAAGTTTCTCTCGGGCTGCATTGTTCAGTTGAAACACCAGCAAGATTTCTTCTTCAGAGAGCAACGGAGAGAACCTCAGGACACAGCAGTATGCTTGAACATTTTGGAAGTTCTCAGCGCACAAGGTGACTACGCATTGCTAGTCTTCATACTTTAGGAAAGTATTTGAACATCAGTAATAGAGAAGTGAACTTGGCAATGCATAGGCGATTGCAAGATTTCAATCTTACAGTGTTTATAAGCATGGTTGAAGAGTTTGTTCAAGCTGTAGAAAATCCTCTCAAGAAGATGCCAAACAAAGAGAATAACAAGGGGGTTAACGACAAAGAGGAATGCCAGAAGCTATTGACAAACTTGAGAGTAGTAGTCAAGAATTATAGTCAAGATGATAAGGAATGGACCAAGAAAATTGAAAAGGTGCTTTCCAGTTTAAAGACACACGGATCAAGGTCTCTGATGATGCACATAATGATATCCAATGCAACACCTTTCGTGACTTCTCTACCGATGCCTTGTAGTCTTTTACCTCATCTTCCTTTGGCTCTTCACTTACTTCTAGGCATTTGTCATTTCCAATAATCAGATCCCAAACACCTTTTTCCATGAAGAAATTCTCCATCCTGTATGACTAAACACTGTAGTTATCCTTTGTGAGCTTCTCACCCACAATCTGTGTAACCTACGATGTCTCACCCATGGTGCTATCAATGCCAAAGACCTATAGATTATATACGCCTGCTGCTCTAGTGTTCATACGTATGCTCCAAAATTGCTGCTTATACCTGTTGCTCTTGTGTTCATATGTACATATAGATTATATACGCCTGCTTGTACTTGCTACTCTCGTGTTCAATGCCAAAGACCTATAGATTATATATGCCTGCTGCTCTAGTGTTCATACGTATGCTCCAAAATTGCTACTTGTATACTGCTCTTGTATTCATATGTACATTGAAGGCTACTTGAGGGCCAAGCCTGGTAACCAAATAGGAAATACTTCATCAGAAAAGCTAACATTGAAAACCGAAACCGAAGAAATTGCCAAATTCAGAAGTGAAAGTCAGAACCCAAACCCAAAAACGAAAGCAAACCTGCTCAACATGCAGAACTGAAAGTATCCATAAAAAATAATTAAAGATAACTGGACTTCAAGTGTTGACGTATATGTTAGAAGGGCAGCACATACCAGGTAAGAGAACATCTTAACGATATCACAAAGAGGAATGATGAGCTGTTCAGTTAACGGCTTCTCTTTCTTCAATATAAAGTACTTTCCAGCTAGGTCACTCTTTTCATTGCTGCCAACTACGATTACCGATCTCAAAACTGCTAGATGATTTACGCAACCACTTGCAAGAGTCGGGTCTTTCAAGAATTCTTCTACAACGGACTGAAATCCCTGCAGCTGCTTTCTACCGTTACAAATAACAGCATAGGTTCTTTTAATTTCACCAACTGTGACTTCATAAACTGCTTCTCGCTGCGGAAAGGTCCTTGTATAGTGCCCTTGCATATCGAGTTCTATTTCATCCAACAAGCCACCACTAACCTTATATGCAAGCAACATAAAGAGAAAGTTGCTGGTGGCACTCAATTGCAAGTTTGTTTCAGATGATAAAAAAATTTTGACCACAGATAATGCTCCTTGCAATCCAGGACAAATAAACTTGATATAATTGCATTCTTGCCCATGTGTCTTTAAACTGGAAAGCACCTTTTCAATTTTCTTGGTCCATTCCTTATCATCTTAACTAATACTCTCAAGTTTGTCAATAGCTTCTGGCATTACTCTTTGTCGTGAACCCCCTTGTTATTCTCTTTGTCTGGCTTCTTCTTGAGAGGATTTTCTACAGCTCAAACAAACTCTTCAGCCATGCTTATAAACATTGCAAGATTGAAATCTTGCAATTGCCTATGCATTGCCAAGTTCACTTCTCTGTTACTAATGTTCAAATACTTTCCTTAAGTATGAAGACTAGAAATGATATATTAACGTCTCTAAGAGGCCATAATGGCCTATGAGACCAAAACTGAGAGTATATCTGAAGTTGGTGTCTCATCAAAGAGAACAACTAAATGAGACTAAAAAGTACAATAAACTGATTGTCCGACAGTTATAAGAACAGAACTCTAAGACTCCGAGATGATACTAAGTAGAAAATACTGGAGAATACTGAAAAATGTATATCAGGTAGATCCATGTATGCTGATCAGTTGAAGTGTTGCCCTCTCCTTAGATCAAGTATCTCCGCCATGGGGCTGTCTAGAATGGAGAGGTTGTAGAAGCGAGGTAGGCGCCTCCGATGCCGAGCAATAATGGCTCTTATCTGGCGATGGTGAGGATGCCGTGGTCGGGATCTTGGTGGGCGTGGCCGACGAGCACGACATAAGATAACTGCTCTATCTGTGGTGACGACCAGGGAGCGCGGTCGGTGCCCTGATAGCCCAATGGAGGAGGTATCAGGAGGTGTGTGGGCTGGGTTGCTGGTTCTAGTGTTGGTGCTGGTGCCGAAGAAATCTGCCAGGGTCCTCTGTCTAGGTGCATCATGGCTCGGCTTTCTGACTGCTAAGAGGGTCTCTCTATGTCTCCTGAACTCAAGTAGAAACAATCCCAGGCATCTTTGATCCTCAAATTCCATGACCCTGCGTAACGGCCCAAAACCCTCTCGGAAGAGGCAGTGATATCTCCCTCGGATCTCATAATAGACAGTACATCGGCAAATGTAGTGTTCCTCTGTCTCTACCTCCTGGTAGCATAGCTGACAAATGCGGTCATCCAAGATGTGATGCACATATCGCCCTGTCTCAATATGCAGCTGGTGTGATGAGGTCTGGATTTGTCCAATGGCACAACGTATTCCATGGGTAGGTGTACATCCATGTACGCCGAGCGGGTGATAAAATCATTTGGTGAGAGGAGAGGTGTAGAAAATGGCTCTTCTAATGAGCCATTTTCGTGCCTAAGGACTCAAGGGGGCTAGTCCATGTCTTCTCTGTGTCCACACTGATGATATCCATCTTGATCACGCGGTTTTGCTGTGAGCGGGTGAGATCCAAAAATAGACAATCCAGACTGTACTGAAAGGGTGGTAGTGCCTCTATCCTCAAACCATGTAGGTCAAACCATGATCTCATCTGAGTGTACTAGCAATGAGTATCTCCATCCTTTGCCAACTGTATGGATGAGGTCAATGCCAATCGGGAGTACCTCTGCTGAGGGAGCTCCCATAGCTGCTGTAAAAAGGTAACTGCCTAGAATAGGGCCTCCGTTACTATTGGTGGGGCACCCAACTCAGCCCGAACAATCTCATGTGGTACTAGTGATTTGCTCCGAATCATGCGGGCAATCATCATAATCAGTGGTCTCTCCATTTGCCTCCATCCCTCATCTGTCCCTCTCTGAGATCTGTGATGTATACTAGGCCCCCCAATTGGAACTCTGTACAGGAGGGTCGGTGTGACAAGCATATCAAATAGCCACAATTTGGTGCGTGGCTCCTAAAACTATATGTGTGCACACTGCCTCTCAAGTGCCCCCAAGGCTGCATGCCCTCGAGCTAATCTAGCTACTGCTGCCTCCTTCAGGGAGAAACGCGGTCTTGTGAAAGTAACTCCCAAGTAGACATATGACCTGATGTACTCTACCGGCTCCCCTCGGAAAGTAAACTGAGGCTCTGATCTCGTCACCCATGCCTGTGTGGTGTTAAACACCATAACCTTGGTTTTCCCAAGGTTCACTGTCAGATCTCTATGCGCACAGAAAGCCTGTAATGCATCCAAGTGTCTCTGTAATCCCTCCGGAGAGTCTGAGATTAGAACAATATCATCAGCATATAACAAGATGGGTATCAACACCCCTGCCAGGCATGCCCCTGGGCCTCCCAATCTGTCTAC
This sequence comes from Cibotium barometz, assembly GCF_041138505.1. Lineage (NCBI taxonomy): Eukaryota > Viridiplantae > Streptophyta > Polypodiopsida > Cyatheales > Cibotiaceae > Cibotium > Cibotium barometz. The sequence goes on along the minus strand of NC_141087.1, from coordinate 34,120,216 downwards.
ATAATCAGAGACCGCATCAATGTACAGTCCAAAGAGGGTGGGCGATAGCGGGCATCCCTGCTTCACCCCTATCGTGCTAGTCACCCTATCAGATAGTCTGCCTGGAGCTCGGACTCTGCCTGTCACAGACTCATACAAAGCATATATCCCCCACTGCATATCCTCGGGTACCTCAATGTCATGCAATCTGTGCATAAGCCTAGCACGTGGTACTCCAATATAGAGCCATATAGTTTGGCCAAGTAATTGACCAATCATGATCGTCCTGTAGTTGCCTGGTACCATGGGGTCCCCACTCTTAAAGAGTGGTACAATGATATGTTCTGTCCAGCTTGTCGGGAAACCCTCACAAATGGCACGATTAAACACATGTACGATGAGCGGAGCCAAAGTGTCTCGTGCATATGAGGCATATGAGAAGTGCTCTCCAACTAGCCCATCATGATCCTGTGCCTTTTCATTATGTAACCTGTCTATCGCATCTAGCACCATCCGCATAGTAAAAAAGGTGCTGCTAGCCGGTCTAGGGGGGGTGGGGGACTGTCTTGGTGCATCATATAGCTCTCTAGCATAAGTATGCCATGCCTCAGGTGCTGTAATCGGAGTACTAGGCTGTCCCTCCTGAAACATCTTCCATGCCCTCTTGCTGTCCTTCCCCAGGAAGAGTTGATAGATCTCCTCCTCTAGCTTAGCCAGATAGGCTCGTTTCTTCTTCCGCACAAGGCGCTGCAAGATCATCTTGGCCTGTCTATGCGTGTGAGGCCCAATGGCAATCTCACGCTATAGCTGTGCTCGTGTCTCACGACACTCATCATCATACCAACTGTTCTATGGGGCAGTGCTACGGGGGTGGGTGGAAGGGATCATAGTGTAGGGAAACGCATATGAGGCGGATGCATGTAGTACACCTGCCAATCCTCTTGTGATCTCGTCCAGAGGGCTATGTGGGTCTAAAGCGAACAAACCATCAAATGCTGCATCTCAGTAAACCCCAACTATCTCATGTGTAAACTGATATCTCGGGTACCTAGGTAGATGAGTGGCTGGCCCATCTCTCAGGGATCTACCTACTAGTGTGAAACTCAGGTACGCATGATCGACTGCTATGCCAATGGGCCTACTGGAAATCGTGAAACCCTGCACATCAGGTATCAATGAAGGAGATCCCATCAAGTAGTCCACTGTGCTCACTCCCCCTTTAGAGTTCCAATGTGTGAGAGCATCTGATCCTTGTCATCTCTGTAAGCCATTGTATATGACCAACCCATGTGCACTCCCGAGTGTGAGAAAATGCCTGCCATAATCTGTAATCTCCCCCTCATCCTATGCTGATCTCTGCAACCCTACATCCTCTGCCCGTGATCCCCCGGTACATAGCCTCTTGAGTATCATTTAGCTCTGTCTACTCTGTGCCTCTGTAATCTCCCCCTCATCCTATATGCTGATCTCTGCAACCCTACATCCTCTGCCCGTGATCCCCCGGTACATAGCCTCTTGAGTATCATTTAGCTCTGTACGTGCATTAAAGTCTCCCAATAGTAATATGTCTCCCATGCTGGCAAACCTCATGATATCATCATATAGTGGTATATAGGGCATCTCTCCTGATAGTGCAAACCTGGAGTGGACTGGGTGAAAGTAGCAAACCGCCACATATAGCTCGCGGAGCCCCTCTTTGCATATTCGGACCCACATGTACCTCACATCTGCATCTCTATGTACCACATGTATTTTGTCACGAAGCTCCTCCCTGTAAAGTATTGCCACTCCTCCAGATCCTCTGGTACCTCCCACTGTGCGTGGCTGAGGGCGGAAAAATGATTCCCATCTATAACCCCGTACGTCAGGAAGCCTCTTGTTTGTGCACTGATGGGTCTCCGTATACATAGCAATATCACTCTGTCTAAAAGTATCCTCAAAGTATCCTGCATCTGTTCTAAGGGCTCCGTTGCAATTCCACACCGTGAATCACAAGGTCTCATAGGCCGCGCACCGTCAAGCGGGCCTCCTCTCCGTAATGATGACTCGGCCATCTCTGTATACCGCCCATTTCCCTTCTTTCCTTGCCTCAAGCACACGCGGCATGTGTTCCTTCCGGTGTGCTATCTGTGCCGGTGTAAGGTCCTCATCCAAATAAATCTTTTCCCCCTTAAGGGCCATCCTTTTGGAGAGGAAGGCCTTCTTCTTCTCCAAGTCACCAAACCTGATTTTTAATATCTTCGCCCTGGTTTCATCTCTGCCTACTCGCCATGCTCCGGTAATGGGTACATCAGTGGCTCCAATTTTTGTTGCAAGAACTTTTGCATCCTCTTGGGGATTTCCCTTATCTTCCCACCCAACTACACGTACATGTAAGGCATGTGCCCGTCTCTTGGCTTCCTCTTCAAATGTAGCATTCATCACCCCTACTTTATTGACTGGTGTATCCTTTTGTTTTTTTACTACTTCAATCCATGGGTTGACTTCCTCAATTTGTTTCTTTGTGGTACTGGTAATTTCAGCCCATGAATGCATTTCCTTCTCACCTGCAAACAGCAGCAGCCACTTTTGCCTTACATGATTCCAAAGTGTTTTGCATTTCTGTGATGTCTTTTTCGCGGTCATCCATACATGTCTTCAAAGTGCCTTCGTACGATGCAAATGTTGTGCCAATCTCTCAGAGCATGTCATCCTTCCATTTCTGCATCTCTTTTTTCATTTCCATGTGCATCAAGGCGTGGGCTAATTCCATCTCAACCCGTACTTGGGCTTGCATTTCTCCCCTCAATTGGACATATATCTCTTCCTTTAGCGTTTCGTATATCACTTTCCTTTGGACATGCATCTGCTCGGTCCATTCCTTTTCAAGCTCCTGTCGCATGGTGTTCATCTCTGTCCTTATGTGAAGCTGTATCTCCTCATAAAAGGCCTCATATCGTCGGGCCATCTTTGTAATCCTTCGTGAGCCAGGGGACATGATTCCTTCCCTCAATCTTCTGCGGTAGGCATTTGGTGCCTTCGTGGGGGTGTGAAAGGTTGTCTCACCATCCTGTTCCCCCTCCAGGGGTTGAAACATGTTTTCCCCTACTAGTTGCTGCCTTGGAGGCCTAAGCAAGGGTGGGTGGGAAAAGGGAGAGCGGCCTACGCACAGGGCAGCGAGGCAGCCTACAGCGGCAGGCAGACAGAGCAGCGAGCAAGGGTGGGTGGGAAAAGGGAGGGCAACCTGCGCACAGGGCAGCGAGGCAGCCTACAGCGGCAGGCAGGAGGGCGACCTGCACAGAGAGAGAGAGAGCAGATCGTAATCCCCTACTTCATCATCAGAGATCATCTCTCCTCCTCCACTTCGTACCTTGGGAGAGAGGGAGAGAGAGAGAGAGAGAGAGAGGTCAGCGCAGCCTCTGGTCTCTTCATCGTCACGAACAGCATCAGCATCGTGGTCACAAAGAGAGAGAGGAGAGAGAGAGAGAGAGACAGCCCAGCGCACCTCCTCCTCCACTTCGCCTTGGATCCTGTGCCCAGAGCCTCAACTCCAGTGCTTCTCCTCCTCTACCACTTCCATTGGCCAAGTGCTTATCTCGTCAGAGAGCCCCGTGCCTGTACACCCGTACTTCGTCAGAGAGCCCCGTGCCTCGACACCCGTACCTTGCCAGTGAGCCCAGTGCTTCTACATCCATACCTTTTGACAGTGTGCCAAGTGCCTCGTCACCCCTTTATCGGCCCAGTGCCTTGAGCCCAGTACTCACCCTTCTCCAGAGGTCATCTCCGACGGCTTCAGCATCTATTCGTTGACGTTGCTTGTGCCAGGATCCACAAAGATGATCCATCCACGGCACCCTTCGATCGAGGTCCCTGACTATCGACGTCATACCTCACGGCATTCCTTGTTCGTGCTTCCGTCTTCATCGAGAGACACCATTTTGGGTCTATTTTGTAGTACTGGATCGTACACACTTGTACTTTTGACCATTATTCATTTGCACTCTGATACTTTTCGTGTGTATTCTTCTGTTTGGTGCATTACAGAGTATTACGGTCCTCTCGCTTCACATGGTATAAGAGCAACCGTGAGCTAGCGACCTATCTCCGCACCCAGAAGACGTCACGTCTGAAGACCGTGATTGGATCAACCCAAGTGCAGCATCCTGCTATACAGGAGCAAGGCCATTATCAACAAACATTGATTTACGTCCCACTCGCAATTCCAGCTATGAGAGGGCACTCATCTTCCATGATGGCTGACACCTCCAGCTTAAGAGGGATTCCAGGTGTACCAGGTGTGCATCCATCGGCATCTCATGCAACGAGTGGTCATTACGGAGGGATTGGAGGACTGTTCCTTCAATTTTGCATTCGGTTTTTCAAACAAGTAATCAAAATACTGCCTCCGCTCAACTCCCTCCGACCCACTCCACCTTTCAACCCATTTCGTGGCAACAGAACCCACCCCAGGGGAGTTACCCAGGAGGTTATCCTCAACAACAGGGGGGTGCTCAAACTGGTTACCCTCGACACCAAGGGGGTTTCCCACCAACACAGGGGACCTACCAGCCACCTCCTCAGAATCCACGGTCTAGCAACCAGCCATACTTTCAGCGAACTGAAAATCATTGGTCTGGATATCCGCCAACCTATGAACAACTCTTGAACTTCTGGTATGGCAAATCTCAACAGGGAAACTATGGTGCTTCGTCCTATGGACAGTCCTAAGGACCACCTAGTCAGCCATCCTTTCAGCCTGCTGCCCAAATGGCAGTGCAGCCAAGTGCACAAGGAGTCCAGCAATCCCATGCGGCTCCTGCGCCTTCGATGGCCCAGAGGCTCCTGTACCAGCTGCCCTAAGCCTAGAGCTACCCCTGCACCCGCTGTACCCCAGCCAAGTGCTCCAATTGCTCCAGTGGCATCTTTGCCTAGAGCTACCCCTGCACTTGCTGTAACCCAGCCAAGTGCTACCAGTGCCCCAGTGGGATCTCAGCCAAGTGCTACCCCTGCCTAAGTGGCATCTGAGCTGAGTGGTCTTTCCATTGACATTGGAGGGGTTCCTATCTCGCCCAGGCTCGCCAAAAGACCGGACACTCCTGTCTCTGACGGTTGTCCGAATTGTTGGCCCCTGGTCCCTTACCCCCCGTGCCTAACAGTACACCAACAAGTTGCACCTATTGTGGCAAACCCAGCCACTCTACTGATGCTTGTCGTCACATGCCGTTGTTGCCAACCCCGCCGGCCTACATGCATCTCCCAAAGGGAACACGCTGCGCCACGGGACCTTTCTAGGCAACCCGTTTTTCTTAAGACAACTTAACTGAGGCAATAAGACCCCATCGGGCACTAAGACCTCTTCATCACCTCGAGGCAATAAGACCCCATTGGGCACTAAGACCTCTCCAGTCAGTCGTGGCAATAAGACCCCATCGGGCACTAAGACCTCTGCTATCAGAGGCAATAAGACGCCTTCATTGCTCACTAAGACCTCACTGCAGCCTACGCACACTGCAAAGGCTCAGTATTCTCCAGTTCAGTGGCTTCTTAAGTCCTTTATTTTGGCTCCCTGTGAGTCTCCTCTGGCTCCTCGAGCATCAGCATCCCTTTCGGCTCCTAGCGAGTCCCCTTCGGTTCTACGTGAACCTCCTATCCCTGCTCCCAGAGAGTCGATTTTGCCTATTTAGGCTCCCAGCGAGGATTCGGACACAGTCTGACGCCATCCTTTGCGATACACCTCCCATTATGACCTGTCCGCTCTGCAAGTCAAACTATCCTAACATAGTTTCAGAGGGGGACCTGGAGCACACTCTAGTAACTCACCGCGCAGAGGGGGAGACAGCAACCTCTTTAGAGGGGGAATCGGAGATTTCTCCAATATCTCACCATTCAGAGGGGGAGTGTAGCAAGGATACAATCTCATTTTTTCCTTTGGCAAACCCTTGTCACTTTGAGTCATATCCCCCTGGCATTGTTGAGACATCGTCCACATGCTATCGAGTGACTCATGACAGTTTTGAGCTTGCGGTGTATACCCTGATCTCTGCTTCCTCCTGACCCCCAGTTCCTCTTCCAGATAGAAGAGGGTGACGCAGGCGGGTCCAGAATAGGAAGCGTCACCAAAGTTTTTTTCCGCTGTTTCTTTTTGTCCGAGGATCATTCTCGCTCGAGATAAATTCTTGGATTCTTTTACCTTGGTCCCTGACACCGTGCAAACCTTCAGGCTCCTTAACCTTTTTTTTATCCCTTCCGTCTCGGTACATGGAACCTCTGAACCAAGTTTTGGACAAAACCTCTGAGCCAGGTCTATTAGACCTCTGAGCCAAGTTTCATGAGACCTCTGAGCCAAGTCTCTGAGCCATGTCTTGAAGAAACCTCTGAGCCATGTTCAATTTAGGCCTCTACGCCATGTGTCAGACAAACCTAGGGTTCCTGCACTAAGCCATGCGTCGTACCTTTGAGACTGGCAGTATGTTTTTTACTTACATTGAAGTTCAGAATGCCAGATTGTTTGTTTTACAGCAGTGCTTTGGACTTCTACATCATTCCTGGACATTCCAGATGCTTTTGTGCCTTTCTTCATCCTTGCGAGCAGATCGACATTCGATCTCCTTACTCACCTTGAGAGGGGGATCTCTATCTACATCGACATCAAGCTTTGGTTCTCCCATTCAGAGGGGGGTCATTTTTCAGCTAACATTTTTTGTCAAAACCTCCTATCCAGGGATCTGGAGAAAATTATTTCGGCTCCCCGTGAGTCTCCTCTTGCTCCTCGAGAGTCAGCATGACCCTAGAATTATACAAGATACCAATAGACTATATAAATGAAAGAAGAAAGGCTGACTTACTTGTTCCAACAGGCTGGATCTACAGGATAGGACCAAGTGAGGACGGTACCAGGTAGAGATTGTTGTTGTTGCTGTCAAGAGGGGCAAGGGGAGCATCTTCCCTCGAACTGCTCGGCGTGAATGGACTTGCAGGAGGGACCAAGGAAACGGTGCTGTCAAGGGGACCAAGGGAGACATCCTCCATTGATGTGATCTCAGCCAATGGCCATGGAGAGCCTATGCAACCAGTGCTGCCAAGAGGGGCAAGGGGAGCATCTTCCCTCGAACTAATTAGCATGAATGGACTTGCAGGAGGGACCAAGGAAACGATGCTGTCAAGGGGACCAAGGGAGACATTCTCAGGTCGTGGAGGGCCTAAGCAACCAGTGTTGTCATGGGAGCCAAGGAGGAGAAGCATCCTCTCGCTTTTTGGAATTGGGAGGAGCTCTTTGATGTAGCCACCTTTGTTGGAAAGGCGCAAGGAAGATGAGCCGTGCGATGATGAAGCCAAGCCCCACAATGAAGCCATGCGTAAAAAACCTCCATTCTTTTCTCTGTTGCTTTCAGATGATTCTGTGTTCTCCATGCTAGACAACTAGAGATAGCGAGTCAAGTTCCTGATGAAGGATGTTCTCACATATTCCAAAACCGAAGCTAGAGATGTTCTCACAGATGCCAAAACCAAAAAGCTAAGACATAGAAGAGATGGAGCTCTAGCCTGTTATGCCAGACAGTAGAAAATCTAATCGATCCGGTAGAGAAAGGGGACCAAACAGCAAAATTCCTTCTACAAAAACGATCTAGAAAGTAAGTGAATTCAGATTTAAGTAAAGAACTTTGTTGGAAATCTGATAAAGGATTCTCTCTACCGCTAACACCCGTTCGGTGCCGGGTAGTCCAAGCTTTTGGAGAACCACGGTCCAAAGGTGCCGAGATCGGGAGAGCCAGGCGTTAGTACGGGAGCGCCTGTTTGTGCGTGGTCCTGGAACACCAGTGGGGTGCTCTCCGCGGATTCTAGTGAAGGCACAGGATCGTAGAGACTGGACCACTCAAGTGGTCGCCCTCCTTCGAACATCTACTTCGAGCCTTTTGTTTGGTACTGTATTCATTTGTACATGGACATCATCTGCTTTATTGAACCCATGGGCATTGTATTTGTTAAATACTCCCAATAATATATCATATATTGAGGGGGGGGTCGGCCCGTTCCGGTCCCAGTGCTGGTGTCCATCTATTTCATTTCAATTTTTAGTTGTTATTAAGTTGTCCATTTCAAATTGTGATATTAAGTTGTGCTATTACGCGTGTGGGTGTCCAACGGAGTCTATTCCCACTTGATGGGATCGGTTTCATCAACGGTGGAAATCGGAACATGCTCATCAAAGACCACATCCCTACTAACAACAATCTCATTCCTCTCTGGATCATATAACCTGTATCCCTTGGAAAGAGAGTTTTATCCCACAAAGATAAGCTTTTGGGACTTGGAGTTGAGCTTCCCCCTCTGCTTCTTCGGAATGTGAACATACGCATCGCTCCCAAACACACGAAAATGGGAGACATCAGGTTTCCTGCCAAAATATGCCTCAAAGGGGGTCATGTTCAGTACTGAAGTCATTGGAGACCGGTTGAGGATATGGACAGCGGTAGCTACAACCTCACGAGGAAGATCACAATGCTCCAGCATCGTCCTCGCCATCTCCACCACCACAGTCCTATTCTTTCATTCTACTACTCCATTCTTTGACGGCGAACCTGTATTGGGAAGCTCCCTCTTGATGCCATGTTTCGCACAAAATCGCACGAAAGTATTAGAAGAAAATTCACCTCCTTTGTAAGCCCGGAGAAGCTTCACCTGCCAGCCAGTCTCTTTCTCCACCATCACATGATGCCACTCCTTGAACCGAGCAAAAGCTTGGTCCTTCTGAGAAAAGAAATAAATCCATGTGATCTGGAACAATCATCAACAAGCAACATGAAGTACAAGAAACCTCCCAAGGATGCTCTCTGCATAGGTCCACACAAGTCAGTGTGTACCAACTCCAATGGTTTCGAAGCCCGCTTGGAAGCGTGCTTCGGAAAGGATTCCCTATGCTGCTTACCACATATGCAAGAACTGCAGCGTCCTTTCCTGTTGCCAACATCTGGCAAGCCAACCACCATCTGGTCTCGTGTCAAATCCCCGCAGGATCACCTCGTAGAACGCTCCTGGTACAAGACTCGAAACCTGCAAACAAACCAAGCAAACGTGAAGGGGGTGTAGGCTTGACTCACCTCCCAACTTTGACAGCCGTGGGCAAGCCCACAAGTCTTGGCTGTCCCCACCGAGCCATGAGTTGAGCTAACTAGATGGACATACCGACCAATCTCTACCTCGTGACGTCCCATACCGCCACGATGCTACCCTCGCAGGTCTCGAGACTACTGCCGGCCTTGGCTTCATAAAGCAGGTGCACATCTGCACTAGATCCAGGCTCCTGACCATAGAGCTCTCACAGAGACACGCGAGACTCTATGAACTAATGACTAACCTTGGCCACCCTTTTATAGGCTCTTGGCCGGTCATCGGGCGTCCACACTTGGACGCCTACCCGTCCATACTTGGGTGCCCGCCCGTTAGTCTATCCCAGCTCGCCAGTCAGCCTGCCTAGCTCCAAGCTTCCCCAAGCCTCTCGAAAGCAACAGGTCTACCATCTTGGAATAGAGCAGTCCCGATTGCATAGTCACTGGCATCAGTTTCAAGAACATAAGGCCGACTAGGATCGGGTAATGCTAAGATATGTTTCCTTGACTTTATCTTTCAAAAGTCTGAAGGCCATATCCACATCGTTATTCCAACAAGTGATAGGCTGATTCGACTTATGTCCATGACCTTTCAACAAGTCGATCATCGGTAGTGTGAGCTGAGAGTACTCCCGCACAAATTTGCGAAGAAAAACAACAAAACCGAGAATAGAACGAAGTTTTTTCACAGTCTGTGGTATAGGCCAGGCCAAAACCTTCTAAACTTGGTCATAGTCAATGCTCAACCCGTCTGTTGTGGTCTTGTGTCCCAAGTAAATGATTTCTGTCATAAAAAACTCACATTTACTTAATTTAGCATACAATTGATTCTGTCTTAAAATAGTTAAGACAATCGTGAGGTGTCTAACATGATCCTCAAGAGTACGACTATATATTAAAATATCATCCAGGAACACAACCACGAATTTTTCCAAATGATCGTTCATCATTTGCTGAAAAGTGGTTGGAGCATTGGTTAACCCAAAAGGTAATACGAGAAACTCATAATGGCCATACCTAGTCCGAAAGACGGTTCTTCGACGTGCTTTTCATGAATACGTATCTGGTAATAGCCAGTATGTAAATCTATCTTTGTGAAGTACTTCGCTCCGGCTAAATGGTCAATCACGTCATCTGATCTAGGGAGAGGATAACGATTCTTCATTGTTAGGTTGTTCAATCTCTTGTAATCTATACACATTCTCCAGGTGTTGTCCTTCTTTCTCCTGAGTAACACAGGTGCACCCCAAGGTGAATTACTTGGACGGATTTGGCCCATCCTCAAATAATCTTCGAGTTGTTTGTCAACTCATCTTCCTCAGCTTGGCTCATCTTGTAAGGTGGAATACTAACAGGTTGAGTACCAAGGACCAAGTCAATACTAACAGGTTGAGTACCAAGGACCAGCTTGGCTCATTCTGTAAGATGGAATACTAACAGGTTGAGTACCAAGGACCAGGTCAATACGATGATCTACTGCCCTTTCAAGTGGTAAGCCTGATGGCAGTTCCTTAGGAAATACATCTTGAAACAAATCAAGTATCTTCTTTAATTCGTTGCTTTCAAACACACTTAATTCATTAACATCCATTGTAGGTATGAGAAATGAAGAAAGTGGAATCAAGACACAATGGAAAGTATTATACAAATAAGAATCCATTATATTTCCAAAATCAACGTTATTTACAAGAGGTCCTTGAGAGGGATGTATACAATCATCTAAGATACAATACTGGGTGTTCCTATGTTCAAAAGAAAAAGTATAACTAGACCAATCTATCTGGACGGCAGTTCCTTAGGAAATACATCTTGAAACAAATCAAGTATCTTCTTTAATTTGTTGCTTTCAAACACACTTAATTCATTAACATCCGTAGTAGGTATGAGAAATGAAGAAAGTGGAATCAAGACACAATGGAAAGCATTATACAAAGAAGAATCCATTATATTTTCAAAATCAACGTTATTTACAAGAGATCCTTGAGAGGGATGTATACAATCACCTAAGATACAATACTGGGTGTTCCTATGTTCAAGAGAAAAAGTATGACTAGACCAATCTATCTGGACCTGAAGAGTCTTGAACCACTCAGTCCACTCCAGAGTATCTTCATAGTCCTGAATCCGGATTGGTAGCTTCTCCACCTTTCGATCCCAACCTGGCCAACCCGTAGGTAGGCGTACCTCACAGGTATGATCGCTAGGTGTTGTGTCAAGACCCAATTTCTGCACAAGTTTGTAATTAACAAAGTTGTGTGAGTTTCCAAGTTCAGAAGAATGTGTATTCTATGGCCATTCACCTCTCCATAAACTCGGAGAAGATCATGCACGCCAAAAACTTTAGAGTTGAACATACAATTAGAACATGAACTAGAGCGAGAAAGTACAGTGATTGAAGTACGTGTTAAAGACGACTGGTTGGCTGCCTTTGGCTTGGGTCCTGCGTTGGTCTTTGCACCCTTCTTCTTCGGGCACTCGTTACACATGTCCTTTTTCTTCGTAGATGAAGCACCGACCTTCTTTCTTGAGCTTCAAAGCCTTGAGGAGACGGTTTTTCTTTGCTGGTGTCGAAGTAGAATTCTTCGAAGATTGGTCCGAAGACTTTCCTTCAGTTGTGTCAGCCACCATCAGTGCGGAGAACTTTCTTTTGTGCTTGTTCCCTTGCTCGGTCATGGGTTTAGATTTGAAAGAGACCATTGTATCGTCATAAATACGAGCAGAATGAATGGCCTCGTCCAAAGTTTTGCATTTGTTGTTTTTAACGTATAAATGGTGCGAGTCGGGTAAACCGGCTACGAAGAAACCCGAAAGAGTAGTAGAATCCATCTTCATAGCTTTCATCTGTAAGTCTCGAAATTTCTGGAGGTAGACCTCATAAGTGAGGTTCTGTGAGGTCATGGTGGTCAAATTGGCAAACTGAGCAACTATATCATAGTCATCCTCCTCCTTGAGAAATTCTTTCTTGAAGACTTCTTCAAACTACGCCCAAGTCGTTGGTTTAGGGTTGAATTCTTTCCACCAAAGCAAAACTTTGCCTAGAGGAAACCTGCTGCTAACTGGATCTTTTACCATCGTCATATAGATGAAACTGAAAATGGACTTGCCACTTATGTAGCCAAGTGTCCACTATCTCTTTGGTAGTGCTTTTGCTCGCTCCCAAACTACTCCGGAGTAATATTAGGGCCTAAAGCAGATGCCGAAGTATCCATACCCGAAAGAGTAGATAGGGTAGTGGTCAACAAAGAGATGCAGTTCTGTAAAGCCTGCATCTGAGTGGCGACTTGTGCTTGACGTTCCGCAAAAGAAGCTTCGAGAGCAACTTTAAACTCTTGGAAATCTGATTTTGAAACAAAATCGTCGAAAAGATCACGTTCGGTGGCTTCCGTAGCCTGCAGGTCTTCACGATCGGAAACAGGTTCCACCTCCGATTCTGGGGTCGACATCTTGAAGAGAGCAAGGCGAGAGAAAAGTTTTATCTTGCACAAGGAAGAGTGCTAGAGAGCTTGAGAGATGTGTGGCAAGAAGCCCGCTTAAGGGGAGTTTATAGGCTTCCCCAAAAGCTGACTTAGCTTTTGCTTTTGTGTGTTTTTTTTAAATATATATATATATATATATATATATATTTCGCTTTTCTTAAAAAAAAACACTTATAAAGCAAAGCATGGGTTTTTTAAAACCCTTCCACTAAGGTTCATCAAAAAAACAAAAGGAAGGTAGTGTAGGTTTTTTTTTCTTAAAAAAAAACAAAATCTAAAAAAAACTTGTGCCTGCTTTTCGCGTTTTTTGTTGCGCCCGCTTGTCTGCCACCCGTTCACTTGCATGACAGCGCCCGTACGCCTGCGCATGAGACTGGGCCGCCTGCACACTCGGCTGGCTCCTACGCCTGGCTGCGCAAAGCAGCCCGACTGCCTGCTTGTGTATACCAGCTGCCAGCGATTGCAATTGTCCACCTGCCTTGGCTGCGCATACAAGCTTCTTGGCATATACGAGCTGCGCTACCACCACCCAGGCGTCACTTCTCTCTCTCTCTCTCTCTCTCTCTCCCTCTTTTACAAACAACAGCGGCTGGCTTTTTCTTCTTCCTCTATCTCTTAAACTGTTTATACAGTTAGAAACATATCCAGCCTTCTTCTTTGCAAAGCAAACAACCCATACTAGACCACAATCTTCATCACGGGTTCCTACGATGCAAAAGCAACATGCTAAACTTGAAAAAACAATAGTATACACAGAAAAAACAGCAATCTTCATGAACTCGTACCTTTTCTCAGACCTCATCTTCTCTACCTACCAACTTGCTCGTTCTCGAGGCTTGATCTGATACCACTGTCAAATCCATGCAGGATCACCTCGTACAACACTCCTGGTACAATCTTCATGAACTCGTACCTTTTCTTAGACCTCATCTTCTCTACCTACCAACTTGCTCGTTCTCGTCGAGGCTTGATCTGATACCACTGTCAAATCCCTGCAATATCACCTCGTAGAACACTCCTGGTACAAGACTCGAAACTTGCAAACAAACCAAGCAAACGTGAAAGGAAGTGCAGGCCTGACTCACCTCCCAACCTTGACAGCCGTGGGCAAATCCAGAAAGAAGTCACGAGAAGGAGCCATGTGCCTGGAAGCACACTGTCAAGAATCCATTCCCGAGTATCCTTTTTGCGGTGAAGCCAACTACCTCCTCGCTCGAAGAAGATGAAGTTTCTCTCGGTTAGAGTTGGGTTTCTTCTCAGAAGACTTCTTCGATGAAGCCTTCCCTTTGCCCTTGTTGTTATTACGGCCTTTTGACCGTTGGCTAGTTAAGGCCTCAGAATCTCCGCCTTGTGGAGGGTTCGTGAATCTTTCCTCCTGGTCCAAGACCATGGGCACAAGCTCCTCCCATGTGATGGTGCTGAGCCTTCCACTGGTAATCAATGAAGTGAAAAAAGCTGAGTACTGAGAGGGAAAATGTGACAGCAATGTTATGGCCATATTCTCGGATGATGTCTCTTTCCCTACCTGGAGAACTTTTTGCTAAAGAGCCTATGTGCTCCCACATCGTCGATGACTTTGCAGGATTCATCACCCGCATCTTAACTTCCAAGGACATCCTCTTCATGGGCGATACCCTATTGTAGAGAGAAGCCAAATGCTATCAAATACCTCTGGCCAGGGTCATATGCTTTATGTGGTTGATCACCTGTGGTGTGCAATTGAGGGAGATGGAAGAACGGACTCTGGCATTGACACGATCCCATAACTGTGTCTGTGCCTCACGTTCCTTCCGAATAGAAGGTAACTCCCCTTCCTCTAACTCCGGCCGTGGAACCCCAACAACAATGAAATCAGCAAGGTCGTAAGACTCCAAAACAGATTCCATCATTACCTTCCATATGGCGTAGTTATTCCCGTCCAACTGACGGTCTCCTGGAATGTGGGGAGTGTCGGGATCTTCACGTGCTTCTCAGCCATCTCAAGTAAATCTACCATTGCGGGGGTGTAACTGAAAAGGGAGGGTGTGTGGGAAAAAAATAAAGAACTAAACCTGCAAGTGGCTATCTAGCAACAAGGCCCGCCTTTTGCTTGCTTCTCCTCTTCCCGTACGGCCCAAAACAATCCTCCGATTAGCAACACAAATAGCCCCCCTCTTGCTCACACAGTTCCCAAGATCTTCCAAGAGCCTAGAGCTCTGATACCATGTCAAAATATGCAACAGCAACTCTTTTGTTTCAAACCCCCCTTTGTAATAAGCCTATTTGGCTTTCATTTGTATCCTTTTGATATTAAAATTTTAAGTCTCTTACAATGTCTCGGTGTCATCATGTTTGTTTAACATGGAGTGTCTATCATGTGCCAGTTTGTCACCCAAGGCATCAGAAATACTCTTGGAGGGTTGAGGAAGCTGTGCCAGAACAATGCGAATTTGGCCTCTGCAACAACGGTGATGTAGGCTCAAAATTCGCACTGTTTCGACACTTCACCCCTAGCCACTCAGGATCATTTCTGATGCATACTAATTGTGAGAAATAGCAGTTTATAAGATAAATGCATCAGGATCATTTCTGATGCATTTATAAAGAAGTTGAGCACACTAATTGTGAGAAATAGCAGTTTATAAGATAAAAACATCTTAAATCATGTGTAAAAATATAGTATTTATCATCTAATGCATCAGAATTACTCCTGGAGGACTGCGGAAGCTATGCCAGAACAGTGCGAATTTAGGCTCTGCAACGGTGGTGCAGGCTCAAAATTCGCACTGTTCTGGCACTGCTCTCCCAGTCACTCAGGATCATTTCTAATGCATTTATAATGAAGTTGAGCACACTAATTGTGAAAAATAGCAGTTTATAAGATAAAAACATCTTAAATCATGTGTTAAAATATAGTATTTATCATCTAATGCATCAGAATTGTTCTTGGAGGACTGGAGAAGCTATGCCAGAACAGTGCGAATTTAGGCTCTGCAATGGCGGTGCAGGCTCAAAATTCGCACTGTTCTGGCACTGCTCTCCCAGCCACTCTCAAGATCATTTCTGATGCATTTATAATAAAGTTGAGCACACTAATTGTGAGAAATAGCAGTTTATATGATAAAAACATCTTAAATCATGTGTAAAAATATAGTATTTATCATCTAATGCATCAGAATTGCTCCTGGTGGAGGACTGGGGACGCTATGCCAGAACAGTGCGAATTTAAGCTCTGTAGCAGCGATGCAGGCTGAAAATTCGCACTGTTCTGGCACATGCTCGCCCAGCCACTTAGGATCATTTCTGATGTATTTATAATAAAGTTGAGCACACTAATTGTGAGAAATATTAGTTTATAAGTTAAAAACACCTTTAATTATGTGTAAAAATATAGTGTATCATCTAATGCATCAGAATTGCTCCTGGAGGACTGAGGAAGCTGTGCCAGAACAGTGCGAATTTAGGCTCTGCATCGGCAGTGCAGGCTCAAAATTCGCACTGTTCTGGCACTACTTCCCCACCCACTCAGGATCATTTCTGATGCATTTTGAGTACATTAATTGTGAGAAATAATAGTTTATAAGATAAAAACAGCTTTAATCATGTGTAAAATTATATTGTTTGCCATCGAATGCATCAGAATTGCTCCTGGAGGACTGGGAAGCTTTGCCAGAACAGTGCAAATTTAGGCTCTGCAGCGGCGGTGCAGGCTCAAAATTCGCACTGTTCTAGCACTACTCCTCCAGCCACTCAGGATCATTTCTGATGCATTTATAATGAAGTTGAGCACACCAATTGTGAGAAATATTAGTTTATAAGATAAAAACACCTTTAATCATGTGTAAAAATATAGTGTTTATCATCCAATGCATCAGAATTGCTCCTGGAGGACTGAGGAAGCTGTGTGCCAGAACAGTGCGAATTTAGGCTCTACATCGACAGTGCAGGCTCAAAATTCGCACTGTTCTGGCACTGCTCCCCCAGCCACTGAGAAATAATAGTTTATAAGATAAAAACAGCTTTAATCATATGTAAAATTATATTGTTTGTCATCCAATGCATCAGAATTGCTCTTGGAGGACTAGGGAAGCTATGCAAGAACAGTGCGAATTTAGGCTCTGCAGCGGCGGTGCAGGCTCAAAATTCGCACTGTTCTGGCACTACTCTCCCAGCCACTCATGATCATTTCTGATACATTTATAATAAAGATGAGTATAGTAATTGTGAGAAACAATAGTTTATAAGATAAAAACAGCTTTAATCATGTGTAAAATTACATTGTTTGTCATCCAATGCATCAGAATTGCTCCTCGAGGATTGAGGAAGCTATGCCAAAACAATGCGAATTTAGGCTATGCAGCGGCGGTGCAGGCTCAAAATTCGCACTGTTCTGGCACTGCTTCCCCATCCACTCAAGATTATTTCTGATGCATTTATAATGAAGTTGAGTACATTAATTATAAAAACAGTAATTTACAAAATAAAAATACCTTTAATCATGTATAAAAATACATTATTTGTCATCCAATGCATCAGAATTGCTCCTGGAGGGCTGGGGAAGGTATGCCAGAACAGTGCGAATTTGGGCTCTATAGCAGTGGTGCAAGCTCAAAATTCGCACTGTTCTGGCACTGCTTTCCCAGCCACTCAGAATCATTTTTGATGCATTCATAATCAAGTTGAGTACATTGATTATGAGAAACAGTAATTTACAAGATAAAGATACCTTTAATCATGCGTAAACATACATTATTTATCATCCAATGCATCAGAATTGCTCCTGAAGGGCTGGGAAAGCTGTTCTAGCACTACTCCCCCAGGCTCCCAGGGTCATTTTTGATGCATTCACAAAAACATTGATGGTACAAACTAAAAAAAACAATGATATACTTGATGAAAACAAGTTTGCAAAAATTATATTGTATTCATAATAAGAAATGATACATCATCTTTACAAAAGCTTTCTTACAATATTGAGCTTCCTTCTCTTGTTAGTGATTGGGCTATTTTTTGAGGATCCTCTATGTCTATGCTTTTGGCTATACCTATACGAGCAAGAAGCTTACCCCTAAATCCAGAACCAAAAACATCGAAGGCAAGGGATTTTTTAATTAGAACTATACATTTGGTGCTCTGTGCCATAGAGGTTACACAGAGCACCTTAGAGAGGGCTTTCAAAAAGAAGAGAGTGAAGGCAGATTGAGGGGTGTAGTCTCTATGGGTAATGGCGATGTTATCCACAAGAAGTCGACCAAGATAATGCGCCAACGCAGCATCACGTTCATGGACCTTGGCCTGGTCTCTGCTGCCGCCGCCTCTCCCAGCAAATGCGTCAATTTCAACCACCCTCTTCAATCAAAGGAAAAATCAAAATATTTTCCTATACATAATTACAAATATTTTCAAATAAACCTGGTTTTTTATCTACAAAATATGAGTGAGAAAAGAAAAAGATATTGTTCTGTACAAGATCACTTGGGCTTTGAGATACAAACATTGCCTCCAATGGATGCATGCATAGCATAGAAAACTCCAATGAGGCTTTGTAGTGGTTGTTCCTCAACATAATTAGAGGGAAAAATATCTGCAGAGACATAAGAAAATGGAGAATCATAAAAATTTGGAACAAAAAATCCAATATTAGCATGTTGTTAAAGCTCTGTTTATGTTACACTGACAATTTGAAGGAAACCTTGGTCGTTGGCCTTGAATGTACAGATCTCCAAGGGTATACACATGTTGCACTATGGCAACTAGTCCTTCCTTCTTAGTATGCTTGAAGCCTTGTAGCCGCCCCTTCCAATGATGTAGTATATTCCCTAGTTGACGCACTCGATGTGGTCCCTTAGAGCTTGGCTGCATGTAGACCCAAGCCCCAACCCTGAATCTTGTTGGAGCCCAAACTCCATTCTCATCTCTTGTGTTATGCAGCACAAGCTCTTCCACCTTCTCCCTAGGTCTTCTCACATTACTGGAAGAGGCCATGGTGGTAAGAAAAGAGAAGAAGAGAAAAGAAAAGCTTGTTTTACAACAGAAGAGTGGAGAGGAGAGAAAGTTCAGGGTTTTCAGTGCAGCAATGGAAAGCTTAAAAGAGGGTTAGAGTTTGAGAATAAGCTTCCTGAACCTAGGGTAGATTAAAGAGGGATAGAGTTTTTACAGCAATGGAGAGGGAGGGAGCTTGAGAGAGAGAGAGAGAGAGGGAGATTAAGAGGGAGGGAGCTTGAGAAGGAGGGAGAGCTTGAGAGGGATGGAGTTTCTACAGCAATGGAGAGCTTAGAAAAGGAAGAAAGAGGGAGAGGGAGCTTGACAAGAAGGGAGAGCTTGAGAGGTATGGAGTTTCTGCAACAATGGAGAGCTTAGAAGAGGAAGAAAGAGGTTCAAAATGAGCTTTCCAAACCTAGAGTATATTGGGGGGAAGTTTGAGAGGAAAAACACAGTTTTAAAAAAAATTAATTTTTTTTAATTTTTAGGGTTTTTCATATGCACGATTCTAGGTGGGGGAACCTCTAAGTTTGGGCCCAAGAGGTAGAGGGACAAGAGTAGTAATTAGGTCCCATTAGCAAACCAAAGCTTAGGCCCCCTAGAGGGTCAAAGAAGTCAAAAATGTGCACCCAGCTCTCTTCCTATTGGTCCATTCCTAATTAAGTTAATCCAAGAGGCCCTCTTTGGGTCCAAAAAATTCCTAAAATGGACAAGAGGATGAGGACCCATGTCACATCTATACAAATAAAGAAAATATTAAAAAATATTATGAAATGAAGACTTCCGAGCTCTTTAAGTCAATTGACCCTGGGAATCATCTCATTCTTCAAAACACAAAAAATAAACAAATATTAAGAAAGCATGTAAGCCGTTATGCAAGCCGAGAATCATCTCATTCCCGGCTTTATGCGTTTTGCAAGCCTTATGCAAGCTGTTACGCAAGCCTTGCATAAAGCATTATGCATTAGGCCTTATGCATAAAGCACTATGCATAAGGCCTTAAGCATAAAGCTATGCATGAGGCCTTATGCACATAAAGCTACGCATGAGGCCTTAAAGCTATGCATGAGGCCTTAAGCATAAAGCTATGCATGAGGGCTTATGCATAAAGCACTATGCATAAGGCCTTAAGCATGAGGCCTTAAGTATAAAACTATGCATGAGGCCTTATGCATAAAGCTATGCATGAGGCCTTATGTATAAATATATGCATGAGGCCTTAAGCGCATAAGGCTTTAAGCATAAAACTAAGCATGAGGCCTTAAGCGCATAAGGCTTTAAGCATAAAACTAAGAATGAGGCCTTATGCATGAGGCTTATGCATAAAGCACTATGCATAAGGCCTTATGCATAAAGCACTATGCATAAGGCCTTATGCATAGTTTTATGCATGAGGCCTTATGCATAAAGCACTATGCATAAGACCTTACGTATGCATGACCATTATGCATAAAGTATTATGCATAAAGCTTATCCACAAACCTACAAAACAAATCCCCAGCACCCAAGGGTGCAATAATAATAGAGGAAACAGAGAAAAGATATGAAAGCACTTATCTCTTTTTCGTGATGTTGAAAGAGAGGATTACAGGACCTACAAAACCAACAAAAGGGTGAGCAAAAGATTAGTAAAGCTTATACATAAAGCTATGCATGATGCGTTATGTTTAAAGTACTATGCATAAAAGACCGTATTAGGTAAAGTGGAAAAAATCCCATTCCCACATTGAAAAATTGTATGCATTTAATCTAGAATCTACCTTCTTCAACCTAGTATAAAAAATTTAAAAATGGTTTGCTTTATGAAGTGATGCTAGATCGAACCTAGCTTGATCTTAGAAATAGAAAGGTTTCAAGATTTTTCAGATCCACCACTTGAAGGTATCCTTATATACACAACCACTACAAATTAACATTATTAAGGATAGAAAGAGTCTCCTTGGAGTAGGATGCACTTTGTGAAAATTACGATTGTAAATTTTCATTTTGATGAAGCTAATTCTACTAAAGAAATAATAAAACTTTTGCATTAACAACCAAAAGATAGCTGGATAAAAGGAGTCCCCTTAAAGTAGGATGCATATTGTGGATGCATAAGAGGAGTCTCCTTAGACTAGGATGCACTCCATCTATGAATTTATTTATTGTGTTAAAAATTGTTCAATGCATTGCAAAGATACACAATTGAACAGTCTGCTCCCAAAGTTGGCCAAATTACAAAGATCCTCTATATTTTGTTATACTAGAGACCATATTCAAAGACCATTTACATTCAATTATAAAATGAAGTAACAAAATGTGCTAGTATCATGGGGGTGTAATTTTGATTTTAAGGGGTTCTAGCTCCACCACATGGTAGAGCTAGAATTTTGAGCTAGCTCTACCATGTGGAGCTACAACACATTGAGGAGGATTTAAAGATTTTTAGATCCACCACTTGGCAATTCTACAGTCCATAAGAAACCAAGATATAACATTTGATTGATCTAGACCCCCAATTACAAACATTGATACAAGAGATTGTATTTTGAGAGTCCCCTTAGAGTAGGATGCACTCTCCAATTTTAAAGCTTCATTGTAATGAACAAGACAAAATGAACAAGATTTTATAAATTGAGGTGGTGAAGGTATTATACTTATATATACAATCGCTACAGATTAACATTATTAAAGATAGAAAGAGTCTCCTTGAGTAGGATGCACTTTGTCAAAATTATGGTTAAAAGATTTCATTTTGATGAAGCTTATTCTACTAAAGAGTCCCCTTAAAGTATGATGCACTTTGTCAATAGATAAAAGGAGTCTCCTTAGAGTAGGATGCACTCCATCTACGACTCCAGTATAATTAAACATTGTAAATGAAACTGAATTTATTTTTTTGTGTTAAAATATGTTCAATGCCTTGCAAAAGGCACACAATTGAATAGCACGCTTCGCGAAGATGGCCATATTACAAAGACCCTTTATATTTTATTATAATAGAGACCATTTACAAAGACCATTTACATTCAATTACAAAAGGGAGTAACAAAATGTACTAGTGTCATGGGGGTGTATTGGTTGAATGAGGTATTGAGCTTCTTTTTAAGCATATTCATTTTGTGTACTCACAAGATTACACACTTAGATTATTCTCTCAATTATTATCTTGATTATCATCTTGATTGTTGAACACATTGTAGTAGCTATCATCGAGTTTCAATGTATTCTTGTTGTTGTACAAAACATGGAGACCCCAAAAGAAATGAACTTTTTTGAAGAAAACTCGTGTAGTTATTTATCTGAAATGGACAATGTAGCGAGATATTTGACTTGTTGCTCATATTGAGGTGTCTAGCTAGCATGGGCTAGCAGTCCAACGTCAATCACTTTATCTCTTCACTTTAGATCTAGCACTTGTCTGTTATAGAGCTGAAAAGAATTTCTTGATCCATGACATCCATTCTAGATCCTGTTCCACCACTTGGACATTATAGAGCTAGACTTCAGTGGATGCAAGCTCCACCAAACGGTAGATCTAGACTCAAAATTCTAGTCGTATTTTATGACTTCCAAAGGTTTAGGTCTACCACACATGGATACTAGCTCCACCATGTGGTAAGGCCAAAATTCCATGAAGAGACCATGGCTGCTACCTCCACCACATGGTGAAGCTAGAGCTCAATAAGATACCACATGGTGGAGCTAGCTAGCTCCATGAAATTATACAGCTAGACTTCAATGGATGGTAGCTCCACCACATGGTAGATATAGACATAGAATGCTAGCTCTACCACGTGGAGCAAGAACGCATTGAAAGAACCAAGATCTACCATTTGTTCAATCTAGACCCCCAAGTAAAAACATTGATACAAGAGATTGTATATTGAGAGTCCCCTTAGAGTAGGATGCACTCTACAATTTTAAGACTGCATTGTAATGAACAAAGACTAAATAATTTGAAACAAGAATTTATAATTTGACATGGTGAAAGTTTCCTTATATACACAACTACTACAAATTAACATTACTAAAGATAGAAAGAGTCTCCTTGCAGTAGGATGACCTTTGTCAAAATGATAGTTAAAAGTCTTCACCTACTCTTACTAAAAAAATAATAATTTGCAAACTTTGACCAAAAGATAAAAGGATAAAAGGAGTCCCCTTAGAGAAGGATGCACTCCATTTATGATTCAATTATAATAAGACATTGTAAATGAACATGAATTTATTGCTTGTGCTAGAATTTGTTCAATGCTTTGCAAAGGCAAACATTTGAACAGTATGCTCCATAAGAGGCCTGATTACAATATCATATTTCAATATATGGCTTTTTATTACATTAAAAAAAGGCCAAAATACTTGCATCCTCTACATTTGATTATATTAGGGACAAACAAAATGAGCTTCATGGTGGTGTATTACTTTCATGATGCCTCCTCTTGTTGCTTTGCTTGATTTTCACTCTCTGCTTGCCTCTCTGCCTCAGCTTTAGCCTCCTCTCTTTGCTTTCTTTGAATTTCAAGTTGTTCTTGCCTCTCTGCCTCAGCATCAGCCTCCTGCTGTTGCTTCCACACCTCTGCCTTTTTCCTATTCTCTACTTCCAATTTCTCTTCTTCAAGCCATTTCTTCATCACATCATCTGAGAATTGGTTAGGTTTTTCTTCAAAGGCATTATCCCATGTATACTCTTGTCGATCTTCATTCTGTAGCCATAAAAACAACCAATTTCTTAAATCTTCTGTCAAAAAACTATACCTTTCCTTGGAAGGTTGATGGTATAATTCTCAGACTATTAACCAGGTTCCTCGTTCATTCTTAAACACCTTATAGTAGCTATCATCAATTATCAATGTATTTTTCTTGTTGTACAAAGGATGGAGACCCCAAAAGGTCTCAAGCTTTTTAAAGAAAACTTGTCTATTCTGCACAACCCATGTGGATTTTGAACAATGCTCTTGTGAGAGAACACCTGCAAACTTGGGCTTTTGTTGTGGAAATACTGTGTCAATTATTCCAGAGAGCTTAGTTCTCCTACATGCGCTCCAAATAAAAACATAAAAGAATTGAATACACCAATCTAAGAACTCATGTGCATCCTTGTAACATAGGACATAACGATATTGGTTAATTGGATATTTTACCAACTCGTTGCTATAAGGAGGATTCTTCTCATCATATTGGGTTTCGACAACATGGCACAACAAACCATTAAGGTTTAGAATAATAGCCCTCCTATCATCCTCTTTGCGTAGGGGTACGCATATTGGGTCTGACGAATACCATGTCAGTATGATAACCCCCTCGGAGGGATGCACAAAGCGCAACCTTGCATCAATTTCCCATAGACGGTCAAGACGGCGCTGAACCAACTGTCTTCGTACACTCTGGATTTTCTTGGACATGTGACGTACTAATGCTCTGTGACGAAGAAGTCGCCTCTGCCAATTAGAATCAATCACATGACCTAGAAAAAAATGAGCATGCTTAATGATAAAGGTGGGCATGTGGGGGAAGGCATGTTACAACTACTTTTATGCAAAGATAGATTTTAAACAATTATAAAACAAATGTGACTATGCACACTAACATTAAACTATATACTATTTTAAAATGTTGACTTTAGTTGCATTACAAAATGACCCAAGATGCAAAGACTCTTTCCATTTGATTCTAAAAAGACACGACAAAATGTGCTAGCAGGTATCAGAATGTGGTGAAATTAGAATGCATTGATCTAGATCAACCACGTGGTAGAGCTAGAATGCACTGTTCTAGCTCAACCATGTGGTAGGGCTAGAATATTTTTAAATCTAGTTCTACCATGTGATAGAGCTATATCAAAGTATTCTAGCTCGATCCCATGGCAAAATTAGAAATAATATTTGAAGTCCAGCTCTAGCACGTGGTAGATCTGTATCAAAATATTTTAGATAGACCCCATGGTAGAACTAGAATGGTTTGAAGTCCAACTCAACCATGTGTGGTGACGTGGAAGAGCTAGAATGCATTGATCTAGCTCTACCATATGGTAGAGCTAGAACGCTTTCAAGTCTAGCTCTACCATGTCGTGGAGGTAGAATGCAAAGATCAAGCTTCCATACATTTTCAAATTAGGAGGCCCCTTATAGTAGAGTGCACTCCAACATTTATAAAATTATTTGAAGAGTAATACATTTGCCACTACTTTAAAAACAACACAAAATTTCTTGTCAATTCATGATTACAAAAAGATAAAATTCCTCCAAAAAAAATACAATCCTTGGTGACAAATGGCTTCTTTAAGTGAATACTCCTTGGAACAATATCCTTGAAATAAATATGCAAGAAACCATCATAAATTAAGTTTCTTCATTGTGAATACACAATTGTTGTATTAAATCATGTATTTAGTTATAATTATCATTTATGTTGGGTAGTACCTTAGTTATGTCTATCCCGTTGGAGAAGATTGTACTCATTTAATACCTTGTTTATGAAAGCCCTTGCATTGGCTGCCTTCAAGTGCGTTGTGGTAGAACCCAATTTTCTAGCTAGAGAAATCACTTGTGGTCCCCTCATGCTAGCAATACTGACTCGTTCTTTTGCCATAATTTCTATTATCTCTTCTCTTTTGTTTTCATATTGTCTCGCTAATACCTCTTGATTGTTGACATACTTTTGTATAATCTCTGATAGTGGTAGCCTATCAGTGTAGATTGTCTTCTGTGACCAATTTAAATCGCGCTTTCTCCAAAAATCTACCACACCTCTGTATTCATTTTCATTGGATACTGGAGGTTGTCCGTAGCGATTAGAGCCAATGATCTCACGCACATCTTCACTCTCATCAAGCTGCAATAAGTAAGGGAGCAGCTCATCAATGAGAATATTGTCGACCATCCTTTCTTCATCAAACTTTACAGGATATATATAATTATTATCAGGAGAAGCACATCCCTTATATGGAGAGTCATCAATAAGAACCGTTCTACGAGCATCACAATCAAAACATGAAGTAATTTTTGACAATGGCTTGAACATTACCTGAACTGTTGGATTATCAGGTCTAGCTATTTTACCACTTTTATCCTTCTTGCAAGCCTCTTGAGCCCAAACTACAAAAAAGGCAATATCTCTCCTGATCTGTCTTGTAATATTCTTAATATTTGAAGAACATTACTCTCTGTCGCTGTTGACCAGATCCCAACATTAATATTTTTTAATAAAATCTTCAAGAATTGGATACATCCTGGCCTTAGTACAATATATCGTTTTGAATCCATTTGAATAGTTTCATGTATTGAAGATGGTTGTTGTTGACAACGTTTCAGTAGTAGACCATTCAGGTCCAACACAATTGTCAACACTGATTTCTTGGAGATAGCAGTGTCGGTACTTCTTGGTACTTCTTCTTCAGGCTGGAAACTCTCACCCATTGCTTCATTTGTTGGAGATTTAGGTACCCCAATCTCATTGTCAGCATTTGTCTTTAAACCTTCTGGATGGACATCACTGAATGTGTGGGAGAAGCTCTCATCCACAGTTTGATTGTGGCATTCCGTCGTAGCTACTTCACTTAGTGCTACTATCTCAATTTCGGGATCTAAAAGAAAAAAAAGTAACATTGACTCAACAATCTTTCAAACTAAAAGAATTTACAATTGTAACACTCACTCTTAACACATGTTTATTGGTGTAATCTAAAAGGAAATCATGTTTGGATACCAATTATCAATTCTAGTTGCTCACTCTAGAATTGGAGGGTTTAAAATGGATTTCCAAATACACCCATTATTCTAGCTCTACCGTTTGGTAGAGCCAGTTTGCAAGGGAGCTCTTGTTGGAAGTAGGCCTTGAGATCCACTCTTGAGCTCCAAGAGTAGGTGGAGGTAAGAAACACAAAACCACTCAACTATATGGTAAAGCTAAAATTTTAGATGTTTTTGATTTTCCATATGGTAGAGCTGAAATTTATAAGTCTTGCTTTACCACGTGGTTGAGTTGGGAATCAAGATAGCTTCTTTATGGGTGGAGCCAGTAGACTTCCATAGGTTCTAGGTCTAGACTTCAATGGGTTCTAGCTCATCGCACGTGACAAGAACCAAGGAGCTAGAATTGCATTTGAACTAGCTCTACCATGTGGTGGAGCTAGAAATGCATTGGCCTAGCTCAACCATATGGTAGAGCTAGACTTAAATGGATGCTCTGCAAAAACTCTTTGGGGTGGGGTGCATTGGCCTAGCTCCACCACTTTGAAGAGGTAGCTAGACTTTAATGGATTCTTGGTCCACCACTTTGAAGAGGTAGCCAGCTCCACCAAATTGTAGACCTATTGAAATCTAGATCTACCACAGGATAGGATTGAAGTAATGAGAGGATCTCTAGCTCTATCATCTTAGATTTATAAGCAAGATTTTCAGATTCACCAACTGGCCATTGTGCGACCACTAAGTAGGCTTTCCAAATTCACCAATTGGTTATGTAAAAAGTGAATTTGTCAATGAACATGTTAGGATCCATAACTTGGTGATTCTGGATTCCAAAGCCCAATTTGGAGAGAGCTACAAAAATACTACTAAAAAATGAACCAAGGATATAACAAG
Organism: Cibotium barometz; assembly: GCF_041138505.1. Taxonomy (NCBI): domain Eukaryota; kingdom Viridiplantae; phylum Streptophyta; class Polypodiopsida; order Cyatheales; family Cibotiaceae; genus Cibotium; species Cibotium barometz. Next base: position 34,093,150 of record NC_141087.1, on the reverse strand, counting down.
TCAAAACATCACCAAATCAAAGTATTGAAGATACAAGGAAAGCCCATTAAGAAGTTACATACTGTCTTCAAAATCCAAAAAATCTCGAGCTGAACGAACTTCACCATGGCTCGACCTTTCCGTGGTATTCCTTGGATTGTTAGAAATAGGCGGTACTGGTTGCTCATTTCTTGACTTTGCAAAGTCAAGAAGCCTTGTTCCCATCTTTCTTTGATCTTCAATACTCTCCACTAGGCAAATCACTTCCTTATTTAGTGCTAGCCCTAGCTCGATGATGTAGCCATTACTGAAAAGATCAACAAGCTTGCAGCCTTCTCTGCAATACTTTCGAATACATTGCTTGATCAAAAGATTCTTCTTGATTCTTAGAAACTCAATGTCTGGGATAGTTTTAACATCTTCATTATCTATATCAAGAAGTCCAGTATCCAATATTGTCGCTTGTGTACCTGGATCAGGAACATCTGCTAGTCCTTGAAAGGCATCTCCCTTGCTGAAAAACACTAAGGATGTGAAGAACTCTATTGCACCAATGCATCGGTTGTCACGTCGAAAATGCAATGCCCCATTATATTGTTCCTTTGCTATGCCACTCAAATGTTTTAAAGCATTTTGCAAGTGAATAAAATCTGTAATATTTAGAAAGGTAAGCAACACATATTGGGATGGCAAAGATCTACCAACTGCTGTAATGATCATAATGCCGTTCAAAAGATTACAAAATGATTCCACATCCTAATGCATATTTCTTCCCAAATCTTCAGTGTTATCCAGAACACATAACCCAATGGAAATTGGATTGTTGAGGTGGCGCTTCAAGTAGTAACTCCCGTCGAATGGAAGACTCACAGCATAAATACACCAAGGAAGATCCAAGGACAAGGTTGAACTTTCTTTGCTAAGGGTGATATTCCACTCCACATATTGCCTTGCTTCTACTGGAAAATCAATCTTCTTTGATCCAACCTGTAGCTTTGACTTTATATACACATCACATAACTTCAAAAGAACTGAGTATACAACCTCATTGATGCTATAGGTGATAGTCAATTCTGACCAATCTTGACATTGTTTGTCCTTGTTCAGAGTGTTGAACTCTACAAGCAATGCATCTTGAATAATTTTATCTTGCTTGAGCTGCTTGATACGCTCTGGCATGTCAATCACATCTACATCCTTAGTACCCTTTGAAAGAACAATTTTTCCAGATCTGATTTCTGATTGTATTTGTTTGACTTCTTGTTCATCTAGCCCAGCAAGACATCTGAAAACTGTGGTAGTTGGTTTCTTGTTTTGCTTCACCATGATTTCAAGCCAGCCTTTGAAAACTTCATCAGAGTAAATGATCATGTGAGACTACTTTGAAATGAAGGATGCTTCCATCGTAATTCTAGCCATTCGTAAAAATTTCTGCAAAGAAATAAAAGGAAAAAAGATAAAAATCAAGTATTTTTTTCAAAACATATAATTATAAGAGAGCAAGGGATATGGAAGCCTAAGAGGCCTCTTATGCATAGGCCTCTTATGCATAAGCCTAAGAGGCCTCTTATGCATAAGAGGCCTCTTATGCATAAGCCTAAGAGGCCTCTTATGCATAAGCCTATGCATAAGAGGCCTCTTATGCATAAGCCTATGCATAAGCCTAAGAGGCCTCTTATGCATAAGCCTATGCATAAGCCTAAGAGGCCTCTTAAGCCTATGCATAAGGCTATGCATAAGCCTAAGAGGCCTCATAAGCCTATGCATAAGCCTATGCATAAGCCTAAGAGGCCTCATAAGCCTAAGAGGCCTCTTAAGCCTATGCATAAGGCTATGCATAAGCCTAAGAGGCCTCATAAGCCTAAGAGGCCTCTTAAGCCTATGCATAAGCCTAAGAGGCCTCTTAAGCCTATGCATAGGAGGCCTCTTAGGCTTATGCATAAGCCTATGCATAGGCCTATGCATAAGCCTAAGAGGCCTCATAAGCCTATGCATAAGCCTATGCATAAGCCTAAGAGGCCTCCTATGCATAAGCCTATGCATAAGCCTAAGAGGCCTCTTATGCATAAGAGGCTAAGAGGCCTCTTATGCATAAGCCTAAGAGGCCTTATGCATAAGAGGCTTATACTTAAACCTCCATATGCATAAGGCTTAAACCTCCTTGTGTATCCATGATATTCACACTTTTAGGATTTTGTATCACTAATTCTTTTCTCAGCTTTTTGTTTTGTTTTGTAGGTCTTATAATCCTCTCTTTCAACTTCAGCAAAAAGAGGTAAATGCTTTTCTCTCTTTCCTTTCTTTTCGATTTTGTATGTATGCTTTCGGTTCTTAGGGCTTTTGTATGTATGCATTACTAATCCTTTCCTCACCCTTTTGTCGGTTTTGTACGTCTTCTAATCTTCTCTTTCAACACCACCAAAAAGAGGTAAGTGCTTTTCTCTCTTTCCTATCTTTTTATCCTCTCTTTTCTCTAATTTTATCTACCAAAAAGAGGGGTTTTGTTTTGTACATCCTCTATACATAGAGCTTAATCTATGTAAGCTCTATGAATAGAGCTCTAATCATAGAGCTTAATCTATGCATTAAGCTCTATTCGTAGAGCTTAATGCATAGATTAAGCTCTATGCATGCATTCATAATGCATAGAGATCTATGCATAGATTAAGCTATATGCATAGAGCTTAATCTTTTCGATTTTGTATGTATGCATTAGGTTCTTAGGGCTTTTGTATATATGCATTACTAATCCTTTCCTCACCCTTTTGTTACTTTTGTAGGTCTTCTAATCTTCTCTTTCAACATCACCAAAAAGAGGTAAGTGCTTTCCTATCTTTTCTCTCTTTCGTATCTTTTTATCCTCTCTTTCCTCTATTTTTATCTAACCAAAAAGAGGTGTTTTGTTATGTAGGTCCTCTATGCATAGCTTAATCTATGAATAGAGCTCTAATCATAGAGCTTAATCTATGCATTAAGCTCTATTCGTAGAGCTTAATGCATAGATTAAGCTCTATGCATAGGCCTTTATACATGCATAGAGCTTAATCTATGCATGCATGCTTAATGCATAGTGCCGGGATACGGTTTAGTTTAGGCTAGCATGGCTTGCATAGTGCTTTATGCATGAGTCTCATGCATAACTTTATGAATACAGCCTCTTGCATAGCTTTATGCATAGGCTTTATGCATAAGGCCTCATGCATGCTTTATGCATACACTACAAGGGATCGGGTTCATACCCGCGCTCCTAGCCGCTAAAAATGACTTGTGAAAAAAAGTAGCGGGCCCGTATATCAGCGCGTGTATAATCGCGGCCAGAGACATGCATGTAAAAGCGCGTGTATAGGTCTGTTCACGGGCATATACACGGGCGTATACACGCATTCTGTCAGTTCAGCTGCATTTAGACGCACTGATACAAGCGTCTATACACGTATTTTGTGACTTTAGATGCGCTTATACACACGTATTTCTCAAATTTGACGCGTTTATACACGCATATTTTATAGATTATCCGCGTATATACACGTGACTTTATGTAGTTCTGACGCGTTTATACACGCGAACAGAGTGCAAAAAAAAATCCAGAGAGTGCTATTTGGTACCTGAATGCTGTTCCAGCATTCCAGCACCCAATAACACTCTTTGGATTTTTTTTTTGGTGCATTGGACCATCCACGAAGAACATATCCACGAGGAAGATTAAGACAAGAACGACATGAATGCATACATTGTCAATACACGATTCAAGACAGACATGAATGCAATACTATCGATTCACGATTCAATATTACTATCAAAATTTTACACATATATACAAGGGAGTCCATATGTCAAAGTAGCCCATGGCTTCAGTTTACAAAAAAATATATACAACCACATCCTCAATATGGAATGTGATACTATAATCTGAGTACTACTCAGACCCAGATGATGACTCGGTGCTCCCTCCATGCTCAGATGAGCTCACATCGGTCGGAATGTCCGATGAGTAGTGCTCACGTCCACCCTCTGCAGTGGCGGCGGGTGGATCATCAGCAGCTTGTGCCTGTTCAAGTAATATATAGTATATAAGTATATATATATGTAATTCAATAAACCAAAATCATTCGTTTAGAGTTTTCAAGTACCTGTCGACCGTATGGTCTCATGGCCATCTCAAACTGTGCGTCCGTAATACGTCCCTCGGCTCTGAAGATGGCCCACGTGTCACGTCTGCTATGCCGATGAGCATACCCAGTATCGTGGGCTGTGGGCTTCCTCCCCGTAACCCGTCGCTGTATCATAATCAACACAATTTGTAAGATTAAAACAATCATAGAATCAATGAATTAAGTAAACAATCAAATAAAGTGGCAAGATACGAACTCTGCCTCCCATGACTCGACGTCGCCAGATCCGAAATGCGAAGATCCAATGGTCTCCATCTAGATCCGTCATGCCTCCACATGCTGCCTGCTCTTCACGCCACCCTCTGCTCGTTTCTTTGCCTCCTTCCACTCGCGTTTGTGCGCAGTGGCAGGTTTCTCGGTAGGATAGCCACCCGCAGCTACATTTAGCCCATTATCGTACGCGAGTTTTTTAAGGTGAGATCTTTTATTACTTAAGATCTCCCTTATTCGCATCCTTCCCCATACATCCGAGAATGTAGCATGTGGGGAATTGGGGTACCGACTATGTACAGCCTCTATCACCTCCCCAACTAATCGGCTATTTTGATCTTTAAATTTAATAAAATAATTTCTATACAAGTTTGATACTACCCCACGCATGTACTCCATTACCTCTTTCCCCCTCGCATCCATCACTATCCCGCCCCTATCCGTCACATCATAGCAGATCACTCCCTCCACCTCTCTCATCTCCTCCTCTTCCGAACTATCTCCTCTAACTCTTCTCCCTCTATCTCCTCTCTCACCGCGTGCCCTACTACCTCTCCCACCAAAGCACCCGCCGCATCCTCCACTCCCACTCTTCCTACTGCTCTGCGGGTGGAGTCACGACTGGGGGATTGTCTACGTGACGGTGGCTGTGAGCCCTGACATGTGACGGTGGCTCTGAGGGAGTACGTGATGGTGGCTGTGAGCCCTGACGTGACGGTGCTTGGGAGGGTGTGCGTGAGTGTGTCTGGGACGAGGTATGTCTCCTCGTCCCAGTCGGTGGGCGTGGAAGAGGAGAAGCTGCATGCCGTCTCGTCGGACTCGTAGGCATAGACGACAGCGGAGTGCCCTGGATACTCGCGGTAGGGTTATAGACACCAGGCATGGAAGGAGGGGGATGGGCATACATGTACTCTATAAGCTCAACTGGACCAGGATGGCGCCCAAAATGATTTAGCATCTCCATCAGCCAATTGCTGTACGCAAATGGATCAAATGAAGAACCTGGAATATCCATAAAGAATCTGCAAAAATAATCCTCATGTACATCATGGGCTGTCTCTTGACTCACACAAATATCATCATCCAAGCCACCTATCAGCCTGCAAACCATAGAAACAGGAAACACAGTCTCATGTATACACCCGTCCAGAAACGCGTGTATACACCCGTCCACAAACGCGTGTATATGCGCGTGAACAGTCTGTGCAGACAGGATACACGCAGACATACACGCGTTTTTACGCGCGACCTGTGCAAAAAAAAATTTGAAAGCGACCGACCTCCGACAATGTGTCCTTATTATAAAAGGCCCACTGTCGCCCCTGTCAGAATTGTTCACCAGATGGCAACCAGTGAAGGAGAAGGACAGAGACAAACCCAAAAAGCAAAGAGAAAATAGAATAAACAAATCTGAGGACAAATCTGAGGAAAGAGACAAGGCAAAGGACAAATTGACTCACCTCTGAAAAAGTGAGTCTTCTTTTTTGGTCGATTTCTTTCACCCGTGTGTGCTCCTTCTCTGCTCCTTGCACTTAGGTTTAGTGTCTATTGGAAGAGGCGAAAATGAAAGAGAGCAGATATGTTAGTTCAAAATGTTTATTTGGGGAAGGCGGGTTATTTTTAGTTTAAACAGGTCGTCGCGTGTAGAAACGCGTGTATTTTCGCGTGTATGATAAATTAGCCGTGTTTATACACGCGATTTTAAGGATCTAGCCACGTTTATACACGCAATTTTCAGGAAGTAGCCTCGTTAATACATGCGATTTTTAGGAAATAGCCACGTTAATACACGTGATTTTTATACTTTCATTAAAAACATATTATGATTTTGTGTTTTCTGGTTTGTACATAGGATGTCATCAACCTCCTCAAGCAGTTCTGGTGAAGATGAGACAATGCGTCATCGTAATCGCGATGTGTGGTTGGGACAAAGGATCAAGTGTATGTGTAATCGATGTCAAGGATGCATTGTACGAGCACGTCGAATTACCTTGAATCACATCTCCATGTATGGAGAATGGAATCAAACAGGTTTAGAGGTGAGTAGATGTAAATTGATGGTATTCAAATGACTCATGGTATCCAAATTAAATTAATGGAGTTGTAATATATAAACTCTAATTGAAGCAGGATGCAGTACCACACCCTAACATGGTGCCCTACGCGTGGCGAGAGCACGCAAAGCATCGACGAGATGATGCTGGAGCTTCGGGATCTATTGTCAGAGATGAGTGGGAAAGGGATGACAATAGCCCTGCACCCCACGAAGTTGTGGAAGAGAAGTGTTTGATGATATGGTGCAGAATCTTTTTAAGGATGATCCCAAAGGTATGGACGACGATGATATGGAACAAGAGCATCTTTACAAGGCTTCATCGACACCGATTTTTGAAGGGTGCACATTCTCTATTTTACATGCTTCACTTGAACTACTCAATATACAAACAATTTATGGATGGAGCAATGCAAGTCTTGACGCATTATTGAAGTAAGCATTCTAACTTGCAAATTTGAATTAGTGGTTTAAGGTTTAGGATTTAGGACTAATTAATGATATTGGATGCAGGCTATTATCAAACATGCTTCCAAAGGGAAATAGACTACCCACCTCAAGAGACATAGCGAGGTGCTATGTGACATCGCTTGGAGGATTGGATTATGATCGCATACATGCATGCGTCAATGATTGCATTATCTTTCGTGGGACGCATAAGGAGGCTCGACATTGTCCCACTTGTGGTGAAGCAAGGTATAGAACAGATGTGAAGAGTTTTGATATACCTCGTAAAGTCTTGCGACACTTTCCTATAATTCCTCGCATCAAACACATGTTCAAGTGTAAATCCATAGCAGAGCTCATGTCATGGCATTCCTCACATCGATCGGATGATGGCATGTGGAGAATTCCCGCAGACACTCCTGCTTGGAAGCATATTGAAGATGAGTGGCCCAGCTTTAAAACAGAGCCCAGAAACTTGAGACTTGGCCTAGGTATGGATGGAGTGAATCCATTTGGTTTCAAAAGCACCGCATACAGCGTGTGGCCAGTTGTGTTGGTGAATTACAACCTTCCACCATCAATGGCTATCAAGAAGGGACATCTTATGTTATCCCTTCTAATTCCAGGGAAACATAAAGTCAAGCATATGGATGTTTATCTCGAACCGTTGATTGATGAGTTGGAGGAACTATGGAGAGGTGTTGCGGTGGTGGACATTAGTAGGCCTCCCTCCTCTCGACACTTCGACTTAAAAGCAGTGTTGATGTGGACAATGCATGACTTTCCAGGATACAGCGATTGTTCTGGTAAGAATTCTAATTACCTCCCTACTCTAATACTATTGGCTATATTAATTATAAATATTGACTTTATTATTCTAACTTTTATTTATATTTTAACAGGTTTGAAAACATCGGGTAAACATGCATGTCCTGTTTGTGGCCCTTCGTTAGTACATGAGTATGCTGACGATTTGTGTAAGACCATATTCGATAATCATCATCGATTTCTCCCCTCAGATCATCCTAAATATGTTGCTAGTAAGAGTAACATTCCTCCACAAACACTTCGTGCAAAAGATTGGAAGTGTATTTGGGAGTCTACAAATATTCTTCCTCCAGATGGCATAAACAGGTATAGTAATGTTTTTCAATCTTGTTTTGTGTAGTCTCTAATTGGATTAAAGGTCACATAGAGCAATCCCTTGTGTAGGTACTCCATTTTTTTTCGGCTACCATATTGGACCCATCTTAAGATCAACCATCTTCTTGATCCCATGCACATCTTCAAGAATGTGGGATCTGGTATTTGGGAATATGTTATTGGTAAACGAGACAATGTTAGCATACGTGAGGACTTGCGGGTCGCAGGACGTATGCGTCAAGCTTGGCCACCACGAGAGAAGGGTGGGCACGTACATCTTTCGCCTGTACCATGGATTATATCAAAGAAAGAGGAGAAGCAGGTAAAGCAAGCCATCACCACTTTGCGTACTCCCACTGGATGCATGAGATCATTGAAGGGAGCCTTTACAACCACTAAGAAAAGAGGCATTGAGCAACTATATGGGTTGAAGTCCCACGATTGGCACAAGGTGCTCCAAGTAAGTGTTTTCCAAGTCTTGTACGTCGAAATTAAATTTTGTAATGCCATAAACCATACATACATGTGCTCTTATGTGCACAGTTCATACTACCTACTAGCATCGACCATTGTGCAAATAAGAGTTTGAAAAAATGTATTTATAAGATGGGTGAGGTATGTAAAACCCATGTCAGATCACCCTTCATTATACCTTGCAAAATGAACGTGCATGAGGTATAACGTACTATTTATTTATTTTTCCGATATGGGTGGTTGCAAGATGAGGTTATCTAGTTTCATGTCGTGGGCGCCCTTGGCTTTAGCTGAAAAACAGGCATTTTTTCAAGAAGAATAGCCAATCTCTCATAGTTAGCCAAGGAGTTTCACTTCAAGGTCTTCTAATGAAACATCATATGCAAAGTTGGGCACCTAAAACTATAATCTGATCGAATATCCAATAATTGCAAATCCCCTTTTCTTTGGGAACCAAGTTTGTATACAGGCCCTGTCCTAGGTTTAGACAGGTATAGTGAATGTGAGTAAATTACCTATAACTTTTACATTATTACTCATATGATGTTCCCACTTTGCATATCACAAATACAAATAACATAGAGCTTAACTTTATTTATCGAGTAATTTTTGATGTGTTCTACTATTTTCTATATTATTTAAAATATATTAGAATTGTTAAAAAACATACTATTTTATCCTCCCACCACATCTACCATTTAAAATGCTCAAATTGTATGGATCTAGTGATGATTAGATTGGGAAAGATTAGTATAATGTGGGTATAAGTTAAAATTACAAATCTAACGGTTTGATTTTTGTAGATTTACTTTGGAAAATTTATTATGACTGTCAGAGGTCCATTAAATCAATAGTAATTTAATTCTAGAAAATTAAATATTAAATCTTTCAATCTAAAAACTCAAGGGATCAATACTCTTGTTGCCATGAATTTATTAAAAAAAATTTGGCTTGATTTGAGTATGGGAAGGTCCATTTTCAATCCTCCCAAGTGAAAATTCCCATATTGTGTCCACTCTCCCCTTTTCAAGTCTAAAACCAATCCTAGTTAGATTTGGAAATCTAGGCTTGGTAAACTTCACAGCTTAGGTTTCATTCCATGTGTGAGGCTTGGGTAGGCCCAAACCTTATATATACATGCCACTTTATGTTTACGTGAGCATCGAGAGGATCCACATAAGCAGCTTGCCACCTCAGCTTGCCACCTCCACCCTCCATGTCAACATGGTCAACCTAGTTGACTCCCCACCTCATCATCCTAGTCATCATTAATGCCACATCATCTTGCCACCTTTGCATGCCACCTCGCACATGGTGACATGGCATGCCACATCATGGAATTGCCACATCAACCATAATAGTGCCACATGTGAAGAGAATGCCACGTGTCATGCACGCTTGTGACACGTGGCATCTCCTTCCCACCTCCCCTCTTTTTTCAAAAACATATTTTTGGAAAAGTTAATTTAGTAATTTAGAGAAATAGAATATAGAAATTTAAATAATAAAATATATGTAACTTATTAAATAAAAGAATTTAAAATCACTAATTTTAAAGGATTATATTTTAGGATTAGATCAATAAAAATATTATTAAAGATCATATTATTAATTTTAAAAAAAATAAATTTTTTATTTTTATATTTCTTGAAAATTTTTTATGTAGAATAAACCTTTGAATAAAATTTAAAAAAAATACTTTATTTAAAAAAAGCAGTTATATAATTATAAAATAAAAGATTTCTTTAAAGATATATTTATATATCTAGTAATGATAAATATTTAGACTTGTTAATAAATATTATAAATAATATTAATTTTTAAGTGGATAATAGTTTATCTTTAATTATCTTTATGTTTATCTTAGTTATCCAATCAATCTTAGATAGGAAATCCAGTGAGATTTGAAGTGGATAACCTATTTTTCCTATATAATCACACATCTCTAGTACTATCCCACACTTATCTCTAGTACTATCCCATCATTGAGCCTTTATAATATTTTCTCTCTTAGCTTCCTTGAGAATGGGTTCTCAAAGTCGTAGGAGTCGGAAACGTGATAGGACTAGACTCCCCCCCATCCACCAAGTTCAAGAGGAGGAGAGGAGAAGGGTAGCTCGTGAGAGAAAGAGAGAGTGGAGAGCACGTCAACGAGCAACACCTTCCGTTTTGGCGATGATCCAAGCCTTGCTCCTCCTCTTCCACTTCCTCTCCCTTCGCCCTCTTCCCCCCCACTACCCCTTAGTTTAGATAATCCACATGAACCCGCCCTTCTTGAGTCCTCTCTTCTACAAGAACCCACCCCCCCTCCTTTGGGCGCCCTTCATGTGGATAGGAAAGAACTATCAAAGTCAGGGGCACATCGTCGTGCCCATGCAATCTTCCATTCCTATTTCAAAGACCTCACGTCTTCATCACAGGCATGTGTGCTTGATGCTTTGATTGATCTGCCCAACATGGCCAACTGCAGGGCGCTTTCCGACATTGGAGATCGAAGAGAGAGGAGAGCTGGCATGGCGGTGCTACAAAGTGTTCGTCATTCCTATATAGTTAACAAGAAGAGGAACTCTGCGGACGCTTTGGCTGCTCGACGGGCTATTGTGGCAGCCATAAGTAGCTCCCAAATGAAGGGTAAGGTTAGTGCCACATCTCGCATCCTTTCCATAGCACCACACGCACTTAGAGTTGGGTCTATTAGGCGTCAAAGTTTAGATGCCAATGAGGTTGGTGCTATGTGGGCGAGTAGTGGTCGTGTAGCTAGGCATGATCGCCTACTAGATGAAACCACTAGAACCTTGATAGAAAGTTTTTGGGAGGAGAATTGTCGTGCATCGCCAGTTTTCAAGAAAGCTTTGCGTAAGAGAGTGACAAGAGGAGTGTTCATTGAGCACGGTGCTTGCTTTCTTGAAATGTCCCAAACTGAGTTGTATTCTCAGTTTGTGGCTTCGTATCCAGAGCTTAAAATTGGGCAAAGGTCATTTGAGGGGTGTAAGCCTTGGTTTGTGAGGTACTCACGTCAGCGTGACACATGTTGTTGTCGCTACCATGTTGAGTTCAAACTTTTTTATGATGTGTTCCGTTCTCTTAGTGGGCATAGAGAGTTGCCTCGTAGTCCACATGATTTCATCCACTCTCTTTTGTGTGCACGCACGGAGGATGCCCAGTTCCATAGGATGCCTTGTGTAGAGAGCAATTGCACATCATGTGGTTCACTTGCACATCTACAGATGGTAGATCTTGATGCAAGTGACCAAGAGATAGTGGCATGGCAACGTTATGAGTATGTGACACACCAGCTCCAGAGTGGTGGACAGTCCAGGAAGTTGCAGCTCGTGGACAAACATACACCACGTTGTCACTTCACAGCCACATTTAGGGAGCAGATCTACCCCTACATACGGCAGAGTCATTGTGCCAAGTGGCAGGATCGTCAGTTCCGAGCATGCCTAGCAGAGTTTCCTATTGGTGTGGTCGTCTCTGTGATTGATTTTGCAGAGAACTACACTTTCACACCTTTTCAGGAGATACAATCTGAGTATTACTTCTCAGAGCAGGTAATGGTTATATTTTGTAATATTTGTTTTATGTTTGAGCTACATTACTTAATTGATTTTTTGTGTCCTAAACGTATGTATTGCTTACCTCACCAGGTTGCTATTTTGATCCACATTAGCTATCGACATGCAGAGGCTCATGTAGATGGGATAGCAAGTACCCCCGAGACCCGTGTCATTATTCGAGAGTATCATTTCTATATCAGTGATGATCGTTCACATGATGCACATTTTGTGCAACACTGTTTTCGTCTCCATGACGATTTTTTAGGAGATTGTGGGATCAGACATGTCCAGCGATGGGTTTGGTCGGATGGTTGTGGCGCACAGTTCAAGTCATCACGTCAATTCTATTGGCTCTACAGGTTGTACTTATGGCTTTCTTACATTTACAATTAAACTAAATTCACTAGAACATCTTAAAGAAAACAATAACTAAGACTATCTTTTATGGATTTATAGGTGGCATGTGCAGTCTAGTATCCCAGTGATTTGGTCATTCTTTGAGACTGGTCACGGGAAGGGTGAGCATGATGGTGCAGGCACGTGTGTGAAACGTGCCTTGAGGCGTCATCAGCTGCGACAGGATGCTCAGCGGTTCAGAGATGCGGGCCACGTAGTCGAGTGGTGCTCCCAACATTTGTGTGGGAGTGCAGCATCATCGTACCCCAAACGTGATGCTCGGATTGTCAGGAGATTTTTTTGGCATGTGGATGGTGGCACGATTGATCGTAGAGCCTCCCATGATTGTGACACAGTACCTGGCACCTTGGGCTTACATTCCATCAGGAGCACGTGCATGGCGGCCCCCATGATTTACACACGACGGTTTGCATACTTCTGTGGAGCATGTATGGATGGCGATTAGTCACATTGTGCCTCGAGAGGATGGGCAGATGCATGGATACAGACATTCCTCTCCCCCGAGCATCCTTCACATCCAGTGGTGTCTGATGAGCACACAGGTCCTGCGTTCATGGTCAGTTATGATGACCTGACAGATTTGCTACAGGAGGGTGATGTATTTGCTGTTATTGCCAGTGAGGGAAATAGCGAGGGAGTAGACTACTATCTGATGAGTTGCACTAGGCCAAAGTGCATGCTTGACCAGGATACAGTGGATGATCATGGGTTTTCTTATGACGCCCATAGCATGATTGTGGCAGGCCGGTTCTACTAGCAGATTCGACTTCATCGTCTTGAGTTCGAGCAGTGGAAGTGGGAGTTAGAGGCATTTCAGTTCTCTCATCTAGTGGTTGCTACCAGGCTCACTCTTGTTCGAGTACAGAGCCGAAAACACAGTTCTCACCCTCGTTTTCGGCTTCGAGTGGATGACCATGAGAGCATTCTAGAGCAGTTGAGATCTAGAGAGGGTGCTGCTGACTAGATCTCTATCTTGATAGTGACTAAACTCAGACTAGCTGGGTTAGCTCACTTACATTGTACTTAGATTTTTGGGCAGTGACTAACCTCAGACTAGCTGGGGTAGCTCATTTTCATTCTGATGTACTTATTTGATGTTTATATCATTATGAGTTTTCTCATTATTGAGTATCATTACATTTTAGTTGATGTTCTTGATTTTATTATATTTTTTAACACTTTGGCTATCATATTGTTTGTTGAAAATCTCCTTGCCATCATACCCAAACATGCTCTGATGGGGACCAAACTTTGCAAGCATGGGGAGGGGACCCACCCCCACATGCTTGCAAAGTTTGGTCACAATCAGAACATGTTTGGATTGGTAATTAGCGCCCAGTGCGGGTTTTTGAAGTCTCTTGGTGCTTAAGAGGCCATGGAAAATCCGGGCCTTCCCCATACCATCGTACCCAAACATGCTCCGATGGGGACCAAACTTTGCAAGCATGTGGAGGTGGGTCCCCCCCACATGCTTGCAAAGTTTGGTCACAATCAGAGCATGTTTGGATTGGCAATTAGCGCCCAGTGCGGGTTTTTCAAGTCTCTTGGTGCTTAAGAGGCCATGGAAAATCCGGGCCTTCCCCATACCATCGTACCCAAACATGCTCTGATTGTGACCAAACTTTGCAAGCATGTGGGGGGGACCCACCCCCACATGCTTGCAAAGTTTGGTCCCCATCGGAGCATGTTTGGGTATGATAGTATGGGGAAGGCCCGGATTTTCCATGGCCTCTTAAGCACCAAGAGACTTGAAAAACCCGCACTGGGCGCTAATTACCAATCCAAACATGTTCTGATTGTGACCAAACTTTGCAAGCATGTGGGGATGGGTCCCCTCCCCATGCTTGCAAAGTTTGGTCCCCATCAGAGCATGTTTGGGTACGATGGTATGGGGAAGGCCCGGATTTTCCATGGCCTCTTAAGCACCAAGAGACTTGAAAAACCCGCACTGGGCGCTAATTGCCAATCCAAACATGCTCTGATTGTGACCAAACTTTGCAAGCATGTGGGGGGGACCCACCCCCACATGCTTGCAAAGTTTGGTCCCCATCGGAGCATGTTTGGGTACGGTGGTATGGGGAAGGCCCGGATTTTCCATGGCCTCTTAAGCACCAAGAGACTTGAAAAACCCGCACTGGGCGCCAATTGCCAATCCAAACATGCTCTGATTGTGACCAAACTTTGCAAGCATGTGGGGGGGACCCACCCCCACATCGGAGCAAAGTTTGTTCCCCATCGGAGCATGTTTGGGTACGATGGTATGGGGAAGGCCCGGATTTTCCATGGCCTCTTAAGCACCAAGAGGCTTGAAAAACCCGCACTGGGCGCTAATTGCCAATCCAAACATGCTCTGATTGTGACCAAACTTTGCAAGCATGTGGGAAGGACCCACCCCCATATGCTTGCAAAGTTTGGTCCCCATCGGAGCATGTTTGGGTACGATGGTATGGGGAAGGCCCGGATTTTCCATGGCCTCTTAAGCACCAAGAGACTTGAAAAATCCGCACTGGGTGCTAATTGCCAATCCAAACATGCTCTGATTGTGACCAAACTTTGCAAGCATGTGGGGGGGACCCACCCCCACATGCTTGCAAAGTTTGGTCCCCATCGGAGCATGTTTGGGTACGATGGTATGGGGAAGGCCCGGATTTTCCATGGCCTCTTAAGCACCAAGAGACTTGAAAAACCCGCACTCGGCGCTAATTGCCAATCCAAACATGCTCTGATTGTGACCAAACTTTGCAAGCATGTGGGGGGGACCCACCCCCACATGCTTGCAAAGTTTGGTCCCCATCGGAGCATGTTTGGGTACGATGGTATGGGGAAGGCCCGGATTTTCCATGGCCTCTTAAGCACCAAGAGACTTCAAAAACCCGCACTGGGCGCTAATTACCAATCCAAACATGTTCTGATTGTGACCAAACTTTTCAAGCATGTGGGGGTGGGTCCCCTCCCCATGCTTGCAAAGTTTGGTCCCCATTAGAGCATGTTTGGGTACGATGGTATGGGGAAGGCCCGGATTTTCCATGGCCTCTTAAGCACCAAGAGACTTGAAAAACCCGCACTGGGCGCTAATTGCCAATCCAAACATGCTCTGATTGTGACCAAACTTTGCAAGCATGTGGGGGGGACCCACCCCCACATGCTTGCAAAGTTTGGTCCCCATCGGAGCATGTTTGGGTACGATGGTATGGGGAAGGCCCAGATTTTCCATGGCCTCTTAAGCACCAAGAGACTTGAAAAACCCGCACTGGGCGCCAATTACCAATCCAAACATGTTCTGATTGTGACCAAACTTTGCAAGCATGTGGGGGTGGGTCCCCTCCCCATGCTTGCAAAGTTTGGTCCCCATCAGAGCATGTTTGGGTACGATGGCATGGAGATTTTCAACAAACAATATGATAGCCAAAGTGTTAAAAAATATAATAAAATCAAGAACATCAACTAAAATATAATGATACTCAATAATGAGAAAACTCATAATGATATAAACATCAAATAAGTACATCAGAATGAAAATGAGCTACCCCAGCTAGTCTGAGGTTAGTCACTGCCCAAAAATCTAAGTACAATGTAAGTGAGCTAACCCAGCTAGTCTGAGTTTAGTCACTATCAACAGCAACCCAATCAAAATCGTCATCTCTAACTGCCGGTCGACGTGCGCGTCGAGGCTGCTGTGCACGTCGAGGAGGCTGTGCCGGCTGCGGGGGTCGTCGAATGTCTGCGGGGAGGTCTGCCTCAAAGGCAGGATCGTGAGCTGGTGCCGGTGTACTCGGGAGCTCACGAGTCCCAAAAGCTGCTATGGCCCTCTCTCTCTTTCTACGTCGTGCTAATGCAAGACGCCTCTGTCTGTAAACCCAAAATCTATAATCTGGAATGGTGCGTGTCTGCCACTCTGCTCGTGTAAGCTCCTCTGCTGTAAGGACACGCTGCTCATGAGAAGCAGCACTGCTGCTAGCACCATCACCCCCGATGTGTCACTAGGGCCAGCACCACCCACGCGCTCATATGCTGTGACCTGGCTCTCATGTAGGACTCTCTGGTAAGCGTCGAACTCATGTGAGCTCCACTCTATCTCAGGAGGCACCTCAGGCTCCTGGGCTCTATCGTCGAAGGCGTCGAGTCCCAAGTCCATAGCTGATGTAAAGTTGACAGGCCTGCCAGTCCTGGCATCTACTCGAACAAGGCTTGGGTGAAGATCATCGATTTCCAATACCCTGTACGTCGCTAGGTCGACGCGTGCACGGCAGGATGGGCATGCTGAGAGCCGGACTAGCTCCTGGGTGATGCAAGACAAGTGGAAAATATGTCCACATCCCAGGGCATATCCTCCTGTACTATCAATGTCCTCGATACATAAACAGCAGCACGCATCACGTAGGAAGGGTGGTGCATCCTGCGGGAGAGGTCGTCGAAAAACCTCTGTGACAGGCCGTGGATATAACGGTAGGTAAGGCACTGTCACGTCCGAGGATCTACGATACTCTCGAACATGCAGCATCAGCTGCTCTGCCCTGTGCTGGGCAATCTGCTCCATAATCTGATGATGCTGTGCCTCAACTCTGGAGCTCTCTACCTCGGTCCGAGCCTACGCAAAAAAGTAAAGCATTAAAATAATTGATTAGTCTCTCATTAGGTATTACTTAAAGAAATTTATAACTTAGGACCTTAATTATAACTCTTTTACGTGCAAGAGAAACCTACCTGCTGGATGTCGGACTCTCTCAGATGCTGTGCCTCTGCAGTAGCTGCCTCTGCCATCTGTAATGCAGCTCGGAGGCGGTCAATCTCCGCTCTCGCCTCTACCAACTCTTGAGTGAGCCTCTCAGTGGTAGGTGTGGGAACCTGCGTGACACAATCAACCATGCTGCTCATGTAAAAATATAGAAAAGTACATATAAACATGAAGATAAATGACCAAAAAAACTTAAGACGTAATATATATGTAAATACCTTCACATCTGTCGTCGGTATAGATCGTGAGAATAGGTGCACCACGTGCTGGATGCTCTCCGTGGTACTCCGTATGTCAATGCCGACCTGCGTGCCAAGAGCCTCTACTGTCGACAATGGCACAAATGAAGGATCTGTGGTAGGTGCTACATGAAGGGCTGGTGGAGGCCGCCTACCCTGGTCCTGGAGACGGCCTCGGCCAGCACCACCACCCGGACGATGGCTGGTGTAATCGACCTCCTCCCCTAAGACAAACTCCGCATATAACTGCTTTGCGAAGTATATGGGAATCTGGCGGTTGTTCGGCATCCTCCCATATGCGGCAACATATCGACTATAGATATGTGCCGCCATACGAGGATGCGAACACCGCGAAATAGTGAGGGGCTTGCCCGCCCCAGGCCTCATCCCACGACTATCGAGGAAAAGATCTAGGTAAGCTCCATCCCTAATAGGAGCAAGATCACAGAGCTGACGATATGTCAGGCCATGTGACACAGGAGCAGCGCGATGGTGGACTATCCACTCATCTACATAAACAATATCGTGAAGGCTACGAAGGGACGCAAGCATCGCCTCCAAGTCTGCCACGATATGTAATGTAGACGGAGTGTCTCTAGCACTCCCACGGATAGCCGCTAACTCGCGGTCTATCTCCGCGATGAGGTCCGCAATAGATGAGCGGCCCTCCTCGTGGCCCTCCATGCTAGAACCTAAGCCAAATGTGAAGGGTCCAATGTGAAGGGTCTAATGCTTAGTGCTAAGTAGCACTAATGAAGCTAAAAACAAAGCTAATGGGCTCACTAATACTAATCCAAATCAAGAGAGCAAGGAGAGTGAAAACGACTTGTAAAAATGAGGTTAAAAAAAAAGTTTTCCGGTTTTATAACCTCGATCGAGGTTCGGTAACATCATGCAATTTAGGGTTTGCAAGATTAACGCTCTGGATATTAGGGTTAGTGTAACATACGGCCAAGATACACACCTAATTTTAGGGTTGGGAAAGGATCGACGGCTGAGATTTGATATTACTATCTCGTTCGAGGTACATGGACGGCCACGATTTAAAGGCATTACCACGACAAGGTATCTTGACGGTCAAGATTCATTATATACCTCGATCGAGATATTTAAACGGCCGAGATCGCATCTTCCAACGTACGTGAATGGACAGTATAGATTGCGTTTTCGTATCTCGATCGAGATAAATGGACGGTGGATATTGCATCTACGTATCTCGATCGAGATATTTGGACGGTGTAGATTGAATCTCTGTATCTCGATCGAGATATTTGGACGGCTGAGATTTGAACTCAGTATCTCGATCGAGATATGGGGACGGTGGAGATTGTATCCCATTACCTCGAACAATGAATGGTCGCGATTGGATGTAAATTTCTCGTTCGAGATACGTGGACGATGGAGATGTGCTAGTCAAATATGCCTACGGGGATACAGCGTGGCCCTGATGTGGATCCGAGTGGCATAGATATCTCGATCGAGATATTGTGGTGGCGATGACATGTATTGGTGACATGGATGACGCCTGGAAACCCGGACCTGCTAGCGTGGCATTAGTTGGCATCTCGATCGAGATATGTCGATTTAGGCTCGGGAGGCACGTGTCGTCTTTTAATTCGCGGCACTATCACGATCGAGGTACTCCGCCCGAGATGCATGGATGTCCCAATTTTAGAGAGAGTGAACGAAAGTGAGTACCCTCATCTTGCAACCACCCATATATTAGTTCCAAAGCAATTGATCCGGCCACGTTGGATGATGCACGTGTTATGGTGGAAGTGGAGGTGGTTTGTTTGGTAGAGGAGGAGACTTTTTCGCGAACCATTCTCACAAGTCAACTACATCTCATTGTGCATTTAGTGGATGAAATCGCTTTATGTGGCACTATGCATGCACGTTGGATGTTCTTCCTAGAGCGCTTCATGAAGACCTTAAAAGACTTTGTGAGGCAAAGTGCAAGGCCTAAAGGAAGCATGGCCGAGGGTTGATTGATACAAGAGTCTCTTGTATATATTTTAGAATTTCTTGGTCAGGTGGACAGCTCTTTGCCACGACTATGGAGCAATGAAGAGGACTTGAGGATAACCTCTATTGTGCCTCAAGGAAAAGGACAGAGTAAAGTAATTGACAGAACATTGATTGATGATCTCAATTTCACTTGCATCCTTAATAGTGATGTGATGAGCAGATGGATTACAAGATATGAGGATGCGAAGACAAAAAGGCAAGCAGAAAGAGCTCTCTTTCGGAGGCAACATGGCTCTCGTAAGGCGTACCCTAAGCATCTAGCAACACTTCCGAATGATATCCATGTTGATTGGTTGCATGAGGAAATGGAGAGAGCAGAGAGCGACGGGCTGCATATCACAAGCGGAAGAATGGGAGTATGCACGAGGATGCATGTTAAAGGTACATAGAACTAATGTTTTGCATTAGTTGTAAGTGATTTGCTTTTAATATTTATTCACATTACTTACACAAATATTGCTTCTATTTTGGTCCAGTGCACTATGTTCAATGCTATATGGTGTGAAGGCAAGCATTTTCGAACACAAAGAATTGATGAAAAGAGGAATACACAAGATTGCGGTGTCATTAGTAGCTTTGAGGGAGCTAATGGAAAAATGGATGATTATTGTGGCACAATCCAAGACATATTTAGGCTTGATTTTCGTCGCTTCTTTGTATATGTTTTGGATGTCAAATGGCAAATGAACGTGGTGGAAAAAGGGCCTAATGCAACGATAAAACGCCATGCAAGTGGCTATGTAACTATTGACTCTACAAAGTTTTGGCAAACAAAGAAAGATAGGCTCATATTGCCACAACAATGTGAGCAGGTATGCATTTTTTTACTAATGTGTTTCATGTACATATATATCTAAGCTCGCGTACCCCTTGACTTTTGATATGCTAATTAATTACTGCAGTATGTGTATTTGAGTAGGTTATCTATCTACCAATGGTGCATGACATTAAATGGTGGTACGTCATCCCTATTGCACCACGTTCCAAAGTGATGTATAATACATTCACTGATATGGAGCATATGGAGGATGTAACAAGCCGCAATGAAGATGATGTCGAACATGCCAATGAAGATGTTGTGATCGATGAAATAAGACATGATCATGATAATGAGGATGAGCGTGCCATTTCTCATGATCATGAGAATGACCCTACCATTGAGGATGATGGTGATGTTGATGAGGATGATCAGGACATCGATACCATTATCAATGGACAGAATATCGATAGTGGAATAAATTTAATTGTAGCCTTACAAATTGATCAAATGGATATTGATGTTGATCATTTGGCAAGGATGGATCTTATTGAAGATGAGATCGAACCCTAACCAATCCGTCACTGTATCGTTCTAAATTGATGACATTTCTATTATATGTGTTGTCTTTTAATTATCATCTCATGATTTATTTTTGAATATATTTTATTGTTGTAAATGCATGTAGTGGGATTGTGTAATGATATATACTGTAATGTACTATGAGATGGTTTAAAGAAAATAGTTTTTAATTTTGTAAAGGAATTCAGTTTTTCTTAATAAAGCATGTATTGATGCGTGTATTAATGCGTGTATTGATGCGTGTATTATTGCGTGTATATACACGTGCTTATACACGCACTAATAGATGCCAATATACATGCGAATTTAAATGCCAAAATACACGCACTCGATTCTATTCAAATACATGCGCGACCATACACGCGCCCGTAATTTATCGCGTGTATGAAACGCGTGTATGGCAGCATTGCCTTGTAGTGATAAGCCTTATGCATAATGCTTTATGCATAAGGCCTCATGCATAAAGCATTATGCTTAAAGCTTTATGCATAAGGCCTCATGCATGCTTTATGCAGCTTTAGCATAGCTTGCATAAGGCTTGCATAGCGGCATAGCTTGCATAAGATTTTGTATGTATGCATTACTAATCCTTTCCTCACCCTTTTGTTGGTTTTGTAGGTCCTCTAATCCTCTCTTTCAACATCACGAAAAAGAGGTAAGTGCTTTTCTATCTCTCCTCTTTTTCCTCTATTATTATTGCACCCTTGGGTGCTAGGGATCTGTTTTGTAGGTTTGTGCATAAGCTTTATGCATAATGCTTTATGCATAAGGCCTCATGCATAGCTTTATGCCTTATGCATTACCTTAATGCCTTATGCATAAGTCTCATGCTAAGCTCTATACATAAGACCTCATGCATAGCGTTATGCAAACGCTTTATGCATAAGCTTTATGCTTTATGCTTAAGATCTTATGCTTAAGCTTTATGCTTAAGGCCTTATGCTTTATGCAAAAGCCTTATGCGCATAAGCTTTATGCCTTATGTTTTATTAATCTTTTGCTCACTCTTTTGTTGGTTTTGTAGATCCTCTAATCCTCTCTTTCAACATCATGAAAAAGAGGTAAGTGCTTTCATATCTTCCCTCTCTTTCCTTTATTATTATTGCACCCTTGGGTGTTGGGGATTCTTTTTGTAGGTTTGCACATAAGCCTTATGCATAAGGCCTCATGCATCAGCTCTCATGCATAAGGCCTTATGCATAGTTTTATGCTGAAGGCCTCATGCATCTCCTTTATGCATAAGCTTTATGCTTAAGGCCTTATGCATAAGCTTAGGTCTTAGGCATAGTACTTTAAGCTTATGCTACTTTAAACATAATGCCTTATGCATCGCTTTATGCATAAGCTTTACTAATCTTCCGCTCATCGTTTTGTGCATAAGCTCTCATGCATAAGGCCTCATGCATAGTTTTATGCTTAAGGCCTCATGCTTAGCGTAATGGCTTGCATAAGGCTTACATAACGCATAGTGCTTTAAACATAATGCATAGTGTTTTAAGCTTATAAGACCGTATTAGGTATTATGGGAAAAATCCCGCATTATGGGAATTTTGAAATTGAGAGGTTTCATGTATTATGGGAATTTTCCACTTAATGTGGGAATAGTTATTGTGGAATTTCTTAATATAGAACGGAGGAAGGTAGTGTTGAGATAATCACTGTTCGAACCAAAAAAGTGGTATAATTAGTATTTGTGCATAAACATATTTGGAAAGGAGTTTGATAATCATGTAGGAAGGTGGTGTTGATAAACACCATTAATAAGAAAGTGGTATTTGTTTCTTTGCAACAAGGACCTGCACCAATTGAGTTGTACACTGCACAAAATTTATGAAGCAATTGAACAAATAAGATAGAAACATTATTATATCAAAAAAATGTAGGAGGCACAAAGAAAAATTTCATTCAATAAGTGAAAATAAAAAGTAATTTAAAAGAAGATAGTACAAAAGTACATCTCTTTTCGATATTAGAGTTATAACCTAAAAATCCACATTGTCAATATTGCATCTATACAAATGCTACTCCTCATTGAAGGAACCATCAATATGAGCTTCATCCTCACACGCCAAGCCTAAGCATGCTTTTGCTTTACGGGCTTCCTTTTCTGGTATCTTGATTCTTTTGTATGGTGGTGGATTCCTTGGTCTCCACGACCAAAGAATTGCATCAGCATTTTCCCATACTTGTTGTTCTGCCTCATTAATTTGCCAATATCCCTTCCAACAATCAGCATAAGCTTGAGTATCTGTCAAACCTTTCTTCCTTGCACAAGGTCCCCAATATTGAATCAATAGTTTCTTGTAATTTGGTGATGTAGGCTCATCATCAATATCCGATTCAGCCATAGCAAGCCAAACTGGATAGATGTTTGTGTCATCTGGGTGCAGCATAACAAAGTGTCCTTGCTGAACATGTAGCATAGGGTTAAATGCCTCCCTTGGTTTATCCTGCGCAAGCCCACAATAATGATCATAATGTTCTTCAATACCTAAGAATCTTTGTGCCTGCAATTGTTCAACATTCATATCATCTAATTGATGGGACCCTTCAGATTTTGGCCAAAAATTTGTGTACTTTCTTGCCTCTGATTGTATTGGTTTTCCAAGTTCTTCGATTACATGTTACTCCAATAATCTATGACGGGCCTATAATATCTTGGCACAAATGAACCATTACTTAGATTCTGCCAAAATTTTATGTAACCCTTCAATCCTCATATTACTTCTGCATGCATCTTTATATGCTCGGCCATTGGTAGTAGAGGTGGATCTCCTTTTGGTAACCTTGGTTTACCTTCACTGTCTGTCTTCCAAAGACGGATACTTCCACTCCAATTATGAATAGCTACATGTGCCTTAAATTGCATTACCGGTGTGTCTCCTTCCATGAAGAACCTGAATAGAAGTGGTTTGGAGTGACCTATAAGTGCTTCTCGCCCATCACAAATGTAGCCATCACAATATGCCTTGAAGTCAGGGACCTCTATAAGCAAGAAGGGAGCTGGAGAAGAAGTTGAGCTGGTTCTTAAAGTATCCATCAAATGTGGTAAAGTAAAGGTTTGCCCCACTCTTAATTTCTCTAAAAACCTGCTAAACATGGCATCTATATCCTCATGTGTATGTCTGACCATTAGAAATCCCAACTATACAGTTTTGAAAGCACCCCGTGCAACAAGCAATGACAAATAGGCAAATAAGTACCGATTTTTATTTTCTCCAGCACAATTATCTAGTTGTAGCAACAAGTTTTCTGGCAACTTGCAAAACGAGGAAACCCAATTCATTGTGTCTCCTTGATTTATACATGGTTCAACAATGGGATCTTTACCATCACTCATATTGTGGTTGTCTAAAGCTGTCCTTGAATTTAAAGCATGTAAAAGTAAAACATTGCTCCTTGGAAGCCCATTTGTTACTAGATCACCAAGAGGATGCTTATCCATCCTCTCTAAGTTATGTAAACAACTTGCAATTGAGCCAATTGTTAGATTGGGATCAGATGGCCATAAACCATTCAAAATAAAGTGTCAATAATGACCTTCTGCATGGCCATGAGTGATCATACCAATCAATGCAATTGGTAAATTATATCCCGAATCCACACCCTTGGGAAGGACCCGTAGTCTGGGAATGGCTGTTTTCTTTTGATCCATCTTGTCATGGATGATGCATACATACTTTTGTGGTTGGGTTTCTGAAAATATGCGCCATGCATAGTATAAGCTCCTGCAACTTTGTTGTTGTCGCATGTGAATATCTCTTTCACTGAGGAGCCTTGCTCTTTCTTCTAGACTAGGTTTGGCTTCTAGTTTTGCCTTGAGACCACTACACAAGGTGCACTTGGAGAACTCACTTGCCTTTGTTAGGGACACTTGTGGGTACTCTTTATTCCAAATTCTACTAAACGATGACTTTGATAGCCTCTTCTCATGTCCCAACTGCTCAAGTGTTGCGTTGATTTCATTTAAAATGTCAACTTGCTTGAATATTGATGGAATCGACAACCTGGTTTCCCTTGAGCCATCTAGCATTGTTCTACTTTTGTGTGGCACAGGCTCGGAGTTCATGTTCACAAATTCATCAAGTAGTGCTCTTGCCTCACTAGCATGTTGTAGGCCTCTCCTCAATACCCCTGTGTTTCCATGCAGATATTGACACACACCGGACTCAAACTTTTCCCTGTAACGGTAAAAGGATGTCTTTGGTATACCATGCATCTCATATCATGCTCTGCAACAAACAATCACCTCATTTAACCTAAATTCATATTTAATTTTTTGAGCTGAATCACGATGCCAAGCTGTAGAAAGCACATCATATACATAATTTGTACGAGACTCCTGAGATTGTCCCCAAAAGTCTTGTCGTATCCTCATTAGTACATCACGATCGATTAGCTGACAACATTTTTTTGCACAACAATCAATGGATGAAATCCTTTGAACTGATTCACGTGACATATATAATGCAAAAGCTGGTTGTGGTCTCTGCTTTGGAATCCTGTTTATGAAAGTGTAGCGTCTTTTTGCAGAGGTTTGGACAACAATAACCTCATTAGTTACATCTCCATCATTATCCTCATTACATACATCAGCATGTTCAACATGCATGCCATTAAGCGGAACATAGCGTTGCAATGGGCTCCCATCCAGCATTGTTAGCTATTTAGTAGGCCAATAGCCACACCCACACAATCATCACCAAGTTGTTGAAAGTTGACACATTCAAATGGAAACACATATAAGATAGTCCCTTGATTGATAGTTTGCATCATGCTCTCATCCTTTAGAAGAACCATCTCATTCTTCCAAGATTATCGGATTTGCATGTCAAGTTCTGGAGATGTTATCGGTATTGTATCTATAATTGGAGGTTCCACAGACTCTTCTTGATTTGCATCACTACATCTTTCACTCCACTCTCCAAATTCTAGCTCCCTTGTGAAAGGCCTTAAAAGTATTTTTGGCCAACGAACATTACTCCATAATGCATTTTTTAGATAAATGGTATCCATTGTAGGGAATGGTAGTTCCACATCCTTCAAGCATTCCTCCACAAGTAATGACACATTTCCTTGACCAATCTTTGTTCCACTACAAGTGGAATTTGGATCAATTCTACACACGCAGCCAATACCAACAGAATCATTGTTCAACATCATGTAGACCCTCCCTCCAGATTGGAAATCCATCCTGCACATAATCATGTTGGACTTGTTAAACTAGTAATCAAATCTAGCAAGTAATTTTTTTTAGATTGAAACCTACATCAGACTCTACCATGAAGTATAGCTCTACCATGTGGTCGAGCTAGAACTAGAGCTAGAACTAGCTCTATCATATGGTAGAGATAGAACCCATTAAAGACTATCTCTACTATGTGGTGGAGTTAGACTTCAAAGCATTCTAGCGATACCATGGTGTCTAGATAGATTATTTTGATATAGCTCTACCACATGGTAGAGCTAGATCAATGAACTCTAGCTCTGTTACATGATATAGTTACATTGATGCATTCTAGCTCCACCACATGATATAGTTACCAGATAGTATAGCTAGTTCAATGTATTCTAGCTCCACCACATGGTAGAGCTAGACCTCTAGGCATTCTAGGTCTACAACGTGGTTTATGGTATAGCTAGATTGATGCATTCTAACTCCACCACATGGTAGAGCTAGACCTTAAAGTTCTACAATGTGGTCTAGGTAGAATACAGCTCTACCACGTGGCAGAGCTAGATCAAATACTTTGAGGTCTAGCTCTACCATGTGGTGGAGCTAGAATTGCATTTAAGGTCTAGCTCTACCATGTGGTGGAGCTAGAATGCATCGATCTAGCTCTACCATGTGGTGGAGCTAGAATGCATTGATCTAACTGTGTACTATGCAGATTAACAAAACCAATTACTCCAAGAGAGACCTACTTCACATGACAAGAACCAAGGAGCTAGAATTGCATTTGATCTTGCTCTACCACGTGGTAGAGCAAGAATTGCATTTGATTTTGCTCTACCACGTGGTAGAGCTGTATTCTACCTAGACCACATCATAGAGCTGGAATTATTTGAGGTCTAGCTCTACCATGTGGTGGAGCTAATGCAGATCAATAAAACTAATTACTCCAAGAAGAGACCTACTTCACAAAATGAGAACCAAGGATCTAGAAAAAAGGTCAGACTCCATTACTCCTAAAAATAGGTTATTTATAAACTTAACTTATATGTGTTTATATATAAATAGGTTTGATTTATATAGCTATATAAAGTCTATAAATAAGTAAAGTATAATTGTAAACTATAAACATGCTTTAAGTTACTATAGTTAACTTACATATTTAAATATAGCTTTAATCCTATTTAAATAAGCGCTTCACGGCCCATCGCTTCACAGCCCATCGCTCGCCTCTCTCTCCCATCCGTCCAGTCAAGGGGCCATTCTCACACGTGCCACTTCTACAAACACTAGGGTCTTTTCACATTACAATTAAAAAAAGACCTAACGAGGCTTGAAAAAGGTAAGTTGAAGAAGTTATAAATATCTATGCCAAATAATGATCAAAACTAGGGCAATGTTCAGTCTCAATACCTGTTAACCTGAGGCTCTTGATCATCAATTAATACACACATAAGCATAAATTTGTTGGTGGTTCTAGATTTAGAAGGTGAGATGGGGCCACGTATCAACTTGACCCATGCCCAACACATGACCTCAAAAACATCATATTCGACACAAGCCTCACCTTATTGTTATAATTATTCCTATGCTTTACAAGGATTATCACAACCCTTTTTTGCAACCCGTGAGTTGGAATAAGTGTCTATAGGCATGGTGAGTTAGAATAAGTGCCTACGAGCATAAATCCCAAAAAAAAAATTAACCCTCGCCTTCTTAAACTTATCTAGTTTCAATTGGAGCTCCAGGTTCACTAAATCAATTATAGAAATCACCTTTAATAAAAAATTACCATTACGGTTTTTCCATAAGCCTATATGATGCATGCTTAACAAGGCTCAAATTGATAACTTGAGGTTCACCAAGTAGAAATCACTATAATATCTTGCTCTTTTTTCCAAGTTCTCTCAGTTCTCTCAATAACTGATAGAAATAGCTTTAATTTTTTGAAACTCATACAACATCTAGTCCCGAGCTATGTCGGTCCGCTATGCGCGCACACGTGTGTATGGATGCATAAGGAGCATAGATGAGTCTAGTAGGAAACTATGGATTAGGCGTCAAGAGCCGGGGACCTCAATATTGATTTTGCACAACCATTGCATGTTCAGAAGATAAAACAAGGTGATTTGTCAAGATAAATTCGTAATAATTGATCTTCATAATTTAAGTAAATCCAAGAGCAAAAAAAGAATTATATGAAATTATCTTTGCTCTTGATTTTTTATTTCAAAATTATGTACATGATGGGATGGCCTAATCCCAAATGTATGGAGAAATGAAGAGATCTTTGGAAACTTTAAGATCTAGAAAATTACCAAAATTTTGTAACTTCAAATTTGGTATATGTTACCAAATTGAATGCTAATTTTATGTACCAATGCTAATTTTATGAAAATCTCGAATTTAGACTTATCCTCAACCTTATCGTGGCAAACGTATCCGGACGGTGCTCTCTCTCTGCGGGACGGCTCTCTCTCTGCGGGTTCAGTTCTGGGCGGCTCTCTCTCTCTCTCTACGGGGCGCACGTTCGTGGGCGGCTCTCCCTCCATCAACACAAGCTACACGGCTATAGGGGTGCACGTTTGTCTGTTTGCTGCTCTTACCTAGCGTGGCCTGCTTCTCTCTGGGCGGCTTTCTCTCTGCAGCATTTGCTGCTCTTACCTAGCGTGGCCTGCTTCTCTCTGGGCGGCTCTCTCTCTGAGCATCCACTCGCCCCTTCAGCAGCTCTACCTTATTGTTGTGTCTGTTTGCTGCTCTTACCTAGCAGCTACTCGTAGATATTTACCTCCAAATCAAAGGATGCCTAGCATTATGTACACCTACCAGTGGGGTTATAATTTATCTAAGCTTATCCGTCCCTCCACAGCCATGCAATCTGGATTCTAGCAGGTATATGGGCGTCTCTTAAACTCTAATTTTTTTATTTTCTCTTCTGAATCAGACGATAAAAAAGATAGAGCATGTTACAGTAGTAGTTTCATTAGCAAGAGCATTGTAGGTCATAAAGGGCAATAAACAGGCCCTGGCCATAAATCTCTCATGCTTGGTTTTCTTTAGGCGTCTCTTATTGCTGTGAGCAGGCCCACTCTCCTACGCAGCATATACAAGACATTGCATAGTTGCAGGCCACATCTTCTACAGCAATAAGAGAGAGCAGCCAACATATACTTGGATTTTCTCTTCTGAATCAGGTTTTTTCTCTTCAACCATAATTTCTTGAGTTTTTGAATTTTTGCATGCTTTTATTTTCTACTCTATGTCAATGTGTATGATCTGATTTTTAATTGACATGTTTAAAACTTTAAATCTAATCATAGATAATGATTTAATATGCATTGAGATAAAAATATGTGTACCTTGTTGTATCTTTGAATTTGATAATAGATGCGGTGATGTCCAAGTGCTAGTTGTCAATGACAAGATGGAAAAGTAGGTTTGTATTACATAAACGACATGGACATCAAGGAAAACTTGAAAAATAGCAAGACCATTTTAAATTCTTTAAGGGCGGGATAATTTGAATTTAAAATTGGGCGGGATAATTTGAATTTAAAATTGGGCGGGATAATTTGAATGCTCTACCACATGCTAGAGCATTCTAGCTCTACCACATGGTAGAGCTGGAAAAATGCATTCTAGCTCTACCACATGGTAGAGCTGGAGTTGAAATGACTTAAACTAGTGCAAGATTACTTGAAATGAAAAACCATCCATCTAGTATCGTACCTCTATTCATAGCATAGCTTCTCCCCTCTCTCCTTGCTTGAAATTGTACTTTCCTGATCTTACACTCTAAGCATGAGATCTATGCAAGAGAGCTCTCATAATAATGCAAGAGAGCTCTCATAATAATGCAAGATGTAGCTCCTAATGCTCTTACTCTCTAAGCATGAGACTATGCATGAGAACTCTTTTACTTTTTACATGAGATCTATCCATGGGAGCTCTTATAATAATGCAAGATGTAGCTCTATGTATGAGAGCTCTTATAATAATTAATGCAAGATCTAACTCTATGCATGCGATCTCTATGTATGAGAGCTCTTAATGCAAGACTTATCTCTATGCATGAGAGCTCTTTCACTCTATACATGAGATCTATCCATGGGAGCTCTTATAATAATGCAAGATATTATAGCTCTATGCATGAGATGTATGTAAGAGAGCTCTTATAATAATGCAAGATATTATAGCTCTATGCATGAGATGTATGTAAGAGAGCTCTCATAATAATGCAAGATCTAACTCTATGCATGTGAGATCAATGTATGAGAGCTTTGAATGCAAGACCTAGCTCTATGCATGAGAGCTCTTTCACTCTATACATGAGATCTATCCATGGGAACTCTTATAATAATGCAAGATATAGCTCTATGCATGCGAGCTCTATGTATGAGAGATCTTAATGTAATACCTATCTCTATGAATGAACGCTCTAATGCAAGACCAACCTCTATGCATGGGAGCTCTATGTATGAGAGCTCTTAATGTAAAACCTAGCTCTTTGCATGAGAGCTCTAGTGCTAGACCAAAATCTCTATATGCATGATATGAGAGATCTATGCATATGAGAGCTATTAATGCATGAGAGATCTTACAATGCAAGAGGGATCTCATGCATGAGACCTCTTAGAATACAAGAGAGCTCGATGCATAAGATCTCTTGTATGATAACTCTATATGCATGAGAGCTCATCGATATGCATAAGAGCTCTCATGAATGCATGAGATATATATGCATGAAAGCTCTCATGCATGAGATATATATGCATGATAGCCCTCTATGCATGATAACCCTCTATGCATGAGATATATATGCATGACAGCCCTCTATGCATAGGAGCTCTCACAATGACTCGCACTTGATAATAGCTGATCTATATGCATTAGAGCTCTCTTTGCATGGGATTTGCGATATGCATGGGAGCTCTCACAATGAATCACACACAATGTTAGCTCTATATTTATGAGATCTATATGCATGGATCTCTCATGGAAGAGATCCACGCTTGAGAGCTTTATGTAAGATCTCTCACAATGCATGAAAACTCTCTATGCATGAGAGCTCTCACACCTTGCGTAGATATATCCTAGATCTATATGCATGAGAGCCCTCTATGCATAATCGATAACACATGCATCACAGTAAATAAAAGTATGTAAATAATTCTCTATTGTGTTATTCTCTTGACCTCACGTCCTGACTATGCTTTGGTGTTAGGTCCTCACCACCTACCGAGTTGTGGTAAGCTCTAAACCCAATGCTCTCTTTTTTATGTTGCAACCCATCAGGGTGCTATGGGAGTTTTTTATAAGAGCATTAGATATCTCATGGCTGCAAGAGATCTCTATGCATAAGATCTCTTATTTTCATTTAGTTGCATTGAGTGTACGAGCTCTCTTGCGCTGCATGATATCTCTATATGCATGTGAGTTCCCTATCCATGAGAGCTCGCATTTATTAAGAGCTCTTTTTGCATGAGAGCTCTCATTTGCATCTTTTTCGAGAACCCGAATTCAGACAGTTAGAAGTTGAGGATCCGGGACCCCATCAGAGAACGGACCACACGGACTTGTGCTAGGGAAGTTGCTCTATGTCCACATTGGGCATAGCAATCACTTCTCCCAATGCGTCAAAGTTGGGTCCCAGCGCCATTCAACACACTTGTTTATCTCCTTGGTTCTCATCATGGTCTTTTCTTGGAGTAATTGGTTTTGTTGATTTGCATGGTACACAGCTATTCTAGCTCTACCACATGGTAGAGCTAGACCTCAAATGCAATTCTAGCTCCACCACATGGTAGAGCTAGACCTCAAAGCAATCTACGATGTGGTCTAGGTTGGATACAGCTCTACCACGTGGTGGAGCTTGATCAAATGCAATTCTAGCTTTTTGGTTCTTGTCATGTGAAGTAGAACTCATCTTGGAGTAATTGATTTTGTTGATCTGCATGGTACACAGCTAGATCGATGCATTCTAGCTCCACCACATGGTAGAGCTAGATCGGATGCAATTGTAGCTCCTTGGTTCTCGTCATGTGAAGTAGGTCTCTTCTTAGAGTAATTGGTTTTGTTGATCTGCATGGTACACAGCTAGTTCCGGGTTGCTTGCCACACATTTTTCCATGCATGATTCGAATTTCATGCCTCTTCGGTGCCGTTTGTGCCACGGTTGGAAATTTTCGCCATTTGGCATGCTCGTTCATCTTTTTCGAGAACCCGGATTCAAACAGTTAGAAGTTGAGGATCCCAGACCCCATTAGAGAACGAACCACACGGACTTATGCTAGGGAAGTTGCTATATGTCCACATCACTCCGTGCATGGGTTTGGGCATCGCAATCACTTCTCCCATCGCGTCAAGGTCCCTGGCGAAGATAGTGCAAAATCGCCTGCAAAATCGCCATAATAGAGTTTCGGATCCGAAATGAGTCCGAATCGCATCTGTACACAACAACAAAGATCCGGGTTGCTTGCCACACATTTGTCCATGCATGATTCGATTTTCATGCCTCTTCGGCACCGTTTGGTCTACGGTTGGAAATTTTTGCTATTTGGCACGCTCGTGCATCTTTTTCGAGAACCCGGATTGGGACAGTTGGAAGTTGAGGATCTGGGACCCCATCAGAGAACGGACAACACGGACTTGTACTAGGGAAGTAGCTCTATGTCCACGTCACTCCGTGTATGGATTTGGGCATCGCAATCAGTTCTCCCAGCGCGTCAAAGTTGGGTCCCGACGAAGATAGTGCAAAATCGCCATAACAGAGTTTCGGGTCCGAAATGAGTATGAATCGCATCTAACACAACAAGAAAGATTCGGGTTGCTTGCCAAACGTTTGTCCATGCATGATTCGAATTTCATGCCTCTCGGCGTCGTTTGGGCCACAGTTGGAAATTTCCACCATTTGGCACCCTCGTGTATCTTTTTCAAGAACCCGGATTCGGACAGTTAGAAGTTGAGGATCCAGGACCCCATCAGAGAACGGACCACACGGACTTGTGCTAGGGAAGTTGCTCTATGTCCACATCACTCCGTGCTTGGATTTGGGCATCGCAATCAGTTCTCCCAGCGCGTCAAAGTTGGGTCCCGACGAAGATAGTGCAAAATCGCCATAACAGAGTTTCGGATCCGAAATGAGTCCCAATCCCATCTAAACACAACAAGAAAGATCCAGGTTTCTTGCTACACATTTGTCCATGCATGATTCCATTTTCATGCCTCTTTAGCGCCGTATGGGCCACGGTTGGAAATTTCCGCCATTAGGCACGCTCATGCATCTTTTTCGAGAACCCGGATTCGGACAATTAGAAGTTGAGGATTCCGGACCCCATCAGAGAATGGACCACACGGACTTGTGCTAGGAAAGTTGCTCTCTATGTCCACATTACTCCGTGCATGCATTTGGAGATCGCAAATCACTTCTCCCAGCACGTCAAAGTTGGGTCCCGGCGAAGATAGTGCAAAATTGCCATAACAGAGTTTCGGATCCGAAAAGAGTCCGAATCGCATCTGAACACATCAAGAATGATCCGAGTTGGTTGCCACACATTTTTCCATGCATGATTCGATTTTCATTCCTCTTTGGCGCTGTTTGGGCCACATGGTAGAGCTAGATCTAATGCAATTGTAGCTCCTTAGTTCTCGTCATGTGAAGTAGGTCTCTTCTTAGAGTAATTGGTTTTGTTGATCTGCATGGTGGTACACAGCTAGATCCGGGTTTCTTGCCACACATTTTTCCATGCATGATTTCATGTTCATGCCTCTTCGGCGTCGTTTGGGCCACGGTTGGAAATTTTTGCCATTTGGCACGCTCATGCATCTTTTTCGAGAACCCGGATTCGGACAGTTAGAAGTTGAGGATCAGGGACTCCATCAGAGAACGGACCACACGGACTTGTGCTAGGAAATTTGCTCTATGTCCACATCACTCCGTGCATGGATTTGTGCATTGCAATCACTTCTCCCAACGCGTCAAAGTTGGGTCCCGGCGAAGATAGTGCAAAATCGCCATAACAGAGTTTCGGATCCGAAATGAGTCTGAATCGCATCTGAACACAACAAGAAAGATCCGGGTTGGTTGCCACACATTTTTCCATGCATGATTCAAATTTCATGCCTCTTCCGCGTCGTTCGGGCCAAGGTTGGAAATTTTCGCCATTTGGCATGCTCGTTCATCTTTTTCGAGAACCCGGATTCGAACAGTTAGAAGTTGAGGATCCGGGACCCCATCAGAGAACGGACCACACGAACTTGTGCAAGGGAAGTTGCTCTATGTCCACATCACTTCGTGCATGGATTTGTGCATCGCAATCACTTCTCCCAGCGCGTCAAAGTTGGGTCCCGGCGAAGATAGTGCAAAATCGCCATAATAGAGTTTCGGATCCGAAATGAGTCCGAATCGCATCTGAACACAACAAGAAAGATCCGGGTTGGTTGCCACACATTTTTCCATGCATGATTTGAATTTCATGCCTCTTTGACGTCGTTTGGGCCAAGGTTGGAAATTTTCGCCATTTCGCACGCTCGTTCATCTTTTTCGAGAACCCGGATTCGAACAGTTAGAAGTTGAGGATCCGGGACCCCATCAGAGAACGGACCACAGGGACTTGTGCTAGGGAAGTTGCTCTATGTCCACATCACTCCGTGCTTGGATTTGGGCATCGCAATCAGTTCTCCCAGCGCGTCAAAGTTGGGTCCCGACGAAGATAGTGCAAAATCGCCATAACAGAGTTTCGGATCCGAAATGAGTCCCAATCGCATCTGAACACAACAAGAAAGATCCGAGTTGCTTGCCACACATTTGTCCATGCATGATTCCATTTTCATGCCTCTTTAGCGCCGTTTGGGCCACGGTTGGAAATTTCCGCCATTAGGCACGCTCGTGCATCTTTTTCGAGAACCCAGATTCGGACAGTTAGAAGTTGAGGATTCGGGACCCCATCAGAGAATGGACCACACGAACTTGTGCTAGGAAAGTTGCTCTATGTCCACATTACTCCGTGCATGCATTTGCAGATCGCAATCACTTCTCCCAACGCGTCAAAGTTGGGTCCCGGCGAAGATAGTGCAAAATCGCCAAAATAGAGTTTCGGATCCGAAAAGAGTCCGAATCGCATCTGAACACAACAAGAATGATCCGGGTTGGTTGCCACACATTTGTCCATGCATGATTCGATTTTCATTCCTCTTCGGCGCCGTTTGGGCCCCTGTTGGAAATTTTTGCCATTTGGCACGCTCGTGCATCTTTTTCGAGAACCCGGATTCGGACAGTTAGAAGTTGAGGATCCGGGACTTCATCAGAGAACAGGCCACACGGACTTGTGCTCGGGAAGTTGCTCTATGTCCACATCACTCCGTGCACGAATTTGGGCATCGCAATCACTTCTCCCAGCGCGTCAAAGTTGGGTCCCAGCGCCATTCAACACACTTGTTTATCTCCTTGGTTCTCGTCATGGTCTCTTCTTGGAGTAATTGGTTTTGTTGATTTGCATGGTACACAGCTAGATCAATGCATTCTAACTCTACCACATGGAAGAGCTAGACCTCAAAAGCAATTCTAGCTCCACCACATGGTAGAGCTAGACCTCAAAGCAATCTAGCTCTACGATGTGGTCTAGGTTGGATACAGCTCTACCACGTGGTAGAGCTAGATCAAATGCAATTCTAGCTTCTTGGTTCTTGTCATGTGAAGTAGATCTCATCTTGGAGTAATTGATTTTGTTGATCTCCATGGTACATAGCTAGATCGATGCATTCTAGCTCCACCACATGGTAGAGCTAGATCTGATGCAATTGTAGCTCCTCATGTGAAGTAGGTCTCTTCTTGGAGTAATTGGTTTTGTTGATGTGTATGGAACACAGCTAGATCGATGCATTCTTGCTCTACCACATGGTAGATCTAGCCCTCAAAGCTTTCTACCACGTGGTAGAGCTAGATCAAATGCAATTCTAGCTCCTTGGTTCTTGTTGTGTGAAGTAGGTCTCTTCTTGGAGTAATTGGTTTTGTTGATGTGTATGGAACACAGTTAGATCGATGCATTTTTGCTCTACCACATGGTAGAGCTAGACCTCAAAGCTTTCTACCTCTACGATTCTAGCTCCACCACATGGTAGAGCTAGACCTCAAATGCAATTCTAACTCCACCACATTGTAGAGCTAGACCTCAAAGCATTCTATCTCTACAATGTGGTTTAGGTAGAATACAGCTCTACCACAGTTACATTCAACCTCAGCCGGTTACATTCGTTGAAGTCTAGCTCTACCACATGGTAGAGCTAGACCTCAAATGCAATTCTAGCTCCACCACATGGTAGAGATGGACCTTAAAGCATTCTAGCTCTACGATGTGGCCTAGGTAGAATATAGCTCTACCTCATGGTAGAGCTAGATCAAATGCAATTCTAGCTCCTTGGATCTTGTCATGTGAAGTAGGTCTCTTCTTGGAGTAATTGGTTTTGTTGATGTGTATGGAACACAGTTAGATGGATGCATTCTTGCTCTACCACATGGTAGAGCTAGACCTCAAAGCTTTCTACCTCTACGACTCTAGCTCCACCACATGGTAGAGCTAGACCTCAAATGCAATTCTAGCTCCACCACATGGTATAGCTAGAGCTCAAAGCATTCTATCTCTACAATGTGGTTTAGGTAGAATACAGCTCTACCACAGTTACATTCAACCTCAGTCGGTTACATTCGTTGAAGCTTAGCTCTACCACATGGTAGAGCTAGAAGAATGCAATTCTAGCTCCACCACATAGTAGAGCTGGACCTCAAAGCATTCTAGCCCTACGATGTGGTCTACGTAGAATACAGCTCTACCACATGGTAGAGCTAGATCAAATGCAATTCTAGCTCCTTGGTTATTGTCATGTGAAGTAGGTCTCTTCCTGGAGTAATTGGTTTTGTTGATGTGTATGGAACACAGTTAGATGGATGCATTCTTGCTCTACCACATGGTAGAGCTAGACCTCAAAGCTTTCTACCTCTACGACTCTAGCTCCACCACATGGTAGAGCTAGACCTGAAATGCAATTCTAGCTCCACCACATGGTAGAGCTAGACCTCAAAGCATTCTATCTCTACAATGTGGTTTAGGTAGAATACAGCTCTACCACAGTTACATTCAACCTCAGCTGGTTACATTCATTGAAGTCTAGCTCTACCACATGGTAGAGCTATAAGAATGCATTCTAGCTCCACCACATGGTAGAGCTAGATTTCAAAGCATTCTGGTCAATACATTTATTAATCTTGCTCTGCCACCTGGTAGAGATAATATCCATTGAAAAACCAGCACTAAAATACTTTAAAGTCCAGCTAGAATGCATTTATCTAGCTCTACCATGTGGTAGAGCAAGACTAATAAATGTATAATTGAGAGCTCCAAGATGGAGTAATTAAGATAGAATTCCTTGAGGTCTAGCTCTACCATGTGGTGGAGCTAGAATTCCTTGAGGTCTAGCTCTACCATGTGGTGGAGCTAGAATTTCAGTTGAGGTCTAGCTCTACCATGTGGTGGAGCTAGAATCGTAGAGGTAGAAAGCTTTGAGGTCTAGCTCTACCACAGTTACATTCAACCTCATCCGGTTACATTCATTGAAGTCTAGATCTACCACATGATAGAGCTAGAAGAATGCATTCTAGCTCCACCACATGGTAGAGCTGGACTTCAAAGCATTCTAGCTCTACGATGTAGTCTAGATAGAATACAGCTCTACCACATGGTAGAGCTAGACCTCAAATGCAATTCTAGCTCCACCACATGGTAGAGCTAGACCTCAAACTTGCAGTCTAGCTCTACGATGTGGTCTAGGTTGGATACAGCTCTACCACGTGGTAGAGCTGGACCTCAAATACAATTATAGCTCCTTGGTTCTTGTCATGTGAAGTAGGTCTCTTCTTGGAATAATTGGTTTTGTTGATGTGTATGGAACACAGCTAGATCGATGCATTCTTGCTCTACGACAAGGTAGAGCTAGACCTCAAAGCTTTCTACCTCTACGATTCTAGCTCCACCACATGGTAGAGCTAGACCTCAAAGCTTTCTACATCTACGATTCTAGCTCCACCACATGGTAGAGCTAGACCTCAAATGCAATAATAGCTCCACCACATGGTAGAGCTAGACCTCAAAGCATTCTATCTCTATAATGTGGTTTACCACAGTTACATTGAAGTCTAGCTCTACCACATGGTAGAGCTAGAAGAATGCATTCTAGCTCCACCACATGGTGGAGCTAGACCTCAAAAGTCAATATTAGATAAAGTGGAAAAAATCCCATTCCCATGAAAAAAGTGGGGGTATGGTAAACTCATCCAAAAGTTTGTCAAAACATATTCATGTGACATATCATTGGAAAGAGCTTGAAAAGTAGAATCTAGATCTACTTTGTCCGATAAATTTGGAGTTTGCATGTTCAAGTCATGGCCAAAATAATTTTTTTAAATACATTCCCATTTTGAGGGATTTTTTCCATTTTATCTAATATTGACTTTCAAGCATTCTAGCTCTACGATGTGGTCTAGGCAGAATACAGCTCTACCACGTGGTAGAGCTAGATCAAATGCAATTCTAGCTGCTTGATTCTTGTCATGAGAAGTAGGTCTCTTCTTGGAGTAATTGGTTTTGTTGATGTGTATGGAACACAGCTAGATCGATGCATTCTTTCTCTACCACATGGTAGATCTAGCCCTCAAAACTTTCTACCTCTACGATTCTAGCTCCACCACATGGTAGAGCTAGACCTCAAATGCAATTCTAGCTCCACCACATGGTAGAGCTAGACCTCAAAGCATTCTATCTCTACAGTAAGGTTTAGGTAGAATGCAGCTCTACCACAGTTACATTCAAGCTCAGTCGGTTACATTCATTGAAGTCTAGCTCTACCACATGGTAGAGCTAGAAGAATGCATTCTAGCTCCACCACATGGTAGAGCTATATTTCAAAGCATTCTGGTCAATACATTTATTAATCTTGCTCTGCCACCCGCCGGTAGAGATAATATCCATTGAAAAACCAGCACTAGAATACTTTGAAGTCCAGCTAGAATGGATTTATCTAGCTCTACCATGTAGTAGAGTAAGACTAACAAATGTATTGAGATCTCCAAGATGGAAATACTCTTCATCTCCTCCACAGTGTTTTCATGGATATATATTGTGATTTTTGAATATGATATTGTAAGTTTTTTTTAAAGTGTAAGAATACAATAACTATAATTAACAATTGTGGTTTTTGTTGTAGGTGAAAGATGTCTCAGAAAAGAAAAGTGGTGGAAGTTTCGGACAGTATTAACTTTGCCTCTGCTGATCAACGACGACAGTGGTACTTAGATATTTGGGGTCTTCAGGGTTCACAATTTAACAAAATTCATCTATTTGTTGCTAGTGATGTGGGCGTGGATACTTTTGAGGATCTAGGACCAATGACTCTATCTTATATTTCTGTAGTTGATTCTCATCCCGATATTGAATGCATAAATATTGGGGTACCTGGGATCCATGAGTATCAACTAGATCCCAAGGCATTCATTATTGAACGAATAGTAAGAGATAAACAAGATACTATGTTCTCTCGAGGGTGGAAGTTAGATTGTGCAAGTCAAGAAATAACTCTTGAAGAGTTGCAAGCTTCCATTGCTTATTGTGTGAAAGGCAAACAAAAAAAAGAGAAAACGTCCTCTAAAAATTCAGTTCAAAAAAGGCAAAAAGCAGTACAGGTATTATGGATGTAGATGCAGCAGTTCTTAAATCTACAGTAGAGAAAACAAGCTTGGAAAATTCAACAAAAATAAGATTTGTGGATCCCAAAGTTTTGGAAAATGAGGTGCAAAAGGCCAAAAGAGTGATACAGGGGGTATGGAAAAATACTCTAAGTATTTTCCATTCAAGTACAAAGAGTATGAGATCCCTGTAGATCAATGCTGGCTAGCTCCTGATCACTATAACTCCCGTCAAATAGAACCTCACCGTGTGGATGAATGCGTGTTATTTTTTGGTGCAAGTGCAAACAGGCTAGGAGCGTGTGCATACTTGATGCCTGTAAAGAATGCTGGCCAAGAAGAAAGGAATTCCAATGAAACTAAGTGAGGTAACAGAGGAGAAACTCACTGAGTATTCATATTGGATTATTGATGGCCAACATTCCATCTATGCTGCAAAATTCTTACGGTATCAAGAAATGGAAAAAGATGGTCGTGCTCAAAACCTGATACAAGTGTATGAAAAAAGGAAGGCTCGAATTGTTGTAGATCCAGAGCCACAAGTTGCGACGGCCATATCTGCTATAGCTAATGAAGAGACCCAATCATTATATGTCAAACAACCATACTATGATGTCTTGCAGCACTTGAGGAGTCAGTGGATCTTCAATAATTCTCTGTCAAGGCCACCATCTGGAGTAACAGAGGGCTCATCATCTCGTGTAGACTGGGATGTACATAAGAAAGAGAGAGAAAGAGAGAGAGAGAAGATAATACCATTCAAAAATTTTACTCATATGAAGCTTATGCATTGGAGAGAGAGAAAGAGAGAGTGAAGAGAATACCGATCAAAAACCCTAATTCTAAACATACCATTCAAAAACCAGGAATATATGAAGAGGTGGGAGAGACAAGTGGGATAGAGATAACCTTGTGAGGAATCATCCTTGGGAGGAGACTTTGTGAGGAGAGGACAAAGGGTGAGGTGCAGCCATCATGAGGAAGAGGTACAGCACACAGGGAGCAGAGGGGAGGGAAGTGAAAATAGTTGCGACGTTGACGCGCGGGTGGGATTATGCATTTTTTTATTTTTACAGAGCGCATCTATATGTGCATCTATAAGTGCATCTCTATCAATATACATGCTTATAGACGCACCTATATATGTGTCTATAAATGCAAGTTAGACGTGCATATAACCGCGCGTAAATAGTCGCGTAAACCTCGCCAAATTGCAAATTCGCCCATAGCCCCTCTCTCACTTCTTTGTGAGGAGAGGACAAAGGGTGAGGTGCAGCCATCATGAGGAAGAGATACAGCACACAGGGAGCAGAGGGGAGGGAAGTGAAAATAGTTGCGACGTTGACGCACGGGTGGGATTATGCATTTTTTTATTTTTACAGAGCGCATCTATATGTGCATCTATAAGTGCATCTCTATCAATATACATGCTTATAGACGCACCTATAGATGCGTCTATAAATGCAAGTATAGACGTGCATATAGCCGCGCGTAAATAGTCGCGTAAACCTCGCCAAATTGCAAATTTGCCCATAGCCCCTCTCTCACTTCCATCTCTCTCTAGTTTGCACGTCTATGTTCTCATTCTCTTGTAGTGCAAGAACCCAGTTTATCATATGAGGACGAAGCACAGAGGTGCACTATTACTTCATACAAGAGAAGGTGTTAAGTGGTGAGATTCATTTGGAGTATGTGACTCTTCAAATGAGCAGGTGGCCGACATATTCACGAAGGCTCTCAGGAAAAAGAAGCTCCAGTAGCCTTGCATGGATGAGGAAAAAAGCGTTGTCTCTAGGAAAAAAGCGTTGTCTCTAGGAATCAAGACTAGTAGTTGCCAAAATTATGATCAATTGCCCTATGGGTGATTTTATTTTTAGAAGACCACGCTCCCCCTGCGGGATAGAACTAGGTCTTACCTATGAATCGTATCCTTGAATCTCTGTATGGTCAAGGTGTCGATGAGTAGGAAATTTTCTCTAAGATAAGACTTAGTGGACTATCTTAAGTGTTTTCCCTATTTTTGGAAGGGGGGAACCTTACAGATCGAATTGATCCTTTTGAGCTTGAGGGAGAGTGTTTAGAATCCAGCTTTACATTATCTAGAGGTGGTGGTTACACATCCATAACGCAAAGACAAAACCAATTACTCCAAGAAGAGACCTACTTCACACAACAAGAACCAAGGAGCTAGAATTGCATTTGATCTAGCTCTACCACGTGGTAGAAAGCTTTGAGGGCTAGATCTACCATGTGGTAGAGCAAGAATGCATCGATCTAGCTGTGTTCCATACACATCAACAAAACCAATTACTCCAAGAAGAGACCTACTTCACATGAGGAGCTACAATTGCATCAGATCTAGCTCTACCATGTGGTGGAGCTAGAATGCATCGATCTAGCTGTGTATCATGGAGATCAACAAAATCAATTACTCCAAGATGAGATCTACTTCACATGACAAGAACCAAGAAGCTAGAATTGCATTTGATCTAGCTCTACCACGTGGTAGAGCTGTATCCAACCTAGACTACATCGTAGAGCTAGATTGCTTTGAGGTCTAGCTCTACCATGTGGTGGAGCTAGAATTGCTTTTGAGGTCTAGCTCTTCCATGTGGTAGAGCTAGAATGCATTGATCTAGCTATGTACCATGCAAATCAACAAAACCAATTACTCCAAGAAGAGACCATGACGAGAACCAAGGAGATAAACAAGTGTGTTGAATGGCGCTGGGACCCAACTTTGATGCGCTGGGAGAAGTGATTGCGATGCCCAAATTCGTGCACGGAGTGATGTGGACATAGAGCAACTTCCCGAGCAGAAGTCCGTGTGGTCCGTTCTCTGATGAAGTCCCGGATCCTCAACTTCTAACTGTCCGAATTCGGGTTCTCGAAAAAGATGCACGAGCGTGCCAAATGGCAAAAATTTCCAACAGGGGCCCAAACGGCGCCGAAGAGGAATGAAAATCGAATCATGCATGGACAAATGTGTGGCAACCAACTCGGATCATTCTTGATGTGTTCAGATGCGATTCGGACTCTTTTCGGATCCGAAACTCTGTTATGGCAATTTTGCACTATCTTCGCCGGGACCCAACTTTGACGCGCTGCGAGAAGTGATTGGCGATCTCCAAATGCATGCACGGAGTAATGTGGACATAGAGAGCAACTTTCCTAGCACAAGTCCGTGTGGTCCGTTCTCTGATGGGGTCCCGAATCCTCAACTTCTAACTGTCTGAATCTGGGTTCTCGAAAAAGATGCACGAGCGTGCCTAATGGCGGAAATTTCCAACCGTGGCCCAAACGGCGCTAAAGAGGCATGAAAATGGAATCATGCATGGACAAATGTGTGGCAAGCAACCCGGATCTTTCTTGTTGTGTTCAGATGCGATTGGGACTCATTTCGGATCCGAAACTCTGTTATGGCGATTTTGCACTATCTTCGTCGGGACCCAACTTTGACGCGCTGGGAGAACTGATTGTGATGCCCAAATCCAAGCACGGAGTGATGTGGACATAGAGCAACTTCCCTAGCACAAGTCCGTGTGGTCCGTTCTCTGATGGGATCCCGGATCCTCAACTTCTAACTGTTCGA
The DNA here is from genome assembly GCF_041138505.1 of Cibotium barometz. Classification (NCBI taxonomy): domain Eukaryota; kingdom Viridiplantae; phylum Streptophyta; class Polypodiopsida; order Cyatheales; family Cibotiaceae; genus Cibotium; species Cibotium barometz. The sequence goes on along the minus strand of NC_141087.1, from coordinate 34,049,857 downwards.
ATCCGGGTTCTCGAAAAAGATGAACGAGCGTGCGAAATGGTGAAAATTTCCAACCCTGGCCCAAACGACGTCAAAGAGGCATGAAATTCAAATCATGCATGGAAAAATGTGTGGCAACCAAACCGGATCTTTCTTGTTGTATTCAGATGCGATTCGGACTCATTTCGGATCCGAAACTCTATTATGGCGATTTTGCACTATCTTTGCCGGGACCCAACTTTGACGCGCTGGGAGAAGTGATTGCGATGCACAAATCCATGCACGAAGTGATGTGGACATAGAGCAACTTTCCTTGCACAAGTTCGTGTGGTCCGTTCTCTGATGGGGTCCCGGATCCTCAACTTCTAACTGTTCGAATCTGGGTTCTCGAAAAAGATGAACGAGCATGCCAAATGGCAGAAATTTCTAACCCTGGCCCGAACGACGCCGAAGAGGCATGAAATTCGAATCATGCATGGAAAAATGTGTGGCAACCAACCCGGATCTTTCTTGTTGTGTTCAGATGCGATTCAGACTCATTTCGGATCCGAAACTCTGTTATGGCGATTTTGCACGGGACCCAACTTTGACGCACTAGGAGAAGTGATTGCAATGCACAAATCCATGCACGGAGTGATGTGGACATAGAGCAAATTCCCTAGCACAAGTCCGTGTGGTCCGTTCTCTGATGGGGTCCCTGATCCTCAACTTCTAACTGTCCGAATCCGGGTTCTCGAAAAAGATGCATGAGCGTGCCAAATGGCAAAAATTTCCAACCGTGGCCCAAACGGCGCCGAAGAGGCATGAAAATGAAATCATGCATGGAAAAATGTGTGGCAAGAAACCTGGACCTAGCTGTGTACCATGCAGATCAACAAAACCAATTACTCTAAGAAGAGACCTACTGCACATGACGAGAACTAAGGAGCTACAATTGCATCAGATCTAGCTCTACCATGTGGCCCAAACGGCGCCAAAGAGGAATGAAAATCGAATCATGCATGGAAAAATGTGTGTTAACCAACTCGGATCATTCTTGATGTGTTCAGATGCGATTCGGGCTCTTTTCGGATCCGAAACTCTGTTATGGCAATTTTGCACTATCTTCGCCGGGACCCAACTTTGACGCGCTGCGAGAAGTGATTGGCGATCTCCAAATGCATGCACGGAGTAATGTGGACATAGAGAGCAACTTTCCTAGCACAAGTCCGTGTGGTCCGTTCTCTGATGGGGTCCGGAATCCTCAACTTCTAACTGTCCGAATCCGGGTTCTCGAAAAAGATGCACAAGCGTGCCTAATGGCGGAAATTTCCAACCGTGGCCCAAACGGCGCTAAAGAGGCATGAAAATGGAATCATGCATGGACAAATGTGTGGCAAGAAACCCGGATCTTTCTTGTTGTGTTTAGATGCGATTGGGACTCATTTCGGATCCGAAACTCTGTTATGGCGATTTTGCACTATCTTCGTCGGGACCCAACTTTGACGCGCTGGGAGAACTGATTGCGATGCCCAAATCCAAGCACGGAGTGATGTGGACATAGAGCAACTTCCCTAGCACAAGTCCGTGTGGTCCGTTCTCTGATGGGGTCCCGGATCCTCAACTTCTAACTGTCCGAATCCGGGTTCTTGAAAAAGATACACGAGGGTGCCAAATGGTGGAAATTTCCAACCGTGGCCCAAACGACGCCGAGAGACATGAAATTCGAATCATGCATGGACAAACGTTTGGCAAGCAACCCGAATCTTTCTTGTTGTGTTAGATGCGATTCATACTCATTTCGGACCCGAAACTCTGTTATGGCGATTTTGCACTATCTTCGTCGGGACCCAACTTTGACGCGCTGGGAGAACTGATTGCGATGCCCAAATCCGTACACGGAGTGATGTGGACATAGAGCTACTTCCCTAGTACAAGTCCGTGTCGTCTGTTCTCTGATGGGGTCCCAGATCCTCAACTTCCAACTGTCCCAATTCGGGTTCTCGAAAAAGATGCACGAGCGTGCCAAATGGCAAAAATTTCCAACCGTAGACCAAACGGTGCCGAAGAGGCATGAAAATCGAATCATGCATGGACAAATGTGTGGCAAGCAACCCGGATCTTTGTTGTTGTGTTCAGATGCGATTCGGACTCATTTCGGATCCGAAACTCTGTTATGGCGATTTTGCACTATCTTCGCCAGGGACCTTGACGCGATGGGAGAAGTGATTGCGATGCCCAAACCCATGCACGGAGTGATGTGGACATATAGCAACTTCCCTAGCATAAGTCCGTGTGGTTCGTTCTCTAATGGGGTCCGCGATCCTCAACTTCTTATTGTTCGAATCCGGGTTCTCGAAAAAGATGAACGAGCGTGCCAAATGGCAAAAATTTCCAATCGTGGCATAAACGGCACCGAAGAGGCATGAAATTCGAATCATGCATGAAAAAATGTGTGGCAAGCAACCCGGAACTAGCTGTGTACCATGCAGATCAACAAAACCAATTACTCTAAGAAGAGACCTACTTCACATGACGAGAACCAAGGAGCTACAATTGCATCCGATCTAGCTCTACCATGTGGTGGAGCTAGAATGCATCGATCTAGCTGTGTACCATGCAAATCAACAAAATCAATTACTCCAAGATGAGTTCTACTTCACATGACAAGAACCAAAAAGCTAGAATTGCATTTGATCTAGCTCTACCACGTGGTAGAGCTGTATCCAACCTAGACCACATCGTAGATTGCTTTGAGGTCTAGCTCTACCATGTGGTGGAGCTAGAATTGCATTTGAGGTCTAGCTCTACCATGTGGTAGAGCTAGAATAGCTGTGTACCATGCAAATCAACAAAACCAATTACTCCAAGAAAAGACCATGACGAGAACCAATGAGATAAACAAGTGTGTTGAATGGCGCTGGGACCCAACTTTGACGCATTGGGAGAAGTGATTGCTATGCCCAATGTGGACATAGAGCAACTTCCCTAGCACAAGTCCGTGTGGTCCGTTCTCTGATGGGGTCCCGGATCCTCAACTTCTAACTGTCCGAATGCGGGTTCTCAAAAAAGATGCAAATGAGAGCTCTCATGCAAAAAGAGCTCTTAATAAATGCGAGCTCTCATGGATAGGGAACTCACATGCATATAGAGATATCATGCAGCGCAAGAGAGCTCGTACACTCAATGCAAATAAATGAAAATAAGAGATCTTATGCATAGAGATCTCTTGCAGCCATGAGATATCTAATGCTCTTATAAAAAACTCCCATAGCACCCTGATGGGTTGCAACATAAAAAAGAGAGCATTGGGTTTAGAGCTTACCACAACTCGGTAGGTGGTGAGGACCTAACACCAAAGCATAGTCAGGACGTGAGGTCAAGAGAATAACACAATAGAGAATTATTTACATACTTTTATTTACTGTGATGCATGTGTTATCGATTATACATAGAGGGCTCTCATGCATATAGATCTAGGATATATCTACGCAAGGTGTGAGAGCTCTCATGCATAGAGAGTTTTCATGCATTGTGAGAGATCTTACATAAAGCTCTCAAGCGTGGATCTCTTCCATGAGAGATCCATGCATATAGATCTCATAAATATAGAGCTAACATTGTGTGTGATTCATTGTGAGAGCTCCCATGCATATAGATCGCAAATCCCATGCAAAGAGAGCTCTAATGCATATAGATCAGCTATTATCAAGTGCGAGTCATTGTGAGAGCTCCTATGCATAGAGGGCTGTCATGCATATATATCTCATGCATAGAGGGCTATCATGCATAGAGGGCTATCATGCATATATATCTCATGCATGAGAGCTCTTATGCATATCGATGAGCTCTCATGCATATAGAGTTATCATACATGAGATCTTATGCATCGAGATCTCTTGTATTCTAAGAGGTCTCATGCATGAGATCCCTCTTGCATTGTAAGATCTCTCATGCATTAATAGCTCTCATATGCATAGATCTCTCATATCATGCATATAGAGATTTTGGTCTTGCACTAGAGCTCTCATGCAAAGAGCTAGGTTTTACATTAAGAGCTCTCATACATAGAGCTCCCATGCATAGAGGTTGGTCTTGCATTAGAGCGTTCATTCATAGAGATAGGTATTACATTAAGATCTCTCATACATAGAGCTCGCATGCATAGAGCTATATCTTGCATTATTATAAGAGTTCCCATGGATAGATCTCATGTATAGAGTGAAAGAGCTCTCATGCATAGAGCTAGGTCTTGCATTCAAAGCTCTCATACATTGATCTCACATGCATAGAGTTAGATCTTGCATTATTATGAGAGCTCTCTTACATACATCTCATAGAGTTAGATCTTGCATTATTATGAGAGCTCTCTTACATACATCTCATGCATAGAGCTATAATATCTTGCATTATTATAAGAGCTCCCATGGATGGATCTCATGTATAGAGTGAAAGAGCTCTCATGCATAGAGCTAAGTCTTGCATTAAGAGCTCTCATACATAGAGATCCCATGCATAGAGTTAGATCTTGCATTAATTATTATAAGAGCTCTCATACATAGAGCTATATCTTGCATTATTATAAGAGCTCCCATGGATAGATCTCATGTAAAAAGTAAAAGAGTTCTCATGCATAGTCTCATGCTTAGAGAGTAAGAGCATTAGGAGCTACATCTTGCATTATTATGAGAGCTCTCTTGCATAGATCTCATGCTTAGAGTGTAAGAGCAGGAAAGTACAATTTCAAGCAAGGAGAGAGGGGAGAAGCTATGCTATGAATAGAGGTACGATACTAGATGGATGGTTTTTCATTTCAAGTAATCTTGCACTAGTTTAAGTCATTTCAACTCCAGCTCTACCATGTGGTAGAGCTAGAATGCATTTTTCCAGCTCTACCATGTGGTAGAGCTAGAATGCTCTAGCATGTGGTAGAGCATTCAAATTATCCCGCCCAATTTTAAATTCAAATTATCCCACCCAATTTTAAATTCAAATTATCCCGCCCTTAAAGACTTTAAAATGGTCTTGCTATTTTTCAAGTTTTCCTTGATGTCCATGTCATTTATGTAATACAAACCTACTTTCCCATCTTGTCATTGACAACTAGCACTTGGACATCATTGCATCTATTATCAAATTCAAAGATACAACAAGGTACACATATTTTTGTCTCAATGCATATTAAATCATTATCTATGATTAGATTTAAAGTTTTAAACATGTCAATTAAAAATCAGATCATACACATTGACATAGAGTAGAAAATAAAAGCATGCAAGAATTCAAAAACTCAGGAAATTATGGTTGAAGAGAAAAAACCTGATTCAGAAGAGAAAATCCAAGTATATGCTGGCTGCTCTCTCTTATTGCTGTAGAAGATGTGGCCTGCAACTATGCAATGTCTTGTATATGCTGCGTAGGAGAGTGGGCCTGCTCACAGCAATAAGAGACACCTAAAGAAAACCAAGCATGAGAGATTTATGGCCAGGGCCTGTTTATTGCCCTTTATGACCTACAATGCTCTTGCTAATGAAACTACTACTGTAACATGCTCTATCTTTTTTATCGTCTGATTCAGAAGAGAAAATAAAAAAATTAGAGTTTAAGAGACGCCCATATACCTGCTAGAATCCAGATTGCATGGCTGTGGAGGGACGGATAAGCTTAGATAAATTATAACCCCACTGGCAGGTGTACATAATGCTAGGCATCCTTTGATTTGGAGGTAAATATCTGCGAGTAGCTGCTAGGTAAGAGCAGCAAACAGACACAACAATAAGGTGGAGCTGCTGAAGGGGCGAGTGGCTGCAGAGAGAGAGCCGCCTAGAGAGAAGCAGGCCACGCAGCAAATGCTGCAGAGAGAAAGCCGCCCAGAGAGAAGCAGGCCACGCTAGGTAAGAGCAGTAAACAGACAAACGTGCGCCCCTATAGCCGTGTAGCTTGTGTTGATGGAGGGAGAGCCGCCCACGAACGTGCGCCCCGTAGAGAGAGAGAGAGAGCCGCCCAGAACTGAACCCGCAGAGAGAGAGCCGTCCGCAGAGAGAGAGCGCCGTCCAGATACGTTCGCCACGATAAGGTTGAGGATAAGTCTAAATTCGAGATTTTCATAAAATTAGCATTGGTACATAAAATTAGCATTCAATTTGGTAACATATACCAAATTTGAAGTTACAAAATTTTGGTAATTTTCTAGATCTTAAAGTTTCCAAAGATCTCTTCATTTCTCCATACATTTGGGATTAGGCCATCCCATCATGTACACAATTTTGAAATAAAAAATCAAGAGCAAAGATAATTTCATATAATTCTTTTTTTGCTCTTGGATTTACTTAAATTATGAAGATCAATTATTATGAATTTATCTTGACAAATCACCTTGTTTTATCTTCTGAACATGCAATGGCTGTGCAAAATCAATATTGAGGTCCCCGGCTCTTGACGCCTAATCCTACTAGACTCATCTATGCTCCTTATGCATCCATACACACGTGTGCGCGCATAGCGGACCGACATAGCTCGGCGGGACTAGATGTTGTATGAGTTTCAAAAAATTAAAGCTATTTCTATCAGTTATTGAGAGAACTGAGAGAACTTGGAAAAAAGAGCAAGATATTATAGTGATTTCTACTTGGTGAACCTCAAGTTATCAATTTGAGCCTTGTTAAGCATGCATCATATAGGCTTATGGAAAAATCGTAATGGTAATTTTTTATTAAAGGTGATTTCTATAATTGATTTAGTGAACCTGGAGCTCCAATTGAAACTAGATAAGTTTAAGAAGGCGAGGGTTATTTTTTTTTTGGGATTTATGCTCGTAGGCACTTATTCCAACTCACCATGCCTATAGACACTTATTCCAACTCACGGGTTGCAAAAAAGGGTTGTGATAATCCTTGTAAAGCATAGGAATAATTATAACAATAAGGTGAGGCTTGTGTCGAATATGATGTTTTTGAGGTCATGTGTTGGGCATGGGTCAAGTTGATACGTGGCCCCATCTCACCTTCTAAATCTAGAACCACCAACAAATTTATGCTTATGTGTGTATTAATTGATGATCAAGAGCCTCAGGTTAACAGGTATTGAGACTGAACATTGCCCTAGTTTTGATCATTATTTGGCATAGATATTTATAACTTCTTCAACTTACCTTTTTCAAGCCTCGTTAGGTCTTTTTTTAATTGTAATGTGAAAAGACCCTAGTGTTTGTAGAAGTGGCACGTGTGGGAATGGCCCCTTGACTGGACGGATGGGAGAGAGAGGCGAGCGATGGGCTACATGAAGCGATGGGCCGTGAAGCGCTTATTTAAATAGGATTAAAGCTATATTTAAATATGTAGGTTAACTATAGTAACTTAAAGCATGTTTATAGTTTACAATTATACTCCGTGGCAAAGAGCTGTCCACCTGACCAAGAAATTCTAAAATATATACAAGAGACTCTTGTATCAACCAACCCTCGGCCATGCTTCCTTCAGGCCTTGCACTTTGCCTCACAACGTCTTTTAAAGTCTTCATGAAGCGCTCTAGGAAGAACATCCAACGTGCATGCATAGTGCCACATGAAGCGATTTCATCCACTAAATGCACAATGAGATGTAGTTGACTTGTGAGAATGGTTCGCGAAAAAGTCTCCTCCTCTACCAAACAAACCACCTCCACTTCCACCATAACACGTGCATCATCCAACGTGGCTGGATCAATTGCTTTGGAACTAACATATCGGAAAAATAAATAAATAGTACGTTATACCTCATGCACGTTCATTTTGCAAGGTATAATGAAGGGTGATCTGACATGGGTTTTACATACCTCACAAGCTCACCCATCTTATAAATATATTTTTTCAAACTCTTATTTGCACAATGGTCGATGCTAGTAGGTAGTATGAACTGCGCACATAAGAGCACATGTATGTATGGTTTATGGCATTACAAAATTTAATTTCGACGTACAAGACTTGGAAAACACTTACTTGGAGCACCTTGTGCCAATCGTGGGACTTCAACCCATATAGTTGCTCAATGCCTCTTTTCTTAGTGGTTGTAAAGGCTCCCTTCAATGATCTCATGCATCCAGTGGGAGTACGCAAAGTGGTGATGGCTTGCTTTACCTGCTTCTCCTCTTTCTTTGATATAATCCATGGTACAGGCGGAAGATGAACGTGCCCATCCTTCTCTCGTGGTGGCCAAGCTTGACGCATACGTCCTGCGACCCGCAAGTCCTCACGTACGCTAACATTGTCTCGTTTACCAATAACATGTTCCCAAATACCAGATCCCACATTCTTGACGATGTGCATGGGATCAAGAAGATGGTTGATCTTAAGATGGGTCCAATATGGTAGCCGAAAAAAAATGGAGTACCTACACAAGGGATTGCTCTATGTGACCTTTAATCCAATTAGAGACTACACAAAACAAGATTGAAAAACATTACTATACCTGTTTATGCCATCTGGAGGAAGAATATTTGTAGACTCCCAAATACGCTTCCAATCTTTTGCACGAAGTGTTTGTGGAGGAATGTTACTCTTACTAGCAACATATTTAGGATGATCTGAGGGGAGAAATCGATGATGATTATCGAATATGGTCTTACACAAATCGTCAGCATACTCATGTACTAACGAAGGGCCACAAACAGGACATGCATGTTTACCCGATGTTTTCAAACCTGTTAAAATATAAATAAAAGTTAGAATAATAAAGTCAATATTTATAATTAATATAGCCAATAGTATTAGAGTAGGGAGGTAATTAGAATTCTTACCAGAACAATCGCTAAATCCTGGAAAGTCATGCATTGTCCACATCAACACTGCTTTTAAGTCGAAGTGTCGAGAGGAGGGAGGCCTACTAATGTCCACCACCGTAACACCTCTCCATAGTTCCTCCAACTCATCAATCAACGGTTCGAGATAAACATCCATATGCTTGACTTTATGTTTCCCTGGAATTAGAAGGGATAACATAAGATGTCCCTTCTTGATCGCCATTGATGGTGGAAGGTTGTAATTCACCAACACAACTGGCCACACGCTGTATGCGGTGCTTTTGAAACCAAATGGATTCACTCCATCCATACCTAGGCCAAGTCTCAAGTTTCTGGGCTCTGTTTTAAAGCTGGGCCACTCATCTTCAATATGCTTCCAAGCAGGAGTGTCTGTGGGAATTCTCCACATGCCATCATCCAATCGATGTGAGGAATGCCATGACATGAGCTCTGCTATGGATTTGCACTTGAACATGTGTTTGATGCGAGGAATTATAGGAAAGTGTCGCAAGACTTTATGAGGTATATCAAAACTCTTCACATCTGTTCTATACCTTGCTTCACCACAAGTGGGACAATGTCGAGCCTCCTTAAATGCGTCCCACGAAAGATAATGCAATCATTGACGCATGCATGTATGCGATCATAATCCAATCCTCCAAGCGATGTCACATAGCACCTCGCTATGTCTCTTGAGGTGGGTAGTCTATTTCCCTTCGGAAGCATGCTTGATAATAGCCTGCATCCAATATCATTAATTAGTCCTAAATCCTAAACCTTAAACCACTAATTCAAATTTGCAAGTTAGAATGCTTACTTCAATAATGCGTCAAGACTTGAATTGCTCCATCCACAAATTGTTTGTATATTGAGTAGTTCAAGTGAAGCACGTAAAATAGAGAATGTGCACCCTTCAAAAATCGGTGTCGATGAAGCCTTGTAAAGATGCTCTTGTTCCATATCATCGTCGTCCATACCTTTGGGATCATCCTTAAAAAGATTCCGCACCATATCATCAAACACTTCCTCTTCCACAACTTCGTGGGGTGCAGGGCTATTGTCATCCCTTTCCCACTCATCTCTGACAATAGATCCCGAAGCTCCAGCATCATCTCGTCGATGCTTTGCGTGCTCTCGCCGCGCGTAGGGCACCATGTTAGGGTGTGGTACTGCATCCTGCTTCAATTAGAGTTTATATTACTAAGATAAGACTTAGTGGACTATCTTAAGTGTTTTCCCTATTTTTGGGAGGGGGGAACCTTACAGATCGAATTGATCCTTTTGAGCTTGAGGGAGAGTGTTTAGAATCCAGCTTTACATTATCTAGAGGTGGTGGTTACACATCCATAACGCAAAGACTAACTTGTGTTTTTGTGTGATTGATGCAAGTATAGCTTGATCTCCCTCAAGTTGAAGTACCCAACACGATGATCGGAATCTACACTTTGTAAACAACTATATGAACCACTATATCATGTTCTTTGCTTCACCAATTTATCACATGTACAACCCTCACTTTAAATTGATATATTGATACAATTATAGCTCACTAAATTATGAATCTATTCCATGTCTTAGTTTTTGTGGTGTGATTTAATGGGTTTGAAATTACTGTGCACGCACACACACACACACATAGATGGGAGTGCCAAAAAATCTATAGCAAAATCTCTCTCTCTCTCTCTCTCTCTCTCTCTCACACACACACACACACACACACATGGGAGTGCCAAAAAATCTATAGCAAAATCTCTCTCTCTCTCTCTCTCTCTCTCTCTCTCTCTCTTTCTCTCTCTCTCTCACGCACACACACACACACACACACATAGAGTGCTACTTTTGGCTACTAGCATTTCGTCATTTTGAGGCCTACCATGACCCCAAACTATAGTCTTGTGCATGTGTGTCGGTATGGCATGTTTGTGGGCAATTTTCATTCTTTTCGTGTGTGTGTGGGGGGGGGGGGGGGCAATGTTGCTGCTTGTCTGCTTTTCCTATCTAATACCATCTACATCCATCATATCTATAAACTTTCTTCCTATAAAAACATGAGGATTGGCATTCAGACATGTCTCATCTTGCAGTCCTTTTGCAATATCCCTCCCTACACTATGAGTTCTCTAAGCAATCAATCCCTGCCTTTGAGTTTAAAATGTCATGGCAACCTCTACTAGTTCCTTGCGCATGGTGCAACACTATAACATTCATACCGAAGGAGGGAGGGAGAACCAGCTTGTGGAAAGCCATCAACTTTCACATGATTTCAATCTAATGACGTGAAGGCATGCCCTCTCACACACACACACACACACACACAACTTTTGAACCCACATGATGAATAGGAAGGGGTGCTACAAGTGGTTTGGTAAGGTTGCAAGCGGTTTGAGGAGGACCACCAAACATCGACGCGAGTGTTGATATTTTTGTTGGTTTTCCATACCAAATGGCAAGAAGTTCTCTTAATTTGAAACTTCATCAATTCTCGAGCACAAATTTTGGGTTTTTCCAAGTTCTAAAAGTGATGTGGTGCTTTGGAATGAGTTAGGTAAACCTTTCTTTTGGACATGTAGATTGTTTCCCCATAAAGAAACTTATGAAAAGAAAGCCGCGGACAATGGAGCAGCATCCAACAACATCTTTCTTTCTTTCTCTTCAACTCATCCTCCTTGTCTTGTCAACCTTGCCTCTATCATATAGAGGCTTCCACATTAAAAAGTGGAAATCATTGCTCAAAAGTAATCTATTTTCCACGTCTTAACGTTAAGGATGATTATCAATGGAGCTGTAGCTTAGTGGTTTATAAGTGTGCGTAAGTGTGAGAGTGCCCCTTGAATAGCTCCCAAGATATCTTTCCCAATTTAAAGTCTACTTTTAAAAAAGGATGATCTAATGAGATAGCTGGGATTCACATAGGAATTTGTACAAGTTGTCGAGATCTATAATTGAACTAACTCATTTCCCGTCTTGAAAATTAAAGGCTACATGTAATAGTAACCGAGATTTCCAAAGTTCAATTGAGAAATTTACAATATGAACTGGGTTAGTGCTCACGAAAAACAGTGTATTTTATCAAGGCAAACTTTGGACCTAAAGGAAAAAACATTTGTCTAATCCTTTTTCAAAAAGGAAAAAAATTTGATCCTAAAACTTGATACTCACGGTAGGACAAAAGTTCCTTGCGCATGGTGCAACACTATAACATTCATACCGTAGGTAGGAGGGAGGGAGAACCAGCTTGTGGAAAGCCATCAACTTTCACATGATTTCAATCTAATGACGTGAGGGCGTGGCCTTTCACACACACACACACACACACACACACAACTTCTGAACCCTCATGACGAATAGGAAGGGGTGCTACAAGTGGTTTGGTAAGGTTGCAAGCAGTTTGAGGAGGACCACCAAACACCGAGTGTTGATATTTTTGTTGGTTTACCAAATGGCAAGAAGTTCTCTTAATTTGAAACTTCATCAATTCTCGAGCACAAATTTTGGGTTTTTCCAAGTTCTAAAAGTGATGTGGTGCTTTGGAATGAGTTAGGTAAACCTTTCTTTTGGACATGTAGATTGTTTCCCCATAAAGAAACTTATGAAAAGAAAGCCGCGGACAATGGAGCAGCATCCAACAACATCTTTCTTTCTTTCTCTTCAACTCATCCTCCTTGTCTTGTCAACCTTGCCTCTATCATATAGAGGCTTCCACATTAAAAAGTGGAAATCATTGCTCAAAAGTAATCTATTTTCCACGTCTTAACGTTAAGGATGATTATCAATGGAGCTGTAGCTTAGTGGTTTATAAGTGTGCGTAAGTGTGAGAGTGCCCCTTGAATAGCTCCCAAGATATCTTTCCCAATTTAAAGTCTACTTTTAAAAAAGGATGATCTAATGAGATAGCTGGGATTCACATAGGAATTTGTACAAGTTGTCGAGATCTATAATTGAACTAACTCATTTCCCGTCTTGAAAATTAAAGGCTACATGTAATAGTAACCGAGATTTCCAAAGTTCAATTGAGAAATTTACAATATGAACTGGGTTAGTGCTCACGAAAAACAGTGTATTTTATCAAGGCAAACTTTGGACCTAAAGGAAAAAACATTTGTCTAATCCTTTTTCAAAAAGGAAAAAAATTTGATCCTAAAACTTGATACTCACGGTAGGACAAAAGTTCCTTGCGCATGGTGCAACACTATAACATTCATACCGTAGGTAGGAGGGAGGGAGAACCAGCTTGTGGAAAGCCATCAACTTTCACATGATTTCAATCTAATGACGTGAGGGCGTGGCCTTTCACACACACACACACACACACACACACACAACTTCTGAACCCTCATGACGAATAGGAAGGGGTGCTACAAGTGGTTTGGTAAGGTTGCAAGCAGTTTGAGGAGGACCACCAAACACCGAGTGTTGATATTTTTGTTGGTTTACCAAATGGCAAGAAGTTCTCTTAATTTGAAACTTCATCAATTCTCGAGCACAAATTTTGGGTTTTTCCAAGTTCTAAAAGTGATGTGGTGCTTTGGAATGAGTTAGGTAAACCTTTCTTTTGTACATGTAGATTGTTTCCCCAATAAGAAACTTATGAAAAGAAAGCCGCAGACAATGGAGCAACATCCAACGATAATGAAGGGTCTCCAACATGAAATGATAAAACATAGGTGTGACATCTTTCTTTCTTTCTCTTTAGCTCATCCTCCTTGTCTTGTCGACCTCGCCTCTATCATATAGAGGCTTCCACATTAAAAAGTGAAAATCATTGCTCAAAAGTAATCTATTTTCCACGTCTTAACTTTAAGGATGATTATCAATGGAGCTATAGCTTGGTGGTTTAGAAGTCTGCGTGAGTGTGAGAGTGCCCCATGAATAGCTCCCAAGATATCTTTTCCAATTTAAAGTCTACTTTTAAAAAAAGGATGATCAAATGAGATAACTGGGATTCACATAGGAATTTGTACAAGTTGTCGAGATCTATAATTGAACTAACTCATTTCCTATCTTGAAAATTAAAGGCTACATGTAATAGTAACCGAGATTTCCAAAGTTCAGTTGAGAAATTTACACTATGAACCAGGTTAGTGCTCACGAAAAACCGCCCTTTAGTGTATTTTATCAAGGCAAACTTTGGATCTAAAGGAAAAAACATTTGTCTAATCCTTTTTCAAACAGGAGAAAATTTGATCCTAAAACTTGATATTCACCGGTAGGACAAAAGTCTTCCCTTTTTTTCAAGGGTTATGTATGAAGGACATAAAATATATATAGTATATACTATATATACTATATATATAGTATATATATAGTATATACTATATCCCCAAGTTCTAGCTGTTGCAAGACCCCACCCCTCCGTAAGAGGAGACGCCGCTGTCCTTTTGTTGGGTTACCGGGTTGTGTGAGCAATGATGATAATCATAGGTTTTATTGCAAACAAATTTCAAAAGCTTCCAAGGCATATAATTTTGGAATGGTGACTAGTCATCTAGTGAAAAGCAAAGTATTGTATGGCTGTAAACTTGAAAAGAAGAAGAATCACTTTGACCTTGATAGCTTGAGAATTTCGGCCATATTTTCTTGGTGTGCAGTTTGGCAGGGGTGACCACGAGTGGCCGGCTATTCATAAGAGGGAGCCGGGGGGGGATAGCTTTGAGGCAAAAAAAATTTGGCAAGCTTTGCCTGGCAAGTTGTGGCAACGATCTTTAAAGTTTACCATGGCAACAACAAAAGGCGGGGGTGGTGTAAACAGGACTCTTTGACCATGGTCAAAGCCTGGTTTAACGTGAAGCCCGAGACACTAACGTTAACCTGACTGCTGAAACGGGACGGTTACAGGCTAAGGCTAGTCGACACCAGAGGGGGGACTGCTGCTTAATCGTTTCATGAGTCTCTATCTCTTCTCTCTCTCTCTCTCTCTCCCTTGCTCTTTTTTGTGCAGACGCAACAGAAGCAGCAGGAAGCAGCAGACTAGGTAGGCAGTATCCCCACCCACACACACACACGTACAGTGTGTAATATTAGCCTATTTTTGCGCCTGATCCCACCTTACCACCCTTTCTCTTGCTGCTTCCACAACGCATGATAAGCTGCAGGCCACGTTCGCTTCCTACGTGTGAGCGACGCGAGGTGAGTTCACTCCACTTCTCGTACATTTTGCCTTACTCGAAATTGAACTTCAGTCACTTTCATCAAGCTTTTCTGTGTGGCAATTCCCTGAAGGAGCCACCACCTTATCAGGCGTGTATAACTTGCACCACACCTGAATTAAGAGCAGTATGTAGCTGGATAATTGATGTTGTTCATCATCAGAGCGATCGGCTATAAGCATCATCAATTAACAGGTACACGCTGTAGCTGCAGTAGGAGCAGCAGGAGCAATGTTTTGGCCGTGATATGTGAAATATTAATGGCAGACCAACCAAGCAGTAGCTCGGCCCTGCAGGTGGTTGCGCCAGCTGTTAACGAGGGGGGCGGAGGCGGAGCTGGGGGAGGGGGAGGAGGAGGGGCTCTGCATGTTGAAGCTGGGGGCATGAGGGAGTATCGTAAGGGTAACTGGACGCTCCATTAGACCAAGAAGATGGATGACCAGAGGAGCCTGAAGGGCGGAGAGACAGGGAGAGGTACAGGACCGCAGAGCTGCGGTGGAAGTGGATCGAGAACTACTGCTGGAGGAACGAGTGCCACAGGAACCAGAATCAGTGCAACGACAAGTGGGATAACCTGCTACAACAAGCTAGTGTGGAGACGGTGGACCATCATATCATCATCATCATCATCACCAGCTGGGCGCTCCTCCTGCAGGAGGGAGCTCTTCTGGTGGTGGTGGTGGAGCTGCAATCCAAGGTCAGGGGGCAGGGCCAGGGGTATCAGTCAGCCAGTTACTGGATCCTCGAGAAACACGGGCGCAAAGAGAAAGGTCTGCCTTAACCTTCTGTTCCAAGTCTACGAAACGCTACACGAGGTTGTAGACAAACGGTACCCGCCTCGACTCCCTCATCCTCACGGGCCTCATCCTCACCCACCACCACCACCACCGCCACCTGCTGCTGCTGCTCTAGCGCAACTGCCACTGCCACCCCCACCTTCACCTCCCCCTCCCCCGCCCGCTCCGCCACTTATACCACCTCATCAGGCGCACCAGCACCAGCACCAACATCAAGAGCACATAAATATTCAAGGCGGCTCCATATTAGACAACGCGAGTAGCAGTATGCAGCAGCAGCCTCCTCATCATCAGCCAATTACACTCGCAGCTGCTCAAAGCAGCGCCGCCCCCACCGCCAGTACCCAGCCGATGCAAGGACATCCCTCGTCAGGTAGCCAGTTACTCATCAGTAGGATTTTAGTACGCATAAACCTGTTTGTCATGTAGCCGTCTTTTGTGTGAACCTTCACAATCCATCATTGTGGCACTCTTAGTAGGCACCCGTTACTGTGCTCATCATCAACATTAATTGTATATCCAAACTTTCCTTATTATTACATCACATATATAGACCCAAGGGGGATGGGGGATCATCACGGTGGACCGTGGTCGTCTGTCTGCCTGGCCCCTCGATTCAAGTCTTTTATTTAGGCGACACATTGCGCTACAAGAACATGTATGTAGTACGGACCTAAGTGATGAGCGTTCAAAAATTCTATCATTATATCGTTCTAGTTAATACGGATTTTTTGCTTTCAAAAGAGAAGCTAAAAAGGCGATTGTATGTTGTGATGAGAGAGATTGTGCAGAGCCGTCAGAGAGTTTGGAGAGCAAAGGAAGCAAGATTCCTCCATCCCCGGCAAAGAGGCGGAAGGTCGGGTCTTCCAAGGAAGGAGGTGATCATGGTGCTACTGGTGCACATGCACATGTGTACACGGGTGGTGGTGATGGGTTGGGGCCTGCGGTGGTGGAGCTGAGGAGTTATATCCCTGCTTGAGGGGGCTTCCACAAGTACCTCTTCTTCTTCATCTTCTTTGCGGGGCCTTCTTAACACAGGTAATTGCTTTTTGTCTAGATTTCTTGTCCTTGGTGATTTTACATCTTGGTAATTACTTCTTGTCTAGATTTTTTGTCCTTGGTGGTAATTGCTTCTTGTTGCACATCTTTGTTTTTCTTCCTTGGAAACCTTGGGGCTATTTGTATAGGGTATTATGATGAAACTACTTCATCTATGGTTTATATTGCATACACATGCAGTTTTCTTTTTGTCTAAGTTGTTGCTTATTGCATTCATGCCTTATTGCCATGTTGGGGTTCTCTTATTGCCTGCTTAATGTTGATTCTTCACGTTGTTGCTTATTGCATGCATGTCTTAGTGCCATGTTGGGGTTCACTTATTGCCATGCTTAATGTCTTGTTTCCATGCAAGTATTTTAGTAACATGTGATCATGCATGCATGACACACTTACAGCTTCAGCCTAGTTTTGCTACACAGATCTAGTTTATCCCAAGTTTACTACACAAAACTAGTTTGAAAATCAATCTTTGTTTACTACATTTTTCTAGCTAGGTCCTAGTTTAACTCTTGTGCACTAGATATGCATACTTTATCCAAACCCTAGCTTACACATTGTTTACTAATGTATCCTTGATTCATTTTACTTCAATGAAAGCAAGTCACGATATAGTAGTCCTTGTAGTGTTTCTTTTTACTAAAAGTATGCGGCACCAATTTGTGTATGTTACTTCTTTATATTGATGGTTCTTTGGTACTCATTGCTATTAGATGGAACCTGTAAACCCTCCTTATGAAGAGATTATTCTTCCTTCTGGGAAATTTTCTCGGCAATATTGAGTCTGAGATACGTGTCCTAGATGGAACACAAGCTATTGTAAGAGAGTTCATATGATTCGTCACTTGAAAGCCGACCATGGATTAGAGGTGGATATCCAACTTCAAAAGACAAGACGCCCATTGGGTGGTGGAATCCAAGGAGCTTAAAAGAGTGTTGCAAAGCAATCACAGACAAGGTTTTTAGATGCACAGCATAAATTTCAAATCAACATGAAAAACAATGAACGGAAACAAAGACTTTTGGCTGAAGATGCTTGGGAAAAGAGAGCTCTATCCAACTTGCCCAAGAGAGCCTATAACATGCAAAAGGAAGCATTTATCGAGAGGTTTGTTGCAAAGGGCATGGAACAATACATGGCGAACAAGGAGAAACGCATTCAAGGAATTGAACGACGCATTAAAGAGGGATATTTTTCACATGTGAGATTTTCTCTTGTTCTATTAACCTTAAACGTGAAATATATATATATATATATATGTACATATATATATATATATATATATATACATATATATATATGTACATATATATATATATATACATATACATACATACATACATGATGAATGTTAAAAGAACTAGTGATATTACCTATTTCTTGCTTTTGCTTGAAGAACTCAAGCATAGTTCCATCCATGTGCCAGCTAGTCTTGGAATCGCCAAGAGCATGTATAAGTTCAAGCATGGACCGGTTGATTTGTGTGCATCCACAAGAGTGTATTTATGTACTTCCATAGGTACTCCACCAAGTTAGTAGTATCAACATTCCCACAAGAGTGTATTTATGTACTTCCATAGGTGCTAGTTAGTAGTATCAACATTCCCATAAACAATCGGTCAAATTTTAGCCATCGCCTTCACCATACACAAGTAGATCCACACCAACCTTTTGTTATATATTGAATGATATTGTCATGTGCATTGTAACATTGTAACATTGTAAGAAATGTTATACTTCTGCTCAAATTCCATTTCTATAACCGAGTGCATGAGATTTGACATTGATGTGTAGATCTCATCTTGTATTTCTTTGGGAACGTACATTTTTCACATTTTGTTAGAGGCTAAATTATAATAAAAACTCATATTAAATCAAATATTCTAAGCTACTCTCAATTACGCAGTCCTAGTTTAGTGCACAGTCCTAGTTTAGTGCACAGTCCTAGTTTACTGTACCCTTTATGAAAGTTTTATACATATGGACCATGCCATGAAATATTGCAATCTCTTACTTGTGGTAGCAAATTCTCAACCCAAGCTTTCTTAGCATGGAACCGACACTGGAAAACATGGCATGCAACTTGTTGGCGAGTTTCTTGCTCTTGTTAAACCCAACAATGGAGATCTTTGTCAACCACCTTAAGAAATGGCTCTAGTTCTTGTGGACCCTACAACACGGCGTTAGGTAAGCAATAAGATGTCTTAGACTATGCAGTAAACTAGGACTGTGTAATTGAGAGTAGCTTAGGATATTTGATTTAATATGAGTTTTTGTTATAATTTAGTCTCTAACAAAAATGTGAAAAATGTACGTTGCCAAAGAAATACAAGAGATCTACACATCAATGTCAAATCTCATGCACTCGGTTTACAGAAATGGAATTTGAATAGAAGTATCAACATTTCTTACAATTTTACAATGCACATGACAATATCATTCGATATGTAACAAATGGTTGGTGTGGGTCTACTTGTGTATGGCAAAGGCAATGGGCAAAATTTGGTCGATTGTTTAATTATGGGAATGTTGATACTACTAACTTTGCAAAGCACCTATGGCAGTACATAAAATACACTCTCTTGGATGCACAAAAATCAACCGGTCCATGCTTGAACTTATACATGCTCTTGTGGTCAATTGTTTAATTATGGGAATGCTGATACTACTAACTTGGTGGAATGCCTATGGCAGTACATAAAATACACTCTCTTGGATGCATAAATGAACCGGTGCATGCTTGAACTTATACATGCTCTAGTGGGCAATTATAAGACTGGCAGGCGCATGGGTGGAACTAGCTTGAGTTCTTCAAGCAAAAGTAAGAAATAGGTAATATCACTATATATATATATATATGTATGTATATCACTAGTTTTTTTAACATTCATCATATATATATAACGATTAAGGTTAATACTCACATACATGTGTGGAATATCCCTCTTTAATGCACCATTCAATTCCTTGAATGCATTTCTCCTTGTTCGCCATGTATTGTTCCATGCCCTTGGCAACAAACTCCTCGATAAATGCTTCCTTTTGCATGTTATAGGCTCTCTTGGACAAGTTGGATGGAGCTTTCTTTAGCCCAAAAGTCTTTGTTTTCTTTCATTGTTTTTCATGTTGATTTGAAATTTATGTTGTACATCTAGAAACCTTGTTTGTGATTAATTTGCAACACTCTTTGAAGCTCCTTGGATTCCACCACCCGAGAGGCGTCCTGTCTTTTGAAGTGGGATATCCACGTCTAAGCCATGGTCGACTTTCAAGTGCCGAATCATGTGAACTCTCTCACAATAGTTTGTGTTCCATCCAGGACACGTATCTGAGACTTAACATTGCCAAGCAAGTTTCCCAGGAGGAAGAATAATCTCCTCATATCGTGACTTGCTTTCATTGAAGTAAAATGAACCAAGGATAGGTTAGTAAACAATGTGTAAGCTAGGGTTTGGATAAACTATGCATATCTAGTGCACAAGGATTAAACTAGGACCTAGCTAGGAAAATGTAGTAAATGAAGGTAGATTTTCAAACTAGGCGTGTGTAGTAAACTAGGGATAAACTAGGTCTGTGTAGTAAAACTAGGCAGAAGCTTTAAGTGTGTCATGCATGCACGATCACATATTACTAAAATACTTGCATGGTAACAAGGCATTAACCATGCCAATAAGTGAACCCCAGTATGGCTATAAAACATACATGCAATAAGCACCATAGATAAACTAAGACTAATTTTCAAACTAGGTATGTGTAGTAAACTAGGGATAAACTAGGTCTATGTGGTAAACTAGGCTAAAGCTTTAAGTGTGTCATGCATGCATGATCACATGTTGCTAAAATACTTACATGGAAACAAGGCATTAAGCATGGCAATAAGTGAATCCCAGCATGGCAATAAGGGAGGAGGGAGTGTTTTCTAACCGCTCTAATGGAGCTACCATTGTGGCATGGATTTAGGCGGCCTTCAACGCCGTACGAATCCATAGGATTTTGCTGTGAGTTAAATCTTGCATGTCTATGTCTGCATGCCACTAAGCTTGTAATTTTGAAAGCCCGTCCTTGTGCTACTGCAGGTACTCACAAACCTGTGAACTATTAGCAGGACTAGTTAGGTTCAATTCAATAGCCCAAACAAAAGAAGGATCGTGGAACCTTCTGGGGCCTATGTGCCATCTTGGTCCATGTAAAAGGTTGCTTATGCAAAAACCCCACTACTTAATGTAATTTTTACCCTCATTGGAGGAGGTTAGAATGCAAAGATAAGCAGTGTCTTCTTCTCTTTGCGCATGTGTGAGCTCGTTCTCTGTGTGTGTGTATGGTGTGAGTGTGCCATTGCCTGGTATAGGGTTGCTGCTCCTACCACATCTATGGGAGCTGTAGGTACGCGTTGGTAGCAAGAGGAGGCGATTAGCAGGGCGTGCGGCTCTACTACAGCATCAAGAGACTGGAGAAGGTAGCCCATTCCCCCATCCAATCAGGCCGATTAAGCTTGCAGTGAGTTCCTACGTGCCTCTTGCACCGACTAGCTATAGCAAGTGTGACAACCTTGCTTTCTTGCGAGTAGCACTAGAGTGTCAAGTGACAGACGGCTGCCCCAAGCTCTTTCTTCATGTTAGCAAGCTGAAATAATAGCTTGTGGGGTTCAATCGGCACAGGAGAAGATCCCTAGGACCATAGCTGAGTCGCTTTCCCATAGTGGCTATAGCATAGGCCCACAACAAATTAAGAGGGCCTCACCAAGGGCTTGTTCTTACGAGGCCTTTAACACACAATGTTTGATTCCAAAAACAATTAATTTAGCCCTGGTTCATTCACAGCTCCCTTCCATGGTTGTTTTCCCATTAAATTTAAGGACAAAGGGCAAATTCAAAAGGCTCCGATTTTCTTGATGCAAGGCCCTTTTATCCAAGGTCTTAAGGGATTGATTCTAGATAGCAAAATAGAAATTATCCACGGTCTTAAGGGATTGATTCTAGATAGCAAAATAGAAATTGAATCTGGAGCATTTTCACATCGAAGTTTGAGAAGAAGATTCTCACCATGCACTATGTGTTTACAAGCAGCGGAGCTTATTCCAAGGGCAATTACTTGGGAACTTAGCATTCATATCAAAGGATTTGAATACTTATTTTGCAACACTACTAGAGGTTTAGGGATACCGATGCTAGAATACCGACGCAAATGCAAGCGTCGGTATGTACGTCCTAAACTTGGAGGCAAAGAGTATGGGCGGGTAATTTTCAGAAGGGAGTATACCGACGCTTATACCGTAGCAGATACCGTAGTAGATACCGACGCTTATACCGTAGCAGATATCGACGCATATTTCGATGTAGATACCGACGCCCGTAACTTTTTTACAGCCTAGAACCTCTCATTCTCTGTTTTGCAAGGCTTGGAATGTCAAGACAAGGTATGTGTGTCTTTTTCCTCATCTCCCTCAGGCGTTCGCCTTGTTCCATTCGATGTGTGTGTGTGTGTGTGTGTGTGGAGAGAATTAGTGAAGTGTGTGTGTAGATCTCCATCTCTCTCCTTGGGCGTTTTGCCTCTCTCCATCTCCTCATCTTCTTATGTGTGTGTGTGTGTGTGGAGAGAATTACGATAAATGTGTGATGTGTGTGTATATCTCCTTCCCCTCTCTCCATCCTTCTTCTTATCTTCTTAATTATGTTTGGAGAGAGGATTTGTATGTGTTGTGAGAGATGTAGAGAGTGAGAGAGCTTGTATATGTGCATCTATTACTAATGTATGCAATGTGTGTGTAGGTTTGTTCCTCCCACGTGTGTCCTAGCTTGCAGATCTACTTCGAACACGCACTATCCAATCCACATTTGAGAGGTAAGCACATTACCAATTATGTTGTTTTATTACTTCTCTTTTTGTTATGTTTTAATTTGTTCTCAATTTGTAATTATTAATTGAAATTATGAGTATGCAAGCTTGTTGTTTTATGCACATATATGCTAATATTAGCATATATGTGAGTGCATAAGAAATTAATGTTACTTTGCAAGAGCGAGAGAGAGAGAGAGAGAGAGATTTTCTTTTTGGCGCATACCCAAGGCGTTTCGGTCTCTTTTTCGACTTGAAATCTAATGTCTAAGACATGCATGTCAATGCTATGTCTATATGTATATATTCTAATGTATATGCCTAAAGCACATATCCATAAGCTAATGTATATGCCTAAACATCGTTAATGTATACTTGATCTCCCTCAACGGCTGGGGAAAAGAAGCTCGTTTAACGCTTTAAATGTTATTTTTAAAATCTCTCTCATGGCTGGGGAAAAGAAGCCTTGTTTTATGGTTTACATAATGCTTAATGACTTGTGTAATGCATAATGATTTGCATTTAATGAGCTACATATACATGTTATCCTGCTAGATGGAGCCTCTCAATCTTAAAGAGAGAATAGCGTGTCCATGCCTGCGATGTAAGTACCAAATATTTCAAAAACAAAGGATTTGCAACCAGCATATTCATGACGCTGGCATATTTTCAATGGAGCGCTTACAAAATTTACGGTTTCAATCGTACAACCAAGTAAGTGTGCAACCACATCTTGATAACATTGCGCCTATGAATTCTCGTCCCCAACAAAGGATGAGAATATCGAAGGAGGGAGTGACAGATGGAGCTCAATTAACAGCACCCGAGGGAGTGTCTTCGAGAAGCATTAACATGAAGATAATCAACCACGACATTCTCAACGGTCAAATTATGAACTAGAGAAAGAGGTCATGTGTAAACTTGCACGCCTTCCACTATACAATGGTACCAAGATATTTGTATTGCGTGCATCTCTTACGATGCTAAATTTACAGTCAATTTTTGGATGGTCTAATACAAGTGTCACTGAACTCTTCAAGTAAGTGATTTATGGAGATTACACCTAATGTTGAAATGATAAACTTTTAACTTGTATTTGACTAAATCTTAATAGTAACGATCAGATATTGCCATACTTGCAGGCTTTTGAAAGACTAGATATTGCCATATGGCAACGAGATGCCTCCATCTCGTGCAGATGCTAAGAAGTTATTGAAATCCATAGGCATGGATTACAATAATATTCATGCTTGTCGTAATGATTGTATTCTCTTCCGCCAATGAATACGAGCATTTGCACGAATGTCCCACTACAAGGTCGTTTAAGTTTCAAAAGGAATCGCACTACAAGAAATCTCCCATATCCAGAAGGTCTGCAAGCTCTTCCGGACTTTCCCACAGGTAGATGGCTAGAAGCTACAATTTTAGAAGCCAAACGTGCTGGTTTAACTATAACAGAGGAGGAGGAGGAGCTTACAAAAGGATGCGATTGGCATGTAAGTGTTTAAGTTCTACATGTCTCTCTTTTTTTTCTCTACATGTCTCAGTTATTATTTGTCCATCAACAATCTTTATGTGCTATTTGTAGTATCAGCGTTTTGGTCACATGGACGTCATTTTCGAGTAGAACGAATAGACCAAAGAAGAGCAACCTTTGATTGTGGTGTCACAGCACAATTTATTCAAGAAAGTCGAGCAAGTGCAAGTGATGATAACACAATTAGTGGAATGCTTGATTACTTTGGAACCATTCAAGACATATTAAAGCTTGGCTTTAGAAGTTTTGAGTTGTTTATCTTTGATGTGAAGTGGTTCAAGGTAATCACAAATGGGCCACATGCAACTGGAGTGGCCTCTTCCAAGTTGACTCCACAAAGGTATGGACCGATCAGCGAGATACGTTTGTGTGCCCAGAGCATTGTGAGCAGGTTGTCTTTAAAGCGGATCCAAAAGATCCACGCTGGCTATTTGTGGTTCAAGTCGCCCCCCGCAGTAAGCAAATTTGTGAAAAATTAGAGCTACAACAGGGTGATGTGGATTCATAGGGTGGTGGGGAGCAACAAGAACAAGCCGATATCAACAATGAAGAGGATCAAGCAAATGAAGAGGAGCAACTAGAGCAAGATCCAAATGAAGAGGTGCAAACCAATGAAGGTGGAAAATCTATTGATGAGAAAGAAGAAGTACAAACCAATGAAGCTAGAAAACCTGTTGAGGAAGAAGACATAGATGATGAGGACAACCTTCATCAAGGGACTTTTAATGATGAGGATGCTGAAATGTACATAGAAATAGATCTCTTTGGGGCTACTAATCTTAATGAGGATGATAGAATAGATAATGATTTTTAAAATGATGTATCTTAATGATTATGCAAATAGTTATGACATATTTGTAATGATTTTATGACATTGAAGGTGCAAAGTGATATGGTTTACCATTGTTGTTTAGGGAAGTCAATGTTTGTCATATGGTCCTTTCATTGTTTACCATTGTTAATGTTTACCATCATAATCACTAGTGCTTGCACTACTTGACGTTTATTAGTAGAAGGTGGGGAGGAACGATCTCAGTTCTCTGACCCAACACATAGACTGCAGGTGCAAAGTGATATGGTTTACCATTGTTGTTTATCATTGTTAATGTTTGTCATATGGTTCTTTCATTGTTTACCATGTAATTTTCATTTCGCACAAGTTTGTCATATGGTTTTTTGTCCAACAGGCCATGGGTGATGACTTATCGCCGCTCAACTACAGTCCTAATTTCTCATTTAACCCTACACCTCAGGGCATGAGTCTCGATCAGTTATATGGTTTTTTTTCGTCCATGACTCTAGAGCAGAGAGCCATGGCTCAGACTTATTGGAATTCTGGAGTAGGGACATCTGTCTCACCATCTGGCATCACGACGGTAGTTCCCACACCTGTAGGTACGACAGCAGTTCCCACACCTCATACCACACAGCCTTCCACTCTTACAGCTCGATCTACCACCTCTTCACATAGACGTCGCTCACGTAGTAGGTCTTCAGGGGGAGGTTGTTGTGGTGGTAGTGCCACAGATGCTATGACACCACCACGTGAGCGTCCTTCGCTCTCATCTGTTGATAGTACACTTATGGGTTCACCTTCCACTCCTTGGGGTGCACATGACTATGACAACAACAAGATATACACAATTAGGGATGGGGCACCTATAATGAATAGTGCAGGGAAGGCAATGAAGTCACGAATTCGACAATTGTGCACTATACAGTTTCACAACTCTATTATGACTTTATGGGATCAGCAAGATAAGGAGAAGAAAAATTACATAAATACAAAGATAAAGCAAGAGTTTCAGCCATCTGACCCTAGGAATCTCGTCTCTAATGAGTGGATACAATATATAGCTCGCATTTTGATGGGGCATCGTAGGTCAGAGGCGAGGGATGCATTTAGAGAGGGGAAAGAGAAACCTGTTTAGCTAGATGATAGGGAGTGGGAAGGCATAGCTCAGGAGCTCACAGAGACACTAGAGAGGTTTCAACAACAAAGAGAGGTGGCAAGGACGAGACTCCAAACAGTAGGGACTTCTCATCTTGGGAGTAGTGGTTACGAAACCATGCGCCATGAATTCGTAAGTATTTGTAGCAATTTTGTTTATCTAAATGTATGTATGTGGGCTAAATGTTGATTTCTAAAAGTTGTAATTGTTAATCGTTTATGTAGGAGTTGGTAATGAATCGCCTACCAAGTAGGCGAGAAGAGAAGTACGCTCACAAATATGGCCTTGTGGCCTTATTTAAGATGCTTGAAGCAGAACGAGAGACCATCAATTGAGGCATTACCATAATGTAAGTCCTCTAAACTATTAGTATATGATCAAAATATTCATGAGTAATGTTTCTTTATCTGAAAAATACAAAAACGAGCACGGTTGTGTTTTGTGCTCTATTTTGGATAGAATGGTGCTGTCTGTTTACTGCTGTTGAGTCCTGCTGACTGCAGCATATAGCAGGCAACACCATTCTGTCAAAAAAAATTTACTGCTATGGTCGTCGGTATGTGCGTCGGTATGTAAGCCGGTATGTGTCGGTATGTGCATTGGTTTAGGGTTTAGGGTTTAGGGTTTAGAGTTTACATACCGACGCACATACTGATGCACATACGGGCATACATACCGACGCAAATACCGACGACCATAGCAGTAAATTTTTTTGGACTGAATGGTGTTGCCTGCTACATGCTGCAGTCAACAGGACTCAACAGCAGTAAACAGACAGCACCATTCTGTCCAAAATAGAGCACAAAAGACAACCGTGCTGCTCGTTTTTTGTATTTTTCAGATAAAGAAACATTACTCATGAATATTTTTTATCATATACTAATAGTTTAGAGGACTTACATTATGGTAATGACTCAATTGATGGTCTCTCCTTCTGCTTCAAGCATCTCAAATAAGGCCACAAGGTCATATTTGTGAGCGTACTTCTCTTCTCGCCTACTTGGTTTAGGGTTTAGAGTTTACATATCAACGCACATACCGACGCACATACGGGCTTACATATCGACGCACATACCGACGACCATAGCAGTAAATGTTTTTGGACAGAATGGTGTTGCCTGCTACATGCTGTAGTCAACAGGACTCAACAACAGTAAACAGACAGCACCATTCTGTCCAAAATAGAGCACAAAAGACAACCGTGCTCGTTTTTTGTATTTTTCAGATAAAGAAACATTACTCATGAATATTTTGATCATATACTAATAGTTTAGAGGACTTACATTATGGTAATGACTCAATTGATGGTCTCTCCTTCTGCTTCAAGCATCTCAAATAAGGCCATAAGGCCATATTTGTGAGCATACTTTTCTTCTCGCCTACTTGGTAGGCGATTCATGACCAAATTCTATATAAACGATTAACAATTACAACTTTTAGAAATCAACATTTAGTCCACATACATACATTCAGATAAACAAAATTGCTACAAATACTTACGAATTCATGGCGCATGGTTTCGTAACCACCACTCCCAAGATGAGAAGCCTCTACTGTTTGGAGTCTTGTCCTTGCCGCCTCTCTTTGTTGTTGAAACCTCTCTGGTGTCTCTGTGAGCTCCTGAGCTATGCCTTCCCACTCCCTATCATCTAGCCAAACAGGTTTCTCTTTCCCCTCTCTAAATGCATCCCTCGTCTCTGACCTATGATGCCCCATCAAAATGCGAGCTGTATATTGTATCCACTCATTAGAGACGAGATTCCTAGGGTCAGATGGTTGAAACTCTTGCTTTATCTTTGTATTTATGTAATTTTTCTTCTCCTTATCTTGCTGATCTCATAAAGTCATAACAGAGTTGTGAAACTGTATAGTGCACAATTGTCGAATTCATGTCTTTATTGCCTTCCCTACACTATTCATTATAGGTGCCCCATCCCTAATTGTGTATATCTTGTTGTTGTCATGGTCATGTGCACCCCAAGGAGTGGAAGGTGAACCCATGGGTGTGCTATCAATAGATGAGAGCGAAGGACGCTCACGTGGTGGTGTCATAGCATCTGTGGTACTACCACCACAACAACCTCCCCCTGAAGACCTACTACGTGAGCGACGTCTATGTGAAGAGGTGGTAGATCGAGCTATAAGAGGAGTGGAAGGCTGTGTGGTATGAGGTGTGGGAACTACTGTCGTACCTACAGGTGTGGGAACTGCCGTCGTGATGCCACATGGTGAGGCAGATGTCCTTGCTCCAGAACCCCAATAAGTCTGAGCCATGGCTCTCTGCTCTTGAGTCATGGACAAGAAAAAACCATATAATTGGTCGTCGGGACTCATGCCTTGAGGTGTAGGATTAAATGAGAAATTAGGACTGTAGTTGAGCGGCGGTGAGTCATCACCAATGGCCTGTTGGACAAAAAACCATATGACAAACTTGTGCGAAATGAAAATTACATGGTAAACAATGAAAGAACCATATGACAAACATTAACAATGATAAACAACAATGGTAAACCATATCATTTTGCACCTGCAGTCTATGTGTTGGGTCAGAGAATTGAGATCGTCCCTCCCCACCTTCTACTAATAAACATCAAGTAGTGCAAGCACTAGTGATTATGACGGTAAACAATAACAATGGTAAACAATGAAAGGACCATATGACAAACATTAACTTCCCTAAACAACAATGGTAAACCATATCACTTTGCACCTTCAATGTCATAAAATCATTACAAATATGTCATAACTATTTGCATAATCATTAAGATACATCATTTTAAAAATCATTATCTATTCTATCATCCTCATTAAGATCAGTAGCCCCAAAGAGATCTATTTCTATGTACATTTCAGCATCCTCATCATTAAAAGTCCCTTGATGAAGGCTGTGCTCATCATCTATGTCTTCTTCCTCAACAGGTTTTCTAGCTTTATTGGTTTGCACCTCTTCTTCCTCAATAGATTTCCCAGCTTCATTGGTTTGCACCTCTTCATTTGGATCTTGCTCCAGTTGCTCCGCTTTATTTGCTTACTCCTCTTCATTGTTGATATCGGCTTGTTCTTGTTGCTCCCCACCACCCTGTGAATCCACATCACCCTGTTGTAGCTCTAATTCTTCACAAATTTGCTTACTACGGGGGCGACGAACCATAAATAGCCAACGTGGATCTTTTGGATCCGCTTTAAAGACAACTTGCTCACAATGCTCTGGGCGCACAAAAGTATCTCGCTGATCGGTCCATACCTTTGTGGAGTCCACTTGGATGAGGCCACTCTTGTCTCTATGTACAGATGCATGTGGCCCATTTGTGATTACCTTGAACCACTTCGCATCAAAGATAAACAACTCAAAACTTCTAAAGCCAACCGTTAATATGTCTTGAATGGTTCCAAAGTAATCAAGCATTCCACTAATTGTGTCATCATCACTTGCACTTGCTTGACTTTTTTAAACAAATTGTGCTGTGACACCACAATCAAAGGTTGCTCTTCTTTGGTCTATTCGTTCTACTCGAAAATGACGTCCATGTGACCAAAACGTCCCATATTTGTGATACTACAAATAGCACATAAAGATTGTTGATGGACAAATAATAACTGAGATATGTAGAGAAAAAAAAGAGACAAACACTTATTTGCCAATCGCATCCTTTTGTAAGCTCCTCCTCTCCTCTGTTATAGTTAAACCAGCACGTTTGGCTTCGAAAATTGTAGCTTCTAGCCATCTACTTGTGGGAAAGTCCGGAAGAGCTTGCAGACCTTCTGGATATGGGAGATTTCTTGTAGTGCGATTCCTTCTGAAACTTAAACGATCTTGTAGTGGGACATTCTTGCAAATGCTCGTACGAATTCATGGCGGAAGAGAATACAATCATTGCGACAAGCATGAATATTATTGTAATCCATGCCTATGGATTTTAATAAGTTCTTGGCATGTGCACGAGATGGAGGCATCTCGTTGTCGTATGGCAATATCTGGTCTTTCAAAAGCCTGCAAGTATGGCAATATCTGATCGTTACTATTAAGATTTAGTCAAATACAAGTTGAAAGTTTATCATTCCAACATTAGGTGTAATCTCCATAAATCACTTACTTGAAGAGTTTAGTGACACTTGTATTAGACCATCCAAAAATTGACTATAAATTTAGCATCGTAAGAGATGCACACAATATAGATATCTTGGCACCATTGTATAGTGGAAGGCGTGCAAGTTTACGCATGATCTCTTCCTCTGGTTCATAATTTGACCGTTGAGAATGTCGTGGTTGATGATCTTCATGTTCATGCTCCTCGAAGACACCTTCTTGTGGCTCGAGAAAGGCATCCAACATTTCCTCCATTGGACCTTCTTCCATTCCCTCGGCGGGTGCTGTTAATTGAGCTCCATCTGTCACTCCCTCCTTCGATATTCTCATCCTTTGTTGGGGACGAGAATTCATAGGTGCAATGTTATCAAGATGTGGTTGCACACTTGCTTGGTTGTACGATTGAAACCGTAAATTTTGTAAGCGTTCCATGGAAAATATGCCAGCGTCATGAATATGCTGGTTGCAAATCCTTCGTTTTCAAAATATTTGGTACTTACATCGCATGCATGGACACGCTATTCTCTCTTCAAGATTGAGAGGCTCCATCGAGCAG
This sequence comes from Cibotium barometz, assembly GCF_041138505.1. Lineage (NCBI taxonomy): Eukaryota > Viridiplantae > Streptophyta > Polypodiopsida > Cyatheales > Cibotiaceae > Cibotium > Cibotium barometz. The sequence continues at coordinate 34,019,157 of NC_141087.1, read as the reverse complement.
GATAACATGTATATGTAGCTCATTAAATGCAAATCATTATGCATTATGCATTATGTAAACCGTAAAACAGGGCTTCTTTTCCCCAGCCGTGAGAGAGATTTTAAAAATAACATTTAAAGCATCAAACGGGCTTCTTTTTCCCAGCCGTTGAGATCAAGTATACATTAGCGATGTTTAGGCATATATATTAGCTTATGGATATGTGCTTTAGGCATATACATTAGAGTATATACACATAGACATAACGTTGACATGCATGTCTTAGACATTATATTTCAAGTCGAAAAAGAGACCGAAACGCCTTGGGTATGCACCAAAAAGAAAATCTCTCTCTCTCTCTCGCAAAGTGTGTGTGTGTGTGTGTGTAAAGACAAATAAGCACATACATTAATTTCTTATGCACTCACATATATGCTAATATTAGCATATATGTGCATAAAACAAGCTTATATACTCATAATTTTAATTAATAATTATAAATTGAGAACAAATTAAAACATAACAAAAAGAGAAGTAATAAAACAACATAATTGGTAATGTGCTTACCTCTCAAATGTGGATTGGATAGTGCGTGTTCGAAGCAAATCTGTAAGCTAGGACACACGTAGGAGGAACAAACCTACACACATTGCATACATTAGTAATAGATGCACATACACAAGCTCTCTCACTCTCTACATCTCTCACAACACACACATACAAATCCTCTCTCCAAACATAATTAAGAAGGTAAGAAGAAGGATGGAGAGAGGGGAAGGAGATATACACACACATCACACATTTACCCTAATTCTCTCCACACACACACACACACACATAAGAAGATGAGGAGATGGGGAGAGGCAAAACGTCCAAGGAGAGAGGGAGATCTACACACACACTTCACTAATTCTCTCCACACACACACACACACATCAAGAGTGGGTCGAATGGAACAAGGTGAACGCCTGAGGGAGATGAGGGGAAAGACACGCATACCTTGTCTTGACATTCCAAGCCTTGCATAACAGAGAATGAGAGGTTCTCTGCTGTAAAAAAGTTGCGGGCATCGGTATCTGCGTGAAAATATGCGTCGGTATCTGCTACGGTATAAGCGTCGGTATACTCTCTTTTGAAAATTACCCGCCCATACTCTTTGTCTCCAAGTTTAGGACGTACATACCGATGCTCGACATTTGCATCGGTATTCTAGCGTCGGTATGCCCTAAACCTCTAGTACTGCCTGCAGAGGGGGAAAGCCCCCTCTGCACCTCTCCCGCGTGCTCACGTATTCTCAAGTTATGGAAGGGAAAGGCACAATTCAACGATCCATTTTTATAAGGGTCCAATGTTCAAAAAAGCTAGACATAAAGCATTTCATAAAAGAGAAAGGATTGTTTTCATGTTAAAGGATGCATGCATTAAATTAAGTAAGTAGAAGCTTGGCCATGTGCAGTGGATATGTAGCCAATCGTGTAAGTAGTTGTTCGTATGACATGTTGTACTGTATGCGTTTAATGTGCAACACGCGAACCTAAAAAGGATAAGAAGGATTAAGTGGTGACGACAATTAGTGTGACCGAGAGGTGTAACTCTCGTTATAAATGCAAGTGTCACCATGTACTCCTTAAACTACGAGTAAAGGGTGCAAAAGGCACATGAAAGAGACATGTGCACAAGCATGAGCCAGAAGCATGCTACATGAGGTAATTGGTAAATAAAGGACTAATGCAAAAGAGAAAAGGTGTGATCTAAGGATTGTTGTGGATGTAGGCCTTAGGAAAACTTAAAAGAGGAAAAGAGAATATGGTTGCACTCTCAATGCATCTAAAAAAGGTTTTAAAGGTCTTTAACGACCTATGAGAAGGCTTTAAATTTGCCACAAGAGACCAATAACGTTGTACCTTAGAGGGATTACAACAAAAGTTGCGAGGTTTCGATGTCAAGATGGCAATGACCACTAAAGTTCAGTTGTCGCAAGTGAGGAAAGGATTTAAACTTACGAAGAGGGTAATCCATTATGAAAGGGCAGTGCTAGTCTAGACCACATGTATACCAAGTAGAAGTCTTAACATCATTCAATTAAATTAAAGGTAAGTGGTATTGCGTATGTCATTGGACTAATGGTAGCCTTAAAAGTGAACTAATGTGTCATGGACACCGAGCTAATGTGTGCACAATAGGCCCATGAGAAATAGAAAAAAAACTGACAATACATCAAGGAAGGAAATAAGAGCTATGTTGTACGAGGATAGGCGAGTGTGGGATGGACTTTACTCTTAGGGACACAATCTCGCATTGGCAAGGTTAAAAGTAACCATGTATTTGTCAGTAAAGGTTAAGGTTATCCACATGCATTAAAGTCAAGGTAGACACAATAAAGTAGAGCAAGCATCAGACACATAGGATGAAGTCTAGTTCGGATTCAAAATTTTGGTTGGCCCGACGGCAACTACAATGAGAGCACACTAATGTAGGTAGTAGTGAGGTTTTCACTCATCATAAGTTAGGTAGTAGTGAGGTTTTCACTCATCATAAGTTAGGTAGCGTGAGTTGCCACTCATGACTTAGAGGCAATTGAACCATTGGTCATCAGATGTGCATGAAAGCCTCAATTACAATGCAGGTTTTCTATCATGAGCAAAGTTAGATGTTTTCAAGTGGTATGAGACACTTGAATGCATGTAATAGAGTTTGTGTGAAAGCTTGTCTTGACAAATGTTAGGACACATAGTGTCTAGCCTTAAAGAAAGTTAAAACTTAGAATGGTTATCAAGTATCAAACTTGAGACTTGACAAGGAAATGTTAAGTGAAGAAGGTTGATGATATGAAGACAATCCAGTCTAAGTAAAAAGAAATTTTGCTATGATTACAAGATACACACGAGGACGTGTGGTTTTCCAAGGGGAAAGAAGTACCCTAGGAAAGAGAAGAAGGATTTTTATGCTAAAAATTGTGTCACAAGTGTGATTTGACACCTAAAAGAAGGGACCAATCTAGTCTCAGTTCAAAAAATAAGAGATATGTGGCATAAAGAATAATCCAAGGAGGATTTAGCAATCTTGACTGGTGACTAAGAAGTAGGTCACAAAGAGATTTATAAAAGTCAAGATCCAAGTATGACTAGTTCAACTTGGGATGTAATCTTGTCTATCTCTCCATGCAAGATAGTAGGTTGCAGGATAAGATAAAGGAGTGCCATGTGCAGCAATAGGGTTCTAGGATTGGAGAGTCTAGAATTCTAGTAAAGAACGGTACTATAAAAATGATTGCCTAATAATCTCTTTTAAAAGGGGTGTGATCACTAATTTTAGTTAACCACTGAATAGGATATCAAGATCCGCACATATCTTAGAAAATAGCTATCTAATTATAGCTTAAGGATTTGAGAAAGTAGCTATAGTCAGTAGCTTAAGGATTTGAGAAAGTAGCTACAGTCAGTAGCTTAAGGATTTCAAATAACAGCTACATAGTTAGAAGTTAAAGAGAGGGAAGTAGTTGTCTGCTAAGAAAATGACTGGATAGATTGCTTAAGAAATGTTACTGCTAGTGTGCAGGTAAGATTGACTTAGTTAAGTCTAAGAAGCAGATATCTAGAGAGTCCAAATTGATGGTTAAGGAAAGAAACTTTCCAAGAGGAAGAGTAAAGTTAGTTTTGAGTACGAAACTTTTTTCCAAGGGGAAAGAATGTTACAAAACGCACTATATTGCTCAAATTTTGATGCTAAAAAAATCTTCAATCATGACATGTATGCTAAGGGGCACGGAATGTAAAAGTAGAAATACCTTGTTGATTGTTGATAAATGCCTTCTTGTCCTCAAACTGCAATGGTAAGAAATTTTGCTTAATCTTCTTCTTATGGCTCTCCCAAGTTAAAGGCATATGCCCACAATAAATGAGCACACTCCACTAGATTTGATCATTGTTGGTCAAATGATTAGCTGAATAGTTCACCTTCTCTACTTCTTCAAATTTCTCACCCATGTAGTGATCGAATACGCTGATCCATGCCAAAAGCGTTTGGCCAGCTTTTCATCCATCATACTCTTCTCTCTTGTGTGCATGGCATGCATAAAGCAAGAAATGTGCAAAAACACTCCACACGGCACACCCGTGCACACACGACGCACTCATCTTCCTACATGACCTTCTCCACAGCAACGCAGGAAGCGGTAGTGAAGAGCGGCCACAGTGGTGCTTCGTGAGATCCACCGCTACTACCAGTGTGGAGTGGACCTCCTCATCCCAAAGGCCAACTTCAAATAGGCTAAGAGGTGCCAAAGGACATCTGCGTGGGAGATGGTGGACCTTCTAGGACCACAACGCGCCAACTCCATGGCAATTCACAGAGCAGCTTTGATGGATGCTCTCTCGATTGCTGCAGAGAGGGATTCTTGGTGGACGTGTCAATGACACGCAATGTAATATCCCCAAGTTTTCATAGTCAAAGTGTCATGTTCCCTCTTACGGTCGTGTCGATCACATCATCATCACTCGATGAATCATTGCTGCTCATCATCACTCGATGAATCATTGCTGCTGGAGCTCGATGGCTCCTCATCATCAAGGTTATGTCGTTGACACTTCTTCTTCTGTTGACACTTCTTGTTTGTCACCTCTACCACTTCTTGTAAAGTTTAAGTTGCTTTTTTTTGCACTCCCTGTGCACATCGCATGCCTACTCCATTACTTCAATTCGTTCTCCAAATCTTGAATGTGCTGATTTAAATTGTAATTGATGCCCATAAATTGATCTCAGTCTTCTTCCTTTTCCTTGATGGCTCAATTTGGTTTGGTGGTCGTCGTCACATGTCGATCACTTAATGAAGAACACCTTCCATTTGTTGCCGTCCTTGATGGCATTCTTTTCGAAATTTTTATTTCCACTTTTGAGCTTCGTGTTAAGTTTCTCTGTCCGTTGCTTAGAAAGCTATCACAGTGGCTCTCATTTGGGCCTCCCTGCTCTCAAGACTCCCCTTGACCTTCGAGAAGAAGCAGATCCCCCATATGCTAGTTTTAATTTAAGCTTTCACAAAGCCTTCTTTCGTTTTCATTTGTAAATCTAAGCTTTTCTACACAACAACACAAAGCAACTATAGACGCGCTTGATAGACGCGCAAAATAGCAGGTGCGTCTATAGGCATTGCTTGAATAGAGAAATTATGGGCGCATCTAACAGCGCGTCTAATAGCGCGTGTATTAGCGCGTGTATTGACGCGTCTATTAGGGCGTCTACACTGAGAATCTAACACTGTGTCTAACAGCGCGTCTATTTATGCGTGTATTCGCGCATCTATTTACGTGTGTATTAGGGCGTCTATTTATGCGTGTATTAGGAGAATTAGACGCGTATTTGGATGCAAAACAGAGAATACAAAAAGTGAGATTTTGGTGTAGGCTGGTAAATGTACATCACTGCTTTCCAAAAATTGCCCATGGTTACCAAAGCACATAATTTTAACAAAAACATCAATGCTTTTTTGCAAACCCACATATACAAAAATCAAGTGAGGTGAGGAGAATGAGACAATATGTAAAATAGTTTAGCCAATATCAATGATGGGCTACGGTTCAATCTCATCCTCAATGAGATCAACCCTTGCCAAACTATCTACTTCAAAATCCAAACAAGTGTTTAGATCTACAAATACATTCAACCCACTACTACTTGTGCTACTCATGTGCTCATCGAAATCAGCATCACCAATGGTAGGCTCGTCCTCACGGGTAATGGCCTCAATATCTGTATCTCCTATCTCATGATCATCCTCCTCTCTCGTATCACGATCATCATCACCTCCATGGCCATGATCATCCTCCATACGCTCCATATTCGTAAATGTACTATACATCACTTTGGAACGTGGCATGACATGCCACCATCTGTTATTATCCACCATTAGTTGATAGACAACCTAATTCAAACACAAATACAATCATGTTATTTTCCTTGCATCGAAGGTATCAAATATTTAAAAGTGAGTACTTTTATATGTGTGTACAGTACCTGTTCACATTGTTGCGGTAGTACTAGTGTGTCCTTCTTACTTTGCCAAAACTTTGTGGAGTCAATAGTTACAAAGCCACTTGCATGGCGTTTGATTGTTGCATTAGGGCCTCTTTCCACGACGTCCTTAAACCACTTTACATCCAAAACATACACAAAGAAGCGTCGAAAGTCAAGCTTAATAATTATCTTGGATTATGCTACAATAATCATCCATGGCTCCATTGGCTCCCTCAAAGCTCGCAATGACGCCGCAATCTTGTGTGTTTCTCTTATTATCAATCCATTGTGTTTGAAAATGCTTGCCCTGACACCATATAGCATTGAACATAGTACACTACACCAAGACAAAATCAATTAAATAAGCAATCTAAATTATTGAAAGCTCCTAACTTATGCATAACATTCTATATACCGACCTTGCTCATGCATCCCCTGCATACTCCCATTCTTCCATTGTGATATACATCCCCTCGTCTTTCTCTGCTAGCCAATCCACATGAATATCCTTTAGAAGTGCTCTTAGATACATATGGCACACGAGATCCGTGGTGTGTACGAAAGAGGGCCCTTTCTTCTTGTCTTCTTACCTTTGCATCCTCGTATCTTGTCACCCATCTTTTCATCACATCACTATTAAGCATACAATAGAGGTTGATATTATTAAGCAATTCCGTGTTTATTACTTTGTTGCGTCCTTTCCCTTGAGGCACAATAGAGGTCATCCTTAGGTCGTCATCATCTCTCCATAGTCGTGGGAGAGAGCTATCCACATCAACAAGAAACTCAGAAATATATACAAGTGACTCTTGTATCAACCAATCCTCGGCCATGCTACCTTCGGGTCTTGCATTTTGTCTCACGAAGCCCTTCAAGGTGTTCATGAAGCGCTCGAGGAAGAACAACCATCGTGCATGTATAGTACCGCATATAGCAATCTCATCCACCAAATGCACTATGAGATGTAGTTGGCTTGTGAGAATAGAACGTGGAACTATCTCCTCCACTAAACAAACCACCTCCACTGACATAACTCGAGCATTCTCAAGCGTGGTGGGATCGATTTCCTTTGAGCTCACATACCTAGAAATAAAAAAGAACACCATATTAGCAATATGAACACCTTGCATGGAGCATTGATACGCATCACATTTTGTATCATGTAAAGTACCTCACAAGCTCGCCCATCTTGTAAATACAATCTTTCACGTCCTTCGATGCACTACGAGAAATGCTAGTAGGTAGTATGAACTAAACACACGAGGAATGGTTGATTAGTTGCTTCTAATTCACTCACAAATTTGAAATGAAAAAGATATTATGCACATAAAATACTTACTTGGAGCATCTTGTGCCAATCATGAGATTTCAAGCCATATAATTGCTCTAAATGTCGTAGAACCTTACGAGGCACGTCCAAAGTTTTGAGATATGCTCTATATCTTGCCTCTCCACAAGTAGGACACTCTCTTGCATCCTTATGTAGTCCACGAAACAAAATGCAATCGTTGACGCATGCATGGATGCACTTGTAATCTAATCCTCCAAGAGAGGTCACATGTTGCCTTGCCATATCTCTTGAGGTCGGTAATTTATTCTCCCTTGGAAGCATTTTACACAATAGCCTGCACGTAAAGACCATAAATGAGGAAAAGCATTCGAGTAATCGACCCACTAGCATAATTCACCATGTTTGCAAAATAGACTTCAAAGCTTACTTGAGTAATGCATTCAAACTTGCATTGCTCCATCCATAGATGGTTTGCAAGTTTAGTAACTCAAGGGAGGCACGTAGAACAGAGAATGTGCACCCCTCAAACAATGGAGTCGATGCTGCGGTAAAAAGATCGCCCTGCTCCATGCTATCATCCCTCCCTTCGGATTGATGGACATATAAATCCTGCACCATATCATCAAACACCTCCTCCTCCACGGCTTCATGAGGTAATGGCGGAGGGCTACTATCACCATCACTCCACGCATCCGTAACGATCCCTCTTGAAGATCCCACCTCATATCGTCGACGCTTTGCCTCCTCACGAGACGACGAGCATAAGGCAACATATGCGGGTGTGGCACTGCATCCTGTATCAAATTAAAACTGGATCATAACTCAAACATATGAACACCCATAGGTATCTCAATCAACCTTAACTCTTTAACACTTACCATGTTTACGGTCGCATCCCATTCTCAATACTTTGAGATGTGATTGAGTGTAATCCTGCGTGCAACGATACATGTTTCCTCGACATCGATCACACATACATTTGATTTTTTGCTCCAACCACATTTCGCGATGGTGCATACGAAGGGATTCATCCTCATTGGAGCTACTTGTTGAAGATGAAGACATCCTACAAATAAACAACCTAAAAAAATTGCTCTTGTATCAAATATTTAATCTGAAAACTCTGTGTCGCGTCTAATATCGCATCTAAAATCGCCTCTGTTCTGTGTGGTACGCGTCTATAGGCACGTCTAAAGTGCTGTAAATGCGTAATTAAATGCGGTTTTAGACGCGATATTAGACGCAACATTAGACGCTCCTGTAGACGCGATTTTCATTTTCAAATCTACTTTTAGCGCGCTTGCTTTTCTTCACATACTTTTAACGGGCTTGCTTTGCTATTCACAGATCCACAGCCTAGCATCCACACTTATCTTCAAGCACCCACACTTATCTACAGGCTTACACAATCATCTCCAAGCACACAAAAGAAGAGGGTGAACAAGGAAGAGAAGAAAGAGAAGCAAAGAGTGAACAAGGAAGAGAAGAAAGAGAAGCAGCTTTGAAGAAGGACAAGAAGCTTCCATACTTCTATCCAAGGTAAGTCTCTTTAGGGTTGATCTTCTTTGAAAGTTGCTCTCGTTTGATTCGTCCTTTGCTCTCTTTGAAACGAATGTTTTTAGTACAACAACTGTGTTTTTGTGTCAGGCGCGTCGGACGCATGTCCTTTTTGTCTTTTTCAAATAGTCTGTCTGTCAGAGCACGTCTATAGACGCATCTGAGAGCGCGTCTAAAAAAGCGTCTGCTCTGTGTTGGAAACAAGTAGCCGCGTCTGTAGACGCGCTGTTAAACGCGAATATAGACGCTGTGTTTTTTCTCTCTTTTTTTCCCTCCTCTCTTTTTCTCTTTTTTTCTCCTCTCTTTTCCTCTCCTTTCTCCTCTCTTTTCCTCTCCTTTCTCCTCTCTTTTATCCCCACTTTTTCTACTCTCTTTTACTCTCCTTTCTCCTCTCTTTTCCTCTCCTTTCTCCTCTCTTTTATCCCCACTTTTTCTCTCGTTTTCTCCTCTCCTTTCATGGAAATAAGTGATTGCATGAATGAAGAAAGGGATTGCATGAATGATGGAAAGGGATTGCATGATTGAAGAAGGGGATTGCATTAATGATGGAAAGGGAAAGCATGATTGATAAAATAGATTGCACTCTATATTTTCCTCTCTTTTTCCTTCTCTCTTTTATTCTCTCTTTCCTTCTCTTTTCGTCTCTCTTTTTCTCTCTGATCTCCTCTCTTTTCCTCTATTCTCCTCTCTTTTTCTCTCTTTTTTTTCCTCTCTTTTCCTCTATTCTCCTCTCTTTCTCTCTCTTTTATCCCCCTCTTTTTTCCTCTATTCTCCTCTCTTTTTCTCTCTTTTATCCCCTCTTTTCCTCTCCTTTCTCCTCTCCTTTCTCCTCTCTTTTATCCCCGCTATGCATGCCTTTTCTACTCTTTTTCCTTCTCTCTTTTTCTCTCTTTTTCTCTTCTTTTTCTCTTCTCAATTCATCTCAGTAATCTTCTTTTTTTCTTTTTTCCAGTTCATCATGTAGCCAGGAAGCTCTTCAGACGGCTCACCTGATCTTCGGGAGTCCATCTTTCGGGACTTATATAACCTTTTGGGGCACCCTCCCAGTCCTGCGGAGTTATACGGCTACATGACGGGTACTCTAAACACCCCCAGGAGAGTCGGCACTACAGACTCCAAACTACCCCAACCCCACACCTTTTGAGATTACCCCAGTGGAGTTAACACAGCCCTCCAGCCGGCTACATAGCCGAGACCCTTCCCCCATGCCGTCCTATGCCCCTTCCCCCATGCCATCCAGGAGGCCCTTCTACCTCGCAGAGCCGTCGGCGTACTCCTGTGCAGTTGAGACTTGGTTCTCCACAGCAGCTCTACAGGTGGCCAGCGTACTAGCGCGACACAACACAGTAGCAAGCGTAGTAGCAGGGAGAGCGGTGGGGGATGCATGGCACAGTACTTGGGGAGGGGTGGTGGTGGAGACGAGAACGATTCAGATGATTTAGACGTGCCTCCGGGTGATGGTACGATGTACTATGACATCACTCAGACAGGAGGCATCTTGATGGATGCACGGGGGAAGGACATCATGGCCTTCATGCGCTCTATAATTTCTAACAATTACAGAGATTGCTTTATTCACTACAAAGATCAACCAAAGAGGTTAGCTGATGAGACCCTTGCTGTTCGCTCTAGGTATCCTAACCCCCCCAATGTTCAGTTCACAGATAAATGGACCAAGTCAAAGATTGTTTCGATACTTAGCAATAAAAGATCTTTGCTTAAGAGGCATGCACTAGCGGAGCTTGCCAGGCTCCAGGGAGGTCAACCACCAAGGGACCCGCCCCACACCGCTCACAAGCGTGAGTGGAAGAAAGCAATGAAGTCAGCGAAAGGAGGAACCCAGTCTAAAGCATGTGGAGGCACGAAGGATCCAAATGGAGCAATATGAAAGCGTGTATTTTGAAGCAGGGGGTGTTGAATCATGGGAGGCCCAGTTTGTAAGTATCAATCTCAAATTATATTGTTTATGTAGTTTATTAGGAGGTTGTTTCTTTGTACTAACCCCTCCGCAAATTGTGTCATCTTGCAACTTGATATCATTGGCAGGTACCCTACTCCTCTCGAGACAGCCTACCACCACCACCATCGCAGAGGAGATACATGGAGGCACTTCTATAATGATGGGTTGATTACTGAGGAGAGCAGTATATCCAGGCTACTACGATGGTGGCGGTGGTAGGCTCTCTCGACAGGAGTAGGGTACCTGCCTACGATATCAAGCTGCAAGATGACACAATTTACGGAGGGGTTAGTACAAAGAAACAACCTCCTAATAAACTATATAAACAATATAATTTGAGATCGATACTTACAAACTGGGCCTCCCATGATTCAACACCCCTTGCTCCAAAATGCACGCTTCCATATTGCTCCATTTGGATCCTTCGTGCCTCCACGTGCTTTAGACTGGGTTCCTCCTTCGCTGACTTCATTGCTTTCTTCCGCTCACGCTTGTGAGCGGTGTGGGGCGGGCCCCTTGGTGGTTGACCTCCCTAGAGCCTGGCAAGCTCCGCTAGTGCATGCCTCTTAAGCGAAGATCTTTTATTGCTAAGTATCGAAACAATCTTTGACTTGGCCCATTTATCTGTGAACTGAACATTGGGGGGGTTAGGATACCTAGAGCGAACAGCAAGCGAGGGTCTCATCAGCTAACCTCTTTGGTTGATCTTTGTAGTGAATAAAGCAATCTCTATAATTGTTAGCAATTACAGAGTGCATGAAGGCGATGATGTTCTTCCCTTGTGCATCCATCAAGATGCCTCCTGTCTGAGTGATGTCATAGTAGATCATCGTACCATCACCCGGAGGCACGTCTAAATCATCTGAATCATTCTCGTCCCCACTACCACCCCTCCCAAAGCACTGTGCCATGCATCCCCCACCGCTCTCCCTGCTACTACGCCTGCACTGTGTTGTGTCGAGCTAGTATGCTGGCCACTTGTAGCTGCTGGAGAACCAAGTCTCGACTTCACGGGAGTACGCCGATGGCTCTACGAGGCAAAAGGGCCTCCTGACGACATGGGGGAAGGGGCATAGGACGGCATGGGGGAAGGGTCTCGGCTATGTAGCCGGATGGGCTGTGTTGGCTCCACTGGGGTAATCTCAAAAGGTGTGGGGTTGGGGTGGTTTGGAGTCTGTAGTGCCGACTCCTGGGGGTGTTTAGAGTACCTGTCATGTAGCTGTATAACTCCGCAGGACTGGGAGGCTGCCCCAAAAGGTTATATAAGTCCTGAAAGATGGACTCCCGAAGATCAGGTGAGCCTGAAGAGCTTCCTGGCCACATGATGATGAACTGGAAAAAAGAAAAAAAGAAGATTACTGAGATAAACTGAGAAGAGAAAAAGAAGAGAAAAAGAGAGAAAAAGAGAGAAGGAAAGAGAGTAGAAAAGACATGCACAGCGAGGATAAAAGAGAGGAGAAAGGAGAGGAAAAGAGAGGAGAAAAAGAGGGGATAAAAGAGAGAAAAAGAGAGGAGAATAGAGGAAAAAAGAGGGGGATAAAAGAGAGAAAAAGAGAGGAGAATAGAGCAAAAGAGAGGAAAAAAAAAGAGAGAAAAAGAGAGGAGAATAGAGGAAAAGAGAGGAGAGAAAAAGAGAGGAGATAAGAGAGAAAAAGAGAGACTAAAAGAGAAGGAAAGAGAGGATAAAAGAGAGAAGGAAAAAGAGAGGAAAATATAGAGTGCAATCTATTTTATCAATCATGCTTTCCCTTTCCATCATTAATGCAATCCCCTTCTTCAATCATGCAATCCCTTTCCATCATTCATGCAATCCCTTTCTTCATTCATGCAATCACTTATTTCCATGAAAGGAGAGGAAAAGAGAGGAGAAAAAGAGAGAAAAAGTGGGAATAAAAGAGAGGAGAAAGGAGAGGAGAAAAGAGAGTAGAAAAAGTGGGGTCGATAAAAGAGAGGAGAAAGGAGAGGAAAAGAGAGGAGAAAAAAAGAGAAAAAGAGAGGAGGGGAAAAAAGAGAGAAAAAACACAGCATCTATATTCACGTTTAACAGCACGTCTACAAACGCGGCTACTTGTTTCCAACACAGAGTAGACACGTCTATAGACGCGTTTTTAGACGCGCTCTCAGATGCGTCTATAGACACGCTCTGACAGACATACTATTTAAAAAAGACAAAAAGGACATGCGCCCGACACGCCCGACACAAAAACACAGTTGTACCAAAAACATTCATTTCAAAGAGAGCAAAGGACGAATCAAACGAGAGAAACTTTCAAAGAAGATCAATCCTAAAGAGACTTACCTTGGATAGAGGTATGGAAGCTTCTTGTCCTTCTTCAAAGCTGCTTCTCTTTCTTCTCTTCCTTGTTCACTCTTTTCTCTTGTGTGCTTGGAGATGATTGTGTAAGCCTGTAGATAAGTGTGGGTGCTTGAAGATAAGTGTGGATGCTAGGCTGTGGATCTGTTAATAGCAAAGCAAGCGTGTTAAAAGTATGTGAAGAAAAGCAAGCGCACTAAAAGTAGGTTTGAAAATGAAAATCGCATCTACAGGAGCGTCTAATGTCGCGTCTAAACTCGCGTTTAATTACGCGTTTACAGTAGTTTAGACGCATCTATAGACACGTACCACACAGAACAGATGCGGTTTTAGACGCGGTATTAGACGTAACACAGAGTGTTCAGATTAAATATTTGATACAAGAGCAATTTTTTTGGGTTGTTTATTTGTAGGATGTCTTCATCTTCAACAAGTAGCTCCAATGAGGATGAATCCCTCCGTATCCACCATCGCGAAATGTGGTTGGAGCAAAAAATGCTTCCAAGGGAGAATAAATTACCGACCTCAAGAGATATGGCAAGGCAACATGTGACCTCTCTTGGAGGATTAGATTACAAGCGCATCCATGCATGCATCAACGATTCCTTCGCTTGTTGCCTCACAGGCAGACGCATTGAATAAGGTCATCTATGAAAATCACCATCGATTTCTCCCACCTGATCATCCTAGATATGTTGCCACTTGGAATGAAGTCTTTCCACAATCACTCACAGCGGGAGATTGGATGAGAATTTGGGACGGTTCCACGACTCCTCCACCACTTGGCATGAGCTGGTAAGGGTTTGTAACTATTGTGTGCTATATTGGCTGGAAATAAAGATTGTCCGCTAACACCAGCTAAATTTGTTTAGATACTCCATCTTTTATCGTTTTACCATATTGGTCCCACCTCAAGATCAATCACCTGCTTGATCCCATGCATATCTTCAAGAATGTGGCATCTACCATTTGGAAACATTTGAATGGGACACGAGATTCCGTAGGCATAAGGGAGGATCTACTACGTACCACACGGAGGATGTGTGAAGCTTGGCCACAAGAGAGGCTAAATGGGCGTGTTTTTTTACCTCGTGCACCGTGGAGGTTATCAAAGCTAGAGATGGTGGCGGTGAAGCGTGCTATTACTACAATTCGTACTCCCACTGGATGCATGAGGTGTTTGAAGGGGGCCTTTACAAAGAGCAAGAAAAGAGGTTTGAAATCTCATGATTGGCACAAGATGCTCCAAGTAAGTATTTTATGTGCATAATATCTTTTTCCTTTCAAATTTGTGAGTGAATTAGAAGCAACTAATCAACCATTCCTCGTGTGTTTAGTTCATACTACCTACTAGCATTTCTCGTAGTGCATCGAAGGATGTGAAAGATTGTATTTACAAGATGGGCGAGCTTGTGAGGTACTTTACATGATACAAAATGTCATGCGTAGTATCAATGCTCCATGCAAGGTGTTCATATTGCTAATATGGTGTACTTTTTCATTTCTAGGTATGTGAGCTCAAAGGAAATATATCCCACCACGCTTGAGAATGCTTGAGTTATGTCAGTGGAGGTGGTTTGTTTAGTGGAGGAGACATTTCCACGTTCTATTCTCACAAGCCAACTACATCTCGTAGTGCATTTGGTGGATGAGATTGCTATATGTGGTACTATACATGCACGATGGTTGTTCTTCCTCGAGCGCTTCATGAAGACCTTGAAGGGTTTCGTGAGACAAAATGCAAGACCCGAAGGTAGCATGGCCGAGGGTTGGTTGATACAAGAATCACTTGTATATATTTCTGAGTTTCTTGTTGATGTGGATAGCTCTCTCCCATGACTATGGAGAGATGATGAAGACCTAAGGATGACCTCTATTGTGCCTCAAGGGAAAGGACGCAACAAAGTAATAGACACGGAGTTGCTTAATAATATCAACTTCTATTGCGCGCTTAATAGTGATGTGATGAAAAGATGGGTGATAAGATACGAGGATGCAAAGGCAAGAAGACAAGAAGAAAGGGCCCTCTTTCGTACACACCATAGATCTCGTGTGCCATACCCTCAATATCTAAGAGCACTTCCAAAGGATATTCATGTGGATTGGCTACTTGACGAAATGGAGAAAGCAGAGAAAGACGAGGGGATGCATATCACAATGGAAGAATGGGAGTATGCTAGGGGATATTGCATGAGCAAGGTCGGTATATAGAATGTTATGCATAAGTTAGGAGCTTTCAATAATTTAGATTGCTTATTTAATTGATTTTGTCTTGGTGTAGTGCACTATGTTCAATGCTATATGGTGTCAGGGCAAGCATTTTCGAACACAACGGATTGATGATAAGAGAAACACACAAGATTGCGGCGTCATTGCTAGCTTTGAGGGAGCCAATGGAGCCATGGATGATTATTGTGGCATAATCCAAGATATTATTAAGCTTGACTTTCGATGCTTCTTTATGTATGTTTTGGATATAAAGTGGTTTAAGGACGTGGTGGAAAGAGGCCCTAATGCAATAATCAAACGCCATGCAAGTGGCTTTGTAACTATTGACTCCACAAAGTTTTGGCAAAGTAAGAAGGACACACTAGTACTACCGCAACAATGTGAACAGGTACTGTACACACATATAAAAGTACTCACTTTTAAATATTTGATACCTTCGATGCAAGGAAAATAACATGATTGTATTTGTGTTTGAATTAGGTTATCTATCAACCAATGGTGGATAATAACAGATGGTGGCATGTCATACCTATTATGCCATGTTCCAAAGTGATGTATAGTACATTTACAAATATGGAGCGTATGGAGGATGATCATGGACATGGAGGTGATGATGACCGTGATACGAGAGAGGAGGATGATCATGAGATAGGAGATACAGATATTGAGGCCATTACCCGTGAGGACGAGTCTACCATTGGTGATGCTGATTTCGATGAGCACATGAGTAGCACAAGTAGTAGTGGGTTGAATGTATTTGTAGATCTAAACACTTGTTTGGATTTTGAAGTAGATAGTTTGGCAAGGGTTGATCTCATTGAGGATGAGATTGAACCGTAGCCCATCATTGATATTGGCTAAACTATTTTACATATTGTCTCATTCTCCTCACCTCACTTAATTTTTGTATATGTGGGTTTACAAAAAAGCATTGATGTTTTTGTTAAAATTATGTGATTTGGTAATCATAGGCCACCTCTAAAGTTCAAACCCTTGTATCTAGCTTAGTATCCTCTATCGCCAAAGGCAAAGCCCCTATGTATCCACCACCGCCACCTCCTGTTAATCCACCTACAGCTATGGATACCACCGTTTTGGTAGCTAAGTTGGATGAGCTACAAAAGCAGGTGGCACAACTGGCCGCTATGCAAAGTGAATCACTCCCTTTAAATCGCCGAGCTGAGGCCCCTGCCCAAGACATCCCCTCTCAAGAGAGCACAGCCGTCTACACCCCCGTCACATCCAAACGACTCAAGACACTATTGGAGGAGGGGTTCGTAGCGGCGGCGGATCAGGAAATCCAGGAAGTCCACAACAACTACAAACAGCCCACCAAGAGATCGCGGAACTTAAGAAAGAGAACGAAGGATACAAAGAACAATTGACCAGAGGCGGTCAAAGAACAAAATAGGGACCTTATTGATACCGTCCAACAGCAGGCAAATATCATTGAGGAGCAAGCAGCCAAGATCCAACAACATCGAGAGCTCCAAAGCAAGTATGAAGCCAGGCTGGCAGTTCAGGATGAGGCCATTCACACTTATTTTGATAATAATACCGACAACCATGATGACATCCTACGAACACAAATGCAAGCGGCCTACGATCTTAAAGATCGCTATCAGCGACTCGTCTGCCAACTTGAAGAGCACCATACAGCAATAGTCTCCCACAACCGAGAAAATCTCATTACGAATCTTCTCTCATAAGAAAGATTCAAGGTGCTCACGCGACAATGGACCAAGGAGCCGGACCTTGATGAACCCATGGCCAACATTCTGCAGCGGCTGAAAAAGGCAGAGGCTACAATCCAATCGCAAGCCATTCAGGTGGTGAACCTCAGACATGCGGAAATTGATTTTGTCGATACTCTTCTGGCTGCTGATTACACCATCGAGCGACGAACTCATTGAACTTGGCTTTGAAGACCTCTTCCCCGGCCCACATGAACCCTGCACAACAATGATGACGACGACAACCCCTCCACCTCCCAACCACCTCTACATCAACTAGCCTCTACTTCAGCAACCCCTCCTTCAACCACCACTACCTATGACCCACCCCCATCCTCTACCCAAACTAACACCTCCCAGCCGACCTCTACCCAGCAAGCTTCTACTACAACAGCCCCCTCCGCGACCACCACTCCAGTTAACCCACCACCATCGACAACCCAAGACCAAACACCATTTGACTTTCCCTCTCCTTCGCCCGATGACCATGAAGACGATCCTTTCCCATCAGACACCGTTCCTTTACCACCACCCCTTGTTGAAGCTGCTGCCCCACAACCATCACCTTCTTCTAATGGCCCCGACATGCAAGCAGTTCCGAATAGGGATGAGGTACCAGCTGCTACTATTCACGAAGATATGGAGCGCCCTGCGGCTGTAGATGAATTTCTATGGCGACTCCCTACCCATCTAAAAAAGGTACTGACCTATTCAGAACTACACGAGTTAATAAAGAGTACTCAGCATACAGCCAATTCCTTTAAGATAAAGATGCCTTTACAAAACTATCAAGGCAACAATAGATGGCTAAGATACTCAAAGAAACCCCCAGCCGAAAACATGAAACGCCAACCCTTTTGGCGGTCTTCTTTGTTAAAGGGAGCCGACATCCATTGGCAGACCTACTGTAGAGCACCCGCCGCCGCAGATCTTAGAGCCGACCCTCTTTTTTGCCCCATCCCCCGTCGCTTCTCTCTCACAATTTTCCCCTGACCTCCACGGTAGGTATAACTGGCCACTCATCCTCCCCACACCTGATTTAACTTATACATTCCACTCCCACACTGAACTTACGCTCGCATTCATTCTCCATTACACTGACATTCCCAACCCCTGTATCATAACCACAATTAAGGGCCTTTACACATCGAAGTATTCCTCTGGTGTTTGAGTAGGGGCATTATGCCACATGGCAGGACTACATTTGATCCTCTTTTTATGGGACGTGGACAAACTTGGGCAGACAAGGCCCCCCTGCGAGGTGGGATTTCTATCCGAAGGGACTTGGTGCCTTGAGGGTATGCTAGCCCGCCCCGAATGGTTTGCCTCTATATGGGGAGGAGGTGCAAGGAGAGGCAAAGCATGGACCCATGGTAGGCACCTTAGGAACGCACTCACGCACCCGTAGTTTGCTTCTATATGGGGAGGCGGTGCAAGGAGGGGCAAAGCACGGACCCATGGTAGGCACCCGGTGCAAGGAGGGGCAAAGCATGGACCCATGGTAGGCACCTTAGGAACGCACTCACGCACCCGTAGTTTATCTCTATATGGGGAGGAGGTGCAAGGAGGGGCAAAGCACGGACCTATGGTAGGCACCTTAGGAACGCACTCACGCACCGGCGGGTGCCTACCATGGGTCCATGCTTTGCCCCTCCTTGCACCTCCTCCCCATATAGAGGCAAACTATTCGGGACGGGCTAGCATACCCTCAAGGCACCAAGTCCCAAGTCCCTTCGGATAGAAATCCCACCTCACACCCCCGTCCAAGCGCTTGCCATGCAAAAGGTTAGAGATACAACGAATCACGCTTGCTGCCAGTGGGACTTAACTCTGGACCTCATGCCACATAATTGAGATCTTTAACCACAAGGCCAAGTTGTTTGTTTGTATATCTGTAAAGAGTAGCGCAGGCATAAATAGGGCTTTCTGGCGGATGAAGCCCACCTCCCCCCTCTCTATTTTAATCCGGCCCTGACACCGCTGTAATGATGCGATTTTACCTTCGGGTCGAGCTTCTTCCCACCACCTACCTAGCTATCCTCGAAGATATGGCTGCCTCCAAGTTCGCCGCTGTTACTCATATCACATTTTTGCCCACTCCTGAAGGCCGCCTCCACCTCCGCCACCTTTTTCACTCACCCAACTTCATCAAGAAGTACTGCATCATCCCACCACCACAACCCCCACCGCCACCCCCACGTAACTCACTGCACGAGGGCCCTCAAGCACAACACATACCCGGGGAGCTTCGGCTTGCACCGGCGTTAAACTTGCCCCCTCTACTCACTTGCACACACATGCACGTAAGGTCCTGAAGTGCAGGACATACCCAGGGAGCCTCGGCTCGCACTGGCATTAGACCTGTCACCTTAGTCACTGGGCAGGGAACAACGCTGAATGACTCAGGAGCTCGAGCATGCTTGATGTCTTCTGACATTTGGGACAAACTTCAACACCTGCCACTACAGGATGAGGTACGAACTATCCAAGGTATCGCTAGTGGAGGTAAGACCTTGGGTTCAATTTCTTTACCCTGTACTTCTGGTAATCAAACAGTAGCAGTTCATTTTCATGTTGTATCTAAGACCTTTGATGAAGGTATGCTACTAGGAAGAGACTGGTTGCGATCAACCAGTTGCCAAATTCACTGGGAAGCAGCGCATGCTACAATCACTGTCAAGAGTGCCACAACTGCTCTACCTTTCTACCCAACAACGGTGATCAACAAGAGAAGTCTCAAGACAAAGAAAATGGAAATGGTGGACGCGATTAAGCAAAGTGGCACCCGTATCAGGTGTGAGCTCTTCATCCATGAAACCCTTTTCCTCAACTACCCAACAACACCAAAGGAGGTGACCTGTAGCAAGAAGCCCCATATTCCAAGCCACACCATCAAAACATCTAGCTTCAGGTCAAATCAACTCAGAAATGGGTAATCAAAGCTGCGCCAACCTTTACGAATACCAAGCAACCCAAACCAACAGTACCCGCAGAGCCTACACTGCCTCGAACATCCCTCAAGAATAGCAGAAGAGGATCTGGTCGCAAGCATGTCAGAATTACCCCTAGGTGGATCATCTTCTCGAAGCTCAAGGATACTATGAAGGTGCCACTCAAATCTGGGTACCGAAGAAGAAACAGCCTCAAACTTGAGCCATTGCACCTACTTCCACAACTCAGGCGATGCCATTCAACAAGACAAAGATGCAATGGGTAAGAAAGAATACACCTCTGGGCGTAAATAGCCAGACCAATAACCCAAAGGGAGCAGTGCTATCTACTTCCACTAAGCAAAACATCAGTTAACACCGGTTACTCCTTCGACATCTAAGGTCACCCATATTCCACCATCAGCCAAAGCCCCTGAAGTACCAGCCATTCCGAGGGCTACACAAGAACATGCTAGCAACTTTATTGGGAAGATGAAATCAACAACTACAGCTGACAACTTGGTAAAGGCATTGAGTGATCACAAGAGGACCTTACAGAATTGGTGGAAGGCTCATGTATAGCCAAAAAGAGCCCCCTTGTACATAGGTTTTTTTAAAAGCACTACACAGCTAACGCAAGCCGTGCACACGGGTGCATCAAACCTGGGATGCCCCACTTGGGTGAGCTTGCTCACTTTTGCGGTGGAATCTACCCAAAGCCATGTTTCACGCGTGATGGTTCCTCAAGGGAAATATTTCCGCCATCACTTGCTTGTGCACGTGCCTCGGGGGGTGCACCTCAAAATATGTAAGTCTACCACGTGCGATCATTAGAGGTGGGGTTTTTTTAATCCAAAATATTGGGTAAATTTACAGAAATACAATTACAAGTGGGGTATTTTAATTGTACTTTGGAAAAAAAACCGTAAGTTTATAAAGAAAAAGGGGTAGTTTTATTAGCTCAAAATTCACAGATAAGGGGATTTTTAAATACCACTTGAACGCACGTCGTAGGAGGGGCTTCCATATAGTGGAACCCCCGAGTCACGTGCACTGCAGCTATGACCATCTTCAAACAGCCCTCAGCCTTAAGAAAAGCAAAGCCAGGATGCCATGCAACACCTCAGTCAGGCCAGAGAATTTGACCCGTATTACCACGACCATCGGCTCAGCCTCAACACGTATTTCGGCTTGGCAAAATAACAGGTGTATCGGCTTCGCAATATCGACTTAATTTTATCTCGATATATCGGCTTAACCTCATGGAGCTTAGCTAATATCGGCTTAGCATCATCCCGATCAGGCCTTAAAATTGACTCCCCACAGATCAGGCCTTAAAATTGACTCCCCACAGCACAAGGACTGTGACTCCCTGTGTACTTATTCTAGGCTTCCTATGAAGCTTCCCAAAGTATTCCAGGGCTTCACTCAAATTTGTAAAAATATTAAAACAACGAGATAAAAACAACGAGCGATGGCATTTTTATACGGTGGGGGAGGCCGGAGCCCGGAGAGAGCGGCTACTCACGACCACCTGGCACACCACTTATATATATGTATATATATACTTGGGATGCCTAGGACTCATGGTTTAGGCTTCGTTTGACGCTTTGTAGAAATTCTTGGGCTTCAAAATGACGCTTGAGCTATTTCTTGGAAGCTTTCTATGAAGCGTGAGATGGCCACGGATGCCCAGATGGGCTTCAATTTCAAGGCCTGATCCCGATCCATCGGCTTAATTATCATGATCATCAGCATGGAGATCAGCTTGCCAATATCGGCTTCATCGACGCGAAGATCAAGGCGAAAGTCAAGAAGTCAATCGAACATGATAATGGGAACGCCTATTAAATGCCGTTGGGCCCCGCGCACGCAATTAATTGCTATGCCATTATTAGGCCTAAGCCACGTCACCCATGCGTGCAGAAAGATAGGGGGGATGACCGTTTGAGTTTCATTTGTGTGTGTGTGTGTGTGAGGGAGAGAGAGAGAGAGAGAGAGAGAGAGAGAGAAAGACCTCTATGTGTGTGTGCGTGTTGCTTGTGCTTGCCTCATCACCACCAAGGCCTCACTGACAGAGTGCATAGAGCAGAAGCAGAGTGGCACTAGAATGTGCTGAACAGAGAGTGCAAGAGAGAGAGAGAGAGAGATATGGAGAGAACTATGATGAATATACTGAAGCAAAACAATCCCAAGCAAGAGACACTACAAGTCTCATAAGTGAGGGAGCAAAATATGTACAAGATTGAATGAATGATAAGAGGCCAGTCCCACCTAGTTATAGGTGAGGAGGTCTGGCCGACTAGAGCTCAATAAGCTGGCCGACTGGAGCAGAGGAGCTAGCGACTGGTAAAATACCAAAAGGGCTGGGAAAAATCCCAGAAAAATATGAAAAAAAGGGGTGGCCAGTCCACAATCAAGGGCCATACAAATGGGACCAAAAGGACACCAGAAATGGGCTATGATTTTAATTTCATTGAATGGGTGTGTAGGTCTTAACTCATAGATGAGAAATTGACGTGATTTGCTAGGGAAATTTTCGAGTTATGAGGGCCAAAATAGTCAAGGTACAAAATTTAGATGACATTAAAAGAAATAACTCTACTGGAGAGCAAACTGGAATGTACATGGTACTCGTGTGATATAGTCCTAACCCATTGAAAAACATCACGAACGCAAGAAACATCAATTAAAGTCTTCACGGAAACCTAGCCGTGCCAAGCCAATTGCCGATACTATGAGAAAGGATGTTGTGGGACAAAGCCATCCTCAATGAACTCAAATTATGTAATGATCATAGGTCTGGTAAAATTAGTAACAAATCTTTTACTTTTCAAAAGTACGATGGATGAAAAGATGGCCAGATGCTTTTGGCATCGATCAATGTATTCAATCACTACTTCATGGGTGAGAAATTTGAAGAAGGTGAAGCATGCAGATGATCATTTGACGAACAATTCTCAACTCTGGTGGAGTGTGCTCATTTCTCGTGGGCATATGCCTTCAACCTAGGAGAGCTTTAAGAAGATGATTAAGCAAAATTTCTTACCATCACAGTTTGAGGAGACTACCCGAGATGATTGCGAAGTTTTACGTTAGTATGACAATGAGTCTGTGGATGCTTATATAGAAAATTTTATCCACTCTACTTCAACTCCAAGCAATTGATTGAGTTTTTTTTGCGCAAAGCTCATCAGTGGACTCTGCTCTCAACTTCGGGTCGATGTTCAAATGTTGAGGCCAGAATCATTACATGTAGCTTTGGACTTTGCTATTGATGTGGAGAAAAATAATGGTCAATTTTTTCCAAGTTGACTTCGTAAATTTCACTCCGATAATATAGTGCAAAGTGCTAGGGCGATTAATCAAAAAGTATCACAAAGAAATCATCTAGCAAGGGTGTTCGGTGCTACTCAAGTGGCAAAATTGGTCCCTACTCTTGACAATGTCCTGCCTTGGCACTACAACATGATGAAACCCAAGGTGTCCATACCTCCAATCAACCGCATGACAACGAAAACCGCAACAATAATCCCAATGGACACAACAATGTTGGACACACCAATGGATGCACCAACGGCAACAACAATGGTACATGTATAAATAGCTATATGATCAACATGGATGGAATCCTCAAGTCAATTTCATGGACGATCTTGGTGATGAATATGATGAAGATTCTTTCAAGCAAGAGGGTACCTCTAATCAGCGACTCAGATTAGCCTTATTACATAAATTTGAAGGTATATTTTCAACCTTATTTCTTTATTTTGCAATCATTCTTAGCTTTTTTAAGCATTTGAGCACTGCAAAGAACCGTGTGTATGCATATGCACACAGCACGAGGACCCGTGAAAACTCCTTCTTGCACGCTTCTTAGGAACCCCTCATCTCACTTGCAAATTTATCCATAGACACAACCTTTAATCCAGTTTGGCAAATATGATGTTACACCAACTTTGACTATCCGAATTTTTGACAACTCATACGTCAAATTTACAAGCACTTTTTAGTTCAGTATTTTTCTGATAAATCTTCCGTGTGAATACCCTGATTTGCTCTTATCCCAATAGCGCAGCAATTGCAATTTCAAGCAAGAGGGATGCTATGGGAATTGAATATTTAGAATATTTATGTGTTTAATTAGTAACTTGCGTCGGCATGTGATGGCTGCGCAATAGGCGGTACTGCAAGCTGAATATAGGATGTTTCACTCGAGGAGTACTGATGAGTGTTTCCTCATGCCACAGTTAGTTTTTACTCCAGGGACTTGCATCACAATAGGTGTACTTTGGTGCTTTCCTGGACTAATTCTCAGAAAAAACTGGAGTACTTTGGTGGTTTCCTTTGGGCCAAAAGTATTCAGGGTTTCCTATGCTAGTTCGTTTATGGATTACGGCTTTTTTCCTTTGATACGAATTCAAACTCTCAAATCCACAGCTTGAACCAATTATGTACTCTCATGCTTTGATCCAATTATTGCCAGAGATTGGATTATTTCACCAAATTTGCTTTGAATATTGTAAGACTATTTTTGGATTTCGTGATCAGGTGAAGATTTGAGAAATATTATGCAAGCATTTATTGAGAATATTTTACAAGACAATATAGTCTCAATTTACGAAGATCAGAGTGAAAAAGTTATCGAGACGATTTTGAGACAATTTCCAGGCCGTATGCAGAAGATATTAATTTTTGAAGATATATGGTGCGTAACTGAGATTTTGAAGATGCTTAGTGGGAGAAGGAGACGTAAAGATATTTTAGCAATTTTATGTTAATGCATTATTAACTTTTTTGTAAAAGATTTACCAATTTTTTTAATCCCAAAAATTTAGCTTTAAAAAAACACAAACTAAAAAAGCAAGGCATGAGTCGTGCACTCTCAAAATCTATATAAGAGAGGCTCATGCCATGTATTTGATTCATTCTCTCCACTTGTAATTATCAAGAACATTTGAATAGATTCAAATACATGTGGGCACGAGGAGGAGCTACTCACATGGGAGGAGATTATACCCAATGTAGCTTGTCCGTGTCAACCCTTATCCGTGTTTTTTAAGGTGTCCAAATCTCTGGCGTGTTGATTTTTGAAGTTATTTTCAAGCTCAAGGCAGCTTCTTGTTATATTGGTATCAGAGCGTAGGTGAACATCACACGGGAAAGTAGACTGGCCTACTTCCTTAACAAGGCAAGTTGTGGGTGAACATGAGCTATGTGCATCCATCCCTCATGGCCATGGCAAAACTACTATCCCTCTTCTCATGGTTTTCTCTAATCAAGGGAATCTTGGAAAAGTAAAGCTAGAGGTAGGTCTGCCACCATCTTGGCAACTCAAAACCACCATCCAACCAAGCTTGGAGCTCAAATGACCATCACAACAAAGCCCCCCATGGTGCGCACGCATGCCCTTAGGCTAATTTCTCTTCATCTTCTTCATTGTCGCTCAAGCTATAGTCACATTTACACTCCAATTCTCCAAAATTTAAAAGCTCTCAAGTCTTGCTCACATAACAAGCAACTTGGGGCCCAAGACTTCATCTAAATAACATCAAATTTTGCCAAGGACTTTGCCAACATAATCTTGGAGTGTGGGCCATCGATGCCCACTACCTACTAGTAGCCACAAAAAGATGGAAAAATTTTCCAAATTTTTAAAAGGCATTCTTGCGCAAGGGGCATATTCACAAGAAGGCATTATCTCAACAATCAAGAAGGTGTTCCAAATTCTACATTCCATGCCCCTTAGCCGGCATGCCATGATTGATAATTTTTTTCGGCATCAAAATTTGAGCACATCTTCACTGGCAATACCAACATTAACAAGGCAATTGGCGATAAGTATTTTGTAAAATTTTCTCCAAAATTTTATCATTTTTTGCTATCCGAAAATGTGAAGGAGGAAGATCTCTTCAAAGCTAAGGCATCCTACACCTGAACGTGAAGAAGGTGAGAAACACTTTTGGCATGGATCGGTGTATTTGTGTAATAAACTTGGCCTACACAACTACATCTTCTTCTTGCTCCACCTCAACTTTGAGCACCTTCTATAACCTTGGTGTCGATAGAGATACCAGAGGGTCAAGCCATCTAATTCTTCGCCCAGCCTAGTCTGACCTATATCTCTGTGTGTAGAGATGAGAGAGGGAGAGAGTACTCTACATGCTCAATTGCATGTTTAAAAACCTACTCCTCTTATTTCACTTAACTCTCCTCTTTAACTTTAATCTCACACATAATTGGACTAGACCCCCTGAACCCTATTCATGTGTGAATCCGCCTTTTTTGCCTAAGGGTCATAACTCTTAAAGCAGTCATCCAATTCTCAATCTGACTGGACCGCCTTAACCCTCACGAGTTCTCATTTAATGTTAGGCTCACGCATGCATGGTCGTGGATCTTGGAAAGCCCTGCAAACTGATGATGAATCTCGTGACACCTCGCCCCACTGGTGCGTTTTGTAACATTCTTTCCCCTTGGAAAAAAGTTTCATCCTCAAAACTTACTTTACTCTTCCCCTTGGAAAGTTTCTTTCCTTAACCATCAATTTGGACTCTCTAGATATCTGCTTCTTAGACTTAACTAAGTCAATCTTACCTTCACACTAGCAGTAACATTTCTTAAGCAATCTATCCGATCATTTTCTTAGCAGACATTCTAACTATGTAGTTGTTATATCTGAAATCTTTACATTAGAAACTCAATGGAGTCTTCTTGGGCTTTTTAATTTGGATGTTTAGTGAAATGCTTAAAATGCTAATCCATCTTTGACCAAGCCTAGAGGCCTAGTCCTAAAAGCATATATTTGATTTTTCACAAAAAAATAAGAAAAATAAAAAAAAGGAGATCTTCTTAGATCTGGCCACCTAGGTGACTTTAAAGCTTACTTTTGGGCTGTCAGTCAGTTATCATAGCCTCTCTCTACCTTTTCCAACTCCAAACATTCCAAAAATTCGTCACTTTCTTTCCCCCCTTTTTTGTGTGTGCACCAGATCTCTTTCTCTCTCTACATCCTCTCTCTAAAATGCCATGCACTCCTTCTCCATGGAAAAAAGCTTCTTTCTCTACTCCAAAGGCCATAGCTAGCAGATCTGTACTCCTAAATGAGCCTTCTCTCTCCAAACCCACAGTAGTAGCCATGGCTTGCAAGGAAGAAGCTTACCATGAGCATTCTCTCTACAATACTTGGCCCTCTCTCCATAGTAGCCATGACTTGCACAGAAGAACCTTTCCATGATGTATTCTCTCTCTATAGTACTTAGCAGCCATAGCTTGCACTAAAGAAGCTTCCCATGATGCATTGTCTCCTTTGCATTTCCTTCTCACCATTGCCAACCCTCTCTATGTTTCTTTGGCTCCCTTTACGGCTTCTTTCTCTATCCACAATGCAGCTCTAGAGAAGCAACCCTCATCTCCATTCTTCCCATTATTTTTTGATTCCATATCCTGCTCCTTCCACTCCTATTCAACCCAAGCTTACAAGCCTACTTTCTTGTAGATGGCACTACAAGACATCACCAATAAGCCTTCTAAGTCCCGCCTTCAGGTTGATTTGGAGACAGAATATGCAACCCTACGCAGTAGGCATGTTGCACCCAATATTTCATACGATTAGCTTCGAATGCAAGGAGCAAAGGCCATTGATCTTTGGATTGATGGAAATCTTTATCCACCAGATCCAATATCTGTGTGCCCCTCTACCATTCAAAAGCATTACAATGTTTTTGAAGTTTGTTGGTGATGGTTTCAATGGCCTTCTTGGCTATTGTAGGAGATTACACATGTTGTGGCTAGATGAGGCAGCTGGAAAGAGGCAAACACAATTTGCCTTCGACCAGCTTCAAGCGGCGTCGACTAAGCAGATCAATAGTTTGATGCAGAGGATTAAAGAGCTCTTAGAGGAGCTTGAGGTGCAGAAGAATAATTTAGCGGATCGTGTGCGCACAATGGATCAATTTACCGATAATTATGTTCATCTTCAACACTCCACTCGTAATCTTTGGCGTCGTGTTCACCATTTCACTCACCTTCCCATTGGATATCATGCAAGGCAAAGAAAACGTAAAGCTGTTGGGTTACTTTCTAAGATAGGAGGCGCATGCAAGAGGCGTATTCAAACAACGAGGTAAAAAATTTTGTAGGAATTATAACAACTTTGAGAAGCAATTAATGAATAAAGCATTTCTCATGGGTGACTCTTGCGATTGTAGGGCATGTGCACAGATGGCAAAGAAGTGTGCTAATGGTGATATTGCATCCATGTTTAATGGGTACAAGTGGGTGGAGGATATTATGCCAATGCCAACAAACAAACCCTTTGAATACAATGCATTTAACAATGTCTACATTGACATGGAAGTGCTACAAAAGGCAATGATTCAGTACTATGGCCTCACACTTGAAGAGACAGGTGGAAATGCCGTGTTTGTCTTGAAGCTAGATGAATGTCAAGTGTTTAAGGTCAAAGACTGGAGCATGTTAGTTTAACCTTGATGAGCCGAGTACTTGCAGGAAAGCCTTTAGAGACCCAAGAGTTGGATGCAAGTCAAGACAGCAATAATAGGGGTCAAGGGCATAAGCAAGACTACTACGGCATTCAATCAGAGAAGAACATCTGGTGGCAAGCACCATGGGTCCTCCCAAAAGAGAACCATGATACCTTGAGGTGGTATTTTAAACAGTCTGGCATTCAACATGTCATCTCTTGTCAGGTTAATGGTCAAAAGCTTGATGTTCCCGGGATAGGCTGCTTTAACGTTGAATGGCACTTGGGTGGCGATCTAAAAACCTTAAAGTGTATGTTGGGTTGTAAAACAGGTGCGAATACTATATTCTCATGTGTTTACTGTTGTCATTCCAAGACAGAAGTAGACTCAAGAGTAAAAGGGAAACAACCTAGCAAAGGCAAAAGTAAAAAACAGGTGGGTGCAAAAAAGCAATCATTTTTTATGCTGAACAGAGGAAAGGATCAAAGGTATGGCATAATGGCATATTAAGTTGTGACCAGAGCAAGCCACCTAGTCGTGACCAGGGGGACAATGCTTGGAACCCAATCTTGGACATTCCACTATGTCAAGTGCATGTGTGCACATTACATGCAAGACTCAGGATTTTAGATAAGCTATTGATGCTCCACATAAACTATGTCTGGAACATGGAGCCCGAAGATCGACGAGAAGAGTCAATACGTGCACTAGAGGGTGTACTTTCCTCTATTGGACTACATACTAGAGCAATGGTCTTGACAAAGGATAGAAAATCAAACCCTACACAAGGACAACCCTAATAAAATTTGCATGGGTGGATTAAAGGCAAGACACTTGCTATCAAACCACTTGGGTTCTCAGAAATCACATTACCAAGCAAAGGCCGCGTATTTTAAGGGCATTCGCCATGGTGGTGGCAAAGTCAAGAGTAATGCGCTCCATGAAATGTTCAACTGGTTCTATCGCGTTCTGTTTGTTTGGCAAAAAAAGGCAAAAATCTCGCGGCAGTAATTTGTCTCTTAGGCGTCAAATAATGAAAACTGTTAATGCAAGAAGAACTGAAGGATACAACTGATCAAATGCTAGGGAGAGACTATGGCAGTGGGTTGCAAGCAAGCGTCGGTGCGGTTCCTCATGGGCTTAAACTCTCTAATTATAATCTTTTTGTGTTTTTATATTTTCTAAAAGTTTTAAAAAAATATATTTATAGACATATTTAAGTCATTTTTCATTTATAACCACCACATTTCATTTTCTTCTTTGTGCTCTACTCTCTCTTGCTCTCCCACTATCTGTCGCACACGTACATACCTAGGCCATGCCAGAAGAACAGGAGCAATACGAGCAGTTTTTCGATCAACTCGACCCACTACCTACTACAGAAAAAAGGACAAATCTACCTATAGTAACAGAGCAAGAGGCAAAGGAGATGAGAGAAGAAGGGGAGCGCAGGAAGGAGGCCGAAGAAGCGCAGCGCAGGAAGGAAGCTGAAGAAGCAGAGCATAGTAGAGAAGCGGAAGAAGAGCGGCATCGAAAAGAAGCTGAGGAAGGTTAAGGGAAACCACCCGAGATTGTTATTGAGGCCGACACCCTAGAGAAGCTAGAGATTATCCTACAAAACAGGGAGGTCGAGCTCTTGTCCTATGGCATCACGAAAGATATCATTGACAAAGAGTTTGCTCTTGTGAGGGCGGCTTGGGAGAAAGAAATGCAAAAGAGACAGCAGCCCAAAGAGGACGCAAGGAGGGCAAGCCAAGCACAGCCGCAAGAAGCCACAACATCCAGACGTCCAGTCAAGTCATGTGGCAAAAGAAAGGAGGGCAAGTTTCGAGACTAGCTAGAAGAGGAAGAGCGTGCACAAAAGAGAAAGAAGTTTAGGTCTGAACAACCACCGTGGGAGAATCAAAGACCACCACCGCCTCCAACGGTTACAAAGAAGAAGAGAAAATGGAGGCCAGGGACAATCGCACTACGAGAGATTAGGAAATATCAGAAAAGCACAGATCTTCTCATCCCCAAGGCACCCTTCTCTCGACTGGTGAGAGAAACAATGGAAAAATTTACTAACAGGGCTGACCGCATACAGAGCACAGCTCTTGAAGCTCTTCAAGAAGCTGATGAAGATATTGTAGTTTTCGTTTTTTAAGACTCAGTGATGTGTATGGCACAGGCCAAGAGAGTCACTTTGAAGCTTGTAGATATGGCCCTAGCCCTACGCCTACGTTTAGAGCATAGCCTTCTACCTCAATAGGCTAACCCACTTTGTAATTCTCTCTACAAACTTTTGTAATGTACCCAAAATCCTTTGTAACATTTTCAAACATTAATGGAAGCTTTTTGAGTTGTGTTAAATTCTTTGTTGAGTCCAATTTTTTTTGGTTGCAGGCCATCACGATGTCGCACATTCGAGTACATTTGACATACCATGCATGTTTCCACATATTGGGATACATCCTTGTACATTCCTTTCTACCAATATCTTTCCTTTATCTTGGTAAAGGTGGCCCACACACTTCGATGCCCAGCCCAGAGACTCTCATGGAATTCTTTCATGAGCTTCCCTTGAGTCTCTTTATCACATATGACTCTCTGTGGCATAGCATTTCTCTGCTTAGGATGCTTCCACAGGTACCCATCCTTTAAAAAATACCCATATGCTTTTCTGCAGATTCTCTTAAATTCTGAGTCAGACCAATTTTCCTGTCTTGTCAAGGTACTCAAGTATTGACAAATAAGCAACCAATCTCCTTCATACATTTCCTCAGTAAAAGACTCAAGTGCATTTGATAAGCAAGTATGGTCCCCCTTTGCATATGCAGTAGTATAGAACTTTGTACCTACATCATCAATGTCACTAATCATCCCTTCTTCATCTTCATACCTGGCTCTTGATAGCATATCTGCAAAAACTGGGTTATCTTTTCCTGCAATATGCTCAAACTCAGGATTTAGTGGCTTGATATAGGTAATCCACCTAAGCATAGCAATATCTGGAGTGGTGCAGCTTACAATCATCCCAAGGAGTGGCAAGCAATCAGTTTCCATAAGTACAAATGCCCCAATAAGATATTCTTTTTCACATTTTAGAGCAGTGACTATTCCCCATAACTCCCTCTTGATTTGCGGATAATTTCGCTGACGAATGCTTAATACCTTTGCTCCAAATCTGATTACATACCTGTGATCATCCTCATCATCTTGCCCTACAGCCCATCCTATCCCAGTAGAACTAGTATCAACTGTAACAATCACAGGCCTGCCACACTCATAATCTGCCTTCCTTAGAGTAGGTGATGATTGGAGCAAATATTTCAGCTTCCGCATAGCTTTAATATGTGCTGCACTCCACAAAAATTGTTCTAAAGTTTGTGCTTAATGGAAGACCAGTCTCTGTAAGGTGGATTTTCCCATCTTTGAAAAACACAAGTTGATTTTTGAGGGCTTCTTTATAGCTAGCACAGTCTTTCTTTGCATGTTCTGGGTCATCACACCATATACATCTGAATGTAAACCCTTCTTTGCTTTGAGGCCTTTGCATAGAAGCCTGCCCTAATGGTAGCCCTTTTTCTTCAATCCTGGACATATTCAATTTTAGGTCTCGCATGCCCTTAATAAGCTCATCCATCGGCCCTTCTACCTTTGGGATTGCAGTAGCTGGTTTTGGTAGATTCTCAGGGGGGGTAACAGCAGTTATAGGAGTTGCCGAGCTCATCACCATTTTATCTCTCCTTCGCTGCCGCTTTGCTAGCATGGTGACCGCATCCTCGACATCATTCCAATCATTCTTTAGCCCCTGCTGCTCTGTATCCTTATTCTCAAGGAGAATTTCCAATTTTTCTTGGAGATCTTTCCTAGCTGCTTGTAAGAAGAGCTCTGTTTTTTCCCTGTCCAAGGTTGTGCGCTCAATCCTTGACAGCTAGGCATAGCGCTTCTCAAACTCTCTTAGCAACTCTGTGGGTGGCAGAAATTTCCATTTTGGGTTTTGTGACCCATTCCAAGAAAGTTCACTTGGTCATCCGCTCAGAATCCTCCACCCATGAAATAATCATCCTTCAAAGCAAGCTTGAACTCCTCCCAATTTCTGCCACCATGTGCTGCCTGTAATCCTCTTATGCGCTCTCTTATTTCAGGAACACATACCAGCTCATAGCTTCGAACCATATCCTCCTCAGTCACCCTGTTTAGCTCCATTTCCTTTGTGTAATTGCGCAGGTACTTTGTGATGTCCTTACCATCAAATTGATCCACCTTTTTCACAATTGACTGCAGTGCTTTAGTCGTGGAAATTTGCCCCCTCTCAGCAGCTTGCTGCTGTTGCATATACATAGTAAACATCTGAAACATTTGCATAACTCCGGGATCAAAATGAACCCCCTGTCCCTCAGGATTCTCAGCCATAGCTTCCCTGTGTATTTCACCACACTCTCACCCCAGCAGTTTCACGTCGGGTTCACCAAAAAGCTATCGTGACGTGGGCGGTATCACTGGGCAAGTGCGAGACTTCTGGCTGTGAGAGTAGCTTCAAATCCCAGCAAGGAAACAAAACATATAACTCATCAAGGGGCATAAGACATCTCCATTTTTTATGACATGTACATGTGCCAATTCACTTCAATGCATCCCCAAATTCAACTTAAGTTATGTGACAAGAGCATGACCAGTTCCAAGCATAAATCTCCTGACCCTTTATCCAAGTGTCTCAAACATAACACATGTAGGCATAACACGATCTTCAAAAGATTTCCACATACATGTAACCATTTACATCACATATTTCATGTATTGCCAACATCACCATTTCAAGATAACTCTTCATCTCATGAGACCTGCTTTGAGATTCCAACAATTCACAAAGCAAAAGAAGGCATATGGCATATATTCATCATCACATGATTCCCAAAACCCAAGAAAACAAATAGCATTATGACATTAAGACCTCTGCAAGCATTTCTCTGCAGCAGCCCCTCTGTTGCCAGTAGTAGCTCGACAATCATCCCACACAAACTCACCAGGTATGAAATGAACAAGAAAAATAAAACGCCTAAGACTCTTTCTTGTATTGCCGTACTATTAGTGAGAAGGAGTGGGATTATACTTTACATGAACATATCATTAAAGGGTATATGGCTAGCAAAAACCAAGACGCCTTTTTTATGTGGAAATCAGTCTCATTCTATTTTGAGTCTCCATGATCTTCCTCTCCTTCATAGGGCGATTGTTTTCTCTTAGTTTTGGCAGCATCACAGCCTTCATGCTTTGATCATCAATACAGCAGCTCATCTCACCATAATATGTGTTGCATCAGAGACCAAGCTTGAATGAGAACATTAAATTGAATAGTAGCCGCCGATAGCCACAAAGTATGCACCAACCTTTGCTTCTATGAAGTCCTCCACTCTGTTCACAAGGGCTGTAGCACCGGAGTCTCCAGCCAGTCGTCCTTTGCATGAAATCAGCAGCGCATCACTTCATTTTTCGAATTTTTCAGGAAGCGTATCACTAGGATGGAGCTTCAATTCCTCTCTAATTCAAACCCCTACAAGGCTTGAACAGAAGTTATCTTCACAAAACAAGATATTCTGCAAAATTCAAACTCTGGTTTTTTCTTCACTCCCGTTTCTACATATTCCCCCCCTTTCGTATGCTCCGTTTGCCTGGTTTTCTTCTATTTCCCGCAGGGAATTCGGTCCCCATTCCCTTTTGCAGCCAAAAACACGGATTTCCAAAATTGAAAATACGCTGCGCCTCCTTTTTTTTTTGTGCCCTCAAAACCAATGTTCATATTTGGATGTGCTAAGCGCACCCTAGGTGCTTTACTAGGTGATCCCTCCAGCTCGATAAAACTATGCCCCATATTATTGAAAGGTCCCACACAAAAGGTGATATCATCTGGCATCAAACCTTCCAGTAGCATCAGTTTAAAAAAAAAATCCAAAACGTTCTCATTATATCGATTCTCAGCAAGCACAGATATCATGGCATTCCAAGACACGATATCTCAAAAAGGCATTCTTTCAAAACCAATCCTTATATCATACATGCTCTCACATTTCCATACATGTTGAGAAGGGTATTCCCTACTACAAGGTCTACCATAAGCATAAAAACTCCATGATTCACACCACACTCATGTACAGAGGCTTCGAGACCTGGCTCAGCCTCAGCTCGTCTCATTGAACCTCATTTACAATATGAACATATGTACTTAGGCATCATATAATGACTCAAGTCATGGCACTTAATCCCATGCATCTGGATTTGCATTTAATGGCCTCATATGCATGGTTTCACACCATAGACGTGCCATGGCACGACAACGTCTTGACTGGACGTCTGGATGTTGTGGCTGCTTGTGGCTGTGCTTGGCTTGTCCTCCTCCTTGCGTCCTCTTTGGGCTGCTATCTCTTTTGCATTTCTTTCTCCCAAGCCGCCCTCACAAGAGCAAATTCTTTGTCAATGATATCTTTCGTGATGCCATAGGACAAGAGCTCGACCTCCCTGTTCTGTAGGATAACCTCTAGCTGCTCTAGGGTGTCGGCCTCAATAACAATCTCGGGTGGTTGCCCTTGACCTTCCTCGGCTTCTTTTCGACACCGCTCTTCTTCCGCTTCTCTACTACGCTCTGCTTCTTCAGCTTCCTTCCTGCGCTGCGCTTCTTCGGCCTCCTTCCTGCGCTCTTCTTCTCTCATCTCCTTTGCCTCTTGCTCTGTTACTATAGGTAGATTTGTCCTTTTTTTTGTAGATAGTGGGCCGAGTTGATCAAAAAACTGCTCGTCTTACTCTTGTTCTTCTGGCATGGCCTAGGTATGTACGTGTGCGAGAGATAGTGGGAGAGCAAGAGAGAGTAGAGCACAAAGAAGAAAATGAAATGTGGTGGTTATAAATGAAAAATGACTTAAATATGTCTAAATATATATTTTTAAAACTTTTATAAAATTTAAAAACACAAAAAGATTATAATCAGAGAGTTTAAGCCCATGAGGAACCGCACCGACGCTTGCTTGCAACCCACTGCCGTAGTCTCTCCCTAGCATTTGATTGGTTGTATCCTTCAGTTCTTCTTGCATTAACAGTTTTCATTATTTGATGGCCAAGAGACAAATTACCGCAAGATTTCTGCCTTTTTTTGCCAACCAGAACGTGATAGAACCAGTTGAACATTTCATGGAGCGCATTACTCTTGACTTTGCCACCACCATGGTGAGTGCCCTTAAAATACACGGCCTTTGCTTGGTAATGTGATTTCTCCATGCCTTGATTGCTCCAAAGTGCTAAAGAGCCATATCTATGATCGAGAAAGTATGGCCCATGTGCATACAATATATGCTGCATAAAAAATTACAAAAAGTCAACAAACAGTATGAAGAACATACTACAAGGACACAAGAAATATAACATTACCATGTAGTGAGTAATGTGTGTTTCTCCCCATGCCTCGACCATTTCTTCTGTAAATCTACAAGCGGCTTGTTTAAGTGCCTCAATACCATGGTCATCCAGGTGAGGTCGCTCTAGAAGATCGACCATTTTATCACACGCCTCCCATACACGTGCATGTTTTAGGCCAAGTCTGGCATCATTTCCTCGATATGTTGTAACATCACATATCTCCTTCCAAATTTCAAAGTTAGTGTGGCTATGAGAACCCAAGTGGTTTGATAGCAAGTGTCTTGCCTTTGATCCACCCATGCAAATTTTATTAGGGTTGTCTTGTGTAGGGTTTGATTTTCTGTCCTTTGTCAAGACCACTGCTCCAACATGTAGTCCAATAGAGGAAAGTACACCCTCTAGTGCACATATTGACTCTTCTCGTCGATCTTCGGGCTCCATGTTCGAGACATAGTTTATGTGGAGCATCAATAGCTTATCCAAAATCCTGAGTCTTGCATGTAATGTGCACACATGCACTTGACATAGTGGAATGTCCAAGATTGGGTTCCAAGCATTGTCCTCCTGGTGGTCTCACGACTAGGTGGCTTGCTCTGGTCACAACTTAATATGCCATTATGCCATTTACCTTTGATCCTTTCCTCTGTTCAGCATCAAAAACGATTACTTTGTTTGCACCCACCTATTTTTGACTTTTGCCTTTGCTAGGTTGTTTCCCTTTTACTCTTGATTCTACTGCTGTCTTGGAATGACAACAGTAAACACATGAGAATATAGTATTCGCACCTGTTTTACAACCTAACATACACTTTAAGGTTTTTAGATCGTCACCCAAGTGCCATTCAACGTTAAAGCAGCCTATCCCGGGAACATCAAGCTTTTGACCTTTGACCTGACAAGAGACGACATGTTGAATGCCAGACCGTTCAAAATACCACCTCAAGGTATCATGGTTCTCTTTTGGGAGGACCCATGGTGCTTGCCACCAGATGTTCTTCTCTGATTGAATGCCGTAGTAGTCTTGCTTATGCCCTTGACCCCTATTATTGCTGTCTTGACTTGCATCCAACTCTTGGGTCTCTAAAGGCTTTTCTCTAAGTGCTCGGCTCATCAAGGTTAAACTAACACGCTCCAGTCTTTGACCTTTAAACACTTGACATTCATCTAGCTTCAAGATAAACACGGCATTTCCACCTGTCTCTTCAAGTGTGAGGCCATAGTACTGAATCATTGATTTTTGTAGCACTTCCATGTCAATGTAGACATTGTTAAATGCATTGTATTCAAAGGGTTTGTTTGTTGGCATTGGCATAATATCCTCCACCCACTTGTACCCATTAAACATGGATGCAATATCACCATTAGCACACTTCTTTGCCATCTGTAAGCTATAAAGTGTTGGAAGCAAGGATTGCATAACTCCCTTTGCTCGCAACCCCAAAGTGATTGACCTGTACATTGCTTTGTAACCTTTCTGGCTAATACGTGCTGAGTCACATATATCAAGCATCTCTTTGGGTGTGACAATTTCTTTAATTTCCTTCAAGAAATGTCGACGAAGGGTCTCCCGCAGCTTATCATTACCAGAACCTGTTATCATTTCCATGATATCCTTCTCCTGAAGGACATGCTGAAGAAGGGAGACATTAACATTGTCCTCAGCGTTGTTACATCCTAGTACAACTGTTGCACATGCCCTACAATCGTAAGAGTCACCCATGAGAGATGCTTTATTCATTAACTGCTTCTCAAAGTTGCTATAATTCCTACAAAATTTTTTACCTTGTTGTTTGAATACGCCTCTTGCATGCGCCTCCTGTCTTAGAAAGTAACCCAACAGCTTTACGTTTTATTTGCCTTGCGTGATATCCAATGGGAAGGTGAGTGAAATGGTGAACATGATGCCGAAGATTACGAGTGGAGTGTTGAAGACGAACATAATTATCGGTAAATTGATCCATTGTGCACACACGATCCACTAAATTATTCTTCTACGCCTTAAGCTCCTCTGAGAGCTCTTTAATCCTCTGCATCAAACTATTGATCTGCTTAGTCAATGCCACTAGTCGAAGGTAAATTGTGTTTGCCTCTTTCCAGTTGCCTCATCTAGCCACAACATGTGTAATCTCCTACAATAGCCAAGAAGGCCATTGAAACCATCACCAACAAACTTCAAAAACATTGTAATGCTTTTGAATGGTGGAGGGGCACCAGATATTGGATCTGGTGGATAAAGATTTCCATCAATCCAAAGATCAATGGCCTTTGCTCCTTGCATTTGAAGCTGATCGTATGAAATATTGGGTGCAACATGCCTACTGTGTAGGGTTGCGTATTTTGTCTCCAAATGAACCTGAAGGCGGAACTGAGAAGGCTTATTGGTGATGTCTTGTAGTGTCATCTACAAGAAAGTAGGCTTGTAAGCTTGGGTTGAATAAGAGTGGAAGGAGCAGGATATGCAATCAAAAAATAATGGGAAGAATGGAGATGAGGGTTGCTTTTCTAGAGCTGCATTGTGGATAGAGAAAGAAGCCGCAAAGGGAGCCAAAGAAACATAGAGAGGGTTGGCAACGGTGAGAAGGAAATACAAAGGAGACAATGCATCATGGGAAGCTTCTTTAGTGCAAGCTATGGCTGCTAAGCACTATAGAGAAAGAATACATCATGGAAAGGTTCTTCTGTGCAAGTCATGACTACTATGGAGGAGAGAGGACCAAGTATTGTAGAGAGAATGCTCATGGTAAGCTTCTTCCTTGCAAGCCATGGCTACTACTGTGGATTTGCAGAGAGAAGGCTCATTTAGGAGTACAGATCTGCTAGCTATGGCCTTTGGAGTAGAGAAAGAAGCTTTTTTCCATGGAGAAGGAGTGCAGGGCATTTTAGAGAGAGGATGTAGAGAGAGAAAGATATCTGGAGTTGAAAAAGGCAGAGAGAGGATATGATAACTGACTGACAGCCCAAAAGTAAGCTTTAAAGTCACCTAGGTGGCCAGATCTAAGAAGATCTCCTTTTTTTCATTTTTCTTATTTTTTGTGAAAAATCAAATGTATGCTTTTAGGACTAGGCCTCTAGGCTTGGTCAAAGATGGATTAGCATTTTAAGCATTTCACTAAACATCCAAATTAAAGGGCCCAAGAAGACTCCATTGAGTTCCTAATGTTCCCCTTGGAAAACCACACGTCCTCGTGTGTATCTTGTAATCATAGCAAAAAATTTCTTTTTACTTAGACTAGATTATCTTCATATCATCAACCTTCTTGACTTAACATTTCCTTGTCAAGTCTCAAGTTTGATACTTGATAACCATTCTAAGTTTTAACTTTCTTTAAGGCTAGACACTGTGTGTCCTGACATTTGTCAAGACACAAGCTTTCACACAAACTCTATTACATGCATTCAAGTGTCTCATACCACTTGAAAACATCTAACTTTGCTCATGATAGAAAACTTGCATTGTAATTGAGGCTTTCATGCACATCTGATGACCAATAGTTCAATTGCCTCTAAGTCATAAGTGGCAACTCACGCTACCTAACTTGTGATGAGTGAAAACCTCACTACTACCTACATTAGTGTGCTCTCATTGTAGTTGCCGTCGGGCCATCCAAATTTTTAAATCTTAACTAGACTTCATCCTATGTGTTTGATGCTTGCTCTACTTTATTGTGTCGACCTTGACTTTTCTAAGACACAAATTAAGCACCTAGAGCTTGACTTTAATGCATGTGGATAACCTTAACCTTTACTGACAAATACATGGTTACTTTTAACCTTGCCAAGCTACTTGGATGCGAGACTGTGTCCCTGAGAATAAAGTCCATCCCACACTCGCCTATCCTCGTACAACATAGCTCTTATTTCCTTCCTTGATGTATTGTCAGTTTTTTTTCTATTTCTCGTGGGCCTATTGTGCACACATTAGCTCGGTGTCCATGACACATTAGCTCACTTTTAAGGCTACCATTAGTCCAATGACATACGCGATACCACTTACCTTTAATTGAATGATGTTTCTACTTGGTATACATGTGGTCAAGCACTACCCTTTCATAATGGATTACCCTCTTCGTATGTTTAAATCCTTTCCTCACTTGCGAGAACTGAACTTTAGTGGTCATTGCCTTTCATAATGGATTACCCTCTTCATAAGTTTAAATCCTTCGTAAGTTTAAATCCTTTCCTCACTTGCGAGAACTAAACTTTAGTGGTCATTGCCATCTTGACATGGAAACCTCGCAACTTTTGTTGTAATCCCTCTAAGGTACAACGTTATTGGTTTCTTGTGGCCAATTTAAAGCCTTCTCATAGGTTGTTAAAGACCTTTAAAACCTTTTTAGATGCATTGAGAGTGCAACCATATTCTCTTTTCCTCTTTTAAGTTTTCCTAAGGCCTACATGCACAACAATCCTTAGATCTCACCTTTTCTCTTTTGCATTAGTCCTTTACTTACCAATTACCTCATGTAGCATTCTTGTGCCTCATGCTTGTGCACATGTCTCTTTCATGTGCCTTTTGCACCCTTTACTCGTAGTTTAAGGAGTACATGGTGACACTTGCATTTATAAAACGAGAGTTACACCTCTCGGTCACACTAATTGTTGTCACCACTTAATCCTTCTTATCCTTTTTAGGTTCTCGTGTTGCACATTAAACGCATACAATAGGCATACAATACAACATATGTCATACAAACAACTACTTACATGATTGGCTACATATCCACTGCGCATGATGGCCAAGCTTCTACTTACTTAATTTAATGCATGCATCCTTTAACATGAAAACAATCCTTTCTCTTTTATGAAATGCTTTATGTCTAGCTTTTTTGAACATCGGACCCTTATAAAAATGGATCGTTGAATTGTGCCTTTCCCTTCCATAACTTGAGAATACATGAGCACGCGGAGGAGGTGCAGAGGGGGCTTTCCCCCTCTGCAACAACAGGCGACAGGAGTCCGGGGGATGATCCCCCCAAAGGGCCGAGAAGTTAGACCCTTGCCAACCTACAACGCATGAAGAATGCAATCTACATGCTTCTTTCTTCCTTTCATGCATGTCTCGTAACAACCTTTTTACTTTTTAGTGCATATGACCACATCCAACAGTTGCATAAATCTTCAAATAAAGAATTACCTAGCATAAACTTGTAAAGGGGTGCTCATCACACTACATTCATCACAAGGGAAAGAAAGCTCCATCACAAGGGTGCTCACATCACACGTACATTCATCCTTATCATTGGCCGTTTGTGCATTCACTTCATCCTTGATGCCTTCTTTGCAAAATAAGTATTCAAATCCTTTGATATGAACGCTAAGTTCCCAGGTAATTGCCCTTGGAATAAGCTCCGCTGCTTGTAAACACATGGTGCATGGTGAGAATCTTCTTCTCAAACTTGGATGTGAAAATGCTCCAGATTCAATTTCTATTTTGCTATCTAGAATCAATCCCTTAAGACCTTTCTATTTTGCTATCTAGAATCAATCCCTTAAGACCTTGGATAATTTCTATTTTGCTATCTAGAATCAATCCCTTAAGACCTTGGATAAAAGGGCCTTGCAATAAGAAAATCGGGGCTTTTTGAATTTGCCCTTTTGTCCTTAAATTTAATGGGAAAACAACCATGGAAGGGAGCTGTGAATGAACCAGGGCTAAATTAATTGTTTTTGGAATCAAACATTGTGTGTTAAAGGCCACGTAAGAACAAGCCCTTGGTGAGGCCCTCTTAATTCGTTGTCATTAGGGCCAAAAATGTCTCAAAATGGGCTGTGTAAGGAATTCACTAACTTGCTAATTAGTAGAACGTTGACGGTCAAAACGGCTCCAAATTTGGCCGTTTTGGATATTTAAAGCGTATCTATGTGATTGAACACGTATCTAAGTACATATTTTAAAATCTAAAAAATATATATCGTTTTTGTGCTACTCTTTAATGGCTCGTCTCGAAATTTGTCCTCTTTTAGTGACTTCGCGGCAAATACTTATTTCTCTTACTTTTGAATGACCATTCCCTCCGAACGCGCTCTCATCCATTCTCCAAAAAATTTCACAAGCTTATTCTTAGTTTCACTCCTCTGCTTCTCTAAGAATTTCACAAGCTACATCTCATTCTCATTCTTCTGCGTCTCTCATCTTCTAATAGCTCT
Organism: Cibotium barometz; assembly: GCF_041138505.1. NCBI lineage: Eukaryota > Viridiplantae > Streptophyta > Polypodiopsida > Cyatheales > Cibotiaceae > Cibotium > Cibotium barometz. The sequence continues at coordinate 33,977,133 of NC_141087.1, read as the reverse complement.
GCTAATATTTTTAGCTCTGTTAGTAATGAGTGATACATCTAATCGTAAGTTTCATTTGAATATCAAGCTCAACCAAGAGTATGCAACTACACGGAGTGTCTACCAAAGACCCCTTTCATGTGCGAATGAAGCTCAACATCTTCGCAGAGCATAGGAAAGAAGCATATTGATCTATGGACAGATGGAAGTCTATATCCACCGGATCCCAGAACAGGAAGGTATCCTTCTTTTCACACACCACATGATTTGATTAGATTTGTTGGTGATGGGGTGGATGGCTTACTTGGTTATAGTTCAAGACTATCTCAATCACATATTAATTATGCTGAATATATTACATATCTTCAAAATACTTTATCTTTGAATGCAACAAAAATTACAGAACTTGAAAACAAAATAGTGTCTTTGAAACAAGAAAATGATCAATTGAAAACCTTATTAAAAGAAACTCCAATAGGGTTAAGAGCACGAGTAAAACGAATGCGGGATGTAATTAACTTGACAGAGAGATCTGGACAAAGGAAAAAAAGGTTAAAACTTGTAAGAGATCATGTTACTACCCTTCTAGGATTTGACATGTCTAATGCTCAGGAAAGGGTAAGATTTTTGAATGAGCTTATGAATAGGTCGGATATCTTGAAACTTTTGAAACTTCCTGAAAATCAAACTAAAAAAAAACTAGTCTTTCAACATCTACTAAAAGATATGGACTTATTGGTCCAGCCTTCCCAAATGCAAGAAGTTTGTGACACAGTGGGAGTGAGTAGAAAGGGATACACAGCCATCTCTAAAACCTGGTTCAGGGTCCTTAAGTACTACAAAATCAAAGCTTTTGGGTTGCCTAGACCTCACAATGTTGGAAAATATAGAACTCTGTTAAATGAGGAAATTTCCAAACATTTCGGAGAGTATTTCTATATTAAGGGAACAATGCCATATGAGAGACAAAAAAAAAATCATCTTTTGAATACAACGTTTATAATAATATTTGGATGAACATTAGAAAAGTCCAATCTTTTATGGTGAGATATTACAACATTCGAGAAATAGATTGTGAAGGAAAACTTGTATTTGTTATAAAATTAGATGAAGCTCAAATCCAAAAATGTCAAAAAATGAAAAGAATATCTATATCCCTAATGAATAAAGCATTGGACTATAGTCAAGGTAAGCTTGATTCTCCATACCACAAAACTCAATCAAAAATGGAGCTATGGTGGATTGGATCAGCTCATGTGCCAGTAGAGAGTCATGAAACATTAAAGTGGCTCTTTTCACATACAGACATTCCTTTAGTTATTCAGAGCCAAAATGCAGGTGAACACCTTCATGTAGACGACATAGGTGATTTCATTGTGGAATGGCATTTGAGTGCCGACCTCAAGGCGTTGAAGTGTATGTTTGGTGTATGTGGAGGAGCAAATACCAAATATCCATGTCTTTATTGCATGGCAAGCACAGGGACAAGATCCAATTCTACCAATACATTTAAAAAATGTACATATATGTACATTGCATGCAGAGATAAGAATCTTGGACAAATTGCTCCGACTTCATCTGGACTATGCATATTCTATTAAGTCGACTAAACTTGCAGATGAGTGCATAGAAAAATGCGAAGCCTTGCTCTCTCAAATGGGTTTCCATGGTGGCGAAGTGCATCTTAAAAAAGATCATGTTCTTTCTAGAGGTACAGGTGATGTTCTGCAAGATGTTTCAATGGGAGGAGCAAAAGCAAGAAGATTTTTGAGCAACCATGACACCAAACAAGTCAATGCAATGTGGAACTGCTGGAAACATCTATGTGTCATTACCACAAATGTCAAAAGTAGACCAGATGTAGCCAACAGACGTATGAAAGTTTGGAAAAAACTCGACAATTTTTTCAAAGTCCTAAGACAACAAGTTGGTTCAAATACTTATGCAGATGATTTCAAAAAAGCAATAAAGCTTTTAATAAAAGCTATCATAGATGCCTGGGGAGAAAAAGACATAACTTATTACTTGGTGAGTGTTCAGACTTATCAAAACAGTTAAAATTAAAGTGTAATTTCTTGAATTTACTAACAAAGAATTGTCTTTGTAGCATATTCTTTACTTGCATGGACCATATTTTGCTACAGAAGGACCCCTTGCAACATGGAACACACAAGGAATGGAAAAGTCTCACTATCAAGCGAGAACTTCCTTTTTCAGATGTACCAAAAGAGGAGGTGGTCAAAGAAGAAGCAATGCACTTAAAGAATTATTCAATTGGTTCTACTACACGAGGCAATTACAAAGGATGAGATCAAAGAACCCGCAATCTGAAACTACACAAACACCTCAAGATAGAGATTAAGTTTTTTTTTTTGCCAAAGCCCGCACACCAGATGATAGAAACATTCCTTTACTTTTGGACCACTTATTTTCGCTTAGTCGGCCTCTATTTTGCAAGCTCTATTTTGTAAAAACTCTCTCTCTCTCTTTTGGACCTTCAAATTGCCAAACCCGCACCAAGCGATAGAAGCATTCCAAATATTTTGGACCACTTATTTTCACTTAGTTCGGCCTCTGCCATATAGTGACTTCCAAGCCTTCTTCAGAATTGTTCCAGCGTTTTTCTCAAATATCACAATGAGTAAAAGTGTTGAGGGAAGACATGAACTTGTTGAAGAAAGCCCAAGTGAAAGACTCTTGAATGCTATTTTGTAAGATGGTCATGACATGAAGGTATACGTAGATGCAGTGGAGATATTCAATCCAAGGTTTGTTCTTTCAGAAGTTTTGATGAAGCTTAAGGACATTCTTGAAGAGGAGTACAAACAATTTGAAATGTCAATTGAAGGTCATTGTTTCCATATCAGAGACAATGATTTTTGTCACCTTACAAATTTTTCTCAGCTGTCAGTGGAGAAAGCCAAAGTTACAAAGAGGTTCAGTAGATTTAATAGAATCTCTTTCACATGCCCTTCATCCATTTCTTGTCCAATTCATAAGAAGCTTTGTAACCTTGTCCCCAAAGATGTCTCCTTTCTTTTCTTTCTATTTTTGAGAGCAGAAATAAAAGATAAAGAGCAAGAATCAGATATTGATGCAGAGAAGAAGAAAGAAAACTTAAATGTCACCACAGTCTCAAAGCTAGAGAAAAGTGAGATTTTAGAAGAGGAAGAAATTGATGTTCAAGCTGAGGAGAAAGAAAGTGCAAATCTTGATGTTGCTGAATTTAGGGCTTTCACTGTTACTGAAGAGCCCTCAGAGGAAGCAAGCATATCTAAATCCTCTGTTATTGTTCCAAGCCTTCCTTTCTTCTATATCAATGAGAAATATTTTATTCCTTTGTCCTATCTTCAATGTCTCTTCAATATCAGGGAAGACTACTGTATTGTAGCAATTTCAGAAGCTTGTGAGGTGACCAAAGACTTTATTGATATAGAAGTAGAGTCAAAGGAAGAGTTTTTGGCACTTGATTTGCAAACATCTGACCACTCATTTATCCCTGCTCCTGATGCACTTGCCTTGTGCCTTAAAAGAGTGGATGAGGAGAAACCTTCCCTTAGAGATGAGGATTTTGAGAACAGGCTTATTGAGTTAGGTGTAGAGTCTTTTGGCAGAGATTTCAAGCTTCAGGTAGATTCTGATAAAGTGGAAAGGGTTGGCTCATGCAACTTGATGAGATAGACAAAGTAGTAAGTGAGGATGAGTTGCAGAAGGTAGTTTCCTTTTAATCTTTTGCAAAATGTTATTGTGATTGTAATTTTTTTAAAGTGAGGTTTTTGTCTTGCAGATTGAATTGCTTGATAAGAATGATTTTCTAGGAAGAGCTAAAGGCAGCAGAGTGAAAGCTACAGAGACTAGGTCAAGAAGACCTTCATCTGCTCTCATGCACTACTTACCTACATTGGATAAGGCTGTGTTCTGTGCATTCCACATGAACTTCTCTGAAGATGCTGAGTTGCCAATATTTGCCTTGAAGGTGTTGTCAAGGTTCATGGGATACACTTCCCTTCAAATAAATGCTAACAAGGTCTTGCTTCTAGAGAGAGCTGCTGCTCTTAGAATCTTTGGATATGCTGCAGGTTTCAATGCCTCAAGAGCAGGATACTTTCTTTACTACTCTAGCTATGCAGCTGCAGCTGAGGAGTCAGATATCAATCTTCTTGGAGGTTATAGAAGGAGGAAATTTTTGAGATACAGAGGTGACATGCCAAATAGTCCCAAGAGAATCAAAAACTAATGTACACACAATATTTTGCAAGGACTGATTATAATTCAGCAAATATTTTGTAAGAGGTACAAATGTGTTAGTAAATCAGTAGTCTCTATCTTGAGGTGTTTGTGTAGTTTCAGATTGCTGGTTCTTTGATCTCATCCTTTGTAATTGCCTCCTGTAGAACCAATTGAATAATTCTTTAAGTGCATTGCTTCGTCTTTGACCACCTCCTCTTCTCGTACATCTGAAAAAGGAAGTTCTCGCTTGATAGTGAGACTTTTCCATTCCTTGTGTGTTCCATGTTGCAAGGGGTCCTTCTGTAGCAAAATATGGTCCATGCAAGTAAAGAATATGCTACAAAGACAATTCTTTGTTAGTAAATTTAAGAAATTACACTTTAATTTTAACTGTTTTAAGCTTTATTGCTAATTTGAAATCATCTGCATAAGTATTTGAACCAACTTGTTGTCTTAGGACTTCGAAAAAATTGTCGAGTTTTTTCCAAACTTCCATATGTTTGTTGGCTACATCTGGTCTACTTTTGACATTTGTGGTAATGACACATAGATGTTTCCAGCAGTTCCACATTGCATTGACTTGTTTGGTATCATGGTTGCTCAAAAATCTTCTTGCTTTTGCTCCTCCCATTGAAACATCTTGCAGAACATCACCTGTACCTCTAGAAAGAACAGGATCTTTTTTAAGATGCACTTCGCCACCATGGAAACCCATTTGAGAGAGCAAGGCTTCGCATTTTTCTATGCACTCATCTGCAAGTTTAGTCGACTTAATAGAATATGCATAGTCCAGATGAAGTCGGAGCAATTTGTCCAAGATTCTTATCTCTGCATGCAATGTACATATATGCACATTTTTTAAATGTATTGGTAGAATTGGATCCCAAATTTTAACAGAAGTTGGATAATCGACAACATTCACATTATTTCTGGATGGTGGTTTTCCAATCTCATTTTCTGCAAGCCATTCTCTTGTCCCTGTGCTTGCCATGCAATAAAGACATGGATATTTGGTATTTGTTCCTCCACATACACCAAACATACACTTCAACGCCTTAAGGTCGGCACTCAAATGCCATTCCACAATGAAATCACCTATGTCGTCTACATGAAGGTGTTCACCTGCATTTTGGCTCTAAATAACTGAAGGAATGTTTGTATGTGAAAAGAGCCACTTTAATGTTTCATGACTCTCTACTGGCACATGAGCTGATCCAATCCACCATAGTTCCATTTCTGATTGAGTTTTGTGGTATGGAGAATCAAGCTTACCTTGACTATAGTCCAATGCTTTATTCATTAGGAATATAGATATTCTTTTCATTTTTTGACATTTTTGGATTTGAGCTTCATCTAATTTTATAACAAATACAAGTTTTCCTTCACAATCTATTTCTCGAATGCTGTAATATCTCACCATAAAAGATTGGACTTTTCTAATGTTCATCCAAATATTATTATAAACGTTGTATTCAAAAGACAATTTTTTTTTTGTCTCTCATATGGCATTGTTCCCTCAATATAGAAATACTCTCCAAAATGTTTGGAAATTTCCTCATTTAACAGAGTTCTATATTTTCCAACATTGTGAGGTCTAGGCAATCCAAAAGCTTTGATTTTGTAATACTTAAGGACCCTGAACCAGGTTTTAGAGATGGCTCTGTATCCCTTTCTACTCACTCCCACTGTGTCATAAACTTCTTGCATTTGGGAAGGCTGAACCAATAAGTCCATATCTTTTAGTAGATGTTGAAAGACTAGGTTTTTTTTAGTTTGATTTTCAGGAAGTTTCAAAAGTTTCAAGATATCCGACCTATTCTCAGCTCATTTAAAAATCTTACCCTTTCCTGAGCATTAGACATGTCAAATCCTAGAAGGGTAGTAACATGATCTCTTACAAGTTTTAACCTTTTTTTCCTTTGTCCAAATCTCTCTGTCAAGTTAACTACATCCCGCATTTGTTTTACTCGTGCTCTTAACCCTATTGGAGTTTCTTTTAAGGTTTTCAATTGATCATTTTCTTATTTCAAAGACACTATTTTGTTTTTAAGTTCTATAATTTTTGTTGCATTCAAAGATAAAGTATTTTGAAGATATGTAATATGTTTTGCATGTGATTGAGATAGTCTTGAACTATAACCAAGTAAGCCATCCACCCCATCACCAACAAATCTCATCAAATCATGTGGTGTGTGAAAAGAAGGATACCTTCCTATTCTGGGATCCGGTGGATATAGACTTCCATCTATCCATAGGTCAATATGCTTCTTTCCTTCTTTGTTTTGCGAAGATGTTGAGCTTCATTCGCACATCAAAGGGGTCTTTGGTAGACACTCCGTGTAGTTGCATACTCTTGGTTGAGCTTGATATTCAAATGAAACTTACGATTAGATGTATCACTCATTACTAATAGAGCTAAAAATATTAGCAGAGCTATTAGAAGATGAGAGACGCAGAAGAATGAGAATGAGATGTAGCTTGTGAAATTCTTAGAGAAGCTAAGAATAAGCTTGTGAATTTTTTTGGAGAATGGATGAGAGCGCGTTCGGAGGGAATGGTCATTCAAAAGTACGAAGTCACTAAAAGAGGACAAATTTCGAGACGAGCCATTAAAGAGTAGCATGAAAACGATATATTTTTTTAGATTTTAAAATATGTACTTAGATACGTGTTCAATCACATAGATACGCTTTAAATATCCAAAACGGCCAAATTTGGAGCCGTTTTGACCGTCAACGTTCTACTAGCAAGTTAGCGAATTCCTTACACAGCCCATTTTGAGACGTTTTTGGCCCTAATGTGTCATTAATAGCGTTGTTTTCAGAGCCTGAAAAGAGAAGATTTCGTATCTTCCTGCTTGATTTTTTGAAATATAAAATGGAACAAGATGTCACTATTTTGGACCCAAACTTTAATGTTAGCCATCGTAAACGTCTAAATTAAGCCGTTTTAGCCGTTCGCCACTAAAATAGAACCGTTAAGAAGACATTTAGAGGAGACAAGAATGCCATACTTTTGTATACGTGTCAATTCACAATTGGATAATTTCTTAATCCTTAGATTAACAAACAGCCCTTTTCTAGCCGTTTTTGGTCCTAATGGGGCCTTTGCTATAGCCACTATGGAAAAGTGACTCAGCTCTGGTCCTAGGGATCTTCTCCTCTGCCGATTGAACTCCACAAGCTATTATTTTAGCTTGCTGACATGAAGGAAGAGCTTGGGGCAGCCGTCTGTCACTTGACACTCTACTGCTACTCGCAAGAAAGCAAGGTTGTCACACTTGCTATAGCTAGTTGGTGCAGGAGGCACGTAGGGACTCACTGCAAGCTTGATCGGCCTGATTGGATGCGAGAATGGGCTACCTTCTCCAGCCTCTTGCTGCTGTAGTAGAGCCACACGCCCTGCTAATCGCCTCCTCTTGCTAGCAATGCATACCTACAGCTCCCATAGATGTGGTAGGAGCAGCAACCCTATACCAGGCATGGCACACTCACACCATACACACACACACAGAGAACGAGCTCACACTTGCTGTTACGTAGGCTGTAATGCCTGTGATGACCGATGGCAGACCGGATGGCCATGTCCGGGGTTCAGTGGGAGAGGACGCCCATGCGGAGTCATGGGCGGCCAGGCTAGTGTGGACGGCAGGCCACACACTATATAGCCTGGGGGATGAGGGGCAATCCTCATTCTTCCTCTATGGCTGGGTGGTGAGCCAGAGGCCGTCCCCTCTTGTGGTAACGCCCGTAACGGCGTTACGGATATCTAACACTGGTATCAGAGCGTGGTTCGATGGGATCATCAGAATCCACGCGTGAACGGGGGACCGGAGCCCACTCGATGGTTTTCAACCATTCATCTTCTCACCCTTATCTCCACAATGGAGTGTGTGGAGGGAGGCGACCAAATCATTTTTGGAAGGGAAGAACTCTCTCTCTCTCTCTCTCTCTCTCTCTCTCTCCCCGTCACACACAGCAAGCAAAAACGCAGGTAAGCATCTCGTTTTTTTTTTCTTTCTGCGTTGAATTTGTTAAAAGAAAGAAGTCGCCTTTCTCTCGACTGTGTGTGGGGGTGGAGGGCGAAAACCAGTAGTTGAAATGCTAAACAAATTCTGTGTGTGGGAGACGTGGGGCAAAGAGCACGAATGTGCGCCACCCGTCTGTGTAGAAACCCCGTTGTGTAGAGAGTAGCACGACTGTGTGTGGGGGGGGCAAGCAATAGCCCCACTGCGAAGACCAGCCCCACCAGCCCCACGGCCGCGTTGAAGAGCTTGGGGGGAGGGTTTGCCTTGGAAAGGTGAAGAATCTAAGCCGTCGTCGAAGAAGCTGCGTGAACAAAATGGCTGGGAAGGCGTTGAAGAGACTTGCGTTGAAGGAAGGTCGTCGTCTGAAGGGGGGCGACTTTCCGTAGACTGTGCGTGGGTGTCGACTTGCGCCTAGGCGGCCAACCTTAGGCGGCCAGCCCAAGCGGCCAGCCCAGCTAGGCCTAGGTGGCCAGCCAAGCCAGCCATAGCCAGCCAGGCGGCGCGGCGGTGGCCAAGCCAGCCAGCGCGGCGGCAGCGGCGGCAGCCAGCCAGGCGGCGGCGGTGGCCAAAGCAGCCACAACGCCAGCCAAGCCAGGGGGCCGCCGACCAGCCATCAGCGGCCACCAGCGCTGCAAACAACCAGTGCGATAGGAGAAAAAGAAAAAAGAAAAAAATATATATTTATTTATTTTAATACATATTTCATTATTCATTTTTAATGAAATTAAAAATGAACTAAATTCAAACAAATCCTCTCTCTCGGCTGGGGAGGAGGAATAATCCCCGCAAGAAATAATCCGAATTTTTTCGGCACAGCTTTCCGAACAAAAATTTATTTTTGATATGAGTTGCAGGCATTTTTCTCGTGGATCGGAGCATCCCAAAAGCGTCCTTGTAGAGGCTCGCAGCGCAACACAAATCGACAGGCAACCGTAAAAGGGGGGTGACTATTATTCTCTCACCACCACTGCTCATTTTTATTAGCATTTTTTTAGTAATTTTTGAGTTCTATGTTTTGAGCACGGAGGTAGAGTCATTACCCTGCAGGGCGACCGTACTGTCCCTGCCACACCACTTATTTCCTCCATTGAGCTGTGTACAGCGGTCCGCAGAGACCAGATAGTAGAGGTATATGCTTGTTATCCTCTTTTAAATTCTGTTTCCGTAGATGAAACAATAAATGATGTTTGCGTAGACAAACAAGGAAAATAAAATAACCTTAGACGAGACCCACTATTTGAAAACCCTGTTTGGCATGCATGTGATTCAAACAAGAAAAAATCCAAGGTGAATGAGACATTAAAGAAAAAGTACGTAGATACTTTAATGAATTTATTAGAAAAATTTCAGGATGTTTTTCCTGATGATTTACCAGATGGTTTACCACCATTAGAGAAGTAGACCATGGCATCGAAGTTATGCCAGGATCAAAACCTATAAGCAAACCTGCTTATAGAAAAAGCCACTCCGAGGCACAGGAGGTGGAAAAACAATTGACAGAATATTTGAACAAAGGCTTTATTCGGCCTAGTTCAAGTCCGTGGGCATTGCCTATTCTTCTGGTAAAGAAGAAAGACGGATCTATGCGGATGTGCATAGACTATAGGGCTCTTAATCAAATAACAATTAAGAACAAGTATCCAATGCCACGCATGGATGAGTTGTTTGATCAACTCTATGGATCGAGATACTTTACAAAAATAGACCTGAGATCTGGGTATCATTAGGTTAGAATTAAACAAGAAGATGTTGCGAAGACAGCATTTAGGACCCGTTTCAGGCATTTTGAGTTTTGGGTTATGCCATTTGGGCTAACCAATGCTCCAGCGACGTTTATGACGTTGATGGACAGTATTTTATGTCCATATCTGGGAAAATTCGTAGTAGTTTTCCTAGATGATATTCTTGTGTACAGTAAGACACAGAAAGAACACATAGAGCATTTGCGTCTAGTGTTCGAGTTGTTGTTGCAAGAGCACAAATTATTTGCAAAGAAAAGCAAATGTGAATTTTTTGAAACAGAAATTCACTACCTTGGCCATATTATATCCGCCGATGGTACGCGGATGGAGCCAGAAAAAGTAGAGGCTATTCTTAAATGGCCAGCGCCAAAGAATCTCGAGGAACTGCAGATTTTTCTTAGCATGTCGGGGTTCTACCGACAGTATGTGAAGGACTACGCGAAGATCGCATTCCCGTTGACTGACCAGTTACGGTCAAAAACTAAAAACATTAGTTGGGGAGACGCCTAACAGAAGAGCTTTGATAAGCTCAAGGTGACCGTAGAGCAGCTGCACCTGTTTTGACTATTGTGGATCCAAATGAGCCGTTTGTTTTGGAAACAGACTCTAGTAATGAGGCCATTGGGGCCGTACTTATGCAAAGGGGATGCCCAATTGCATTTGAGAGTAAAAAGTTAGATCGTGCGCAGCGTAACTACTCGGCTTACGAGCGAGAGTTACTAGCGATAGTTCATGCACTGAAAAAGTGGAGACACTATTTATATGGTGCTACTTTTGAGGTCCGGACGGACCATGAAAGTCTGAAATGGCTTTCAAGTCAAAATGAACTGAAGGGTAGAAAAGCTCGGTGGGCGGAGATTCTACAGGAGTTTGACCTTCAGATACGTTACCAGAAAGGTAAGTATAACGTGGTGGCAGATGCACTTAGTCGCATGCCATAGATTAATGAACTTAGTTTCACAGTCTTCAAGAATGATTTCTTGGAGTCCCTACATGGTTTATGTGAGCACGATCCATCTTTTACAGAGGTCTGGTGCGCTGTACGCGTACGCACTTCTTCACAAACGCGACCACCTCCCTCGTTGACACGTATTGCTAGTCCGGAGAGACTGGCCGAAGGTGCAACGAGAAGGGAAGTGAGAGTTAGTCCGGAGCGACTAGCCGTGTCTTCTGGGTATAGTTTGGAGCCGGAGAGTTCTGACGTAGGCCCTTCATCACCTTTGACTGCCACCACGGCTTCAAAGGGGAGTGATAAACTTCGTTGGGGGGAGAAATATGCTAATTACTCCATTGACAACGGGTACTTACTCTACAAGGGTAGAATATGTGTACCAACTATTGGTGACTTTCGGGCCCAAATTCTTAAAGAAAGTCATGATAGTCCAAGTGCGGGTCATCTTGGGATTCAGAAGACCTATGCACTAGTAAAAAGACAGTTTTATTGGCCTAGTTTATTTAAGGACGTCCAGACTTATGTGCTCAAATGCAGTAAGTGCCAGGTCAATAAACATGAACGTCTTAAGGTTGGAGGACTACTCCATCCGCTAGAGATTCCTTAAGGGAAATGGGAAAGCATTTCCATGGATTTCATTACCGGTTTACCCAAGACGAGTCGAGGGAATGACTCGGTGTGGGTGGTAGTGGAAAGGTTAACTAAAATGGCAAAGTTTATCACCACGAAGAAGACTGTAAAAATGCCAGAATTGGCAAAACTCTTTATTGAACATCTCTACAAGCTATATGGCCTGCCCACAGATATAGTGTCGGATAGAGATAGAAAGTTCAACAGTCATTTTTGGAGGGAAGTCTTCAAAAAGCTGGATACTACTCTGAGTATGAGTACGGCAGATCATCCGGAGTCTGATGGTCAAACCGAAAGAGTTAACCAAATTCTAGAGGATATGTTGCGTTCTTATGTTAGTAAGAAGCAATCTAATTGGGAAGAGTAGCAAACACTCAGCGACTGGATTTACACCATTCATGTTAATGTATGGATTCCAGCCGAGATCTCCGATGGCTGTAGGCCTAAAAAAGGAGAAGATTCAATCTGTCAAGGATTTCCTTGAAGATATGAATGATATGCTCAGAGCCACACGTGAGAGCATTCGTAGCGCTCAGGATCACGCTAAAACTTATGCGGATAAAGGGACGAAGAAAGGTGACCTTTGCAGAAGGTGACTTTGTATTCCTCAAGGTTCCTGCGCAGTCAAAAACCATGAAAACGGGAAAGTGTGATAAACTTTCTCCGAGATATTGTGGTTCTTTTAAAATCCTTAAGAAGATTGGGGACGTAGCATATAAACTTGAGTTACCGGAGAGTTCTCAAGTCCATCCTGTCTTCCATGTCAGTAAACTGAAGAAATCAATTCACGGGTTAGAGAACGCAGTTTCTCCAGAGATTTTGGTGGACTTGATAGAGCCACCAAAGATACCACATGAACCTAAAAAGATTCTAGAGTATCGTGACAGACAAACCCGACATAAAGTGTACCAGGAGGTACTTGTTAAATGGACAGATAAAGATGAGGAGGTGGCAACCTGGGAACGCCGTAGTGCAATTTCCAAAAGGTTTCCCGAGTTTGTTTTCGAGGACGAAAACTCTTCTTAAGGGGGGGGTAATGTCACGTAGGCTGTATTGCCTGTGATGACCGACGGCAGACCGGATGGCCATGTCCGGGGTTCAGTGGGAGAGGACGCCCATGCGGAGTCATGGGCGGCCAGGCTAGTGTGGACGGCAGGCCACACACTATATAGCCTGGGGGATGAGGGGCAATCCTCATTCTTCCTCTATGGCTCCAGAGGCCGTCCCCTCTTGTGGTAACGCCCGTAGTGCAATTTCCAAAAGGTTTCCCCAGTTTGTTTTCGAGGACGAAAACTCTTCTTAAGGGGGGGTAATGTCACGTAGGCTGTAATGCCTGTGTGACCGACAGCAGACCGGATGGCCATAACCGGGGTTCAGTGGGAGAGGACGCCCATGCGGAGTCATGGGCGGCCAGGCTAGTGTGGACGGCAGGCCACACACTATATAGCCTGGGGGATGAGGGGAAATCCTCATTCTTCCTCTATGGCTGGGTGGTGAGCCAGAGGCCGTCCCCTCTTGTGGTAATGCCCGTCCCGGCGTTACGGATATCTAACACTTGCACAGAGAGAAGAAGACACTGCTTATCTTTGCATTCTAACCTCCTCCACCAATGAGGGTAAAAATTACATTAAGTAGTGGGGTTTTCGCATAAGCAACCTTTTACATGGACCAAGATGGCACATAGGCCCCAAAAGGTTCCACGATCCTTCTTTTGTTTGGACTATTGGATTGAACCTAACTAGTCCTGCCTACAGCAGTCATCACAGGTTTGTGAGTACCTGCAGTAGCACAAGGACGAGCTTTCAAAATTACAAGCTTAGTGGCATGTAGACATAGACATGCAAGATCTAACTCACAGCAAAATCCTATGTATTCATACGGCGTTGAAGGCCGCCTAAATCCATGCCACAATGGCAGCTCCATTAGGGCAGTTAGAAAACACTCCCCCCTCCTAAAGGGGACCACGTCCTCATGGGCCACCCCTAGCAAGAACGGTAGGACTTAAATATTTAGAGGAATGGTGGTTGCAGATAGTCCCAGGAAATCTAGCGGGACAAGTTGGTTATTATATCATATTTCATGGCAGCCGATATATAGCTTTAGCAGAGGAGCCCCATGAGAATGGCAATGCGTTCTTGCCGATACGTAGGCATTGGGATATGTAGCTGAGGAGCAAGTTGCTGAAAGCATCGATAACATTGGCAGGTCTTGAAGCCAGCTCGATATGCTCAAAGCGGCCATTATTATGCTCCTATAGTTGTGGAGGTTGGTTAGCAAGTTGGCATAGACATCATCTAGGTTGTGAATGCGCGGCGGGGTAGTGATGCATCCTCCCCGTCTCTAAATCACACGGTCCCTTTAAGAGGCAGTTCAAGTGGGATCGACGGTGAAGGTGGGCACGAAGATCTCAACCGTCGGATCAAAAGCCCCCAAAAAAGTAAACTAGGGCAAGTGTATCGACGGTGGAGGTGGGGCACAAGATCTCAACCGTTGGATCAAAAGCGCCCAAAAAAGTAAACTAGGGCAAGCATTGAAAAATGAGATCGACGGTGGAGGTGGGCGGGAAACTCTCAACCATCGATCCCACCGTTCCGAAAAGTAAACTAGGACCAGATCTGTGGCGAGGCGCTGCATTCGGATAGCAAGCCGTTTACCAGCGAAGGTTGATTGAGGGGGACTGTCGATGTTCCCAGGCCACCTTCACCTCGTCTCTAAATCACATGGTGCCTTTAAGAGGCCATCCAAGTGGGATCGACGCGCTCCACAAGTACCCCTTCTTCTTCATCTTCCTTGTGTGGCCTTCTTGACACAGGTAATTGCTTCTTGTTTAGATTTCTTGTCCTTGGTGATTTTAAATCTTGGAAATTTCTTCTTGTCTAGATTTCTTGTCCTTGGTAATTGCTTCTTGTTGGACATCTTTGTTTTTCTTCCTTGGAAACCTTGGGGCTATTTGTTTAGGGTATTATGATGAAACTACTTCATCTATGGTTTATATTGCCTACACATGTAGTTTGCTTTAGTTATATGTGATCGTGCATGCATGACACACTTAAAGCTTCAGCCTAGTTTTACTACATAGACCTAGTTTGAAAATCAACCTCGTTTACTACATTTTCCTAGCTAGGTCCTAGTTTAATCCTTGTGCACTAGATATGCATAGTTTATCCAAACCCTAGCTTACACATTGTTTACTAACGTATCCTCAGTTCATTTTACTTCAATGAAAGCAAGTCACGATATGAGGAGATTTTTCTTCCTTCTGGGAAACTTGCTTGGCAATGTCGAGTCTCAGATACGTATCCTAGACGGAACACAAACTATTGTAAGAGAGTTCACATGATTTGCCACTTAAAAGTCGACCATGGCTTAGAGGTGGATATCCCACTTCAAAAGACAGGATGCCCCTTGGGTGGTGGAATCCAAGGAGCTTCAAAGAGTGTTGCAAAGCAATCACAAACAAGGTTTCTAGATACACAACGTAAATTTCAAATCAACATAAAAAACAATGAAAGGAAACAAAGACTTTTGGCTAAATTGGGAAAAGAAAGCTCCATCCAACTTGTCCAAGAGAGCCTATAACATGCAAAAGGAAGCATTTATCGAGGGGTTTGTTGCCAAGGGCATGGAACAATACATGGCGAACAAGGAGAAATGCATTCAAGGAATTGAATGGTGCATTAAAGAGGGATATTCCACGCATGTATGTGAGATTTTCTCTTGTCCTATTAACCTTAATCGTGATATATATATATATATATATATATATGATTGTTAAAAGAACTAGTGATATACATACATACATACATATATATATATATATGATTGTTAAAAGAACTAGTGATATACATACATACATACATACATATATATATATATATATATATATATATATATATATATAGTGATATTACCTATTTCTTGCTTTTGCTTGAAGAACTCAAGCATAGTTCCACCCATGCGTCTGCCAGTCTTGGAATTTCCCACAAGAGCGTGTATAAGTTCAAGCATGCACCGGTTCATTTATGCATCCAAGAGAGTGTATTTTATGTACAGCCATAAGCATTCCACCAAGTTAGTAGTATCAACATTCCCATAATTAAACAATTGACCACAAGAGCATGTATAAGTTTAAGCATGGACCGGTTGATTTGTGCATCCAAGAGAGTGTATTTTATGTACTGCCATAGGTGCTCCACCAAGTTAGTAGTATCAACATTCCCATAATTAAACAATCGGCTAAATTTTGCCCATTGCCTTTGCCATACACAAGTAGACCCACACCAACCATTTGTTACATATCGAATGATATTGTCATGTGCATTGTAAAATTGTTAGAAATGTTGATACTTCTGTTCAAATTCCATTTCTGTAACTGAGTGCATGAGATTTGACATTGATGTGTAGATCTCATCTTGTATTTCTTTGGGAAAGTACATTTTTCACATTTTTGTTAGAGTCTAAATTATAACAAAAACTCATATTAAATCAAATATCCTAAGCTAATCTCAATTACACAGTCCTAGTTTACTGCATAGTCTAAGACATCTTATTGTTTTCCTAAGGCCGTGTTGTAGGGTCCACAAGAACTAGAGCCATTGCTTAAGGTGGTTGACAAAGATCCCGATTGTTGGGTTCAACAAGAGCAAGAAACTCGCCAACAAGTTGCATGCCATGTTTTCCAGTGTTGGTTCCATGCTAAGAAAGCTTGGGTTGAGAATTTGCTACCACAAGTAAGAGATTGCAATATTTCATGGCATGGTCCATATGTATAAAACTTTCATAAGGGGTACAGTAAACTAGGACTGTGCAGTAAACTAGGACTGCGTAATTGAGAGTAGCTTAGGATATTTGATTTAATATGAGTTTTTATTATAATTTAGCCTCTAACAAAAATGTGATAAATGTACGTTCCCAAAGAAATACAAGATGAGATCTATACATCAATGTCAAATCTCATGCACTCGGTTACAGAAATGGAATTTGAACAGAAGTATAACATTTCTTACAATGTTACAATGCACATGACAATATCATTCACTATGTAACAAATGGTTGGTGTGGGTCTACTTGGCGAAGGCGTTGGCCAAAATTTGGCCAATTGTTTAATTATGGGAATGTTGATACTACTAACTTGGTGGAGCGCCTATGGCAGTACATAAATACACTCTCTTGTACACAAATCAACCGGTCCATGCTTGAACTTATACATGCTCTTGGCGATTCCAAGACTAGTAGGCACATGGGTGGAACTATGCTTGAGTTATTCAAGCAAAAGCAAGAAATAGGTAATATCACTAGTTCTTTTAATTTTCATCATGTATATATATATATATATATATATATATATATATATTTCATGTTTAAGGTTAATAGAACAAGAGAAAATGTCACATGTAAGGAATATCCCTCTTTAATGCGTCGTTCAATTCCTTGAATGCGTTTCTCCTTGTTCGCCATGTATTGTTCCATGCTTTGCAACAAACCCCTTGATAAAAGCTTCCCTTTGCATGTTATACGCTCTCTTGGGCAAGTTGGATAGAGCTCTCTTTTCCCAAGCATCTTCGGCCAAAAGTTTTTGTTTCTGTTCATTGTTTTTCATGTTGATTTAAAATTTATGTTGTGCATCTAAAAACCTTGTCTGTGATTGCTTTGCAATATTCTTTTAAGCTCCTTGGATTCCACCACCCAAGGGGCGTCCTGTCTTTTGAAGTGGGATATCCACCTGTAATCCATGGTTGGCTTTCAAGTGGCGAATCATGTGAACTCTCTTACAATAGCTTGTGTTCCATCTAGGACACGTATGTGAGACTCAATATTGCCGAGAAAATTTCCCAGAAGGAAGAATAATCTCTTCATAAGGAGGGTTTACAGGTTCCATCTAATAGCAATGAGTACCAAAGAACCATCAATATAAAGAAGTAACATACACAAATTGGTGCCACATACTTTTAGTAAAAAGAAACACTACAATGACTACTATATCGTGACTTCCTTTCATTGAAGTAAAATGAACCAAGGATACATTAGTAAACAATGTGTAAGCTAGGGTTTGGATAAACTATGCATATCTAGTGCACAAGGGTTAAACTAGGACCTAGCTAGGAAAATGTAGTAAACAAAGATTGATTTTCAAACTAGTTCTGTGTAGTAAACTAGGGATAAACTAGGTCTGTGTAGCAAAACTAGGCTGAAGCTGTAAGTGTGTCAATTACATGTTACTAAAATACTTGCATGGAAACAAGACATTAAGCATGGCAATAAGTGAACCCCAACATGGCAATAAGGCATGCATGCAATAAGCAACAACTTAGACGAAAAGAAAACTGCATGTGTATGCAATATAAACCATAGATGAAGTAGTTTCATCATAATACCCTAAACAAATAGCCCCAAGGTTTCCAAGGAAGAAAAACAAAGATGTGCAATAAGAAGCAATTACCAAGGACAAAGAATCTAGACAAGAAGTAATTACCAAGATGTAAAATCACCAAGGACAAGAAATCTAGACAAAAAGCAATTACCTATGTTAAGAAGGCCCCGCAAAGAAGATGAAGAAGAAGGCCCCGCAAAGAAGATGAAGAAGAAGGGGTACTTCTGGAATCCCCCTCAAGCAGGCATATAGCTCCTCAGCTCTAAAGGGATACTTGTGGAATCCTCCTCAAGCAAGCCGTCGATCCCACTTGAATGGCCTCTTAAAGGCACCGTGTGGTTTAGAGACAAGGTGAAGGTGGCCTGGGAACAACGATAGTCCCCCTCAATCAACCTTCACTGGTAAACAGCCTGCTATTCGAATGCAGCGCCTCGCCCCCACAGATTTGGCCCTAGTTTACTCTTTGAACGGTGGGATCGACAGCTAAGAATTTCCTGCCCACCTCCACCGTCAATCTCATTTTTCAACGCTTGCCCTAGTTTACTTTTTTGGGCGCTTTTGATCCGACGAGACGGCTGAGATCTTGTGCGCCCACCTTCACCACCATCGATACGTTTGCCCTAGTTTATTTTTTTTTTTGGAAACTTTTGATCCGACAGCTGAGATCTTCGCGCCCACCTCCACTGTCGATCCCACTTTTAAGTGCCTCTTAGAGAGACCGTGTGATTTAGAGACGACGGGGGTGAGGGGGGGACTATAGAAGAAGATACAGTCAATTGTTGTCAGAGGCAAGGCTGAGGATAAGGCTGAGGATAGCACTTGATAGGTTATTAATGGCAGTAATAAGACCGATGATGCCTTCTCGACTGATCTCAACTTTGGTCTTCTGGATATGTGAAGCTTCCTCTCTGCCACTCCTAGCAATTAGTCCCTGTGTCTACGGTCCTTCTCCTCGCAAGCCAACAGCGTCTGCGTGAGCGCTCTGAGAGGTGCTCTTCACCACCGCAGTTCCCAACCCATCACCACCACCCATGTACGCATGTGCATGGGCATGTGCACCAGCAGCACCATGATCACCTCCGGCTGATGCTAGATATCGGCCTGCTGGGGCTGATGTGGAGCCTATGTGGCACACATGCCACGGTGGCAGTCAATAGCCCGGACCTTTTCACCCCAGGGTTTTTCACCTGATTCCTTCCACCGAGCTGCCATTAACACACATGCTATTTCCAGGTAAGCTACAAGGGTTGCAGTTAACACCTACACGGCTACACGCTCCACCTTTCTAGCCCCTTTCTCATTGGCATCACCATCTTTTTCTCCCTCTCTCATAGGCGCCATTACAGTGTAGCAGCTTTGAGCAAGCTCCCCCCCAAGCTCTAGCAGGGAATGAGACTCTCTCTCTCTCTCTTCCTCCCTCTCAAGGCGCAATCTCTCTCTCTCTGTCTAAATACACGATGACAATTTTTTAATTGTACAGGATGACAATTTTTTAATTTGTTAATCATGTCTCTCCAAAACTAAAGATTAGAGAATGCCACGAGTTCTCAAATCCCCCCCCATCGGTGGCGATAGCATTGTGTTGGGTGCACTCATATGACAATCGTTCAAAACACAAATTTGTACGTGAAGCTAGCATCCCTTGGAACCGTGTTGCCGATTTTGTAAAAGGAGAAGCCGACAATGCAAAGTTTCCGACATATTTCAAAAAATATAGCCACCATCACCGAGATGCCTCCAATCTTACAAAGATTGCACATGAATCATGGACTCAGAAGATAGTGTAAGTGTGTATTTGTTTTAGTTTGCCTAATCCATTCATTAATCATCACACACACACATACAATTAAATGTTTATCGTTACTTCTTTTTTTTGTTTAGTTTTTGGTGTGGTTTTGGTCTTGCTAGCACTAAAGCACCAATGCAATCTAACATTGCGGATGGCAAAGATGTCGAAACTACCCAGCTCAATGAATGCAAGGACACTAGTAGAAGCGAAGATAATGATGAGGTTGAGGAGAATAGTAGTGACGAGTCGAATCGTGAAGATGGTGAGATGGAGGAGCGTAGTGAAACAAAAGAGTTGCCACAGCCAAGTGCAAAGAAGCCATGTAAGAAAAGGCGCCCTCCCATCACAAAGGGCAAGCAAAAGCGTGGATGTAAATGTCATTTTAGTGTCAAGCGGCTCGCAGAAGATCCAGGGGTGGCCATTATCTCTTATATACATCCATACCACACAAATGCAAATGATGAGGTTTGCCATGGTAGAAGATTTGTTGATCCCTCTTTGAAGTTCTCTCCATGGATCTCAATGCAAAAGAAACTATGGGTTTCAAGCATGCTATATCGTGGTTTCTCGCCACATCAAGTGTTGGAAATGCATGTCCAAGCATTGCATTCAAGCCAAAGTCATGACCCTACATTTACTATGGTTAGGGATGACTTTTTGTCTATTCGTGACATCATGCATATATCTAGCAAGCTGGCTATTGATCAGTACCAGCAGCTACACACAGATGATGCAGAAAGCACCAAGAAATGGTGTCACGAGAATCAATCAAGCACCTTTATCTACTAGGAGCAAGATGTGGAACATTCCAAGGAATTTCTCCTTGGAATACAATCACCATGGCAAAGGGAGATGTGCAAGAAGTTCGAAAATGGGAACCTTCTTGGCGATGGATGCTACCTTTGGCCACAAACAAATATAAGGTATGTGGTATAATGAATTATCATTTTTACTTCTTGTTCACATTCTCTTAAGTTATAATAAATGATCATTTTTTACTTCTTGTTCACATTCTCACTTACCTTTAAAACACATGAACAGTTTCATTTGTATACAATCCTTGTTTTTGATGGTCATCGCAATGGTGTGCCCATTGCTTGGGTACTTACATCTTCAGCTACATTTGAGTGTACTTGCACTTGGTTAATCAAGTTTAGAGATAATATGCTTGACTTTCATAAATCATGGGAGCCCGGAGCCTTTATGGTTCATGATGCTGAAACGGAGATTAATGCGCTCAGGCTAGGACCATATATTAATATGTGTTGAGTGCAAACTAATGAGTACCGTGTGTTTGAGTTCTATGTGACGTGTGTTTTCTATTTTTCATAGGGTGGTGTTCGATCAACCCATTTTTCTATGCTTGTGGCATGTCAAACGTTGTTGGCTCTGACACCTTATTAAGAAGGTGAAGGAATGGCCCAAAAGAGCTTCTATGTTTCGGTCTTTAGGAAATATCATGAACATGCAAGGGTCAATAAATTCTACTGACCATATGATCAAAGAGGATGCAAAGGCTATGATCTCTACCTTCTACTCCGACTTTAGAGATGAGGGGGGTTTTATTGAGTATTTCAAAACCTATTGGGAGGCTAAACTAGGTAAGGTTGAATTTTAAACTTTATACATACTCTTCTTATAGGTAAAATAATGCACACTTGCTCTCCTTCTTGTTCGTACTTCATGTCTTGCTCTTCTAACTTCATTTGTTTTATGTGCAGAAATGTGGGTGCGTGCTTCCCGATTGCTTCCACATTCAGGACAAGACACTAATGGAGCAATAGAGTCATATCATGGGCAGCTCAAATATAAGTTCTTGGGCTCTTCCAAAAGGATGAGTTCGAGGCGGGTGGATTGGCTCTTATACAAGTTAACATCTTCATGCTTGCCATATTATTGGTATGTTCAGCAGTTGAAGGATAATGGTTTTATGAGAAACAACGCCATGGAAAGAGTAGTGGAGAATTCTTATGAGCGAGCACTTCAGATACCAGATGATAATGTCTCATCCCAGGTTGGTGGTGTTGCTATATAGTGGAGAGCATGCACACAAAAGCTTCATTTTACACGGTCTACAATTCCGATTGCCAATGGGCATGTTGTACATGTGCATGGGCAGAGCTTGGAAATATTTGTAAGCACCAAATTAAGGTGATGTTGTTGCGGGGTGCTTCACATGCTTCACTTATGGAGCAATGCCAACATATGTATGAAGCATGGGAGGTGCTTGTAGGTCTACCATCGAACTTCACTCACATGTTTCTACTATTGATGTGCTTGAACAATCATGCTACACATGATGATCCCATACCTTCTCTTTTGGAGCAACCTAACTTCCCCTCGTTGGCTCGACGCATGTAGCCAGCCATAAAACTATCTCTTGAGGCCATGGGAGCCTTACATTTGGTCGTGTACTCCATGAATGCAACACCAGCCTCGTGCTTTAAAACTTCTTCTACACGGCCAGGCATTTTAGAGAGCTTCATCTTCTTCGTTACCTTACGTACGTTTGGTATTTCAAGACGTATGTCATGGCAGTTGAGAAGATGTGCCTCCATACGCACTTTAGAGGGAAAAGGTTTCCTTGCATGGTGACAATCAACAATCTTACAAAAAAATTGTCGAATATTTGCCCCCTCATAAACATGCTCAACGAACTGCACGCATAAAGGCATAATAAGTACAATCATGCATACATACGTCCAAGCAAATGAACATCTTGAACAAACATCATTGATTGTACACGAGTTTGAACATGAGTATTATGAGCAAACAATAAGAGCATGAGAATGTATAAAATATCCCTACCCTCTACATTGTTTGAACGTGTGAACAAATATGTTTGAACATGTGAATATACATGGTTTGAACATGTCAATACATTGTTTGAACATGCAAAAGAATAAAATATCCATACACACCACTTTGATCACACGCACTGTGCGATGTTTGTACAACCATTTTGAACGCTCAACCATGTATGGTCTTTACGTGAAGACTGACCAAACAACTTGAAACAAACAAATTGAATAAACACTATTATCTAAAGACCATGTATGGTCTTTACGTGAAGACTGTCTAAACAACTTGAAACAAGCAAATTGAATAAACACTGTTATCTAAACAAAATTAAGGCAACCCGCAAGCTTTCAAACATATTGAAAATCATTAGAGACTAAAGACTAAAAACTTCTAAATACATGCAAGAGCTTCAAAGCACACCTCGTCCCCGTTTCGCGTCGCACAAAGAAATGGGTGGGCTTCTTGTATGTTGGCACGTCTATTCTCACTGGAGGAGTACGCTCTCGCTTCGGATAAACATGAGGTGCACTAATTGGCGTCTCTGAAGCTCGTGCACTAATGGGAGTTCGGTCAGCTCCCAACACGGATGGAGAATTCACATTGTTTATGGAGCTTGAAATGATAAAAGTTGTCATTTATGCTACATATAAAAAATGAAAGTAACATAAGGCTATGATATGTCTAATATATGACACTTGAATGCCTATGATTTGACTAATTTACTTACATTTGCAATCTGTTGTGCATGCATGGACACACAAAGATCAGTACATATGCATGCATACAACAACAACATGGATTAAACACATGGATGCATCAAGCTATACTTTCCTCTAATGTTACACACACAATACTTTCTTATAAAGTAATTTAATGTTACACACACACACACACACAATACTTTCCTCTAAACTAGTCTGTTGTGTTATTTATAGTTTTTTTTTGCATCAATTACACAATGCATCAAATCACTTAAATTAAAAATCACTTTAATTAAGCATAAATTAAGCCAAATATATGTTAAGCATAAATTAAACCAAATATATTTGGCTTAATTAAGCATAAATTAAGCCAAATATATGTGGCTTAATTAAGCATAAATTAAGCCAAATATATGTTATATACACACACACAATACTTTACACACACACACATACAATATTATGTTTTTTAAAGCAATTAAAGCCCCTCTCTCTCTCTCTCTCTCTAAATAATACCTCTTTCTCTCTCTCTATCTCTCTAATTACACAATGACAGAATACATAAAAGAGTTTCAAAGACTTTAATGAATACACTCCCTCTCTCATTCAATTAACAATTTATTTGTTAATCATGTCTCTCCAAAACTAAAGATTAGAGACTAATTAAACATCTCTTTAGCTAAGTAATTGAACATCTCTTTCTCTCTCTCTCTATAAATTCTGTACACGCTTTAGAGAGAGAGAGGAGAGAGAGAGAGAGAGAGAAAGAGAGAGGGAGAAATTGCGAGCTCTAGAGAGATACCAATTGAGAGAGAGAGAGAGAGAGAGAGAGAGAGAGAGAGAGAGAGAGATAAGAGACTACCTGGCAGGGCTCCACGCAACAGCACGCTCGCAATAGGATGAGAGAGATGAGGCGGCCGAGCAACAGGTTCAGTTTGAAAAGCGTGAGGTTTTCTCTCTCCTCCAACAACGCAGCTTTGCCACCGCATGCAAATTTGGCGCTTCTATTTTAAGAAGCATGAATTTTTTAGCATGAGTTTTTTTACCACGTTCAGTAGTAAAACCATGCAACGGGCTATTGACTGTCACCGTGGCACGTGTGCCACATAGGTGCCACATCAGCCAGCAGCCCGATATCTAGCATAAGCCCTCCACATCACCTCCTCCCTTGGAAGACCCGACCTTCCGCCTCTTCGCCGGGATGGAGGAATCTCGCTTCCTTTGCTCTCCAAACTCTCTGACGGCTCTGCACAATCTCTCGCATCACAACATACAATCGCCTTTTTAGCTTTTCTCTTTTGAAAGCAAAAATTCCGTATTAACTAGAACGATATAATGATAGAATTTTTGAAATTAACGGAACGCTCATCACTTGAGGTACGTACTACATACATGTTCTTGTAGGGCAATGTGTCACAAAAATGAGCCTAAATAAAAGACTTGAATCGAGGGCCCAGGCACAGAAAGACGACCACGGTCCACCGTGATGATCCCCCTGGGTCTATATATGTGATGTAATAATAAGGAAAGTTTGGATATACAATTAATGTTGATGATGAGCCTCAACACTAAAGGGCACGGGACACTGGGGAAGCCAAAGATTTGGGATCGAGGGTGGGAAAGTGGGGGGACGCTGGCGGCTTCAATCTGGGCCGTCGGATGCAGTGAACTCGGGTAGCAACTGGTGAACTCGGGTTTCGGCTGAGCTGGCGCCCCAAATCGAAATTTAAAATAAACTCAATAGCCACGTTGGCTTGACGTGGAGGGCAGGCTTCTCCAGCGTGGCTTGCAAAAGGGCGCCACGGGGGAAAGCCGTGCATGCAGGGGTACCCGTATACCAGAAAGATCTCAGAGATTTGATTTTGCCCAGGCTTCTCTCTGCGTTTTTCTCTACACGCTTTGCTGCGATTGCAGGCTTGGCTCCGCGAGACGACGCTGTGCTTTTGCATGGGTGATCTTCTAAGCTAGAATCAAAGGCTCTTCATCAAGCTAGCCATCAAAGGCTCTTCATCAAGCTGTAAAGGTTTTTCCTGCTTGTTGGTATTGCAACAAGCACCCAGCAACGCCTTCTAAGGTGTATGGTTCTTCATCAAGCCTGCAACACAATTTTATAGAAGCATGGCACCAAGTGCAAGCCGAGTGCATAGGAGGAAGAAGGCTGCCATAGGAAGCAAAACAGGTGGCAACGAAGGTCAAGCAATGGAGTTTCTAGAGTCTACACAACTTGACAAACGAAGAAGTCCTCGACTAAAGGAAAAGCAAGCATCACCGCAATCGCCCTCCCCACAAAACTTGGATGCTGCATCAGGGGAAATCTTGCCCCCACATAGCCTCAATAAGAGGCCCAAAAAAAAGTTGGAAACCATGCTCATGAAGCCTACAACCTCAATGCAGGAAAACGCGGGCCCATCTAATGTTAAAGGGGAAGGGATGGCTGAGGGGACAGATCAGATTTTGCCATATGCCATTGTACGATTGCCAGATGGGAGGGTTGGGCGCCAATGTCGTGCAAGTGACACTTGCCCCCTTGCTAAATCTTTCATAGAAAAGAGAAAGAGTATGATTGGGCACTTAAAGCTTGCTCATGGGTTAGATGTTGATATTCCCAAGCTGCCACTTGGTCGTCCTCCGAAGAGCAACTTAGTAGCTCGTGCTTTCCCACACCCGTATGCTCAGAGGTGGAAGAGACAGGCATACGAAAGATCGCAAGATAAAGAAAGAAAGTTTCAGATCAATCGACAAAAGTATGAGCATTCTCAATACATGCAGGCTGAGCGCGCATGGGATAACCTTTGTAGTCAGTTCAAGAACAAATCAAAAGAGGACTTCATAGCAAGCTGGGTGAAAGATAAGATGGACAAGTACATGTCAACAGCAGAGGCTCGAGTTGCCAAAATCCAGGCTCGGATAGATGAGAATATCTCCAAAGAGGTAAGCTTTGCTGCATCTAGAAGCTAAAAGGTTTAATTTTGAAGTGTTTTCATCTCATGAAGATGTGTTTTCAACTAAAGGATACCCATCATGTGTGCCCTTCTCGCTCTACTCTCAAGGATGCATTTATTAAATGCTTGCGTTAGGCCTTATGGTTAGTTATGGATGGGCCTGGGGGTGGAGAGCTATCACCAAGGAGTTGGTTTCCCCTTTTTGAGTCTCCTAGATGTACTTAAGAGAAGTTAATGCCCTGATTTTTTTAGGTTCTTGAATTAGATTACAATTTATATGTATTCTTGGTCATATACACGGTCGAAGTCTATGGCTATTTCCCAAGTTCACATACAACACGCATGGTTTCCTTGCTGCAGGCCAAGTTTATTCACCACATGTCAACTTCACTTCTTACATTTTTGAGATCACTTGGCATGGCTGTATTTGCAGGATTTCGTAACCCATGAGGTTGTTGGGCTTACAACTATGGATGGCTATTATTTATTGCAGGATTTTGGAACCCATGAGGGTGTTGGGCCGTGTGCGGATACAACAAAGAAGCACAACACTAAGAAGAACGTAAGCTTTGTCATATTTTTCATTCATCCCCTCGTTCTGATTCATATCTCTATTTCACTAACATGGCTGCCTTGAAAGTGCCTAGCCATTCTCTCACGGTCTTCCCCTACAATATGTTCAAGTCCTTTCCATTGCCTAATTTCCATGGTCTACTCGCAGCATGCCAAGTTTATTAACCTGATGCAGGTTTACTTGTTGCATGCAGAGTTCACTCACAGCTTGCTAAGTTTATTAACTAGATGCATGTTTTCTTGTTCAATGCAAAGTTCACTCACAGCTTGCCAAGTTCTCTCCCTGCAGCACTAACATGACTCCATAGTTGCATGCAAGGGTTGGTAAGCAAATTGCAATGAATGCACATGCAATGTGTCTACTAGTCATTGCCCAAGTTGACATACACCTCACACCTTTTGTTTGTTGCAGGATTCTGGAACCCATGAGAGTGTTGGACCATGCGCGAATACAAGAAAGAAGGACAACACTCAAAAGAACGTAAGCTTTCCAATATCCTTCACTCATCCCCTCGTTTTGAGTCATGTTTGTGATGTTGAAAGTGCCTAGCGATGCTCATGTGGGCTTCTTGGCATAAGTAAGTATGCGAATTCACGAGTGCAAAGATTGTTTGTAACTATGCATGGATATTATTTGTTGCAGGATTCTGAAACCCATGAGAGTGTTGGGCCATGTGTGGATACAAAAAAGGAGGACAACACTAAAAACAATGTAAGCTTTCAAAGTTTGCTAAGTTCTCTCTCTACATCACTAACATGGCTCCATAGTTGCATGCAAGGGTTGGTGAATAGTTTGCATGCAATCAATGCACGTGTAATGTGTCTACTAGCTCACACCTTGCTAATTTCATTCACATCATGCCAAGTTTATTCACATCATGCCAAGTTTCTTTGCTGCTGCCAAGTTCACATACAACTCACATGCCCTATAGTTTGAGATCATTTGGGCATGCTGCAGGATTCTGGAACACATGAGGGTGTTGGGTCACGTGTGGATACAGAAAAGAACACCACCACTAAGAATGTAAGCCTTCTAATCTTGCTAAGTTCTCTATCTACTTCATTAACATGGCTCCATGGTTGCATGCAACGGTTGGTGAACAGTTTGCATGCAATCAATGCACGTGCAATGTTTCTACTAGCTCACAACATTATCGTCTTCCTTAGTGTCCTCACACTTATCCCTTCCTTGCTAGTTCATTCACATCATGCCAAGTTCATTCACATCATGCCAAGTTTCTTTGGTACTGCCAAGTTCACATACAAATCACTACATGCCCTTTAGTTTGAGAACAACACTAAGAAGAACGTAAGTCTTCTAATCTAACATGGCTTCATAGTTGCATGTAAGGGTCGGTGAACAGTTGGCAATGTGTCTACTAGCCATTGTCCACGACTCACACCTTGCCAAGTTCATTCACATCATGCCAAGTTCATTCACATCATGCCAAGTTTCTTTGCTGATGTCAAGTTCACATACATAACACTACATGCCCTACAGCTTGAGATCATTTGGACATGCTTCTTGTTTGTTGCAGGATTCTAATTCTGGAACCCATGAGGTTAAGCCATGCGCGAATACAAGAAAGAAGAACAACACTCAAAATAACGTAAGCTTTTCAATCTCCTTCACTTATGCCCTCGTTCCGAGTCATGTTTGTGGTGCAAAGATTGCATACAACTATGCATGGCTATTGCATGGAGGGTGTTGGGCTATGCATGGATACAAAAAAGAACAACACTAAGATTAACGTAAGCTTACATTCTTCTTAGTTTGCTGCCAAGTTTGCTTACATTCAATCTTAGTGTTGTGTAGTTGTTGCATGCAAAGTTTAGTCACAGCTTACCAAGTTTATTAGCTTGATGCATGTTTTCTTGTTGCATGCAAAGTTCACTCATAGCTTGTCAAGTTTCTTTGCTGTTGCCAAGTTCACAAGTTCACTCACTACATGCGTGGCCTTTGAGATCATTTGGCCCATGCTTCTTGTTTGCCGCAGGATTTTGATTCCGAAACCCATGAGGTTGGGCCATACACGAATACAAGAAAGAAGAGTAACACTCAAAATAAGGTAAGATTTCTAATCTCCTTCACTTATCCCCTCGTTTCGAGTCATGTTTGTGGTGCAAAGATTGCATACAACTATGCATGGCTATTACTTGCTGCAGGATTCTGGAACCGGTGAGGGTGTTGGGCCATGTGTGGATATAAAAAAGAAGAATACTAAGAAGAACGTAAGCTTACATTCTTCTTAGTTTGCTGCCAAGTTTGCTTACATTCAATCTTAGTGTTGTCTAGTTGTTGCATGCAAAGTTCAGTCATCACAGCTTACCAAGTTTATTAACTTGATGCATGTTTTCTTGCTGCATGCAAAGTTCACTCATAGCTTGTCAAGTTTCTTTGCTGTTGCCAAGTTCACAAGTTCACTCACTACATGCCCACACTTTGAGATCATTTGGCCCATGCTTCTTGTTTGCTGCAGGATTTTGATTCCGGAACCCATGAGGTTGGGCCATGCACGAATACAAGAAAGAAGAGTAACACTCAAAATAAGGTAAGATTTCTAATCTCCTTCACTTATCCCCTCATTTCGAGTCATGTTTGTGGCGCAAAGATTGCATACAACTATGCATGGCTATTACTTGCTGCAGGATTCTGGAACCGGTGAGGGTGTTGGGCCATGTGTGGATATAAAAAAGAAGAACACTAAGAAGAACGTAAGCTTTCTAATATTTTTCATTCATCTCCTTGCTCTGAGTCACATCATCTTGGTTTCCCACTAGTTTGTTCAAGTCCTTGCCGCTGCCTAACATGGCTCCATACACCTCACACTTTGAGATCGTTTGGGCCATGGCCATCTTCTTGTTTGTTGCAGGATTCCGGAACCCATGAGAGTGTTAGGCCATGCGTGAATACAAGAAAGAAGGACAACACTCAAAAGAACGTAAGAGATTCTAATATCCTTTATGCCGGGTTGTTAAAGCTTTTCATGTTCTTCTACATTGTTGGTTCACTCTTCTCTTTACTTGCATGGGCCCTGTTCTTGTTTGTTGCAGGATTCCGGAGCCCATGAGGGTGTTGGGCCATGCGTGAATACAAGAAAGAAGGACAACACTCAAAAGAACGTAAGAGATTCCAATATCCTTTATGCCGAGTTGTTAAAGCTTTTCATGTTGCTGCCTACATTGTTAGTTCACTCTTCTCTTTACTTGCATGGGCCAGGTAAGTGCAGCTAATTCAACCCTGGAGTTTGTTATGTCCTAAAGGGACTCAATGGGTGAATGCATTGTTTTCTTGCCATTGTGTAGGTGTTTGAGGTTTCAAGGAAAAAGTTGCCTATTAGGACTTCTCGTGCAAAGCAAAGTAGCAATGAAGAAACACCGATTATTGTATCATCGCCGACTTTTTCTGAAGCATACAACAATATGGAATTTATATTCGAGATCTCCAACAAAAAGGTTATTGTTACAGAGAAAGGGGAGGGGAGGTTGGTAGCAACAAGGGGCAATGTTGCGAGATCTAGGTAAGAGGCTCTACACGATTGTCAGTTTATCAAAACCATGTATTGTCATGATAGTCTCAGCTTGTGTGGTTTGCTGCATTTTTTTTTGTTTGGCTTTTGCCTTGCAGGTTAGCTTCCGGGGCTGACATTGACTTTGTTTCCATGAGATCCAAAACCTTTGTGCGCGTAGATGATAGCTTTTTGAGGGAAATGTTTGTTAATGAGGCATCCACTAGGACCATGACCTTGTTTGGGATGTAAGTGTATCACTTTAAACATTTTAGTGCACTTACATGGATGCACTTTCATTCCCTCCTTGCATGCACAGGTTGATGGAGAACAAGTTGCCATTGGACATTCTTGAGAAGGTGTTTTGGGCTGATTCTTTGTGGTATTCTATGTCACGTAAGTGCGTGGAGAATTTCCTCACCCGCTTCTTCGAGAAAATGGATATGTCAGCCATTCAATTATGTTTCTTTCCCGTTGTATGCAGGTGTGTGTGGTCACTTCATTGGTAAAGAATTTTGGCTATGCTTTTTTACATACCACTTGGCACTCAAATTTGTGCGCTTTTAATGGCTGGCTATTGTGTGCAATAGGAATCATTGGTCCCTCTTTACCCTGTATGTTAACAAGAACGAGGAGGTGCCCCTTTTAAAAGGGAACAAAAGCTATTTGTTATACATGGATTCATTGGGACTAATAAATCCAGAGGAGTGCTTGGATAGTTTGTTCATGTAAATTGAAATTCTCTTCCATGTTGGTTTTGTTCATGTATACTCATACAATGCATGACACATGACATGGTTCTGGTTTGGATTGATTACAGTGCTCTAAAATGCTTGGCACCGCATGTGGCTGATTCAACCCTTCAAGGTGCTTTGTTCAACCCCGAGACAGAGCTGAAACTAAAAATCGTTAAGGTGAAGGTGACGTTGATTTGTTGGTAGCAGCGAGTTGAATTTGTTATGAATGTTCTACATGCTGAATGTTGGTGTTACATGTGCATCATTTGGGGCAGGTACCGCAACAGGACAATAGCACAGATTGTGGCTTCTATGTGATGGCGTTTATGAGATACCTCATTGCCGGTATATTGCAAAACAATGTAGACAAGAATTGGGTAAGTGCTTGCTTCGTGTTACGTCTTTGCTGCTTCAAGAAGAACATGCAAGCTCATTTACGCTTACAGCTTTGCTTTTTTTCAGCTCACAGCTCAGTGGTTTCAACATGAAGATGTATGCACGCTTAGGATGGAGCTTCACACATGGTGCATGAGTGTTTTGGAAGAATTGTGACACGTCTACTGTCTTGAGCAGCAGTGACATCCGAGCAAGAAGCACGTAGATGCAGGACCAGCCATGTGATTTTGGAGCACTGTAGGAGCGACAACCTCGCACCAGCGATGTGATTTTGGAGCAGTGTAACATGGCTTATCGGTGGGTGGCAAACTTATGACGCGGAGTCCTGCACGAGCGACAAGCATGTAGATGCTTTTTGGAGCAGCAACCTCTATTTTTGGCACCAGCTATGTGATTTTGAAGCGGTGTTTTTGGCTTGTCGTGGGCAACACACTTCTTATGAACATCTTTATAAACATATTTGGCATCTAAGGATGTTTTGTATCAGCCAATTCACATGAAATACATGATATTTTTTAGCTTCTCAATATAATTTGTTTTGGTTCCGATGTAAATTGTCTATCAACAAATATGCTTCCGTTGGTTCCTTTTTCAACTTTGCTATTTGGCGTTTAGTTTAGTTCCGCAACATGATGGTGAGAAGATCGAGTATAATGACACTCCAACATGCATTGTAAGGAGCCAAAGTGCTTCCACGTTTTGGATATGGTCTCTGTTTGTAGATTGTGTGGGACGTGTAAACTCTCAAGCTAGTCCTGGTGCACATAGAGAGAGAGAGAGAGAGAGAGAGAGAGAGAGATATAGAGAGAGATCTTGCTCTACCGATGCAGCCATAAAAGTATATGATGAGAGAGAGAGAGAGAGAGAGAGAGAGAGAGAGAGAGATCTTGCTCTACCGATGCAGCCATAAAAGTATATGATCACTTTTTTACCTTCTAATATCAAGCTATTAGTAAAATGATCTTAATCTTTTTATAGTATTGAAAGTGTTCATAATTTGGGTGACAAAAAGATTAACATGTTCATTGCATTCAAACTATAAAGCTTGATTGAGAATTGTGCCTGGCTGGTAGAAAGGCGGCTTACGCACCAGCAATGATGAGGTTTCTCATGACCCTAGACATTGACGGATCTGACCATCCCCTACAATAGCATAACAACTGAACAGTTGGAACTACTACCTCTTGACATGTCAGTCATGAAATGAGTTGATGTGACGGATCAATACAGTGACCATGCGACATAATATGCAGGGAAAGCCACAACACTCATACGCCAAGCATAAAAGTTTCATAGCTGATTATCAAAACTCCCTCTTCCATCCGCCCTCTCCCAACGAGAACCAGGCCTCCCGCTCTTGATCCCACCTGTTGCAAATAAACTGACTTCTGCTCTTGGGACCAAATAACTTCTCTAGTTAGGTCAAAAGTTGGAATCCCATCAGCAAGTTTAGCAGAAGGGAACGTCGTGTGCATGCACATGGACATGCTAATCCCTATGCTTATCCTTGATTTGCAGCAGCAGATAAAAGACTTGATTCTAGAGCTTCATTAGCTGTCATAGGCATGGAAGGTATTGTGGTGGACCAGGTCTCTGTCGGCCAGCAGATGGAACATTGACATGATGGGATACCACCGGAGATTATTGCTAGTATCACGTCGTTGCATATCCGGAAGACTAGATGCTCAGAGGCCTTTAAGGGTATTTGTTTATGACACTCAGTGTATTTGCAGTATATGGAGTGACATCGTTTATACTCTTTTGGCCACCTGGGCCCGTATACAGGGACATGGTGTCACGTGCACCCCGCACTTGGGTGGCATGGTGACATGACAGTTCCAGAAATTGCATGTTTTGGTTAGTGATGTGAACTGTGCATTTTGTGATCTCCAGTCCAGGGACAAGTCGCCACTTGCCATCAGGGTAGGCCAGGCTAAGTACATGCAGTAACCGCGCACAGTTGTTAGCCCACTTGGAGTTGATGCATGTAGAATGTTTAGGATGCTTATTATGTAGAATGTTTAGGATGCTTATTAGGCAAGTGCCATGCACCAGACACAGGTAAATGGGCCACAGGCAATCACAGCTGGGCAGCCCATCTGGGACAGATTTGGAGGTGTTTGGACAGGTCTGGAGCAGTCGGGCAGGTCGTACAGCAGGGAAACCAGGCGGACCAGCAGAAGGGGCAGAAAATTTACCTATTTAAAGGCCACACCTCTTCTCAACCAAGGCATCTGATTCTTAGCTTGGAGACAGGTCCAGAGAGCAATAGCAGCAACATCTAGCATGGCATCATCCAAGACATCAGGGCTCTTCTTTAAGGTAGATGGCATTTGTCTCAGATCTGACAAAACAGGGTATTGCAAAGCCCTGCTCAGCAGGCATTGTTCCGCTAAGGACCTGTTTGAACTTTGGAGCATCCTATTTTTTAGTGACTAGTCTAGGTATACATGCTTATTTTCAGCTCGGCAGGGAGGAAGTTATCTCAGGTCAAGGATATTTCAGCTTCATAATAAAGCTCCATACAATGAAAGGTGGGGGCCCTTCAGCGGGTATTGGGACCCAATGTTGTCTGGTTTTTACACACCACAGTATGCACAATCCAGCTATGTATGTATAATGCTTCCACATGTGACATTGTATCAGAGCAGAGGAAGCTATGTTGCATGAGAAATGAGTATCAAGGCTTCTGCGTGTGAAATTGTAGAGCAAGGCCATGTTGCACAAGACATTAGTATCAAAATATCAAAGCATCAGGTTCGCCCTAAGGCACATCAAAGCTAGGGTTCGTCCTAAGACATGCTAGAGCCATGGGCCGCCTGGAATACAGTTCATCCCAAGGCAGTTCGGAGCTAAGGTCAGCTCAAAGCAAGGGATCTTCTTCGGACAGTCAAGAGCAAAGGATATCAGTCAAGCTCAGTAACATTGGGTGCATCAACATTGGTATCAACAGATGTGTGTAGTCCAGTCAGTATCAAGAAGACGAAATTTTGTTGGAGAAGCATCATTGATGCCTTGATGGAGCTCCAGAGGTTGCAGATGAAAGGGATGGTACTTTGGACGCATTTTAACTAGTCTGCAGCAGTTGAGCAGCTTGAAGGTTGGTAACAGGTCATACAGCAGGCTGGCCAGGCTGATAAGCAGAAGGGTGCAGAAAATTGCCCTATTTAAAGGCCCTGCCTCTTCCCAGCCAAGGCATTAGATTTCCAGCCACCCAACATTAGCAAGAGCATCGGCATGGCATCAATCCAAGACATTAGCACTCTTCTTCAAGTTAGATGGACGCAGGCAAGTGTTTTGCCAGGGTATTCTAGAGCCCTGCCTTGTACACAGCTGTTCTGGCAAGACCTATTCCGAGCAGCAAGATCCAGCCTATTGTACATGCTAACTCCACACAGTCTTGTAACCCACTTGGAGTTGACATACGTATAGATGTTTAGGACGCTTTCTAGGTCAAGTGTAAAGCATTGGACATTGCAAGTAGATAGCACACAGGATTGTAACCCACTTGGAGTTGACATACGTATAGATGTTTAGGATGCTTACTAGGCCAAGTGTAAAGCATTGGACTATGCAAGTAGAGGGCACACAGGCAAGACACCTAAGCTTGGCAGTTGGGCAGCCTTGTAGGGACAGATTTGGACGCATTTTGACTAGCCTATTGTACATGTGCAAACTCCAAACAGTCTTGGTGTCAAGCATTGGACATTGCAAGTAGATAGCACACAGGCAAGACACCTAAGCCTGGCAGCTGGGAAGCCGTGTAGGGACAGATCTGGATGCATTTTGACTAGTCTGGAGGGTTGAGCAGCTGGTCGGGCAGCTGTAGGTTGGGTAACGTGTCATACAGCCGGTTGGCCATCCCCTACAATAGCATAACAACTGAACAGTTGGAACTACTACCTCTTGACATGTCAGTCATGAAATGAGTTGATGTGACAGATCAATACAGTGACCATGCGACATAATATGCAGGGAAAGCCACAACACTCATACGCCAAGCATAAAAGTTTCATAGCTGATTATCAAAACTCCCTCTTCCATCCGCCCTCTCCCAACGAGAACCAGGCCTCCCGCTCTTGATCCCACCTGTTGCAAATAAACTGACTTCTGCTGCAGGGTCTCGTGGTACCAAAACCACCAGCTTTTGAAATAACTGCTGTCTGTCTGTCAACCCAAGTAAAACTAAGTTCTAACCCACATTGTGTACCCATGCAAAAAGTATATACAGTTTTAAGAGCACACAAAAAAAGAGAGAAGCTCGGACAAGATTGCATGAATCTAGTCTTGCATTACATGCCCAAGGGCTGTATAAATCAGCTATGGTCAAAAAACATAACACAAATTGAGCGTCGTTTTCTTGACTGATCCATAATGAGCAGACACATATGGTTTTTGGAGCAGCAAGTTATATCAAGCTATACTGAACATGAATTCCCTTCACAGAAACAACATACATACAAATTTACAAAACATTGAGTCTCCAGCTGATCCAAAATAAGCATATACATTTGGTTTTTAGAGCAGCAGGTTATACCAAAATGGACAAAAAATCTCCTCACTTGTTCCAAAATGATATAATGTACAAGTTGAATACATCTGCATTATTAATATACAAGTATTATCCTTTGCTCGGATGCAAGGACCTTCTCGAGTACTGAACCATTAGATAAATGCATAGTGAAGTGCCTCTCCTCATCTTCAAGTGACCCATACATACATGAGATGAGTAGTCCCTTTTCAATGCAAAGGTTGTTGTAGAGGTTAACAGCTCGGTTAATAAGAGGAGCCTCTGAACCAACTGGGGCATGTCTACTTGAAAGGGGAAGGAGCGCGTGGCATGTATGGCACGAGTGACTTTGTATAGGATCAACTAGGAGAGTTTTACTACAGCAATGGTGACAAAATATGCGAGGTCTCTTGTCAAACCGCACCCGACTCCTGCCACGTTGATGCTTACGTCTCAAGACCCCTGTCATACAAGCACGTTTTGTTGGAGGCGAGCAGGCTATCTCTTGATCACATACGGTTGTAGCTACTTCATGCGGTCTCCCGTGACCAAGCCGAGTAAGCGTAACATGAGCTTGGATTTGTTTGATGGACCCCCTCATTGGCAAATCAATCTCCTTTGGGATAATCAAAGCTGAAATATTATTCTGTGAGATGCTCAATTGCTGGAGTATTGCTTCTTTCAACTTGGTGTCACATGCTGATAGATTCTCTTCCAAAACATGTAGAACCCTTTTCATGTCTTGAATGCAGCAAGCTATCTGCTCATTGATGTTGACAACCTTGCACTCACCACTCTTTATGTTATCTGGCATGTCCTGCTCACTTAGCCCAACATCAATGTCCTCGTCCATTTGACTTAGAGAATGAAGACTATCAAGGACAGGGAAAATGGCATGTAGATGTGGAAAATGATGTTGAATTATTAGGCGGATTCCATAAAGATGCTTACAATCAGATCCCCAACTTGGACAATCGCAATAGTTGGACTGAACACTGACATGATACCATTGCGAAGATGAAGACATACTCAAGATTTTGAATAGCAAAGTGGACTCATCAATCACTTGAAGGGTGGACGAACTAGCCTCAAATCTTCTCAAGATTTCTTCACCTGCTGCTAATCTGGACGTATGACTCTTGCTTGATCCATGAATACTAAAACGTTGAGAATCAGCTGAAAAGTACGTAAAGCTGGTTAGTATCACGACACCTTTTCTTCATGAGTGTCAAGCAACAAAGGGGGGACAAGCCACAAGAGAAAAAAAGAGGTCATTACCTATTTCTTGTTTGTTCTTAAAGAACTCAAGTAGCGTTCCGCCGATGTAAGTGCCCGTTAGAGAATCCCCTGCAATAGCATGTAACAGAACTAGAATTGATCTATTTATCTTTGCATCAAGAAGAGTGTACTTGATGTATTGCCAGAGCCTCTCGACCAAGTTTGTTGTATCCACATTTCCATGTGAAAATAGACGCCCAAACTTTGGCCACCTTCTCCGCCACATGCATGTGGTGGCACACCATCCATTCGAGATGTATCGTTGAACATTGATATACGCTGAATATCTCTGCAAGAGCTCTTGGTATCTCTCTTCAAATGCCTCTTCACTTGCCATTTGCATTAGATTTGACAAGGAACTATACACATCATCTCGCTTCTCTTTTGGAACCTACACAGCCAAAATAAAATGAATATACATACCACCTGATAATGATATGCACAATAGAATGGATCTAGCTTTTAAAAGGTGACTTACTTGCGGTAGGAGGTTCTCTACCCATGCCTTCTTAACATGAAACCAGCATAGCAAGACATGGCATGCAATTTGGTGTCGTCTCCCTTCTTCATCTTGTGTCCAGCAATAGGGGTCTACATCAACAATCTTCATAATGGCTTCCAACTCTTGCTGGTTTTTGTCGATGATAATAGCCGTCGGACGAACTCCATGCAACCTTGTGAAGATCATCTTGAAGGTCAACTCCAAGGCTACACTTTCTTGGTTAGTGCCGATGTCATTAGTGCATAGCATGAGCCATATTGGAATACCCATGCCATTTTGGTTGGGCAAAACTGCAGCATACAGGGGCAAACCAAAGACATTTGTCTTGAATGTGCTATCTACTGCCCAAGTGTTGTGTCGTGAGAAACGAAGAGCAATTTGTAGCATCCACTCATCTTGAATGATGAGGACAAAGGGTCGTTTACTTTCATCAGAGGCTTGTGGGTTATAAGGTTGAACATAAAGAACCTACAAAGAAATCATGATGAATAAAGAGGCAAGAATAGGGGAAAGAGCTTCAAACATAAAGAACGTTGGCTGTAAAGTTGAACATAAAGAACCTTGTTCTGTTCTTGCAAACGAAGAGCCTCTCCAAACATCGCAGCCCAATCATTGTTTGTACATCTTCCTACAAGGATAGAGAGGCAGATTAGAAGTATAAAACAACCAAAAGTTACAAGGAGAATTGTTGGTAAAGCAAAGCAAAGTACCTTGTGTGCGCATTTGATATGACATCATTTGCACCTCTTTTGGTATCATGAAGAAGCGAAAGATTACACGATCTAATGGCAAGGCATTCTGTATGTGAAATCTTTCTTTTGATGTAGACATTTTTGCCACATGACGACATGTCCCTACGTCGAACAAGTCATCCATGCAACAAGCAATCACACGTGGGTGCACGGGCAAGTAATAGAGGTCAACACGTGAGCCTGGTATATGTCCCTCGTGAACATCATGAACTAGCATGGTCACCTTCTCTGTGTCATGAGAGTGCTGCAAGACCACCTTAAAGGGACACCCACACCTCTTGGACCTCCGCAATCTTCTCTTGTTAGCACCTCTCCGAGCAATATTTCCTGCCCTATGGCACATGTACTCTTGCACCCACTTGGATGGTCCATGCTTCTTTGTGGATCGAAGTAATACTAGCTTTGTTTGGTGCTTGATCATGATGTTGGTCAACTCTTGATTGACTTGAGACTTAGTTGTGACAATTGTTGATGCTGGAGCTATGGTCTTTTTGCTCGTAGGGGTCTGTTCCCCGACCTCAGTAAGCAGGCAGCCGCAAGCGATAATCCTATCTTTCACATAGTCAAGAGAAATTCCATGCCTCCTCTTGTCGGTGCACCATTCTGCCTTGATTGCATTGATAGTGGCATTCACACCATGATGAACACCATGCTCAAGAGGACGATGGGCTGCCATGACAATACGCTCCCAATCTTCAATGTATGCTATTTTCAATCCTGTTGATTTCGAACATAGGCAAAGGTGAAGCGGGCTGAAACAAAGCTCTTCTCTTATTCTTTTCCACCTCTTCAAATCCAACAAGTCTCTTGCATCGTGTGCTTTTAATGTTGGAAGCGTCACTGTGAGAGCTCCTCTAAGATCTTTCTCCATTAAGGAGAAGCTCTTCTCATCGAAAGAGAAAAAAAAGCTTGATGTATATGTAAATGGATCCAATGCCCCCCATGAATCAAGCCTAGGTGTACTCCATGAACTTGGAAAAACACCCTCATTATCATCTTGGAAGAGGTCACATACATCTGCGTCGTCACTTGATGTAGTGTCACTACTTGTTGTATTATCTAAATACTCATCCAATATGAACTGATTTGTGTCATTGGATGCATTCCAATCAGCCTCATTTGATGCATTCCAATTAGCCTGCCATGGCACCGCGAAGTCACTTGTGTCACTCGTTGGATTCCAGTGTGTGCATGGTTTAAATCCAGTGTGTGTGTGCATGGTTTAAATCCAAAATCAACCTAAGTAAGGGGCTCTTCACAGAGAGAGAGAGAGAGAGAGAGAGAGAGAGAGAGAGAGCCTGTTGATTGGCAAGTGTGAGTTTTTGTGTGTGTGTGTACCTGGTTTAAATCTGGAATCAATCTGAGTGATTCCTGAGAAGAGCTTTCCATAGCCGTGGTGATTTTACAGAACACATGCAACACATGCTCTACGACGTCATCATACAAATTTGAAATTCTGCCCTTTTGCAAGCCACGCTGGAGAAGCCTGCCCTCCACGTCAAGCCAACGTGGCTATTGAGTTTATTTTAAATTTCGATTTGGGGCGCCAGCTCAGCCGAAACCCGAGTTCACCAGTTGCTACCCGAGTTCACTGCATCCGACGGCCCAGATTGAAGCCGCCAGCGTCCCCCCACTTTCCCACCCTCGATCCCAAATCTTTGGCTTCCCCAGTGTCCCGTGCCCTTTAGTGTTGAGGGATGATGAGCACAGTAACGGGTGCCTACTAAGAGTGCCACAATGATGGATTGTGAAGGCCCATACAAAAGACGGCTACATGACAAACAGGTTTATGCGTACTGATGAGTAACTGGTTACCTGACGAGGGATGTCCTTGCATCGGCTGGGTACTGGCGGTGGGGGCGGCGCTGCTTTGAGCAGCTGCGAGTGTAATTGGCTGATGATGAGGAGGCTGCTGCTGCATACTGCTACTCGCCTTGTCTAATATGGAGCCGCCTTAAATATTTATGTGCTCTTGATGTTGGTGCTGGTGCTGGTGCGCCTGATGAGGTGGTATAAGTGGCGGAGCGGGCGGGGGAGGGGGAGGTGAAGGTGGAGGTGGAGGTGGCAGTGGCAATTGCGCTAGAGCAGCAGCAGCAGGTGGCG
Source organism: Cibotium barometz (assembly GCF_041138505.1). Classification (NCBI taxonomy): domain Eukaryota; kingdom Viridiplantae; phylum Streptophyta; class Polypodiopsida; order Cyatheales; family Cibotiaceae; genus Cibotium; species Cibotium barometz. Next base: position 33,936,609 of record NC_141087.1, on the reverse strand, counting down.
GTGGTGGTGGTGGTGGGTGAGGATGAGGCCCGTGAGGATGAGGGAGTCGAGGCGGGTACCGTTTGTCTACAACCTCGTGCAGCGTTTCGTAGACTTGGAACAGAAGGTTAAGGCAAACCTTTCTCTTTGCGCTCGTGTTTCTCGAGGAGCCAGTAACTGGCTGACTGATACCCCTGCCCCTGCCCCTGACCTTGGATTGCAGCTCCACCACCACCACCAGAAGAGCTCCCTCCTGCAGGAGGAGCGCCCAGCTGGTGATGATGATGATGGTCCACCGTCTCCACACTAGCTTGCTGTTGGTGTTGTTGTTGCTGCTGCTGCTGGGCATGAGCCCTCATCTCGTAGTCCCTGACTTTCTTGTAGTCGCGTAGCAGGTTATCCCACTTGTCGTTGCACTGATTCTGGTTCCTGTGGCACCCGTTCCTCCAGCAGTAGTTCTCGATTCACTTCCACCGCAGCTCTGCGGTCCTGTTCCTCTCCCTGTCTCCGCCCTTCAGGCTCCTCTCGTCATCCATCTTCTTGGCCGCAATGAGCACCACTGTCTCATGGAGCGTCCAGTTACCCTTACGATACTCCCAGCTTCAACATGCAGAGCCCCTCCTCCTCCCCCTCCCCCAGCTCCGCCTCCGCCCCCCTCGTTAACAGCTGGCGCAACCACCTGCAGGGCCGAACTACTGCTTGGTTGGTCTGCCATTAATATATCACATATCACGGCCAAAACATTGCTGCTGCTGCTCCTACTGCAGCTACAGCGTGTACCTGTTAATTGATGATGCTTATAGCCGATCGCTCTGATGATGAACAACATCAATTATCCAGCTACATACTGCTCCTAATTCAGGTGTGGTGCAAGTTATACACGCCTGATAAGGTGGTGGCTCCTTCAGGGAATTGCCTCACAGAAAAGCTTGATGAAAGTGACTGAAGTTCAATTTCGAGTGAACTCGCCTCGCCTCGCTCAGACGCAGGAAGCGAACGTGGCCTGCAGCTTATCATGCGTTGTGGAAGCAGCAGGAGAAAGGGTGGTAAGATGGGATCAGGCGCAAAAATAGGCTAATATTACACATTGTGCTTGTGTGTGTGGGTGGGGAAACTGCCTACCTAGTCTGCTGCTTCCTGCTGCTTCTGTTGCGTCTGCAGAAGACAGAGCAAGGGAGAGAGAGAGAGAGAGAGAAGAGATAGAGACTCATGAAACGATTAAGCAGCAGGCCCCCCTCTGGTGTCGACTAGCCTTAGCCTGTAACCGTCCCGTTTCAGCAGTCAGGTTAACGTTAGTGCCTCGGGCTTCACGTTAACCAGGCTTTGACCATGGTCAAAGAGTCCTGTTTACACCACCCCCCACCTTTTGTTGTTGCCATGGTAAACCGTTGTTGCCACAACTTGCCACGCAAAGCTTGCCAAATTTTTTTGCCTTAAAGCCCCGCTCCCTCTTATGAATGGCCACTCGTGGTCACCCCTGCCGAACTGCACACCAAGAAAATATGACCGAAATTCTCAGAGCTATCAAGGCCAAAGTGATTCTTCTTCTTTTCAAGTTTACAGCCATACAATATTTTGCTTTTCACTAGACCATTCCAAAATTATATGCCTTGGAAGCTTTTGAAATTTGTTTGCAATAAAACCTATGATTATCATCATTGCTCACACAACCCGGTAACCCAAAAGGATAGCGGCGTCTCCTCTTACCTGGGGGGCGGTGGGGCCTTGCAACGGCTAGAACTTGGGTATATAATATATACTATATATATTTTATGTCCATTAAAATAAGGACATACTCATGCATAACCCTTGAAAAAAAGGGAAGACTTTTGTCGTACCGTGAGTATCAAGTTTTAGGATCAAATTTTCTCCTTTTTGAAAAACGATTAGACAAATGTTTTTTCCTTTAGATCCAAACTTTGCCTTGATAAAATACACTAAAGGGCGGTTTTTAGTGAGCACTAACCCGGTTTATAGTGTAAATTTCTCAACTGAACTTTGGAAATCTCGGTTACTATTACATGTAGCCTTTAATTTTCAAGACGGGAAATGAGTTAGTTCAATTATAGATCTCGACAACTTTTACAAATTCCTATGTGAATCCCGGTTATCTCATTAGATCATCCTTTTTTAAAAGTAGACTTTAAATTGGGAATGATATCTTGGGAGCTATTCATGGGGCACTCTCACACTCACGCAGACATCAAGCTACAGCTCCATTGATAATCATCTTTAAAGTTAAGACGTGGAAAATAGATTACTTTTGAGCAATGATTTCCACTTTTTAATGTGGAAGCCTCTATATGATAGAGGCGAGGTCGACAAGACAAGGAGGATGAGTTGAAGAGAAAGAAAGAAAGATGTCACACCTATGTTTTATCATTTCATGTTTGAGACCCTTCATTGTCGTTGGATGCTGCTCCATTGTCCGCGGCTTTCTTTTCATAAGTTTCTTATTGGGGAAACAATCTACATGTACAAAAGAAAGGTTTACCTAACTCATTCCAAAGCACCACATCACTTTTAGAACCTGGAAAAACCCAAAATTTGTGCTCGAGAATTGATGAAGTTTCAAATTGAGATAACTTCTTGCCATTTGGTATCAACAAAAATATCAACACTCGGTGTTTGGTGGTCCTCCTCAAACCACTTGCAACCTTACAAAACCACTTGTAGCACCCCTTCCTATTCGTCATGTGGGTTCAGAAGTTGTGTGTGTGTGTGTGTGTGTGTGTGTGTGTGAAAGGCCATGCCTTCACGTCATTAGATTGAAATCATGTGAAAGTTGATGGCTTTCCACAAGCTGGTTCTCCCTCCCTCCTACGGTATGAATGTTATAATGTTGCATCATGCGCAAGGAACTAGTAGAGGTGGCCATGACATTTTAAACTCAAAGACGGGGATTGATTGCTTAGAGAAATCATAGTGTAGGGAGGGATATTGCAAAAGGAGTGCAAGATGAGACATGTCTGAATGTCAATCCTCGTGTTTTTGTAGGAAGAAAGTTTATAGATATGATGGATGTAGATGGTATTAGATAGGAAAAGCAGACAAGAAGCAACATCTCCCCCCCCCTCCCCCCCCCCCCACACACACACGAAAAGAATGAAAATTGCCTACAAACATGCCACACTGACACACATGCACAAGACTACAGATTGGGGTCATGGTAGCCCCCCCCCGCTCCCTCTTATGAATGGCTACTCGTGGTCACCCCTGCCAAACTGCACACCAAGAAAATATGACCGAAATTCTCAGAGCTATCAAGGCTAAAGTGATTCTTCTTCTTCTCAAGTTTACAGCCATACAGTATTTTGCTTTTCACTAGATGACTAGTCACCATTCCAAAATTATATGCCTTGGAAGCTTTTGAAATTTGTTTGCAAAAACCTATGATTATCATCATTGCTCACACAACCCGGTAACCCAACAAAAGGACAGCGGCTTCTCCTCTTACCAGGGGTGTGGGGTCTTGCAACGGCTAGAACTTGGGTATATAGTATTATATACTATATATATTTTATGTCCTTTAAAATAAGGACATACTCATGCATAACCCTCGAAAAAAAAGGGAAGACTTTTGTCCTACCGTGAGTATCAAGTTTTAGGATCAAATTTTCTCCTTTTTGAAAAAGGATTAGACAAATATTTTTTCCTTTAGATCCAAAGTTTGCCTTGATAAAATACACTAAAGAGCGGTTTTTCGTCAGCACTAACCCGGTTCATAGTGTAAATTTCTCAACTGAACTTTGGAAATCTCGGTTACTATTACATGTAGCCTTAAATTTTCAAGACGGGAAATGAGTTAGTTCAATTATAGATCTCGACAACTTGTACAAATTCCTATGTGAATCCCAGTTATCTCATTAGATCATCCTTTTTTAAAAAAGTAGACTTTAAATTGGGAAAGATATCTTGGGAGCTATTCATGGGGCACTCTCACACTCACACAGACTTCTAAACCACCAAGCTACAGCTCCATTGATAATCATCCTTAAAGTTAAGACGTGGAAAATAGATTACTTTTGAGCAATGATTTCCACTTTTTAATGTAGAAGCCTCTATATGATAGAGGCGAGGTCGACAAGACAAGGAGGATGAGTTGAAGAGAAAGAAAGAAAGATGTCACACCTATGTTTTATCAGTTCATGCTGGAGACCCTTCATTGTCGTTGGATGCTGCTCCATTGTCCGCGGCTTTCTTTTCATAAGTTTCTTATTGGGGAAACAATCTTCATGTACAAAAGAAAGGTTTACCTAACTCATTCCAAAGCACCACATCACTTTTAGAACTTGGAAAAACCCAAAATTTGTGCTCGAGAATTGATGAAGTTTCAAATTAAGAGAACTTCCTACCATTTGGTATGGAAAACCAACAAAAATATCAACACTCCTCCTCAAACCACTTGCAACCTTACCAAACCACTTGTAGCACCCCTTCCTATTCGTCATGTGGGTTCAGAAGTTGTGTGTGTGTGTGTGTGTGTGTGTGAAAGGCCATGCCTTCACATCATTAGATTGAAATCATGTGAAAGTTGATGGCTTTCCACAAGCTGGTTCTCCCTCCCTCCTACGGTATGAATGTTATAGTGTTGCACCATGCGCAAGGAACTAGTAGAGGTTGCCATGACATTTTAAACTCAAAGGCGGGGATTGATTGCTTAGAGAACTCATAGAGTGTAGGGAGGGATATTGCAAAAGGAGTGCAAGATGAGACATGTCTGAATGCCAATCCTCGTGTTTTTGTAGGAAGAAAGTTTATAGATATGATGGATGTAGATGGTATTAGATAGGAAAAGCACACAAGAAGAAACATTGCCCCCCCCCCCACACACACACGAAAAGAATGAAAATTGCCCGCAAACATGCCACACCGGCACACATGCACAAGACTACAGTTTGGGGTCATGGTAGGCCTCAAAATGACCAAATGCTAGTAGCCAAAAGTGGCACTCTATTTGTGTGTGTGTGTGTGTGCGCGCACGTTTGTGTGTGTGTGTGTGTGTGCGCGTGCACGCGCGTGTGTGTGTGTGAGAGAGAGAGAGAGATTTTGCTATAGATTTTTTCGCACTCCCATGTGTGTGTGTGTGTGTGTGTGAGAGAGAGAGAGAGAGAGAGAGAGAGAGAGAGATTTTGCTATAGATTTTTTTGGCACTCCCATCTATGTGTGTGTGTGTGTGTGTGCGCACGCGCGTAGTAATTTCAAACCCATTAAATCACACCACAAAAATTGAGACATGAAATAGATTCATAATTTAGTGAGCTATAATTGTATCAATATATAAATTTAAAGTGAGGGTTGTACATGTGATAAATTGGTGAAGCAAAGAACATGATATAGTGGTTCATATAGTTGTTTACAAAGTGTAGATTCCAATCATCGTGTTGGGTACTTTGACTTGAGGGAGATCAAGCTATACTTGCATCAATCACACAAAAACACAAGTTAGTCTTTGCGTTATGGAACCACCACCTCTAGATAATGTAAAGCTGGATTCTAAACACTCTCCCTCAAGCTCAAAATGAGCTTGCACATGATGAATCCCAAGTGCCTCTCGGAATTACTGGAGCGTCTCTTTCCTGAGAGCCTTCATGAATATGTTGGCCACCTACTCATTTGTCTTCACATACTCCAAATGAGTCTCACCACTCACAACACCTTCTCTCGTATGAAGTAATAGAGCACCTCTATGTGCTTCGTCCTTGTATAATAAACTGGGTTCTTGCACTACAAGAGAATGAGAACATAGATGCGCAAGCTAGAGAGAGGGGCCATGGGCGAATTTGAGATTTGGCAAGGTTTACGTAACTATTTATGCACGTCTATACTTGCTTTTATAGATGCATCTATACTCACGTCTATAGGTGCGTCTATAAGCGTGTCTATATTGATATAGACGCACATATAGACACGCTTTGTAAAAAAAAATTATATAATCCTGCCCGTGCATCAACGTCGCAACTATTTTCGCTTCCCTCTCCTTTGCTCCTTGTGCTGCTGTACCTCTTCCTCATGATGGCTGCACCTCACCCTTTGTCCTCTCCTCTCACAAAGTCTCCTCTCAAGTCTCCTCCCAAGGACGATTCCTCACAAGGTAATCTCTATCCCACTTGTCTCTCCCACCTCTTCATATATTCCTGGTTTGAATGGTATGTTTAGAATTAGGGTTTTTGATTGGTATTCTCTTAACTCTCTCTTTCTCTCTCTCCAATGCATAAGCTTCTTATGTTTAAAATTTTTGAATGGTATTATCTTCTCTCTCTCTCTCTTTCTCTCTCTTTCTTATGCATAAGCCTATGCATAAGAGGCTTATACTTAAACCTCCATATGCATAAGGCTTAAACCTCCTTGTGTATCCATGATATTCTCTCTCTTTCTTATGCATAAGCATAAGAGGCCTCTTATGCATAAGAGGCTTATACTTAAACCTCCATATGCATAAGGCTTAAACCTCCTTGTGTATCCATGATATTCACACTTTTAGGGTTTTGTATTACTAATTCTTTTCTCAACTTTTTGTTTTGTTTTGTAGGTCTTATAATCCTCTCTTTCAACTTCACCAAACAGAGGTAAATGCTTTTCTCTCTTTCTTTTCTTTTCGATTTTGTATGTATGCATTAGGTTCGTAGGGCTTTTGTATGTATGCATTACTAATCCTTTCCTCAACCTTTTGTCGGTTTTGTAGGTCTTCTAATCTTCTCTTTTAACATCACCAAAAAGAGGTAAGTACTTTCCTCTCTTCCCTATCTTTTTATCCTCTCTTTCCTCTATTTTTATCTACCAAAAAAGAGGGGTTTTTTTTTGTACATCCTCTATGCATAGAGCTTAATCTATGTAAGCTCTATGAATAGAGCTCTAATCATAGAGCTTAATCTATGCATTAAGCTCTATTTGTAGAGCTTAATGCGCAAATTAAGCTCTATGCATGCATTCATAATGCATAGAGATCTATGTATAGATTAAGCTCTATGCATAGAGCTTAATGCATGCAGCTTAATCTTTTCAATTTTGTATGTATGCATTAGGTTATTAGGGCTTTTGTATATATGCATCACTAATCTTTTCCTCACCCTTTTGTTAGTTTTGTAGGTCTTCTAATCTTCTCTTTCAACATCACCAAAAAGAGGTAAGTGCTTTGCTATCTTTCCTCTTTTTCCTATCTTTTTATCCTCTCTTTCCTCTATTTTTATCTACCAAAAAGAGGGGTTTTGTTATGTAGGTCCTCTATGCATAGCTAAGCTATTAATAGAGCTCTAATCATAGAGCTTAATCTGCTTTATGCATAAGGAATCATGCATAGTTTTATGCTTAAGGCCTTATGCATAGTGCTTTATGCATAATGCTTTATGCATAAGGCCTCATGCATAGCTTTATGCCTTATGCATAACATTAGCTTTATGCCTTATGCATAAGTCTCATGCTAAGCTTTATACATAAGGCCTCATGTATAGCGTTATGTAAAAGCTTTATGCTTTATGCTTAAGGCCTTATGCTTTACACATAAGCCTTATGCGCATAAGCTTTATGCCTTATGCTTTACTAATATTTTTCACCCTTTTGTTGGTTTTATAGATCCTCTAATCCTCTCTTTCAACATCATGAAAAAGGGGTAAGTGCTTTCAACATCATGAAAAAGGGGGAAGTGCTTTCATATCTTCCCTCTCTTTCCTTTGCTATTATTACACCCTTGGGTGGTGGGGATTCTTTTTGTAGGTTTGCGCATAAGCCTTATGCATAAGGCCTCATGCATAAGCTTTATGCATAATCTCTTATGCATAAGGCCTTATGCATAGTTTTAAGCTTAAGGCCTCATGCATAGCTTTATGCATAAGCCTTATGCATAAGGCCTCATGCATAAGCTCTCATGCATAAGGCCTTATGCATAGTTTTATGCTTAAGGCCTCATGCATAGCTTTATGCATAAGCTTTATGCTTAAGGCCTTATGCATAAGCTTAGGCCTTAGGCATAGTACTTTAAGCTTATGCATAGTACTTTAAACATAATGCCTTATGCATTGCTTTATGCATAAGCTTTACTAATCTTTCGCTCACCCTTTTATGCATAAGCTCTCATGCATAAGGCCTCATGCATAGTTTTATGCTTAAAGTCTCATGCTTAGCGTAATGGCTTGCATAAGGCTTACATAATGCATAGTGCTTTAAACATAATGCATAGTATTTGAAGCTTATGCATAAGCATAACGTATCATGCATAGCTTATGCATAAGCTTTACTAATCTTTTGCTCACCCTTTTTTTGGTTTTGTAGGTCCTCTAATCCTCTCTTTCAACATCACGAAAAAGAGGTAAGTGCTTTCATATCTTTTCTCTCTTTCCTCTATTATTATTGCACCCTTGGGTGCTAGGGATTTGTTTTGTAGGTTTGCGCATAAGCTTTATGCATAATGGTCATGCATACGTAAGGTCTTATGCATAATGGTCATGCATACGTAAGGTCTTATGCATAGTGCTTTATGCATAAGGCCTCATGCATAAAACTATGCATAAGGCCTTATGCATAGTGCTTTATGCATAAGGCCTCATGCATAAGGCCTCATGCTTAAGGCCTTATGCATAAAGCTTTATGCATAAGCCTCATGCATAAGGTCTCATGCTTAGTTTTATGCTTAAAGCCTTATGTTTAAGGCCTCATGCATAGCTTTATACATAACGCCTCATGTATAAGCTTTATGCATAAGGCCTCATGCATAGTTTTATACTTAAGGCCTCATGCTTAAGGCCTTATGCATAGTGCTTTATGCATAGTGCTTTATGCATAAGCCCTCATACATAGCTTTATGCTTAAGGCCTCATGCATAGCTTTAAGGCCTCTACGCATAAGGCCTCATGCACAGCTTTATGCTTAAGGCCTCATGATTAAGGCCTTATGCATAGTGCTTTATGCATAAGGCCTAATATATAATGCTTTATGAAAGGCTTGCGTAACCGCTTGCATAAGGCTTGCAAAATGCATAGTGCCCGGAATGAGATGATTCTCGGCTTGTATAACGGCTTACTTGCTTTCTTAATATTTGTTTATTTTTTGTGTTTTGAAGAATGAGATGATTCCCGGGGTCAATTGACTTAAAGAGCCAGGAAGTCTTCATTTCATAATATTTTTTTAATATTTTCTTTATTTGTATAGATGTGGCATGGGTCCTCGTCCTCTTGTCCCACACAGACCCACAGGTTGAGGCTCTCACATCGAGTCTCAACAATGACAGTTTGCTAGGGAGGTAGAGGTCATCTTTGGCTATACTCCCATCCCCGAGCAGTTGGGAGCCTATGCAGTAGGCACCCCTTTACCATCAGGTCCGCCCATAGCCCAACAGAGTCCCTTGCCCGGCACTTTACCCTTGCTAGGCACTTCACCTGCCTTTACCTTCACCCCTCATCCGTCAGCCCCAGTTAGTGCTTATGCATCTCCTAGACCTGCACCTTCAGGAGATGTGACTTCTCATAGTCATCATGGCTCTCATGAGAGTGGCAGCCGTCGTCTTGTTATTAGGGAGGGTAGTCGTGGGGAGATAGTGGCGGTTGTACCTCACGCCGCACAACAAGAACTGAGAGTGGAGGTAGAGGAGATAGAGGATGCCTAAGGTAGTGCTTTGGGGGTGGGGATAGTTCTTCAGAGTCACCACCACATCATGGTGATATAGCATATTATGATATCATAGATGTGGGCGGCATAGTTGATGACTCTCGTGGGGGAAGGAGGTGGTAAACTACTTGCGCCAAGTAGTTTTTGCACACTATAAAGACTACTTTATACATTTTAAGCACCAAAAGGAGAGCCTAGTGGATGATTACATTAAAGATGTCCACAAGAAGTATCCTAATCCTCACAACTAAAGGTTTAACAGTAGATGGACGTAACACAAAATCAAAGACATACTTAAGAATAGGAGGTCTCTAGTATAAGGAGACATGCAAAGGAGGAGAAAGCCCGAATAGATGCTGGTCAAAATGGACACGGCAAGCCATCTACTACTCATAAGGGCGAGTGGAAGAAAGCCAAGAAGGAGGTCCTAGAAGGAGTACTAAAACAGCAACAAAGAGAAGCGCGGCGAATACAAATGGATCGATATGGATCGTCGTACTTTGGATCTGGAGGTCGTGCATCATGGGAGGCCGAGTTTGTATGTATAGTGCAACTTCATGTCTTTTCTTTGTATTCTCTCTATTTGAGTTGTGTTATAATGTTTGTCTTGTGATGTAGCGTGACACTGTGGAGTAGAGATCGACACAACAACACAAAGCAACTATAGACGCGCAAAATAACGGGCGCGTCTATAGGCGTTGCTTGAATAGAGAAATTACAGGCGCGTCTAACAGCGCGTGTATTTGCGCGTGTATTGACGCGTCTATTAGGACGTCTACACTGAGAATCTAACACTACGTCTAATAGCGCGTCTATTTACGCGTGTATTAGGGCGTCTACACTGAGAATTAGACGCGTATTTAGACGCAAAACAGAGAGTACAAAAAGTGAGATTTTGGTGTAGGCTGGTAAATGTACATCACTGCTTTCCAAAAATTATCCATGATTACCAAAGCACATAATTTTAACAAAAACATCAATGCTTTTTTGCAAACCCACATATACAAAAAATAAGTGAGGTGAGGAGAATGAGACAATATGTAAAATAGTTTAGCCAATATCAATGATGGGCTACGGTTCAATCTCATCCTCAATGAGATCAACCCTTGCCAAACTATCTACTTCAAAATCCAAACAAGTGTTTAGATCTACAAATACATTCAACCCACTACTACTTGTGCTACTCATGTGCTCATCGAAATCAGCACTTTCTTACTTTGCCAAAACTTTGTGGAGTCAATAGTTACAAAGCCACTTGCATGGCATTTGATTGTTGCATTAGGGCCTCTTTCCACCACGTCCTTAAACCACTTTATATCCAAAATATACACAAAGAAGCGTTGAAAGTCAAGCTTAATAATATCTTGGATTATGCCACAATAATCATCCATGGCTCCATTGGCTCCCTCAAAGCTAGCAATGACGCCGCAATCTTGTGTGTTTCTCTTATCATCAATCTGTTGTGTTCGAAAATGCTTGCCTTGATACCATATAGCATTGAACATAGTGCACTACACCAAGACAAAATCAATTAAATAAGTAATCTAAATTATTGAAAGCTCCTAGCTTATGCATAACATTCTATATACCGACCTTGCTCATGCATCCCCTAGCATACTCCCATTCTTCCATTGTGATATGCATCCCCTCGTCTTTCTCTGCTTTCTCCATTTCGTCAAGTAGCCAATCCACATGAATATCCTTTAAAAGTACTCTTAGATACTGAGGGTATGGCACACGAGATCCGTGGTGTGTACGAAAGAGAGCCCTTTCTTCTTGTCTTCTTGCCTTCGCATCCTCGTATCTTGTCACCTATCTTTTCATCACATCACTATTAAGCACGCAATAGAGGTTGATATTATTAAGCAACTCCGTGTCTATTACTTTGTTGCGTCCTTTCCCTTGAGGCACAATAGAGGTCATCCTTAGGTCTTCATCATCTCTCCCATAGTCATGGGAGAGAGCTATCCACATCAACAAGAAACTCAAAAATATATACAAGTGACTCTTGTATCAACCAATCCTCGGCCATGCTACCTTCGAGTCTTGCATTTTGTCTCACGAAACCCTTCAAGGTCTTCATGAAGCGCTCGAGGAAGAACAACCATCTGCATGTATAGTACTGCATATAGCAATAGAACGTGGAAATGTCTCCTCCACTAAACAAACCACCTCCACTGACATAACTCGAGCATTCTCAAGTGTGGTGGGATCTATTTCCTTTGAGCTCACATACCTAGAAATGAAAAAGTACACCATATTAGCAATATGAACACCTTGCATGGAGCATTGATACGCATCACATTTTGTATCATATAAAGTACCTCACAAGCTCGCCCATCTTATAAATACAATCTTTCACGTCCTTCGATGCACTACGAGAAATGCTAGTAGGTAGTATGAACTAAACACACGAGGAATGGTTGATTAGTTGCTTCTAATTCACTCACAAATTTGAAAGGAAAAAGATATTATGCACATAAAATACTTACTTGGAGCATCTTGTGCCAATCATGAGATTTCAAGCCATATAATTGCTCTACACCTCTTTTCTTGCTCTTTGTAAAGGCCCCCTTCAAACACCTCATGCATCCAGTGGGAGTACGAATTGTAGTAATAGCATGCTTCACTGCGACCATCTCTAGCTTTGATAACCTCCACGGTGCACGAGGTAAAAAAACAAACCCATTTGGTCTCTCTTGTGGCCAAGCCTCACGCATTCTCCCTGTGGTACGTAGATCCTCCCTTATGCCTACGGAATCTCGTGTCCCATTCAAATGTTCCCAAATGGTAGATGCCACATTCTTGAAGATATGCATGGGATCAAGCAGGTGATTGATCTTGAGGTGGGACCAATATGGTAAACGATAAAAGATGGAGTATCTAAACAAAAGCTGGTGTTAGCGGGCAATCTTTATTTCTTGCCAATATAGCACACAATAGTTACAAACCCTTACCGGGCTCATGCCAAGTGGTGGAGGAGTCGTGGAACCGTCCCAAATTCTCATCCAATCTCCCGCTGTGAGTGATTGTGGGAGGACTTCATTCCAACGGGCAACATATCTAGGATGATCAGGTGATCAGGTGGGAGAAATCGATGGTGATTCTCATAGATGACCTTATTCAATGTGTCTGCCCATGAGGCAATAAGCGAAGGACCACAAACAGGACATGCATGGTAACCCGATGTAGTGAGACCTGAACAATAGACGCAGTTAAGAGTTGAAGGTGGATTTAGGGTGCCACATCCTTTGCCTACTCATAATTAGAAGTGCAATGCTTACCTGAACACTCGCCATAGCCTGGGAAGTCATGCATCGTCCACATCAAGATTGCTTTGCAGTTGAAGTCTCGTGAGACGAGGGAGGCCTGCTCACATCATGCACCTCGATACCTCTCCAAAGTATCTCTACCTCGTCAATCAAAGGCTCCAAATAAACATTAAGATTTTTGACTTTATGTTTCCCTGGAATTAGAAGGGATAACATAACATGTCCTTTCTTAATCGCCATAGAGGGTGGAAGATTATAATTCACCAATATCACTGGCCATACACTATAAGAGGTGCTTTTGAGACCAAATGGGTTCACACCGTCCATACCCAATCCAAGTCTCAAGCTCCTAGGTTCTTCCTTGAGGCTTGGCCATGTGTCTTCAATATGCTTCCACGCAAGAGTGTCTGCGGGAGTTCTCCACTTTCCATCGGTTGATTGATGGGAGGAATGCCATGACATGAGCTCTGTAATGGATTTGCACTTGAACATATATTGGATGCGAGGGATTATGGAAAAATGTTGCAGAACCTTACGAGGCACGTCCAAAGTTTTGAGATCTGCTCTATATCTTGCCTCTCCACAAGTAGGACACTCTCTTGCATCCTTATGTAGTCCACGAAACAAAATGCAATCGTTGATGCATGCATGGATGCGCTTCTAATCTAATCCTCCAAGAGAGGTCACATGTTGCCTTGCCATATCTCTTGAGGTCGGTAATTTATTCTCCCTTGGAAGCATTTTACACAATAGCCTGCACATGAAGACCATAAATGAGGAAAAGCATTCGAGTAATTGACCCACTAGCATAATTCACCATGTTTGCAAAATAGACTTTAAAGCTTACTTGACTAATGCATTCAAACTTGCATTGCTCCATCCATAGATGGTTTGCAAGTTTAGTAACTCAAGGGAGGCACGTAGAACAGAGAATGTGCACCCCTCAAACAGTGGAGCGGATGCTGCGATAAAAAGATCGTCCTGCTCCATGCTATCATCCCTCCCTTCGGATTGATGGACATATAAATCCCGCACCATATCATCAAACACCTCCTCCTCCACGGCTTCATGAGGTAATGGCGGAAGGCTACTATCACCATCACTCCATGCATCCGTAACGATCCCTCTTGAAGATCCCACCTCATATCGCCGATGTTGTGCCTCCTCACCTGACGAGCATAGGGCAACATATGCGGGTGTGGCACTGCATCCTGTATCAAATTAAAACGGGATCATAACTCAAACATATGAACACCCATAGTATCTCAATCAACCTTAACTCTTTAACACTTACCATGTTTACGGTCGCATCCCATTCTCCATACTTTGAGATGTGATTGAGTGTAATCCTGCATGCACAATACATGTTTCCTCGACATCGATCACACATACATTTGATTTTTTATTCCAACCACATTTTGCGATGGTTGGATACGGAGGGATTCATCCTCACTGGAGCTACTTGTTGAAGATGAAGACATCCTACAAATAAATAACCCAAAACAATTACTCTTGTATCAAATATTTAATTTTAAAACTCTGTGGCGCGTCTAAAACCACGTCTGTTCTGTGTGGTACGTGTCTATAGGCGCGTCTAAACTGCTGTAAACGTGCAATTACACACGATTTTAGACGCGATAGTAGACGCGACATTAGACGCTCCTGTAGACGCGATTTTCATTTTCAAACCTACTTTTAGCGTGCTTGCTTTTCTTCACATACTTTTAACGGGCTTGCTTTACTATTAATAGATTCATAGCCTAGCATCCACACTTATCTTCAAGCACCCACACTTATCTACAGGCTTACACAATCATCTCCAAGCACACAAGAGAAGAGGGTGAACAAGGAAGAGAAGAAAGAGAAGCAAAGGGTGAACAAGGAAGAGAAGAAAGAGAAGCAGCTTTGAAGAAGGACAAGAAGCTTCCATACCTCTATCCAAGGTAAGTCTCTTTAGGGTTGATCTTCTTTCAAAGTTGCTCTCGTTTGATTCGTCCTTTTCTCTATGTTTTTGGTACAACAACTCTGTTTTTGTGTCGGGCGCATGTCCTTTTCGTCTTTTTAGAATAGTATGTCTGTGAGAGCGCGTCTATAGACGCATCTGAGAGCGCGTCTAAAAGCGCGTCTATAGACGCGTCTACTCTGTGTTGGAAACAAGTAGCCGCGTCTATAGACGCGCTGTTAAACGTGAATATAGACGTGTTTTTTCTCTCTTTTTTTTCCCCTCCTCTCTTTTTCTCTTTTTTTCTCCTCTCTTTTCCTCTCCTTTCTCCTCTCTTTTATCCCCACTTTTTCTACTCTCTTTTACTCTCCTTTCTCCTCTCTTTTTCTCTCCTTTCTCCTCTATTTTATCCCCACTTTTTCTCCTCTCTTTTCCTCTCCTTTCATGGAAATAAGTGATTGCATGAATGAAGAAAGAGATTGCATGAATGATGGAAAGGGATTGCATGAATGATGGAAAGGGATTGCATGATTGAAGAAGGGGATTGTATTAATGATGGAAAGGGAAAGCATGATTGAAAAAATAGATTGCACTCTATATTTTCCTCTCTTTTTCCTTCTCTCTTTTATCCTCTCTTTCCTTCTCTTTTCGTCTCTCTTTTTCTCTCTTATCTCCTGTCTTTTTCTCTCTTTTTTTCTCCTCTCTTTTCCTCTATTCTCCTCTCTTTTTCTCTCTTTCTTTCTCCTCTCTTTTCCTCTATTCTCCTCTCTTTTCCTCTATTCTCCTCTCTTTTTCTCTCTTTTATCCCCCTCTTTTTTCCTCTATTCTCCTCTCTTTTTCTCTCTTTTATCCTCTCTTTTTCTCCTCTCTTTTCCTCTCCTTTCTCCTCTCTTTTATCCCTGCTGTGCATGCCTTTTCTACTCTCTTTCCTTCTCTCTTTTTCTCTCTTTTTCTCTTCTTTTTCTCTTCTCAGTTCATCAGTAATCTTCTTTTTTTCTTTTTTCCAGTTCATCATATGGCCAGGAAGCGCTTCAAGCTCACCTGATCCTCGGGAATCTATCTTTCGGGACTTATATAACCTTTTGGGGCACCCTCCCAGTCCTGCGGAGGTATATACGGTTACACGGATACTCTAAACAACCCCCAGGAGTCGGCACTACAGACTCCAAACCACCTGAAATTACCCCAGTGGAGTCAACACAGCCCAGCCGGCTACATAGCCGAGACCCTTCCCCCATGCCGTCCTATGTCCCTTCCCCCATGCCGTCCTATGTCCCTTCCCCCATGCTGTCAGGAGGCCCTTCTGCCTCGCAGAGCTGTCGAGACTTGGTTCTCCCATGCAGTCGACGAGACTTGGTTCTCCAGCAGCTTCAGGTGGCCAGCGTACTAGCTCGACACGACACAGTAGCAGGTGTAGTAGCAGGGAGAGCGGTGGGGGATGCATGGCAGAGTGCTTTCGTAGGGGTGGTGGTGGGGACGAGAATGATTCAAATGATTTAGACGTGCCTCCGGGTGATGGTACGATCTACGATGACATCACTCAGACAGGAGGCATCTTGATGGATGCACGGGGGAAGGACATCATGGCCTTCATGCGTTGCTAACAATTACAGAGATTGCTTTATTCACTACAAAGATCAACCCCAAAGAGGTTAGCTGATGAGACCCTCGCTGCTGTTCACTCTAGGTTTCCTAACCCCCCCAATATTCAGTTCACAGATAAATAGGCCAAGTCAAAGATTGTTTCGATACTTAGCAATAAAAGATCTTCGCTTAAGAGGCATGCACTAGCGGAGCTTGCCAGGCTCCAGGGAGGTCAACCACCAAGGGCCCGCCCCACACTGCTCACAAGCGTGAGTGGAAGAAAGCAATGAAGTCAGCGAAGGAGGAACCCAGTCTAAAGCACATGGAGGCACGAAGGATCCAAATGGAGCAATATGGAAGCGTGCATTTTGGAGCAGGGGGTGTTGAATCATGGGAGGCCCAGTTTGTAAGTATCGATCTCAAATTATATTGTTTATGTAGTTTATTAGGAGGTTGTTTCTTTGTACTAACCCCTCCGCAAATTGTGTCATTTTGCAGCTTGATATCGTGGGTAGGTACCCTACTCCTGTCGAGAGAGCCTACCACCGCCACCATCGTAGAGGAGATACATGGAGGCACTTCTATAATGACGGGTTGATTACTGAGGAGCAGTATATCCGGGCTACTGGAGAGTCCCCCGAGGTATTTGAAAGTAATTAAATAATGTCAATATTATAAATAAAGATTTGATTTTTCGTACATTGATATATGTTGTCCCTTGTTTACAGGACCCTGCACAAGAAGATGAGGAAGAAGACGAGGAAGAAGGAGGCGGAGAAGGAAGCACAGAAGGGAGCGAGGAGTAGTGCTAGCTACTCTTTTTTGTACTTAGCCACTGGCTTGGCTTCGTGCCTCTTGTATATACACTCCTCTTATTTTTGGTACTCATTCTTGACCAATGCATCCATCTCAACATCCATTGCCTCTCGCCATTCCTTCTTGGCATTTGCTTCTTTGAAACATGTGGGTTCTACATTCTATATCCTTGACGTCATATACAAATAATGCATGTGCATATGACCATTATAGGTCAGCCTCTCAACTGGATGTCTAACTCTCGTGGATCTCCTCAACTCCTACGTCTCACAAGCAACTTCCTTTTCTTGCCTTGCATGCGGTGGTACATATCTTTGCACATTATTCATGCTAGGTGTACGGACAATAGGCATGTCCAACTCCTCATCCATACTCTCCTCTCTTGAACTCTCTCCGATAGGTTTCTTTCCTCTTTTGATTTCAGCCCTCTTTTGTGCATCACGGAATCTTCCTGACCCACTGATTCACACTCCTCGTGCTCTCCGATGGTTCTGTGGACCTGACACGTCCTAAACATACTGTCTAGCATGCACATGAATATCCTACTTCTCTACAAACACATAGGGTTGCCTCTCATCAAACAACATCATCAACCTCAACTGCTTGAGGCATGTACCATGACTCAAATTCGCTAATCTTCACATCCCTGCTAACATAGACTCTCTTGCTAACACGATCATAGCACTTGTACCCTTTCTTCTCCACAGGGTATCCAAGAAACACACATTTCACTGCTTTTGGCTCCATCTTGCGTCTCGTCTCATCAGGTACATGCACATAGCATACACATCCAAACACCTTCATATAAGCCACTGTAGGCTTTCTACCATACATCTTCTTGAATGGAGACATATCATGTATAATGGTGGTGGGAGTCCTATTAATAATGTGCACCACAGTGTGCATGGACTCAGCCCAATAGTATAATGGCATGTGTGTCTGATTCATCAATTCTCTTGCTACCTCTGCAATCACCCTGTTCTTTCTTTCTGCCACACCATTTCGCTATGGTGTGTGGCGACATGTAAGATGTCTCCTTATGCCATTCCTGCGCAAGTAATCATCAAACTCACGAGACATGTACTCCCCGCCATTATTTGACCTCAAGCATCTGACATATGTGTCAAACTCCTTCTCAACAATGCTTCTAAACCCTATAAACTTCTCCAATGCCTCATTATTGTGCTTTAGAAAGTACACCCACGTCATACGTGTATGGTCATCAATGAATGTGATGTAAAACCTGCAACCTCCAAGCGATGCATTTTGGCATGGTCCCCATATGTCTGTATGAACAATTTCCAAAGGCCTAGTGCTCACTCTCCCCCCTCTTTGGAAAGGGAAGTCTACGCTGAACAATTTCCAAAGGCCTAGTGCTCACATACATGATCAAAGTTTATGTGACCAAGCTGCTTCCCAAACTGACATGCCTCACATACATGATCAAAATTTATGTGACCAAACCTCAGTAGACCGCGCACAATGTCTCTAGTCTGCATGTGTTTTAATTTTTTGCAGATTCACATGACCAATACGTCTATGTCACAATTCCACCTCTTTATTTTGCTCATGGCCTCTCTCTACATACATGCCACTCTGCATCATGGGTGTACCTGCATCAAGTGCAAACAATCTACCTTTCTTCTTGCCACGAGCTATCAAGCGACCTGGTTTGCCATTTCTAAACTCCT
Organism: Cibotium barometz; assembly: GCF_041138505.1. Lineage (NCBI taxonomy): Eukaryota > Viridiplantae > Streptophyta > Polypodiopsida > Cyatheales > Cibotiaceae > Cibotium > Cibotium barometz. The sequence continues at coordinate 33,917,725 of NC_141087.1, read as the reverse complement.
CAATGAAGTAGCCAAACTTGGTAAACCTCAACTGCATGTCTTGCTCACACATCTGTCCCACTGAAACCAGGTTCTTCATTATCGTGGGTACATACAAGACATCACCCAACTTCTTTTGACCACGGTCTCGTGTAGCCAATGGCACATCTCCCACATGAGTGATGGGATGCATAGTGTCATCACTCGTAGCAACAAACTCTTCTGTATATGCAATGGATGCTGCCGATGCTCAAACCACTCCTGATGGTGAGTCATGTGGTTTGTAGCTCGTAAGTCTATAAACCAATCACCATCATTGGGTGTCTGTGTCATACTACCAAGTACATGCTTCATGGCAAACAAATGTCCTCCACCTAAATTTTCTCCCCCTGAATAGCCACCATATCCACTGTAACCACCAACATAATGACCCTGGTGTCTACCACAACCTCGTCCACTTGTATGCTATCTATGAAAGCAGACTCTTTCAATGTGTCCATATCGACCACAACCATAACACTGTACATCTTGCTGAGCATGGCCAAACTTGCCACCTCATCCATAGGGTTGTGCTCTCCCCCTACCTCTCTGCGAATAAAAATAGCCATAACTGTCACCACTTCCATAAGAAGGTCTACCTCCATGTCCTCTATCTAGGCCTCTGCCTCCAAGGTGACCTCCATGTCCTCGAGAGTAAAATACATATCCCTGCCAGAGCTTCCACCTAATGTGCTGAGCTTGGCCAACCCAAGCTTCACCTCCTCAGTTATGCACAAACTCACCAACTCCTCAAAATCTGGCATATGACCACGCACAAAAATAGATGGTCTAAGCTCTTATACTGCGGACCAAGACCATTCAGTGTCAATGAAACAAGATCATCATCCTCAACCGGCAAGTTAATACTCGCAAGATCCTCGACTATTTGCTTTATCTCTGCGACATAATTTGTGATAGATCGATTACCTCTCCATATGCCTGCGATCGTTGCTTCAGCTGCATCTTCCTTGCTTCCGTGCTCGTACCCTACATCTTGGTGGTGATCTCCCATGCTTCTTTTGGCATTTGTGCTTTCTTGATATGTGGAATAAGTGATTCATTGACACATTGTGAGATCCAATGCAACACCTTCTTCTCAACCCACTTTTTGTATTCCACAACTTCCTCCAACCAAGCTTTGTGATCATCTACATAATCCTTCTTTGGCTCCTCACACTGAGCTCTGGGCAACTATCCTCTCCAGTGATAAGGTCCCACAGACCTTTGCCCATAATAAAGTTCTCCATGTGATAAGACCATACTCAAAAGTTATCTTTTGTGAGCTTCTCACCCACAATCTGTGTCACCTGTGATGTCTCACCCATGCTATCAAAAAATACAACAAACCTGCTGAAAATACGGCAAAGTCTCCCCAGTAAGACTGCCAAATCTCACATATACACATAGTCACATTAAAATGCATTTTTGGAGTAAGAAACCTTGAAACGTTTCAGAAACTCCTTATTTTTTTGGTTTCTCATAATAAAAAATTGTTTCTCAAAGTTAAAAGTTCCTATTTTTTGGAACTTTTGCAATGCAAAGTTATATAGAAAAAAATCCAAAACCTTAGCGTTTCTTAGCTACAGGCCAAAACGTTTTGCCCCGAAACCTCAAGAACCTCGAACGTCAAAAATCCCGAAACGTTTCTGGTGACTATGCATATACATCAGCCAAAAACACCAAGAAATCACTATATAGGCATCCAAAGCTCACTGACAGCATCCAAATATCATATCCACAACATCTCTCAACATCAACAATGCATCTGTGGCACTCTGGTAGTGAGGCTTCCTAAGCCAAATCTAAGCCGGTACTATTGCTCGGGGAGCCTAACCATACCCCGGAACCATGCCATATATCAGCAAAGTCTCCTGTCTAGTGTCCAGCATGGACTCAATGCACCAATATGTGTCCACCAAGGACAAAAAGCACTCAAAACGGGGCAACACGCCCAAAAAAGCACTGAAAATGGCCCAAAAACACAAAAAACACTAAAAATAGCTGCCCCTATATCCAAACTGATGAGTGCTGTAAAATCCTGAGTCATCCAGCATCCTGCAACATCTCATGTCCATCTGACTCACGGTCTATGAAAACGGAATTATTCCATATAGCCTGCGGGTACGCAAAATGTCCCTGCAACTCAAAAAGTCCGTCATGTGACCAGTCGATGCGACCGGAATCGAAAAGACATCAGCATCACCAATTTCCCACATCAAAAATGAATCACTAGCATCTCCCACAGCTCAAAAAGCACGAAAACGGGCTCAAAAATGATTAATGACTAATCACTTTTCTGCAGCATACAGCACAGTAGATGAATCAACTTCGCGTACACTCAACCGTTTTCCGATCTGTCAGCTCCGATGGATTCCTGGCAGTGAAATTGACTGGTGCTCAGCTGGATGTGGCAAATGATGACCCAGATGAAAAACACAATCCCAGAGTGACAGGGGGCGCAGCCCTATAATTCTGCTTCTGCTCCTTATATTCACTAACAAGAACTTGATGGGCCAGCAATGAGTTACGTCCACATATCCTCGGGAGTCGGTATCGCCTATAGCCACTTGGCGACTTGTTGGCGGTAATTCGATCACGGTGTTGCCGTTGCATTGCTGACCATATCGAGCACGGTGTGTTGGAGCCTTACCCTATAGGCTGGCTATGCGGGATGGAGGCGAGGCCAGATTCTCGCCGATAGTGAGATTGCCTGGAAAGCAACATCATCAAGACTCAGCTCACGGAGCAACTCAACTTGGTTACCTATTTCCAGTTCTTCCCTGATGATCCATTGGATGCATGCTTTGAGCACGACGACTTGTTTTGGCATCGAGCACTGCGGATCTACGAGACGGTCACTCGATACATACCAGAGGATCGGACCCTGCGTCGTGTAGGCGAGTTCCCCGAGGGTTTCCCAGGCCACACCGACACCCACCAGCTTTGCATCCTAGATTCTTTAGGTTAGTTAGAGAATCTGGATTAGATTATGAGCATTATCTTAGAATTGCTTATGCATTCCTAGTTTGCAGAGTTGATGGATCCATTGTATATTCATCCCACTTATACTTATCTTTTCTTGTACATCCCCACTTATCCTAGTTTGATGTACCCCTTCTGTATGCAGACATCTTATACTTATTTGAGTTTTTGTTTTGTAAACCTTGCAAAACGCCTTTTGATTTATGTATTTTCATAGAAATTTTTGGTGTTAATCATTGCGACATTACTATTTGAGGGTTTAAAATATTAATGCCATGTCGTGTGTCACCGGCTAGTCTGATTTTAAATAGTGTTTTTGCATAATGGTTAGGAGTGGAGAGCGGAATTAGCTTTTCAGGCTGGGATGTGCCATGCACGCCAAGTCCCCTTTCTTATTCGTTGGTTTATGATGCGAGCCTTAGAACACCATCTTTTTGGTGCTAGGATTTGGTCACCTTGGTAAGTACTAGTGGTTTACATAATCCAAGAAGATGGAGGGAACTTAATCACATTCACATAACCATAATTTTCCACTATTGCAATTACTTATAAAATCGTACTAGAACTTCCTTATGGAAACAAAGCAACCATGCCTTTAACCATACGAAAAATATGGAATGATGAATGATTATGCTTCCATTCATTCCATGGTAATCCATGTGCTAGTCCTGTGAAAATTTTTAACCACAATTAACCTATACCCTTGGTTCAAATTCCATTGAGAAAATGCATACTTATAGTCACTAAATACTTCATGATATCTAGACGCTAATCCCAAGGAAAATTCGCCATAATGCCCTTTACTTCAATTTAAGGTGGTAGAATGCATGCTATTGCAATCTAATTATGCCATAATAATCATGTGTCTAATCTTGGGGAAAGTTTACCATAGTCTCCCCTTGCTCATAACACTATTTAAGATGGTGGGATGCATTCTGTTACAATCTAATTATGCCATAACATTCATGTGTCTAATCTTGGGAAGAAATTGCCATAGTCTCCCCTTACTCATGGCACTATTTAAGATGGTGGGATGCATGCTATTTCAATCTAATTATGCCATAACATTCATGTGTCTAATCTTGGAAAAAATTTGCCATAGTCTCCTCTTTCTCATGGCACTATTTAAGATTGTGGGATGCATGTTATTACAATCTAATGATGCCATAACATAAGAAGAAACAAATCCATTTACCTTCTCTTCTCAATATACTCACCAACATACCCATCCTCATGACATAACAAAGTAAGGTAGAGAGCATGCTCCATAAGCGTGAAAGTAAGCATGTATTGACTAAAAAGTACTCAAAGGAGCCTACCTCAAGAGGACTGTGATGGGTAGACTTGCTTCCACTTGTGCTCGAGAAGAGGGCTCTCCTTTCTCCAATGGCCTCCTTTCTCCAATGGCCTTCTTTCTTCTTCAATTTGTTGTGAGGCCTTCTTCTTGGTGCAAGGTCAAGGAGGGGGAGAGATGTCTTCTTCTTACTCATCCTTTTCTTGCCTTTGTTTCTCCTTGTGTTGGCTATGGTGTGTGTGTGTGTGTGTATGCTTACTATAGAGAGGAGAGGTTGTTCCCAGAGAGAGATCTAGTTGTTCCCAAGAAGAAAACCCAAAAAAGAGAGGAGAGAATGAGAAAATGAGAGAGGGAATGTGCTAAAAAGGAGTGAGCTGGGCCAAATTTGGCAAGATCCTCCCTATTGGGAGCGCCTCCCAAAGCCAATGGGATGAGAGGAGGAGCATGGCCTCTCTCACCATGTGCCTAATTACCCCCCCCCACATGCATGTGTATGCTCCTCCCATGTGCATTTTCACACATGGCAATTCCCTATTGGCCAGTGGCGTAGACTTGAGCCATGTAGCAAAATCCTATTAGTCCCCACCGCCACTGGCCTCCATGTCACATTTAATGATAATTCAAAAGTTCAAATGGAAAATATTGATTTGGGACTACTAAGGTTGATAGAAGCTTAAAGGTGGAGGTGTCACATCATAAAGTGTTAAACATGAGCATGTTAGAGAAGTGGGAAAAATATTCCAACGATGCCAGAGTGTTTGAGCCGTGGTCTTGATTGCCAAATCTATGAATTAAAATATTTTTGTAATTATTTTTATTTTATTATTAATTTTTTTATTTTATCAAAAATGAGGGTTTGTCTAGCTTACAAGTTGCCTAGCATCGTCAGAATCACCATCTGGATTTTCTAAGTGCCAGAATCACCATCTGGATTTTCTAACTGCCTCAATATCAGAAGGTCAGGAAGTAGGCACTACTAGAGGTTTAGGGCATACCGATGTTAGAACACCGACGCAAATGTCGAACGTCGATATGTACGTCCTAAACTTGGAGGCGAAAAGTCGGGCGGGTAATTTTCAAAAGTTCGTATACCGGCGCTTATATCAACGGATATACCGATGGATATATCGATGCATATATCGATGGATATACCGACGGATATACCGACGCCCGTAAGTTTTTTACAACCGAGAACCTATTGTTCTCTGTTTTGTACGGCATCGAACTGCATCCAGAGAAGGTATGCGTCCATCTCCCTCAAGCGTTCGCCTTCTTCCATTCAACCCACTCTTGTTGTGTGTGTGTGGAGAGACTTAGTGAAGTGTGTGTGTAGATCTCCCTCTCTCTCTCTCTCTCTCTCTCTCTCCTTGGACGGTTTGCCTCTCCCCATCTCCTCATCTTCTTATGGCATTTTGCCTCTCCCTCTCTCCTCATCTTCTTGTGTGTGTGTGTGTGTGTGTGTGGAGAGATTAGGGTAAATGGAGATTAGGTTAAATGTGTGGTGTGTGTATATCTCCTTCCCCTCTCTCCATCCTTCTTCTTACCTTCTTAATTATGTATGGAGAGAAGATTTGTATGTGTGTGTTCTGAGAGATGTAGAGAGTGAGAGAGCTTGTGTATGTGAATCTATTACTAATGTATGCAATGTGTGTGTAGGATTGTTTCTTCCACGTGTGTCCTACCTTGTAGATCTGCTTCGAACATGCACTATCCAATCCACATTTGAGAGGTAAGCATATTACCAATTATGTTATTTTGTTAATATTACTTCTCTTTTTCAATTTGTAATTTTTAATTGAAATTGAGTATGTAAGCTTGTTGTCTTTAATTTGTTCTCAATTTATAATTTTTAATTGAAATTGAGTATGCAAGCTTGTTGTTTTATGCACATATATGCTAATATTAGCATATATTTGAGTGCATAAGAAATTAATGTATGTGCTTATTTGTCTTTACACACACACACACACTCTGCAAGAGAGAGAGAGAGAGAGAGAGAGATTTTCTTTTTGGCACATACCCAAGGCGCTTCGGTCTCTTTTTCGACTTGAAATCTAATGTGTAAGACATGCATATGAACGCTATGTCTATATGTATATACTCTAATGTAATTGCCTAAAGCACATATCCATAAGCTAATGTATATACCTAAACATCGCTAATGTATACTTGATCTCCCTCAACGGCTGGGAAAAAGAAGCCCGTTTGACGCTTTAAAAGTTATTTTTAAAATCTCCCTCAACGGCTGGGGAAAAGAAGCCCGTTTGACGCTTTACATGTTATTTTTAAAATCTTCCTCAACGACTGGGGAAAAGAAGCCCGTTTGACGCTTTAAATGTTATTTTTAAAATCTCTCTCACGGCTGGGAAAAAGAAGCCCTGTTTTATGGTTTACATAATGCTTTGTGTAATGCATAATGATTTGCATTTATTGAGCTACATATACATGTTATCCTGCTAGATGGAGCCTCTCAATCTTAAAGAAGAGAGAATAGCGTGACCATGCATGCGATGTAAGTACCAAATATTTCAAAAACGAAGGATTTGCAACCAGCATATTCATGACGTTGGCATATTTCCAATGGAGCGCTTGCAAAATTTACGGTTTCAATCATACAACCAAGCAAGTGTGCAGCCGCATCTTGATAACATTGCGCCTATGAATTCTCGTCCCCAACAAAGGATGAGAATATCGAAGGAGGGAGCAATTAACAGCACCCGAGGGAATGGAAGAAGGTCCAATGGAGGAAATGTTGGATACCTTTATCGAGCAACAAGAAGTTCTCTTCGAGGAGCATGAACATGAAGATCATCAACCACGACATTCTCAACGGTCAAATTATGAACCAAAGGAAGAGACCATGCGTAAACTTGCATGCCTTCCACTATACAATGGTGCCAAGATATCTGTATTGCGTGCATCTCTTACGATGGTCTAATACAAGTGTCACTGAACTCTTCAAGTAAGGGATTTTTGGAGATTACACCTAATGTTGAAATGATAAATTTTCAACTTGTATTTGACTAAATCTTAATAGTAACGATCAGATATTGCCATACTTGCAGGCTTTTGAAAGATCAGATATTGCCATACGGCAACAAGATGCCTCCATCTCGTGCAGATGCCAAGAAGTTATTGAAATCCATAGGCATGGATTACAATAATATTCATGCTTGTCGCAATGATTGTTGCCTCTTCTGCCATGAATATGAGCATTTGCAAGAATGTCCCCATTGTGGCTCTAACAGATATAGAGAAGATGTTCAGGGGGAAGCTGTCCCAGTAAAGGTTCTTAGGCACTTTCCAATCATCCCAAGAATAAAAAGCATATTCAGGTGGTGCAAATCTATAGCAAGCTTGATGACATGGCATGCCACAACTCGATCCACAGATGAAGTGATGCGTGTACCTGCTGATTCACCCACATGGAGACACATTGAAGAGAAATGGCCGGCTTTTAGGGAAGATCCTTGTAACCTCCGTCTTGGCCTAGCAATGGATGGTGTAAACCCTTTTGGTTTAAGGAGCTCTTCATGGAGCACATGGCCTGTTTGCCTTGTGAATTATAATCTTCCGCCATGGTTAGCAATAAAGAAAGGTCATTTGTTGCTCTCATTAATAGTTCCAGGAAAGTACAAGGTGAAGAACATGGATGTATATTTGGCACCACTTATTGATGAGTTACGCACCTTGTGAATGGAATTGAAGTGAAGGACATGTCAAAGCAGCAGAGTGGCCAAAGACTTGCAACTGTGTAAGGTATTCTCATGTGGACAATGCATGATTGGCCTGGCTATGGAGAATGCTCAGGTTTGTCTATATCGGGTTATAATGCATGTCCTCTATGTGGTCCTCGACTTGATTCAAGATACTCAAAAGCATTACGAAAGAATGTCTACCAAGGACATGTTAGGTATCTTCCAGAAAATCATGAATTGCGGGATGGTAATCTAGGAAGACCTCCTCCAAGTTCACTGAAGGCAAGCAATTGGAAGATCAAATGGGAGGAATGTGGCAACTTAGCATGTCCTGGGATGAAGAGGCTCTCTATCTTTCACCAACTCCCCTATTGGGGTGATCTCCTTATAAACCATTTGCTTGACCCGATGCATATTTTCAAGAATGTAGCTGACATTCTGTGGAAGACCATGATAGGAAAAAAGGAGACTAAAGGCCAAAGGGACGACTTAGAAGAGATAGGTTGCATGCAAGAGTTGTGGGCTCGCACTAGACCCAATGGAAAGGTGCTACTTCCAAGAGCCCCATGGGTCTTTAGTAAGATGGATGAACAACAAGTGAAGAGGGCAATTTCAAAGTTTCGGACTCCTACAGGTTGTATGCATTGCTTGAAAAGTGCATTTACAAAGGATGATGATCTTAGTGGCCTCAAGAGTCATGATTGGCACAAGTTTCTACAATTTGTGCTCCCCATAGCAATAAAGATTGCCTCACTAAAGACATTAGAGCTACTATCTATAAGATTAGCACATTGATGCGTTGGATTTCTTCAAAAGAGATAAAGAGAGACACTTTGGAGACAACGCGTTTAAACTCCATAGAGCCACTCTGCATGGTAGAGAAGTTTTTCCCTACAAGTTTATTAACAATCCAGATGCATTTGCTAGTTCATGTTGTAGATGAGGTTGCAGTTTTGCTGGAACAGTCCATTCAAGATGGATGTTCTTTTTGGAGAGGTTTATGAAGACATTAAAGAGATTTGTTTGCCAAATGGCTCGCCCTGAGGGAAGTATGTCAGAAGGGTGGCTGATACAAGAGTCCCTTGTTTACATCACTGAATATTTAAGTTCTTCAGATCTAGAGATACCTCGACTATGGTCTCAAGAGTCTAACAGGCAAGTCATTGGTGAGGAACCTCAAGGCCAAGGCATTAAGAGAAAGATGGATAACAATTTGAGGGAAAAAATCAACAAATTTTGCATCTTGAACTCTCATGTAATGGAGAAGTGGATTGAGACATATGAAGCTCTCAAGCGACAGCGAGTACAAGATCGTTTAAGTTTCAGAAGGAATCGCACTACAAGAAATCTCCCATATCCAGAAGGTCTGCAAGCTCTTCCGGACTTTCTCACAGGTAGATGGCTAGAAGCTACAATTTTAGAAGCCAAACGTGCTGGTTTCACTATAACAGAGGAGGAGGAGGAGCTTACAAAAGGATGCGATTGGCATGTAAGTGTTTAAGTTCTACATGTCTCTCTTTTTTTTCTCTACATGTCTCAGTTTTTGTTTGTCCATCAACAATTTTTATGTGCTATTTGTAGTATCGCAAATATGGGGCGTTTTGGTCACATGGACGTCATTTTAGACCAAAGAAGAGCAACCTTTGATTGTGGTGTCATAGCACAGTTTGTTCAAGAAAGTCGTGCAAGTGCAAGTGATGATAACACAATTAGTGGAATGCTTGATTACTTTGGAACCATTCAAGACATATTAAAGGTTAGCTTTAGAAGTTTTGAGTTGTTTATCTTTGATGTGAAGTGGTTCAAGGTAATCACAAATGGGCCACATGCAACTATACGTAGAGACAAGAGTGGCCTCATCCAAGTGGACTCCACAAAGGTATGGACCGATCAGCAAGATACTTTTATGCGCCCAGAGCATTGTGAGCAGGTTGTCTTTAAACCGGATCCAAAAGATCCACAACAGGGTGATGTGGATTCACAGGGTGGTGGGGAGCAACAAGAACAAGCCGATATCAACAATGAAGAGGAGCAAGCAAATGAAGAGGAGCAACTAGAGCAAGATCCAAATGAAGAGGTGCAAACCAATGAAGCTGAAAAACCTGTTGAGGAAGAAGACATAGATGATGAGGACATCCTTCATCAAGGGACTTTTAATGATAAGGATGCTGAAATGTACATAGACATAGATCTCTTTGGGGCTACTGATCTTAATGAGGATGATAGAATAGATAATGATTTTTAAAATGATGTATCTTAATGATTATGCAAATAGTTATGATATATTTGTAATGATTTTATGACATTGAAGGTGCAAAGTGATATGGTTTACCATTGTTGTTTAGGGAATTTAATGTTTGTCATATGGTCCTTTCATTGTTTACCATTGTTAATGTTTACCGTCATAATCACTAGTGTAGGTCCAAAGTGATATGGTTTACCATTGTTGTTTATCATTGTTAATGTTTGTCATATGGTTCTTTCATTGTTTACCGTGTAATTTTCATTTCGCACAAGTTTGTCATATGGTTTTTTGTCCAACAGGCCATGGGTGATGACTCACCACCCGCCGCTCGACTACTGTCCTGATTTCTCATTTAACCCTACACCTCAGGGCATGAGTCCCGAGCAGTTATATGGTTTTTTCTCTTCCATGACTAAAGAGCAGAAAGCCATGGCTCAGACTTATTGGGGTTCTGGAGCAGGGACATTTGCCTCACCATCTAGCTTCACGACGGCAGTTCCCACACCTGTAGGTACGACAGCAGTTCCCACACCTCATACCACACAGCCTTCCACTCCTCTTATAGCTCGATCTACCACCTCTTCACATAGACGTCGCTCACGTAGCAGGTCTTTAGGGGATGGGACACCTATAATGAATAGTGCAGGGGAGGCAATATGAAGACATGAATTCGACAATTGTGCACTATACAGTTTCACAACTCTGTTATGACTTTATGGGATCAGCAAGATAAGGAGAAGAAAAATTACATAAATACAAAGATAAAGCAAGAGTTTCAACCATTTGACCCTATGAATGTTGTCTCTAATGAGTGGATACAATATACAACTCACATTTTGATGGGGCATCGTAGGTCAGAGGCAAGGGATGCATTTAGAGAGAGGAAAGAGAAACCTGTTTGGCTAGATGATAGGGAGTGGGAAGCCATAGCTTAGGAGCTCACAGAGACACCAGAGAGGTTTCAACAACAAACAGAGGCGGCAAGGACAAGACTCCAAACAGTAGGAGCTTCTCATCTTGGGAGTGGTGGTTACGAAACCATGTGCCATGAATTCGTAAGTATTTGTAGCAATTTTGTTTATCTAAATGTATGTATGTGGGCTAAATGTTGATTTCTAAAAGTTGTAATTGTTAATCATTTATGTAGGAGTTGGCTATGAATTGCCCACCAAGTAGGTGAGAAGAGAAGTACGCTCACAAACATGGCCTTGTGGCCTTATTTGAGATGCTTGAAGAAGAAGGAGAGACCATCAATTGGGAGGCATTACCATAATGTAAGACCTTCAAACTATTGGTATATGATCAAAATATTCATGAGTAATGTTTAATTTCTTGTTTATCTGAAAAATTAAAAAACGAGCACGGTTGTCTTTTGTGCTCTATTTTAGACAGAATGGTGCTGCCTGTTTACTGCTGCTGTTGAGTCTTGTTGACTGCAGGCAACCATGCAACACCATTCTGTCTTAAAAAAAATTATGCTGTGGTGTCGGTATATCCCCCGGTATAGGTGCCGGTATACCCGCCGGTATATTCACCAGTAAATCTGCCGGTATATCTACCGGTACTGTCGCCGGTATACCTGTCGGTATACACGCTAGTATATTTGCCGGTATTAAGGTCGGTATTTTCGCCAGTACACGCGCCGGTATAGGCGCCGGTATACACGCCGGTATAGGCTCCGGTATAAGCACCGGTATTAATGCCCGACGCTTATACCGACGTTGTGGTTCCGACGCAGATATCGGGGTTTATATCGATGACGGGGCTTTTTTAGACCCCGTTTAATGACGTCGGTATATGCGCCGGTATTAGGCTATCATGTAGTAGTGAGGGAAAATCCCTTATTAAAAATAGGGAAAACTCAATTCTAACGTAGCCAGTGTGTACACCATACTAATATGGAAACATTAACTGTGAAACAGAGCATACTTGATTATTAAAACTTCATTGGGAAAACCAAACCAAAATACAAAAGAGGTATTTTAGACAAGGGTTCCCCCTCAATGCGTGCTCTCTTCCTACTAGCAAAGTACTCTACTATGTCCCTACCTTTTCTGGCCATGTCTTCCTATCCAAGTTTCGGAGAGGAAGGATAACAAATTCATAACATGTAGCATCCTTGTATTTCACACATGCAACCAACCATCCCCTCCAATGATGATGACTGTTTCAAAAAATGTGCCATGCTAGTTCACCCCCACCTAAAAACATGCTAACAAGCACAAAAGGTGTTACCTTGAACATGCTCTAACCCGTGGGACAACCACTTCTCTCTGCTCTTGAGCTTGGACTCCTGTGTGATGGATAGTGGAGTTGTTGTGCACTTATGTGTGCTTGTTGTTGGTGATGATAATGACGTGTGAGTTTGTTGAATGATGTGTGTGAGGGTGATGTATCATAGCCAATTGAAAGAGAGAGAAATTAAGATTGTAACCCTTCTAGCATCAGTTGAATCAACTTTCTCTTTCCGCTCTTCCCAACCTATGGATGTGTCACAAAAAAACCATCGTAGCATCTCTCAACAACAGCTAAAGGCCAGCACCTATCAAAGGGTTGAAATCTAGAAAAATGATGCAAACCCTCATGGCAAGGGATCATACTCCAATGATCAAAGACCTAGTCTCCAAAGTCATCCCAACTCTAGAACCGTGGTACCACCAACCTATCTATCAAGAAATCAACTAAAATTAATGCCCTACTAATCAACCCTATAATGTCTAGTAGATACTCTATTGTCAAACCAATTCCCAAACTAAAATCTGTTGCATATACCACCTTAATTGTATACTATTCATTTTAAATGGCTCGTTCTCCTTTTCTAGATCTTGCATCAAAACGGAACCATTTGAAAATGCATCAACTCCTTTGAAAGGTCCTAACCATCTGGTAGGAACATTTGTTCGGGAATTTTTAATATCGACTGTCATATACTAACACCAAATCTCCTTTTTTTAAATCCTATAATTTAATCCTACAATCATGCCATCTTTCCTTCTCTTATATATTGCCTCTAATTGTTTCAACTCCATCAATCAAACATCCAATTTCACCACTTTTTATAAATGGTCACTCAAAGATGCTGCACTATCTAACCGATTAGCCAAAGCTAGTCCTAGGGTTGGAACCTTGAATTTAATTTGAAATATAACTTCTATACCATACACCAAAGTCAATGGTGTGTTATTGGTGGTAACTTTATAAGCTATCCTAGAGGCCCATAATGCTTTGGGTAAACGCTCATCCTAGTCTCATCGATTACTTTCCACTGTCTTGGTTACAATTCCACAAATTATTATATTCGTCATCTTAACATGCCCGTTTGCATGAGGATAATAAGACATTGATTTCCTATTTCTAATTTGGTAAAGTGAAGTTAACTCTGGTATAGTGTCATCAAGAAAATGAGAACCACTATCACTCACCAATTCCAACGGGCATCCATTGTCGTACAATTATATTCTTGTATGAAACAATAGCCACATCCTTAGCTCAATAGATCTTCAAATCTTTGGCTTCAATCCACTTAGTGACATAGTTTATACATACCAAGATATACCTATTAGACCGATAACAACACTAGATGAAGGCAAGCTAGTTACTTGTGGATCTTTTTCTATCTCAACGATCTTCGTCTTCTCCTCAGCAACGTGTTTGTTTGTTTCTATGGTTGGCTCCTTTTCTTGTTGTGGTGTGGAGGCATCCTGAGTAACCTCGATCTTAGTAGTGGTAGCTTTTGGTGTAGGCTGGTCTTGGGGGGATGGCTTTCCCCTTTCCCTTGGGATCATTGAAAGTGACCACTAACCTAGGGTTCCCTGAGAATAGGAGTGCAACGCGGATATGTGTGAAGCCAATGTGCTAATTAAGGATTAAGGAGTGTTATTGAGTGGTCAAAAGTGTTCCCCTAACATCAATTCATGATTTTCCTTACTGGTCTGTGGTCTTACACCTTCCATCACTCTATTTTTTGCTAATCTTTTCTTAAACTGCCTAAAACCTATTAAACCTAGGTCCAAAAGTACTCTATAGCTACCCTAAATACAAGTCCAATTAAACCCATTTTTCTATCAGTTTAGTTTTCCCAGTATAAAAACTAACCCTAAATCTATAATCAAACCTCCTAACAATTCTAAGGTTCAAATTTCAACTTCTGACTCATCCTGACTCCAAGTGACCTCTAGCAATGTCTTTCATTGACTCATTACGTCCCAATCACTCATTTCCTACAAGATCTAGGCTCCGACACACTCTACTGACATCCCGCATCAGTCACAAATCCTGTAATTTTAAAAATTTCCATCATTTTCTATCTCGACTAATTAACTACCCCGCTCAATGGCCACAGTCATCCATTAAATTGATCAAAATCCCTCCTTTCTACTAAAATTTATTAAAATGTTGCAGTAAAAACATCGGAAAAATCATCCAAAATAGCCCAAAAAATGTTCAAAATATGCCTAATATTTCCTCCCTCACTAATCCTAGTGAGCTCCGCGAACTATAGTCTCCATTAGCATCTATGAAAATATCTACTCTCCTCCTTCGATACGCGAACACTGCTACATCTTCGACTCAGCTCCTTATTCTTGTCATCATCAAACAAACTGCATGCAAAACAACATTAATAACAACAAAAAGAATGCAAACTAATCTAACATGCACCTAACTCCTACATTTATTAAAAAAAAAAAAAAGAGATTCAGACTTATCATCAACTACACATTATCTCTCAAAATAGCGAATCCGAATTCCAGTTTACAGCTTAAACTACCTAACTTCGGTTAAAACTTAAAAGAAAATCGCAAAACTCCCACCAGTTACCATAATCAAAGAGAAAACCCACCCTAATCTAGAGTACTCAAATTAGTATAAAAACTGTCAGTAATTACAACTCCCTTTCACACTAACAAGTATAAACAGCTACTCACAGCTCAACTTCTCTCATTTTTATCGTTTCCTCAGTCCTTTCCTAAATCGATACTCGCTTTTTAGGAGCTACCATCCAAGTAAGTCCAAGGATGACATATCATTTCTCTTTCTTTTTTTTCTCTTTTTTTTTTCCCTACTATTGACGAATACCAAAAGTATGGGAGCCTATGTACCTGCAACTAAGCCTCTCTCCGCTCACACACAAGCACACGCACACAGCACGAATTGAGAAGAGCTTGCACTCACAAATAGGGGTCGAGGCCCAAAAACGTTTTTCTTATGCTTCTTGTTCTTCTCTCTAACTCTTCTAACCTTACAAATGAGATAGGAAAGCATATAAGAATAAAGGGGCTCCCTAGTGTGAACATAAAGAAAGTAGATAGGCTAGCGCTATAGCTATACTAGCTGTATACTAGCTATACTAGCTATCACCCATGATGAAGAATCACTGGCGATATCTCGATCATGATGTTCACCAACCACACCAGTGATGTAAGTGCGGGACCGTCAGTCGAGCGGGTCATCAATGTCCCCACATGTCGAGCTTGACTTCCCAACACTCCTCCTCAAGCTCAACCCCATATCCTGTACCAAGCAAGCTTCGAAACATATGAAGCTTCTTTACACCCAAGGCCTTTGTGAAGATGTCAGCAACTTGATCCTGTGTGCTGACATATGTGAGGTGAAAAAAAGAAAAAAGACCACGCCTCTATAGCCCTTCACCTCCCAAACTTTGATACAACAACACGAACGGGGGCACCACCAGCCCCACCGGCTGGAACACTTCTCACTGTTCACCACCCACCCGCACCAGACAGATAGCACAAAACAGGACCTATATTTCAGTACAGATCCTCATCTCTACATAGTTGGATATCCAAGATATCCTCAGAACCGTCCTCTTCTAATACCCACTCACAGTCTGCCCACTCCCCTTCTTCTATATGAATCACCACTGACCAATAGCCTGTATCACTATCAAAAAATAACTTCAAACATAATGGGATCTTCAAAGTACAATTCATGGATGTCTGGACCTAATTCCAGCACTAGATACATGACAGTAATGGACTATTCTCCAACTTCCTGACTAGAACAAACTGCACTCAAACAAAAATATATATGTATAACACTATCAGCACTAGATCATTTCCCTAAGGTTAAACCACCCTTGTCCATACTCTTTCTCAATGTAGTCCAGCCCTTCTCCTTTGTCGGTCTCGCCGGTCAACAGTAGTTGTACCATCCCTGTCTCTCGCCAGCTTCATTTCCTTGTAAGCATCCCAAGGTGGTAACCATGACCCTCAACCCATCTCACTGCTCCGCAACAGCCACTCTTGCCAAAGAAGCCTCTTCTCTTTCCTTTACTGCACGCTCACAAGAGAGGCCGCCTCTTCCACATGGCGGCAACCATACTAGCCTGACTCGCCAGCCAGTCGCACCAACGTCGAAGCCCTCTGCAGCGCCCTTCTCTCTCGGGTTGGCTCTACCTGCTTACCCAAGAGGCATCCTACCCTTCACACAAGGCAGGAGCTCCACCTGCGTTCTGTGTCTGCACGATCACCCGACAGCTTCCCTGGTCGTCTACGAGGCGGCAACTTCCCTTGCCTCTCTGGCTCCTACAATACCCGCCAGGTGATCTCTTCATCTACGAGGCGGCCATCTTCATTCTCTTCGTGTCTTCGCCAACCTTCGAGAGGATGTGCTGGCCAACGTGTTAGCAGCTAAACAAAGCTCCATATGGCATCCTTACAAGCTGGACACATTGTATTATATATTTTTATTTTATTTCTCTCTAAAGCCTCAATAATGGCCACAATCACTCTTCATTACCTTGCTTCACTTGAACATGCGGCGCCCACACTTTCCAAACATGACAAGAGCTGCCCACAGCTCGAAATCAGCAGCATCATAATTACCAAAACACAACCAATTTTCCATGCTCCAAAGGCGGCCTCTCTTTCAAATCGGTCGGTGCCCTGCATTTGGCAACCACCCGCACACCATGCTGCTGCAATAAAAAAACTTCCAATCTCAAGCACCTGCTCCAAAAAAAAACGTGCGTGTACTAGCTCACTGCAAAACCATTCGCTCTGTACATTTGCCAGGGCATTCAGGGCAAAGCTTATTCACACACCATGCATTCCATATGTACACAAGCCCAAAACAACTTTCAGATTTTTGCCTGACAACATACACTAAGTCAATCTCCCCTGCTAGAAGCTTCTCTCTCACAAAGTGATTACGCACCTCAATATGCTTCGTCTGTGCATGAAAGACTCAGTTTCGTGCCAACTGTATGCTGATGATGTTGTCACAAAATATAACAACTCTATCATGTGTCTCCTCACCAATGTCATCCAAGAACTTATGCGACCACACCACCTCACATGCTGCCAAAGCGCAGCAAGCCACCTATCAGCTCTAAGACCATAGAATGGGGAAACACAGTCGCGTGTATACACCTGTCCAAAAATGCGTGTATACACCCGTCCAAAAACGCGTGTATATGCGCCTGAACCATCTGTGCAGACAGGATACACGCAGACATACACGCATTCCTACACGCGACCTGCGAAAATTTTTTTTTGAAAGCGACCGACCTCCGACAAATCGTCCTTATAAAAGGCCCACTGTCGCCCCCTGTCACAATCGTTCTCACCAGTTGGCAACCAAAGAAGGAGAAGGACGGAGACAAACCCATAAAGGAAAGAGACAATAGCATAAACAAATCTGAGGAAAGAGACAGGGCAAAGGACAAACTGACTCACCTCTGAAAAAGTGAGTCTTCTTTTTGGTCGGTTTCCTTCACCCGTGTGTGCTTCTTGTCTGCTCCTTGCACTTAGGTTTAGTGCTCTGTTGGAAGAGGCGACGACGAAGGAGAGTAGATCTATTTTTTAAAAATGTTTATTTGGGGAAGGCGGGTTATTTTTAGGTTGAACAGGTCATCGCGTGTAAAAACGCGTGTATTTTCGCGTTTATATTAAAGTAGCCATGTTTATACACGCGATTTTTAGGATGTAGCCGCATTGATACACACGATTTTTAAATGTAGCCGCATTAATACACGTGATTTTTAGGATGTAGCTGCGTTAATACACGCGATTTTTAGGATCTAGCCACGTCAATACACGCGATTTTTAGGATGTTTTCTGGTTTGTGTTAGGATGTCATCAACCTCCTCAAGCAGTTCTGGTGAGGATGAAACAATGCGTCATCGTAATCGCGATGTGTGGTTGGGACAAAGGATCAAGTGTATGTGTAATCGATGTCAAGGATGCATTGTACGAGCACGTCGAATTACCTTGAATCACATCTCCATGTATGGAGAATGGAATCAAACAGGTTTAGAGGTGAGTAGATATAAATTGATAGTATTCAAATGACTCATGGTATCCAAATCAAATTAATGGAGTTGTAATATATATACTCTAATTGAAGCAAGATGCAGTACCACACCCTAACATGGTGCCGTACGCGCGATGAGAGCACGCAAAGCGTCGACGAGATGATGCTGGAGCTTCGGGATCTATTGTCAGAGATGAGTGGAAAAGGGATGACAATTGCCCTGCACCCCACGAAGTTGTGGAAGAGGAAGTGTTTGATGATATGGTGCGGTATCTTTTTAAGGATGATCCCAAAGGTATGGACGACGATGATATGGAACAAGAGCATCTTTACAAGGCTTCATCGACACCGGTTTTTTGAAGGGTGCACATTCTCTATTTTACGTGCTTCACTTGAACTAAATATACAAACAGTTTATGGATGGAGCAATGCAAGTCTTGACGCATTATTGAAGTAAGCATTCTAACTTGCAAATTTGAATTAGTGTTTTAGGGTATAAGGTTTAGGACTAATTGATGATATTGGATGCAGGCTATTATCAAACATGCTTCCAAAGGGAAATAGATTACCCACCTCAAGAGACATAGCGAGGCGCTATGTGACATCTCTTGGAGGATTGGATTATGATCGCATACATGCATGCGTCGATGATTGCACTCTTTCGTGGGACGCATAAGGAGGCTCGACATTGTCCCACTTGTGATGAAGCAAGGTATAGAATAGATGTGAAGAGTTTTGATGTACCTCGTAAAGTCTTGCGACACTTTCCTATAATTCCTCGCATCAAACACATGTTCAAGTGTAAATCCATAGCAGAGCTCATGTCATGGCATTCCTCACATCGATCGGATGATGGAATGTGGAGAATTCCCGCAAACACTCCTGCTTGGAAGCATATTGAAGATGAGTGGCCCAGCTTTAAAATAGAGCCCAGAAACTTGAGACTTGGCCTAGGTATGGATGGAGTGAATCCATTTGGTTTCAAAAGCACTGCATACAGTGTGTGGCCAGTTGTGTTGGTGAATTACAACCTTCCACCATCAATGGCGATCAAGAAGGGACATCTTATGTTATCCCTTCTAATTCCAGGGAAACATAAAGTCAAGCATATGGATGTTTATCTCGAATCGTTAATTGATGAGTTGGAGGAACTATGGAGAGGTGTTGCGGTGGTGGACATTAGTAGGCCTCCCTCCTCTTGACACTTCGACTTAAAAGCAGTGTTGATGTGGACAATGCATGACTTTCCAGGATACAGCGATTATTCTGGTAAGAATTCTAGTTACCTCCCTACTCTAATACTATTGGCTATATTAATTATAAATATTGACTTTATTATTCTAACTTTTATTTATATTTTAACAGGTTTGAAAACATCGGGTAAACATGCATGTCCTGTTTGTGGCCCTTCGTTAGTACATGAGTATGCTGACGGTTTGTGTAAGACCATATTCGATAATCATCATCGATTTCTCCCGTCAAATCATCCTAAATATGTTGCTAGTAAGAGTAACATTCCTCCACAAACACTTTGTGCAAAGGATTGGAAGCGTATTTGGGAGTCTACAAATATTCTTCCTCCAGATGGCATGAACAGGTATAGTAATGTTTTTCAATCTTGTTTTGTGTAGTCTCTAATTGGATTAAAGGTCACATAGAGCAATCCCTTGTGTAGGTACTCCATTTTTTTTCGGCTACCATATTGGACCCATCTTAAGATCAACTATCTTCTTGATCCCATGCACATCTTCAAGAATATGGGATCTGGTATTTGGGAACATGTTATTGGTAAACGAGACAATGTTAGTGTACGGGAGGACTTTGTTGGAATTAGGGTTGCAGGAATGCACACACAACTTCAAGAAGATGAGGAAGCTTGAGCACAACACAGTAGTGTATTATGAGTGCCTAAAATGAAAGATTACAAGCCCTAGAAGATAATGGGCGTATATACAATGCACGGGGGAAAAAACCTCCTTGTGAGGGAAAAAGTGCCCCGGCGGTCCTAAGTGTGTTCACACACATCACTACTATAATATGGTAACAAATCCCCCCTGGAGTGATGCGGTGAACAAGAGCTAGCACTCATGTATAGGGAAGTGTCTAGCTATGTGGACGAATCCACAAAAGGGAGTAAGCCCAAAGCTTTGCGAAAAGCTTCGAACTTCTCACGAGGCAGAGCCTTTGTGAAAAGGTCTGCAAGGTTATCCTGTGTTGGCACATAAGCCAAACTGATCTCTCCTCCAGAGAGTCTCTCCCTGACATAATGGTAGTGCACCTCAATGTGCTTCGTACGAGCATGGAACACTGGGTTCCGCGCAACTGCCAATGCGCTCTGACTGTCAGTGAAGATGGTGGTGGCAGATGGCTGCCCAACACCCAAATCAGCCATAAGGCGTCTGAGCCACACACACTCAACCGTAGCTGTGAAAGCTGCCCTGTACTCAGCTTCACAACTAGAAGTGGCCACAGTAGGCTGCTTCTTGCTCAACCATGATATGCATGAGCTTCCAAGCATGAAGCAAAAACCACTCGTGGACACGCGTGTGTCATAACAACCAGCCCAGTCAGAATCTGAAAAAACATGTAAATCTGGCGGCAATGATCCCCCCTTGGGATAAAACAACCCAAGATGCCGAGTACCACTCAAATAGCGAAAGATACGCTTCACTGCCTGCCAATGCTTAATGCCTGGGCTATGCATAAATCTGCTCACCTGTGAGACTGCAAACTGAATGTCTGGCCTCGTAATGCATACATAAATGAGGCAACCAACAGCTGTCTGATAGAGTGTGACATCAAAGTGATCTCCAGCATCATGAAGACTCAACTTCAAACCTGTCTCCATTGGAGTAGCAATAGGCTTGCAGTCTTCAAGGCCAAATCTCCGCAACAATGTTTCAATATACTTTGTCTGACACAAAGCAATACCTCCATCACACTGCTTAAATTATATACCCAAATAATGATGCAAATGCCCCAAATCTGACATCTCAAAAGAGGCATTCAAATCAGCCTTAAAATCAGCAATATGACTCTCATTTGGTCCTGTGAGCAGCATGTCATCGACATAGAGAGCAATGATTAGATGTACACCATCCACACGTTTAACATACAAAGTGCTTTCTGTTGGACTATTCTGAAACCCATGTGCAGTCAAATATGCATGTATTTTTTCATACCAAGCTCGTGGAGCTTGCTTTAAACCATATAAAGCCTTTTTTAACCTGCACACTTTGTTTTCCTGCCCTCTTTGAACAAAACCACGAGGCTGCGATACATACACCTCCTCATGCAAATCTCCATTTAAGAACGCAGTCTTTATGTCCAGCTGATGTACATTCCAACCATTATGAGCTGCTAATGCACAGATGCTACGAACAGTGGTCATACGACATGTGGGAGCAAAAGTCTCATCAAAATCAATGCCCTTCTCTTGAGCATAACCTTTTGCAACAAGCCTAGCCTTATGGCAATCCACTGTGCCATCAGGCTTACGCTTCAATTTGTATACCCACTTAGTGCCAATGGCCTTCTTGCCAGGGGGCAAGTCACATAAAGACCATGTACTATTCTTCATAATAGCATCGTATTCTGCTTGCATAGCAGCCATCCAATTTTCTGAACTTTGTGCCTCATCAAATGAAACAGGCTCACTTTCATCGCACATACTAGAAACAGCCAATGCATAACAATCTGACGCATAAGAGGCACCATGAGAGCCAGAACGAGTGCGACTAGACAAAGGGGCATCCAACTTGCTGTCACGCAAAGTCTGCACCAGCCATCTAGGCATGTTCCTAGAGCCCTCAATCTCTTGTCTCTCATCCTCAAGTGCATCATGCACATCTGCATCAGATATAGGCTGATCTGTGCCATCATTTAAAACCTGCATAGGCTGAAAAACTGCCTCATGAGGTATTGCACTTGACTGTGCACCACTGAAAAGAGGCAACAATGTATCATAGACATCACGTGAGCTGATATCTGTCTCCTTAGTACATGAAACCAAGGGCTGAACTGCATCTTCCACAAATACAACATCACGGCTAACCAAAATGCGCTTTGTCTGTGGATGATACAAACGATAGCCTTTGCTCTCAGCACTATATCCAACAAAAATACATTTGACAGCTTTGTCATCCAATTTTCTGCGATGTTGCACAGGCACTAATGCATATGCCAGGCAACCAAAAACACGTAAATGGCCAACAGATGGCTTGCGGCTATGCCAAGCCTCATATGGAGTGACAACCTGTAATGCTTTGGTGGGACACCTGTTTAGTACATAAGTGGCACACATGACAGCCTCAAGCCAAAAACCATGTGGTAGACTTTGACTCTTAACCATACATCTTGCCATTTCCATGAGAGACCTGTTTTTTCTCTCAGCCACACCATTTTGCTGTGGTGTATACGGCACTGTACATTGGTGTTTTATCCCACGCTCAGCCAGAAATGCATTAAATTCTGAAGACATATACTCCCCCCCTCGATCTGAACGGAGGGTGCCCATCTTACTTTCTGACACATTTTCAGCCATAACCAAAAACTGTTTGAAGCACAAAAACACTTCGGACTTTGCCTTCAAAGGATATACCCATGCATGCCTGGTAAAATCATCAATGAAAGTCACGAAGTAAAGGTAGTTTCCAAATGATGGAGTTTGCATGGGACCACAAACATCACTGTGAACAAGCTGCAATCTGCGTTCAGCTCTCACTGATCCATCTTTGGGAAAGGAAGCACGCTGCATTTTACCCAATATGCAGCCCTCACAAACATGCTTGACAGGTGCCTCAAGCTTAGGCAAAGAAGACACCATTTCAGATTTCTGCAGGCGCAGCAAACTTGCAAAATTCAGATGACCAAAACGTGCATGCCACAGTTTTGCATTTGAAATAGCCTGCGTATCCATAATAGCACATGCTGAATCCTCTACACATTTGCCATCCATATTGAGCTTATACAGCCCTCGACATAGTGAACCAGATGCTACAATGATGTCACCACAAGAGAGATCATGAACAGTACATCTGTCATCCACAAATTTTACAACCAAACCTGTTTTGGCAAATGCGGAGACTGACAGCAGATTCTTTTTGATCCCTGGCACATACAATGCATCAAAAAGTGTAAAGGTGTTGCAATTTGCAACATTCAGCACAATCTGTCCAACTCCTTTAACGGGATAGGAGGAGTTATTGGCACAAGTGACAGTATTCCCTGTGGGAGCAGACTCAAGGAAAGTGAATAAACTGCGCTGCGAGGTGATATGCTTAGTGGCACCACTGTCAAAGTACCATACATCTGAATCTACTGCAGACATACATGTGTCATGCAAAGATGGGTCATAACTGCACTGCGCATTGAATGCCCATTCTGTATCTTGAACAACATTAGCAGATTCATTGTTAGAAGGAGAGGCATCTGCAACAGCCATACCAGCCTCTTTCTTCTTAGCCTCTTTCGCAGCCAGCTTAGGACACGCTTTGATGACATGATCATTTCCCTTACAGTACTTGCAAAATGTCTTCTGTTTGTCACCCTTCTTCTCATCTTTGTCTTCCTTCTTTGGTTGCGCAGCATTTGCAGATTTCTGCTTACTAGAAGAAAAGCCAGCTTTACCTTTCCCGCTTCTCTGACTAGCAACGAAAGCTTGATCTGCGACACGCATAATATTCCTGTTTTGCCTTGACTGGTCTTCTTGCAGCAAAACAGAAACTAACTCCTCAAATGATAAGGCATTGGGATTGCCTTTCATTATCAAGCGAAGAGTGGAAGCAAAACCCTGATAAGAATCTGGTAGACCATTCAAAACAGTCTGCACAAGTGAACTGTCTGACAGGATTTCATCTGCAGAAATGAGCTGCTCTTTGAAATCCTTGATCTTTGTCAAAAAGCTATCCATAGAATCACCTTCGTTCATATGCTCACTCTCCAACTGTTTTCGGAGGTAAGCAACACGAGCCTCATTTCTTGCCTGATACAATGTGGCAAGTACATCCCAAGCATCCTTAGAAGTCCTGCAGGAGCGAATATGTGGGATAATGGTACGTTTGACAGACAGCGCAATCAAGGCATGAGCCTGCGCATCTCTACCATCCCAACGAATCTGCTCTGCTGAAAGTGGTGGTTCTCGAACAGCTGCTACAGCACTTGTGCCTGCACCATCATCAACAGTACCTGTTTCTGATGTGTTTGCAGCATTCCCAGCCACAATAGGACGTGCATCAATACCCTGCACAATGTTCCATAACCCCTTTGCTACCAATACATGTCGCATCATATATGCCCACAATGGATAGTTGGTGCCATCCAACTTATCCTCAGCAGCCAACATGCGGAATACATCATTGTTGTCAGCCATGGCCAATGACTGTACTACTAGATGTAAATGCTGTCTGTAAGAGGTAAACCTGTATAAAATCGACCTGTGCTATGTAGCACAGCCCAAAACAGACGAATGGGCACCTGTCCTGCAGATTTTAATCTTGACAGAAAATCTGCACAGTAGTACGTTTTTGCCTGCGCAGTACTTGGAATGCAAAAACGGAGGGCGAAATGACTTCAGATCAAAATTCTGAAATGAACGAGCCCTAAGGGCTTTCCCACGGCATATACTAACCTGCAGACGCTCGTGAAACCTCGTCGCAATCGGAGGAGATGAAGCGGCAGGTGCCGGTGATGCTGCCCGGGAGGAGGAAGCCTGCTCTGATACCAATTGTTGGAATTAGGGTTGCAGGAATGCACACACAACTTCAAGAAGATGAGGAAGCTTGAGCACAACACAGTAGTGTATTATGAGTGCCTAAAATGAAAGATTACAAGCCCTAGAAGATAATGGGCGTATATACAATGCACGGGGGAAAAAACCTCCTTGTGAGGGAAAAAGTGCCCCGGCGGTCCTAAGTGTGTTCACACACATCACTACTATAATATGGTAACAGACTTGCGGGTCGCAGGACGTATGCGTCAAGCTTGGCCACGAGAGGAGAGTGGACACGTTCGTCTTCCGCCTGCACCATGGATTATATCAAAGAAAGAGGAGAAGCAGGTAAAGTAGGCCATCACCACTTTGCGTACTCCCACTGGATGCATGAGATCATTGAAGGGAGCCTTTACAACCACTAAGAAAAGAGGCGTTGAGCAACTATATGGGTTGAAGTCCCACGATTGGCACAAGATGCTCCAAGTAAGTGTTTTCCAAGTCTTGTACGTTGAAATTAAATTTTGTAATGCCATAAACCGTACATACATGTGCTCTTATGTGCGCAGTTCATACTACCTACTAGCATTGACCATTGTGCAAATAAGAGTTTGAAAAAATGTATTTATAAGATGGGTGAGCTTGTGAGGTATATAAAATCCATGTCAAATCACCCTTCATTATACCTTGCAAAATGAACGTGCATGAGGTATAACGTACTATTCATTTATTTTTCAGATATGTTAGTTCCAAAGCAATTGATCCAGCCATGTTGGATGATGCGCGTGTTATGGCAGTGGAGGTGGTTTGTTTGGTAGAAGACTTTTCCGCGAACCATTCTCACAAGTCAACTACATCTCATTGTGCATTTAGTGGACGAAATTGCTTTATGTGGCACTGTGCATGCACGTTGGATGTTCTTCCTAGAGCGCTTCATGAAGACCTTAAAAGAATTTGTGAGGCAAAGTGCATGGCCGAGGATTGGTTGATACAAGAGTCTCTTGTATATATTTCAGAATTTCTTGGTCAGGTGGATAGCTCTTTGCCACGACTATGGAGCAATGAAGGGGACTTGAGGATGACCTCTATTGTGCCTCAAGGAAAAGGACAGAGTAAAGTAATTGACAGAACATTGATTGATGATCTCAATTTCACTTGCATCCTTAATAGTGATGTGATAAGCAGATGGGTTACAAGATATGAGGATGCAAAGACAAAAAGGCAAGCAGAAAGAGCTCTCTTTTAGAGGCAACATGGCTCTCGTAAGACGTACCCTAAGCATCTAGCAACACTTCCGAATGATATCCACGTTGATTGGTTGCATGAGGAAATGGAGAGAGCAGAGAGCGACGAGGGGCTGCATATCATGGGCGGAAGAATGGGAGTATGCACGAGGATGCATGTTAAAGGTACATAGAACTAATGTTTTGCATTAGTTGTAAGTGATTTGCTTTTAATATTTATTCACATTGCTTACACAAATATTGCTTCTATTTTGATCCAGTGCACTATGTTCAATGCTATATGGTGTGAAGGCAAGCATTTTCGAACACAAAGAATTGATGAAAAGAGGAATACACAAGATTGCGGTGTCATTAGTAGCTTTGAGGGAGCTAATGGAAAAATGGATGATTATTGTGGCATAATCCAAGACATATTTAGGCTTGACTTTCGTCTCGCTTCTTTGTGTATGTTTTGGATGTCAAATGGCAAATGAACGTGGTGGAAAAAGGGCCTAATGCAACGATAAAACGCCATGCAAGTGGCTATGTAACTATTGACTCTACAAAGTTTTGGCAAACAAAGAAAGATAGGCTCGTATTGCCACAACAATGTGAGCAGGTATGCATTTTTTTACTAATGTGTTTCATGTACATATATATCTAAGCTCGCGTACCCCTTGACTTTTGATATGCTAATTAATTACTGCAGTATGTGTATTTGAGCAGGTTATCTATCTGCCAATGGTGCATGACATTAAATGGTGGTATGTCATCCCTATTGCACCACGTTCCAAAGTGATGTATAATACATTCACTGATATGGAGCATATGGAGGATGTAACAAGCCGCAATGAAGATGATGTCGAACATGCCAATGAAGATGTTGTGATCGATGATCAAGAAATAAGAGATGATCATGATAATGAGGATGAGCGTGCCATTTCTCATGATCATGAGAATGACCCTACCATTGAGGATGATGGTGATGTTGATGAGGATGATCAGGAGATCGATACCATTATCAATGGACAGAATATCGATAGTGGAATAAATTTAATCGTAGCCTTACAAATTGATCAAATGGATATTGATGTTGATCGTTTGGCAAGGATGGATCTTATTGAAGATGAGATCGAACCCTAACCAATCCATCACTGTATCATTCTAAATTGATGACATTTCTATTGTATATGTTGTCTTTTAATTATCTCATGATTTATTTTTGAATATATTTCATTGTTGTAAATGCATGTAGTGGGATTGTGTAATGATATATACTGTAATGTACTATGAGATGGTTTAAAGAAAATAGTTTTTAATTTTGTAAAGGAATTTAGTTTTTCTTAATAAAGCATGTATTGATGCGTGTATTAATGCGTGTATAATTGCGTGTATGTACACGCGCTTATACACGCATTTCTGAAACCAATATACACGTGAATTTAGATGCAAGTATACACGCGC
Organism: Cibotium barometz; assembly: GCF_041138505.1. Taxonomy (NCBI): domain Eukaryota; kingdom Viridiplantae; phylum Streptophyta; class Polypodiopsida; order Cyatheales; family Cibotiaceae; genus Cibotium; species Cibotium barometz. The sequence goes on along the minus strand of NC_141087.1, from coordinate 33,889,818 downwards.
TGATAGATGCCAATATACACGCGAATTTAAATGCCAATATACACGTGCCCGATACTATTCAAATACATGCGCGACTATACACGTGCCGGTAATTTATCACGTGTATGGAACGCGTGTATGGCAGCATTGTCTTGTAGTGGGAATTGAACTCCTAACATACTACCTTGGTCCTACGGTTTAGGGTGTGAGGCGGGGACGTCACAGTTTCTCTTAAACTAATTGACTTGCTTCTTTCTTCACGCTCTATTAGACAAATGATAGCAATGGCACATCTCTGCACCAAGAGGGATGCTGATGCTGATCTGTTGCTATGTGCATATGGCGTCCATCATAGTGAGATGACCTGGCTCATCCGAGACATTTCTTACTCTCCCTCTTTATCCCTCATCCTCCACACATATGCTGCAAGATTCACCGATGGCAAATTGCATAAAGAGAGGTGATTGCAGACTAGCAACCGTTAGTAATGGATTCAAGTTGTAGATGAACTAGCTATATGGCGATGATGATGGCTTATCTCACTGCAAATGTTTTAGCAAACCAAATTTGTCTGTTCTTCTTCTCTTTGACTTGACATGGGGATTTGCTGAAAACACACAACACCCCAAATAATCTCCGTTGTTGCTGGACTCTTCTACAGTGTTTCTTCCTTCACGATTATTCTTTTCTTCTCCCATCATGATGCAAACCTTAGCATCTTGCCTTGTTTCTCTTGTCCAACAGCATTGGTGAAAAATGGCAAGTCTGAGGTCCCGACAATGGAACCAAAAATGGAGAGACATTGTAGCCAATTGAATACAGGATCCCTCAGAAGCAAAGCATATGCTTATGGGCTAAGCCACCTCACCATCAACAGAAAAAATGACCATTTTCTCTATCTCATTCATTGTAAAGGAAACACTTACACAAGACACACCCACACCCTCTCTTGAGCCTCCCACAAGATGACTTTATAATATATATTTAATTATTATAAAAAATAAACATATTTAATATAATAACACATACCCACTCACGTGCACACGCATATATACACAGACATATATATATATATATATATATATATATATAAATAAACATAAAAATTATATATATATATATATATATACGTATGTATGTATATATATACGTATATATATGTGTGTATGTGTATTTATATATTTACAGATATATATATATATATATATATATATATATATATATATATATATATATATATATATAGAGAGAGAGAGAGAGAGAGAGAGAGAGAGAGAGAGAGAGAGAGAATATTGTAATACATATACATATATATATATATAATTATTTTAAATAAAAATCAACATGTTTATCATAAAATAACACACACACACACAAACACATTATACATACATACATATATACATACACACATACATACATATATACATACATACACACACACACACACACACACACACATACATACATACATACATACATATATATATATATATATATATATATATATATATATATATATATATATATACATATACACACACACACACTTATATACACATTATACTCTTTATTTAATATAATTTAATATATATATGTATATTATTTACATACATATATATATTACATACATACATACATACATACATATATATATATATATATATGAACGTGTGTGCATATGCGAATGTATATGTGTGTGCAAGCTATGTAAATTTTTTATGTGGACATTTTTGTGTTTGTAGGTGCACATGCAAGCGCATATGTTTGTGAGATTGTGTGCATGTACACGTGCAAATGTGTGTGTGCATGTGCATCTATGTATGCATGTGTGTATATCGATGTGTGTGCACATGTATTTGTGTATTTCAGTGTGTGTATGCATGTATATATATGTAAGTTTATATGCATGTATGTGTATGTGTGAAGTTAAGTGTGTGCATGTAAGTGTGCATATTTGTGTATGTGCACATGCATGCGCGTGTGTGTGCATGTGTTTTCTTGTGTGTGTGTGTGTGTGTTTTTTGTGTGCATGTGTGTGTGTGTGGTGCGTTGTATGCATGCACATGCATGTGTTTATGTTGGCATACATATAGATCTATTTATATATACATATATGCATACCTATAAATACATATATCTATTTATATATACATATATGCATACCTATAAATACATATATATATGTATGTGTGTGTGTGTGTGTGTTCTCTCTCTCTCACACGTGTGCACATAATATAATATTGTGTGTGTATGTGTCTATATATGTTTATGTGTTTTTATATATATAAGAAACTCATTCAATGAGAAAATGACTTGATGGGGTGACAACTAATTGTGAGTCTCAATGCATCTAGGCTTGTGAAAAAGAACCGTTCCTTTTTAAAAGTTCAAAAATGTGAAACTTTTCTATACATACATACATATATATATATTTATACTTATTCAATGAGAAAATGACTTGATGGTGACAACTAATTGTGAGCCCCAATGCATTTAGGTATGTGTAAAAAATACGTATAAAAATTTAAAAAAATCTCTTTTCTCCTTTATGTGAAAGATCTCTCCTTCTCTTGCCAAGTTGGGCTCTCCTTTGCTTGCCACATGGCAAGTTACAAGTAATATTTTTATAGAAGTGTGTCCTACTTTGCAATCTTGAGATCCCTCAGTTCAGTATTCTTAATTCAACATCCTTGGTATCAAACTTAGTTCATTTCTAAGTATGTCAAGTGCTGATAAAGTGTCCATTTAAGCATGTCTACCAAAGGAATTTGACATCACTACCAAGTAGTTTATTCATCCACTTATCATATTCTATAATCTTATCATGTCAGAATTCAGTTAGGACTACTCTGGAAATCTAGGAATTTTAATTAGCATCATATGAGGATTTCATTATTAACCTATTTAGAGTATAATTATCCTGTATTTTACATATTCAAAGTCTTCCCCTATCCTTACTACATCTTTGGAGCACTTCAGAAAAGACCAGTAATACTTTCTCACTAACTTTGGGATTATCCTTAGAGCAACAAGGGCGATTCTCATAGTAACTCCGTTTGAGCATTAGGTGAATGTTTTCAGACATCGGAGCTAAATACTTTTCTCTTATCCCAATTATTCCCCATGATCCTATCAAAAAATATTCCAATTTGGGTCTTCTCAGAAATTCCATGAAATTTTAAGTGGTGACAAACTTCAGGTAGCTCTTTGATCCACCTAGAAAACTCAAAAAAATATTCTAAAAATAGGTTATTGATCAAAGGATCCATATTGTAAGAGTCCATCACACTAGAAAAATATTCCAAAGATGAAGGAAATTAGGATGTTAGAAAGATTGAGGTAAAAGACCCAGGGGCAATTCTTACAGTAACTCTGTTTGAGCCTTAGGTGAATGTTTTCAGACATCGAAGCTAAATACTTTTCTCTTATCCCAACTATTCCCCATGATCCTATCAAAAAATATTCCAATTTGGGTCTTCTCAAAAATTCCATGAAATTTTAAGTGGTAACAAACTTCAGGTAGCTGTTTGACCTACCTAGAAAACTCAAAAAAATATTCTAAAAATAGGTTATTGATCAAAGGATCCATATTGTCAGAGTCTATCACACTATAAAAATATTCGAAAGATGAAGGAAATTAGGATGTTAGAAAGATTAAGGTAAAAGACCCATTGATCAAACATTAGCCTCAAAGCATAGACACAGAGTGGGCATTTCATAGACTCAATAGTCATAATGATACCCTTACTTGATATTTTAGGATAGAGACCTTAATGAAGAAGTGATTGCCCTAACACATTGATAGAAAAAGAGCATATCTAACCCACCACATATTCAGAAGGAAAGCGATGCTGCTGTTGGAACTAGAGAAGAGTTAGGCAATACTTGTTATATGACTCAATAAAGCTCTTTCTCATTAATTTTATTTGCACAAAAAGTAGGTGCATTATGGCACTTTTTTTTTAGAAATTACATATCTTAGAATCTACGGTTCATGTCATGGAAAGGAAAGATGCAGAAGCCTTATTTTCATGATTTTCACATGCACTAAGACTAGGTTTACTATGGTAAAATTTCCTAGATTCTAAAGTACCTTGGTCCCTACCTTTAATTTAGATGAGCTTTGGTCCCTAAAGAGTTATCAGATGTTGTCCATTCCCTTAAACTTTGGAAACACTATCTTATGGGCTCTAAATTTCTCATCAAGACCGATCACCAAAGCATCAGGCATTTGCTTACCCAGTTATTGATTTAAGATAGGCATATCAAATGGGCTGCTTTCATTGACAGTTTCAAACCCATGATTTTATATGAACCTAGTAAAGAAAATGTCGTTGAAGATGCATTGAGTCAACGTCCTGCCCCATTAATAATATTTCAGTCATCGAGAGCGATCCCTTTGAGCCAATGAAATCCACTTATGCCACTGACAGATATTTCTCCCATATTTGGCATTGGATCAAACAAGCCAATGGCGCTCCTATGTCCTCTTATTCCATTCATGATGACTATCTTTTCTATGAAAAGTGTTTATGGTTCACTGTTCCTTTTCGATGCCCGCCTAGTATTAGAAGAGATTCATCACCCACCTTACGTAGGACATCGAGGGGTTGCTGCTACTTATCAAATTGCAGTTCGAGACTTCTATTGGCCGAAGCTTAAGTTTGATGTTTCCACTTTCGTTGCACACTACCTTACATGCCAAAAACTCAAGAGCTATAAAGGTAAGTATCAAGGTTTGTTGATGCCTTTGCCTATTCATGATGGACCATGGGAACAGATCTCAATGGACTTCATCACTGGTTTCCCTCCCACTAGTTCAGGATTTGATATGATTTGGACTTTCATTGATCGATTTAGCAAGTAGGCTTACTTCATTCCTTGTAAGAAGACCTTAACTGCAACTCAGGCTGCTCATTTGTTTCTTAAGCATATCTTTGTCAATCATGGTCTTTCCATTTGAAGTAATCGTGTCAGACCGAGATAGCAAATTCTGTACTAATTTTTGGGCCGCACTTTTTGAGAACCTTGGCACCAAGTTAGACTTCATGAGTGCCTTTCACCTTGAGTCAAATGGTGAAACTCAAGTCACTAAACAATACCATATGTGACATGTTATGTGCTTATGTATCTACACAACCAGGCAAATGGGACAAGTACTTGCACATCTTACAATTTGCCTACAATAACACTAAGCACTCCGCTATAGGCAAATCTCCTTTCGAGATTGTCTATGGTAAGACCATCCCGGCTCCTTTGACACATCTCAAGCATAGTGTAGAGGCCATTGACCAATTTACTGAGGACTTCTCTAGCCTTTTGTCAAGTTTCCATAAGAACATTGAGCATGCCCAAGCTGTTTACACCTCACGTGCTAACAAGGGTAGGAAGAGAGTTGTTTTTTTTGAAGGTGACCTAGTAATGTTGAGAATTGAGAAATGCCAACTTAAGAGCGTAGAGACCAATCCTGTTGTTAAATTGGCTCCTAAAAGTACTATGGTCCCTTGAAGATTTTGCAGTGCATTAATGATAATGCTTACCGTCTTGAGTTACCTCCACATTGGAATATCCACAATTCTTTCCATGTCCACCCTTTGAGACCTTTATGTCGAGACCCACCTACCCGACGTATTTTAGAAGATGCTCCGTTACTTCAAGGAGAGACTCAGCTGTTAGAGCTTGATCGCATTATTGACTGACATTTCACTCATACCCGTCAGGGCAATTCCTATCCGACTTATCTTGTGACCTTCAAGAATCATCCAGTTGAAGATGAAAAATGGATGCCTGAAAGATATTTTCGCCAATACCCTGATTTACTTTCTGCATTTTTGTGGCGCAATTTAGGGCAATTGCAATTCAATCAAGAGGGATGTAATGAGAAAAGGAATTTTTCAGTATTTAGTTTTGGGATGCCATCATTTTTGTTACGATAGTTGATGCTGTGTGCTCACTATCAGTAGTTGCCACCTGCTGTGTGCTCACTACTACTAGTAGCAATGTGTTGCTGTATGCATCATCCTATGTAGAGCTGGTTGATGTGATGCTGTGTGCACCATTTGTATTTCGATGTGTTGCTGTGTGCACCATCTATATTTTTGGACGTGTTGCTATGTGCATCATTTTTTAGTACCATGAATAAATACTAAAAAATTATGGAATTATCTTGCTTGATATTTGGATTATTTTTGTGGTGGATTGTAATCAGGGGAAGAGTAATTTATGTAGAAGATTTTTACTGAAGACCGATAGCAATTTCCAGATTGAAATTCCAGCATATTTTGTGCGTGCAGCGCGATTTCCGCACTTTACGCAAGAAGAAGGCTTAAAGATTTTGGAGAAGCTTATATTTTGAACCTTGGAGAAATTACTCTTGTAAATATTACAATAGCTATTTTTGTATAAGGAGGAGTTGTCGTGCACTCCTTTCCCCATCATACATGTGAAGAAGAAACGACAAGGCTAAGGTTTTTGGGAATACATAAATACATAGAAGCTTGGACAGAGCACAGGATCCTATGGGGGGAGATTGTACCCAGCGCGTGTCACTTGATCTCTCCTATTTTGTGAGTTTTTAAGTTTCACTTTTTGTATATGGAATATTTGTTGTGCTTTTCAGTCGTTTGCAAGTCTTGCGAGAGTTTCCCATCGTAAAATCATTGTGTTTAGTGATGGCAGACACCACTTAGTCTACAGTAGGAGGTGGAAGGCACATGAATGGGTTCTCTTCTGGGTTCTAGGACCGTAGCATCATGTGCAATAATCATAGGTGTCACGGGAGGTGTAGCTGATTGAGGCTCTATATGTAGTTCTACTTGATGGTGCCGTAGCACCATGCTAGCATCGTATCCTGGCATATAACTATAAGCTTCAAGAGGTAGCATACGATAGTATCCATAGTAGCCCCCATCATGTTTGAAGGTGGGAACATCTGCATCACCAGGTCATGATATCTAGGTGGCAGATAGCTCCAGGATCCCAAAGGTCCCCATGAGGTTGTTGGTGGTTCCCATCTTGTTGTGTAAGGTTCCCTCGGTATAGTAGTTACAGCTCTACAGGAGCTGTAGCTATGGGCTAAGTTGCCTCGAGGTTTTGCATAGGAACAATCCAAGGCACTGTGACATTAGCTACTCACATCATTTGGAAATCCTCTTTCCTTCACCAATTCTGACAAATTAAGTATGTGGCACAAAGTTCTTGATGAGTAGGCTCCTCTTGTGCTATGAGATGTGAGAATGGGTAGGTGGTTGAACTGGAAAAACAAAAAATACAATCTCTATATGTAGTAATGGTGCCCCTCTCTATGAATCTCTTTTGATGATTTCTTCCACTAGAGAGCCAAAGAATAGACTCAAACAATTGCAGACAGCCAATTGAAAGAATGTGAGCTCCTATGAAATGGGAACCAAAATATTTGGTAGAGGAAGTTCTATGTTCTCACTGTGTATTTTTTCTTCATAAAATGAGAGCTTCCAGGACTGGTAGTATGTTCAAAACTGGATATCTCACAAGCTAAGAGCTTTTCTTGCTTCCATTGTGCTCCTTCTTACTCCAGGTTGCTGCTCCTTCCATTGTGCTACTTCCTCAAGCTTCAAACCTACTCACTTTCTCTTAGTATTAGGGTTTCTTGTTTGTGAATTTTACTCACACACCCATTATTCCTAATGGACTCTGATACCATGTCATGATTTGTGACAAGTACCATGCATACACACACAGTGACATAGCTTTGAGAGGAAAGGGAGCCTCTTGGACTCCTCTCTATTTCTCTCTAATGTGTGCTACAACTAAAAATGGCTAAGTGTTCCTTATATATGTATGCCACTTACTCACACACACTACATACAAGTATCTAACGAAATCCCATTTATTCACCATACAAGCATGATCTACCTATCCATGCTAAACTGGTAGATAGAGCTTGGAATCCTAATTTCCATGAATCTCGACAGCATAGGCCATGCAGCTATGAAGGGAGGAATCTCGGCAACCATCGATGAATAACACCTCAAAAGGCTAGATGATACTTTGGAAATTGATGCTCGTGGAGGCACCCCCAGCCTCAAGGAAAGTGCAACTATGCATAAAGCACTAAATGTAATCAGTAAGGGACTCATGGGGGTCCTACATAGTGCTGTGAAGTAGGAACCAAGTAGCAAGGTAGAGGTCATTGGGGGATGGTAATGCGAAGGTACTTGCAGGCATAGGAGGAGGGGCGGGGTGGTGGAGACATGCACCAAAGGAGATTGCACCTATGTGGGCATGACAAGGTAAGCGTAAACTGATGTCAAGGGTGTGGAAGGAAATGATGGAAAGGTGGATGCCAAAGGAAAGAGTTCCTGGACTAGTGCTCCATAGGTATCATAAGGTTTTGAAACTCTTCAGTCTAGTGTAAGAAGAAAATTAAATCGTGTATGTGTGACTCGAGCAAATTGTGTGTAGGCTAACCCGATGTAGTGTGCATGAGTTGTGTGAGTTGGGGAGTCTAAGCTGGACGTATATATGTAGATTCACACCTTTGGAGTTATTTTAACCTTACTGAAAATCCAACCTTGAAGTTGGATAAGGTGTCTTTTCTCTTCTCCTCTCACGGTGGAGTACACAGCAAGCATCTCTAGACAAAGCTCTCATGGATTTCTCTCTCTCTCTCTCTTCTACTCACACTCTTGATGAAATTCAACATGGTATCAGAGCCAACATTATGAGATTCTCACACAAGAGAGCAAGCTTGAAGCCAAAGTTGTAGGAAGCTATGTAGCAAACGAGCAGGAAGAAGGGTTGTAGCTACGAGAGCACAAGCTCTGAAGCTAGAAGAGCACGGTATGGAATATTGAAGCTAGCCCAATGAGCTTGGTTGCTATTTGAAGTAGCAGGAAGAATTAGAGTGGAAGTACAAGAAGTGCATGAGAAGGGGCTTAAAGTGGAGGAGAGGAGTTTGGGCATGGGCACTAAGCTAGGATACTGTGCCTCCACCCTTCACATAAGAAGCTAAGATGATGTCATGCAAAAGCTGCAAGTTGTTGGGTAACAAGACGTTGTGCTCAATCAACAAGTACCTACAAGCTTCTCCCTCTCAATTGCAACGTCGTGGGCAACTACAAGGTGCATCCTAAAGCATTGAGCTTTGTCCCCTCTTTTTAGAAGCCATGTGGCTACTAAAGTTGCGCCCGCTTTTCTTGATTATGGACTAGCTAGGCAGCAAGTTGTGCTGCTCTGCCCCTCTTCTCAAAACAAGTAACCTATCCTTAACAAGTTCCTTGCTGACATGGACTATGGCCTACATTGTCAAGCCTTCCTGAGGAGCATAAGCCTTCCCACAGGAACCACTGACCAAGCTTGAAATGGGCAATTGTTTGTTACACGGGTGACATGGACTATGGCCTACATTGTCAAGCCTTCCTAAGGAGCATAAGCCTTCCCACAGGAACCACCCAACCATTGACCAAGCTTGAAACGGGCAATTGTTTGTTACACGGGTGAACACTGAATGCAATTGAGATTCTTTTTGTCCTGAGTAGCATGGGCAGGGCCTTCTTTATAGCTAATCAACGTTGCAAGAAGGGGGTGTTAAAATTGGGCGACTTGAAGGTCAAGTAACAGTCTTGGATAGCAACAAGAGAATCAACACAAGCTTGTGTAGGCTTGCTCCATTGCATGGAAGCTTTTGCAAGGAAAAGACAAACACATCCCAACCTATGCGAGGCTTGGAAATTAGTCCACGTAGGATTCTAGCTAAAAGTTATACAAAACTTCAACAGGAAAAAACACAATATTAGCTGTAAGAGCACAACATTGAGGTATTTTGTAGCCTTGTTTTTATTTGGTACTGTAGAAGTGCAAGCTCTACATCCCCTCCCTTTCTCCTTTCTCTATCTTCAATTCCGTCAGTAGTTGGTTAAAATTGATTTACAAAATCAACCATGATAATGGAGATTTCATTGAGCAATAATAAGCCATTTGATGGAGATGACTTTTATACATGGAGACATAGGTCAGCTACCTATTGATATATAAGGGATTGTGGCCTTATGTGAAATGTACAAAGTAGGTTGACCTCAATGACGGTTTCCATACATGGCAGACATAGGTCAGCTACCTATTGATATACAAGGGATTGTGTGCTTATGTAAAATGCACAAAGTAGGTTGACCTCAGTGATCCAAATGAAGTAGATGCACAAAGTAGGTTGACCTCAATGATACAAATGAAGTGGATATGGATAAGCAAGCTATAGTGGTCATTTCCATGAACTTGCACCCCAAGCTCATACACTTGGTTGTAGGGTCTATATTGTAAATGTCCCCCTATCTTTCTCCTCCTATAATCCATCTCGGGGAGAGAAGAGGACGTCGATGGAGGGAGGGCCTTGGTAATTAACGACTAGGGAGAGATCGTGAGCGTAATGACGAACCCCAAATCCGTCTCTAAAGGATCTTATCTAGTTAGAGATTGTCCAAATCAATTTAGTTCCCTAGTTTTGTTCTAAAGCTTCTAGTCAACACCCTACAACTTAGTGCCCACCTTTTATCTCCCCCCATCCTAGCGGTCATACGTAGACATCCCGCTGGAAATGACTCGTAAAAAATTTCACCTTTGAAAACACGAAGGAAAGTGGGTTATATTCTCACTAAGACACCACCTTCCAACCAGGAGAAAGGAATCGTCCACCCACCTAGGTGGATCCACTAGGACTTTCTTAGTTTCACTTTAGAGTTTTCCATGATGATTATGATATCTCTTTTTTCTCTTTCTTCAGTTTCCATAAGTATGTTCCCACGAACTGGAACTATCGTTAGGTTGCAAGGTATTTGTCTCAGCTAAAACTCAAAGACTTCAAATGAATCCAATTTCTCTTTCATCATGGTTCTCCTTATGTGCTATTAAGCCAATATTCTCTTCTTTCCGAATTAAACCATAAATTATTCCTTTCAAATACAAAGCATTCCTTTATCAACCATGAATTTAAAAAACTAATCATTATGGCACAACATTTTCTTTTCAACTCATTCGTGAAAGAGTAACATTTCTACATTGTATCATGTCTAGTCCATAAAACAATCCTTTCAGTGGTAAGTGAAGCACATGCTAATCATAATCACTCCATTCCTATAGTATTCTACCTTTTTTTAGTACTTAATCATCCATGGTTCAACTAATATTTTCATAATCCGCATACTCATAATTCCATGGCCTTAACAATGCCTCTATTGGACTTTTGCTATCAAAATATGATCATACTATCCTAGCATAATTTGCAATAAACCCATAAATGCATTCATAACAATCTTTTTCTACTTTTCTAGAGTCTCTAAATGAATTTTCTCTAGAGGGCTCACCTTGTAATGATTTCTAGGCCAAGAGTTTACTAACAATTCCATGATGTTGTCCTAGCTTGCATACTTAGGATTTCTTAGAAACATCTCCCATACTTTTGGAAAATTTTCCCAAAGCCTCTGATGCTATATAGGTTTGTAAGAAGGCAGAGGATGAAATCTCATGATTATGTACTTCATCCTATCTTAAATCTATGAAAATTTTGACATAGCCTTCGATGCTCATGGCCATAAAGGAGTTTTCTTTCCACATGATTTAGCTTACTAGAAAAACACATACACATTCTACCAAAATTCAGCAAAGCCTCCGGCATCCGAGGCACTATGCAACATATTGCGGAATGCAATCCCCAATTTATAAACCCTAAACTTCAAGACACGAGATGTAAGCAATACACCTTACCTCAAGTGAAGAGGCTAGTATTCAAGAATATAGTTTTCCAATTCCCATGTAGCTTCATCTATTGTAAATCCCTTGCACTGTATAAGATGTTCTCGAAGATTCAATTGCGTAGAGCTTTTTCCTTGGTAGCAAGGATTTGATTGGGTTGCAACTCCATTATGCCCTGCGTTGGCATTACTACTTGGCTGTCATCAAAGCACATGTGTGTCATCAGCTACATAGGGCTTTAAAAGACTAACATGAAATACATTGTGTACTTTCAGGTACGAAGAAAAGAGAAGTTTATAGGCTTGAACATTACTGAGCTTCCTTGTGATAACATAAGGTTCACAATATTTAGGTCTTAACTTCCTGTATTTGCCCAAGGATAAAGAAATCTCTTTTGGCTTGACATAGAGAAAAACCATGTCACCTTCTCGAAGAGTCTTGTAGAGGGGTGTTGATCAACATAATACTTTTGTCAATCTATATCCTTAGAGACTTCCACTCTGATAGTTGGGCCCAAGAAATTTAATGGGGTAATGCACTCTTGTCCATACAATGCTTTGAGAGGAAACATCTGTATGGTCTGTTGATAGGCAGAACTGTGGGCAAATTCTACCAATGGTAAATAGATATACCATGCTTTTGACTCCTTAGGATAGTAGTCTCATAGAATGTCTTCATCAATAACTTGATTTACTCGTTCAATTTGACCATCCATGTAACATATCACATCCATCACTCTTAGAAAACTCTCTCGGGTGAGGATGAGGACATCAATGACTAGAGGTCCTTAGCATCATGTAACCTAGAATAACTAAAAGTCAGAGCATAGGAGACTGAGACCTTTATAACCACACCTCTATTCCCTAAGTTAGATCTATAGGACCTTAGTTATCTTATCTACTTTCAGTTAGGTAAGTGGCCTAATTTCAATAGACTAGTATAATAAATTCCTAAATTAAGGTCTGCAAAGTCAGTGCGCCCTGCTTGGCGGATCCACCCTTTAGCCGTCCTGAAGGGGCATAAGCCTTCCCGAAGGAGCCACCCACTAACCAAGCTTGAAATGGGCAGGAGTTTGTTACAAGAGTAAACATTGAATGCAGTTTGGATTTGTTTTGTCCTCACACATGTTCCTTTTTCATTCATAAATATAGTATGAGTCTTTCTTAGATAAATTCATATTCAAAACTACTTAAAAGCAAGGGAAGAACAAAATGAGACAAAAAAGGAGAGGAGAGAGAAGTATTTAAGACTTCTTACGCAAATATTAGTGAGTAATAATCTTGTTAATTCCTTTTCTTCGTTTCTATGAGTTATCACTCCTTAAACCATTATCCCTCGAAATAAGGAAACTCATTCTTAGTCATCACTCAATGATCCATTTATATGCACGATCCAACATGCATCTAGATCATCCACAACATCCTATGGAACCTCTTATTACCAAGTTTAGCCTGTCACATCGCTAAGGGATTGGGCCATCCCAATGATCTTACATAGTCACCCCACATTGAATGACTTGTAAAAAATTTTGTCTTTTCAAGCATGACAGCAAGGGGGTTCTCACTAAGCCACCACTTTCCAACCACCAAAAAAGAAACCCTCCACCCACCTAGGTGGATCCACTAGGACTTTCTTATTTTCAATTTAAGGTTTTTCATGATGATTATGATATCTCTTTTTCCTCTTTCTCGAGTTTCTATGGGTATGTTCCCACTAACTGGAACTATTGTTAAGTTGCAAGGTATTTGTCTCAGCTAAGTCTCAAAGACTTCACATGGATCCAATTTCTCTATCATCATGGTTTCTCTTATGTGCTATTTAGCCATTAATCTCTTCTTCTTGAATAAAACCATAATGTATTTCTTTCAAATACAAAGCATTCCTTTATTAGCCATGAATTCAAAACTTCAGCATTATGGCACATCATTTCCTTTTCACCACATCCATTATAAAAGAGTATCATTTTAACATTGTATCATGACTAGTTCATAAAACAATCCTTTCAATGGTACGCCAAGCACAGTTTTAAGAGGCACTAAGATATCATCCTAACCATCCAAATATTAGTCATACTAAACAAGATTAACTTGATACAAAGAAACTAACAGTTTATCTCTTTGTTTCAATATAAGTGATGACGGTTATCCTTTTTGGACCTCAACTACTTCCACTATTTCATCCTTAAAAGTAATGGGTTGTTAGAAGTAACAACAATGACTCTTCAACTCTAGCCATATCAAAGACTATATAATAAGATTCACTCGAGTTTTTTCAATTGGATTCAAGTATTGGATTTTCCATACATTATTGAGTTGTAGTGCATGGTTCACTAAGTGTAAAATTCATAACCTAAACCCTTCAATGGGATTGAATCTAATCTAATTCTTTGAGTCATCATGAACTAATTTTATAACTTGGTTTTAATATTCTAAATAAGCCCCCAACAAATATCCAACTTGCATTACAAGAGATAAACATGTTTATAATCAAGGATCTTTCTTTCCTTGGAATGAGGTTAACAACCTAGATGATTACCCTACTAGTCCCATGACTTCACCTGCTAGGGTTAGGTTATTTAAAGGTAAAATTTATCAATTTGACAAAGGCAATTAGTCCAAGAGAATAACAAGCAAAAGATGATCCCCGCAAATCACAAATGGGCTTGAGCTTAGCTAAATAGCAAGAGCGTATTTACACAATGATAGACACCATGGCTACAACAAGCTAAACCTTCTTGCTTATTACTATGCTTACAATATAGAGGCATGAGTTCTCTCTCACAAGAGATAAGACTCACGCTCATGCACACACATCCTTTTGTAGTATCAGGGTGTTTTCATGTGGTTCACTCCATGCCATGAGTTTACAACTTGGCTCTCATGATGCCATATCTCCCTTTGGCACACCGCTACTAGTGCATCTCCCTCTTATGATAGCCTTGATCATATATGCACAAGCTATTTCTCAATAATGTTGACCCTTTTCTAAGAGATGTTAGGATACTTAACTAAGATACTAGTTTGAAAGACATGGTTATTATAACTTATCCTAATCTTTATCATAGGACTAAATTCTATTGCAACACCTTGAGCTCTTCAGGAGTCATCTCATAGTAGGGAATTCAATTATAAATCTCGCTTCCCTTCTAGTATTGAGACAGGCCTTATCTCTATTGGTTAACTAACATTAACTAGGCTTTTCCTTACTGCTTAGGAAAATCTCCTTACCACATTTCTTGAGTACTATACGCTCATTAGGATAGTGTACAATTCTTGCCTCATGCCTAGTGGATATGGTAGAGTTATGGCATGGTCTATGTCCAATCACTGAAGGTTGTTATCCTTTTCTTTCACTGAGACTTGGCATCATTCCTCACTCATCGAGGTTTGTCATTTCTTCCACTTCGCTGTAGGAATTGATAATACCTAGAATTATCAGCTTAAGACCTAATTGTTTAATAGGACATTCTTGTCATATGATCCAACAGACCCTTCCTATCTTTCAACAACTTTGTGGAAGGCCTTAGTGTCATAAGCTTGAAAGCTAAGATCCTTATTGGTCAGTCCAATTTCCTTAATGCAACATTTAAAGGTCACAAAATATTCTAGATAATGATCCTACTGACTTGCTTAATGTCAAGGATGTCATTACCTTCCATACTGGATAATGATCCTACTGACTTGCTTAATGTCAAGGATGTCATTACCTTCCATACTAGTCTACCTCCTGATTAACTAGAGTTTTTCATATACTCTTAGTATTTAGGAGATGGATCTTTGGGAAAGTTCTGTTTATTGTTTTCTCAAGATAAATACTAACTACCTCTAATGGGTTCCTTTCCAATACTACCAATGACTTTTCAACTACCAATAATCTCATCAGTTCACCTAGATAAAGAAATTCCTTTCCAATGGGTTCCTTTCCAATAATACCAAATGACTTTTCAACTACCAATAATCTCATCAGTTCACTAGATAAAGAAACTCCTTTACAAAAACCTCAATCATGACTCCCCTATTGAGTCTAGTATAAAAACAAAGTCATATGTATCTTAATAGGTTCTACTAAATTCTCGTATCCACACTAAAATTGATCGAAAGAATGCAAGGGAAGTGTCTTGTTAATGTCCATGAAATTCATCCCAATTCCTTTTCTTAATTCTAATATGGTTTCCTCTTAGGAGGATTTGTTAAACAGTATATAAGCTAAGATAAATCCATGATATTGACTTAGAATCATCCATGAAAGAACAAAAAGAAACCCTTTCCTTTTGTAAGCAATACTGAACATCATCATATCCATAGATTTCTAAGGTATTTATAAAGTTGCAATACTTACTCTCTTCTCTATTCAGGGTCTAAAATAAATTTTCCCAATCAATTCTCTTTCCATAACAACTAACCAATTTACCAATTTTTCATCAAAGCAAGGCTGCATCAATAGTCCTTTTTGTCTTATATTGTTTCTTCACATGTTTCTTAACCAAGTGCTCTATGAAATGTTGTATTACTTATGGGTTGATGGTGGTTACATCATGGCACGTATATATAGTACTTTTGTTGGTCTTTGGTGGGGCGGCATGCCATGAACTTGCTTTTTACTTTTAACACAAGGTCGTTCACGTGGTGACATGGCATGAGGCTTAGTGTGTGAAAGGTTTATTGGCATGTGACATACTAAGAAAAACACACAAAATGCCATGAGTTTATAGTTGACCCCCACACATTTAACATTGATTTGTAAATTTTTTTAAAAACGTAGAATAAATTTTATTTTGCTATAATGAAAACTCGAATGCAATTGTGCCACTCTGAGAACTTGTCATAATGGTTCAAATATTGGGGTCATCATTCCTTCTCCACTAAACTTGATGAGCTTTCACGAAAAACAAGGTCAAAGGGTGTCCAATCTCCACACTTTCACATCCCACACACTTCATTTCTCAAATTCCCACAATGCTCTCACATTACTTCTCACACACGTCAAGGACCACCACTCCAACATTGTCACCACAAAAACTACCTCCACATAATGAAGAAATAGGATCGGCTCCAACATGGCATGCTAGAGAACCCAAAAGATATAGCAAAATATAAATATCCACCACGACTAATTTAGCATGAGGAGCTCACCCATTTGATTAATTGGCGGCTTGTGCTTAGTACCTGGTGATGATGTTAGTGTGAACATTAGATAAAGAAGAGGTTGGGGAAAACACGAGGCTCAATGTGAACCAGCCCATAGAATTAAGGTTTCTTGTGACGTCCCCCACCCTCCATGTCGCCCCCCTAGGGTTCCCACAAAGAAAGAAGAGCGTCCCACATAAGCATGTCATCACAAATGAGTAAATAACCAATACTTTTATACACATTAACCAAGTAAGTATGATTAGCCACACACTGTCGACCCCTCTGATTGGAGGGTGGTACAATGGGCAGGTTAGCGTGAGAGGGAGAAAGGAGAGAGAAAGAGTGGAGCAGGGAGGAAATCCGTGAGCAAGAGGGTAGAGGGAAAATCCGGTCAGATTCATAACACCGCACAAATTCAATACAAGGCATTCACAAGAACAACCAATAAGAAATGACATTATTAATATCCTCATGACCTGATAAGCACAGTTACCACACGTCGCCTCGAAAGAAAATGGGGAATAGCTTGAGATCGATGCCCCGACCGCCCAACCACCCGCTACCCCCATTCGCGCACGCCATTCCTAAGAGATGGGCCCTTGTGCACCAGGGTGTCTCCACCTCCGGTGCTCCGGATGCCGCTCGATGTATTCCAGCCACTAGGCTGGCGCCGGCTCCCAAGGACCGAGGGGGGTAGAGCACGCCCCTCCGCTTCCTTCTGTTCCACCCAAGGCCGGTTCCCGGGGTCTTTAACTTGTCACCAGCTAGTCTCGTGAGCCTCCAATTTCTCCATAGTTGAAATCTGCTCGTCCCACGAGCCTTCCTTCTCTAGCACAAGCACAATCAAGAGAGTGAAAAAAGAGGCTAAATAATGATACCATCCTGTGCTTCTTATATAGTTTTTCAAACTAGCCACTAACCACTAGATTTAACATTTTTGGACCATTGATTATCCTTTCGACCCAGACCATTCCTTTAGTAGACGCCACATGGCCTAATGCTATTGGTTGAAGGAGTAGCAAACTAGAGCCAATCAGAGCATGCCACATGGCATCGTGCGAGCATAAGAGAAAACATCACCTTAATATAATTATTTATCCTTACGCTATCGAGTATACAGCTATAGCCTAGCGGCTAAGCCTAGGGTGACGTCCTTGGATCAAAACCCCTCTTTTGCTCCAACACTCTTCCTCTTGTAGGGTGGGTTCACCTACCACAAGAAGGAAAGAATACTCGAGTGACAAAATTTGGATCAGAATTGAACTCCTAACCTACCACCTTGGTCCCACGGTTTAGGGGGCGAGGCGGGGACGTCACACTCTCCCCAACTTGAGAAATCAGCACGTCCTCATGCCGAAAATAGCTGACTAACCTCTGCAGGAATGTCCTGTTGGTTGTGCACGAGCTTGTCTTTCCCAATTGCCAAACATTTACTAGATGTCATTCCATAGAAAGATGAATTATCCAAATAAGAGCAATGTCTTCTTTTCCCTGTTTAGTGTCATCAAAAATGACTAAGGAACAGTTAGCACGAGTTTGGCCTAGTAAGTGGCATTTATTTCGCAGGAAGGGTCTGATTGGTAAGGAAATCTCTTCATTGGTGGAGGTTGCTCGTACAATGACATCTACTAAGTTCTCATTCCCTCTGGTCTGCTTTAGCCATCTTCCTAGAGAATTGAATCTACCTTCTCTGCTTATGGTTGAATTTGAGCCATGAATAAAGCCACCCGAAGATTTTATAGCCAGTAAGGAGCTTGAATTTTTCTTCCCCAAGTGATAGAGTCTTAACAACTTTAAAACTCAAACAATGGCGGACGGTCCTAGTCTCAGGTACAGGGTAGGGGTCGTCGCCTTTGTGGCTGAATTCAGTTGGTCAAGGTTGATAAAGAAGAACAGCTTCTGGGTTCCGGTGCTAGTGCAAGCATTTGGTGCTAAGCTGTGCCAAGGAGAAGAAGAAGCTGGGAGTTTGAGAAGAATGATGGTCCTCATAGCTTGCTGGATTAAGCTTCCCGAGTAGTGAGAGGTTGGTTTTTTTCTCCCCAAAAGAGCATGCTATCCTGGCATAGTTCGCGCTAGGGTCTCCACATTATCCCGTTGAGCCAAAAAGGTTTCAGGGATCCTTGACAAAGCTGAGAGTGGGTCACGGTTGGTACTACGCTGTTTGTCATTGCAACTGGGGTTCCATGGACGGTGATAAATTCCATAATTCGTTCTTAGCTGTGGTGGCGAAGGCACTTTTGTTCATTCTCTATATAGTAAAAAAAACCATTCACTATATAATTTCCTAGATATAAATGAGCATATCTAGGAAAAGTGCAAACTAGAGAAAATGAAACACTTTCCTAGATAGCTAACTAGGAAATACAATGCATGGATTTTTCTATATAGGAAAATTTATCTATATAGTAAAAATTTCCTATATAACAAATTTTTTTACAAAGGAAAAAATCTCCTATGTGGGAAGATTTTCTCTATATAGAAAAATTTGCTTACATAGGAAAAATTTTCCTATATATGTAAATTTATCTATGTAGAGAAATCCATGCATTGTATTTTCTAGGTAGCCTATCTAGGAAATTGTTACATTTTTCCTAGTTTGCACTTTTCCTAGATATCCTTATTAATATCTAGGAAATTATATAGTGAATCCATTGTATCTCTATATAGAGAATGCTTAGCAGCAGCTTAGTCTCTAGATAGTTCTATGAATCGTGCTAATATACTACTTATTACAACATAATAGATTAAGTAGTTCTATAAAGCATTATAAAATATAAATCTCTTTATTTATCAAAGATTAAGCAAAAAAGTCTTGCATATTTAAAAAGAGAGCCAAAAGTAGTCAACGTACATCATGTTTAAAATAAATAGTACTTCAAGATTATCTAAATGTCATGGAATTATGTCTACATCTTCTAAACTAATAGGTGTGGATTGTGCATTGAATTTGACTTTCTTATTGGCAATAAGCCAATGCACAATGTCACGAATCATAATGTCACTCCCAGGCCTTTTCGTATCCTTTGAGGAGTTTTAGCAACTGATATTCTCCTTCTTTAGATTGACATATGTACTCTTGAGAGAAAAGTACATGTCTTGGATTGTATGCACTCTCATGTACTTTAATAAGATTGTCTCCATATCCTCCTCTGAAATGTGGCTCACCTACATTCATGATAATAAAAAATATAAAATTTTAAAGCATATTCAATTTACCTAAATAAAAAGAATCAAAATAATAAACTTATCAATGATAAATTTCTCTAATATAATATCACTTACTTGTAAAGGTTCACATGATGCCTCTACATTTGATTTTCCAATGTGTTCTAAATCGTATTTGAAATAACAAAATCAAATCCATCATGTTAAAAATAAAAAAATCAAATCCATTACGTTAAAAATAGGAGAATCATAACATTATACATCTATCTAACAATACCTTTAAAATGGTTGTTGGTATAATATTTTCACCCTTTTGGTGACTTCTTTCTTCCAAGTGAGTTTTCATCTTCTCACTTATCTTTGGAACAAGCCAAAAACTAGCATTAATAATCACAAAAGTAAAAAGAGAAAGAGGAAAAAAATAGGAGTACAAAGAGATAGTAGAAAACTTTTGTAAGTTTTTCATTACCTTTCTCTTTCTTTGACTTTTTCTTGAAACCTCATTCGTATACTTAGCCAAATTCAACATTGGATCCTACAAGTTCAACAAAATATTAGAAGAAATATTGACAACTTATCACATATACAAAGAAAAACTCAACCAAACCTTGTCTTCACTTGTCATATATACTCTCGCTTCTTGATTTCTTATGGCTCTCACTCTTTTTGATGTGTCATGATGTAGTAGCTCATTAAAGGAATAATTATTCTCCTCCATTGTTGTATTATAAGAATCCTGGTTTATAAGATGCTATCAAAATCACATAGAATTCAAAAAATAGTAGTCTTAAAATCAAATCTTTATGTGGACTAAGAGAATACACCTCATCGGATATATAATCTTGCAACCCTTCAAACCTCTTTGTCCCGAATACAAAGTTATCCATCTATATAGAAGAGCATACGTTTAATACAAAACTAAAAGAAATCCTACTTAGAATAAAATCAATTATATAATACACTTATACATGAGACCCAAGAAATTTTTATCTTCACACATCATTTTCTTTAGCATTGCTTGCATGTCCACATTCGTAGTTGCCATTGACCACCTTCTTTACATGATCCAATCTTGCATTGAGCTGGATGGTCTCCAGTCACCATCATTAGCATAGCACGAGCTTGGAATCTTTGGTTATTAAAATGGTCATCTGCAAAGATAGATGACACAGGGGATAATTGAAGTGTAAGTCAATTCCATGTATGAAGAGACTTTCCAACTCATCCATCAAAGGTTTCATAAAAACATGGAAAAGTTTGCTCAAGCTTCCAACAACTTTCTTGCAACTGAATGGAATAAATAACACAGGTATCACTCCAATCAAAGATTTCTTCCCACAATTGAGAACTTCGATCTCAACCACACCACAATTCTTCTGGGTCGTCTCTGATGCTTGGAAGCCATCCCAATGTAATAATAAAACAAAATTACATGGATCTCCCTGTCCATTCAAAAGAAGACACATTAGGGTGTAGTAGTATGTAACACATTAAGATGTAGTAGTATGTAACACACTTTAATATATATAACGCTAGAGAATATACATATAACAAAAGTCTTACCTTACAAAGTCTTTTGAGACCTTGTATTGGAGCTCGACAACCCTTACAAATAAACTTGTACATTTGCTCACTTTCATTCCATAGAAGGCCATGCTCGATAGGCTTGTTTACAATGGACATTATCACATATCAAGGGCAACTCAAAATATGATTGTGGATCCCAAAACTCTTTAACAATATTACACTTTGTACCATCCCAAAAATCATAAATTCTTTTCGAATCATCAGAGCTATTAGATACCAACCATCTCTCTTTATTTTGCCACATTTCCAACAAGTCATGGCACAAAGATCTACTTTTTGCAAGAAGCTTCAATTGTTCACCAATGGGAAATAATCGAAACATAACATATCCTTTCTAAGCTTGGCACACTTTGAAAACTTCTCACTGCATGTTAAGCAATCACGCTTTAATTTTTTCTTACCTCTTTCATTGTTATTGCATTGACATTCAAGAGTGTCGCCAATGTAGTTGTCTTCTTTACTTGGATAGAGCTTAGCATCATGTATAGAATTGTCTAATCCTTGGCATATTCTATATCGATTTGCATGAACCATACGAAGTGTCGAAAGAAAACATGGTATTTAAATGCTCCCAACATGTGGGAACACTTATGCCATCTAGATCTCCATCCCATGTTTCTGGCAACTGCACTAATAGTTTGCTCAGGCTTGGTGTATTAATTTTATCTTTATCTGCTCTATTCCTAGAACCACCCATGTCTCCAAATAGAATCCTAAGCATACTATCTTGAAATTCCACTGAAGCCTAATGTTCATCCCAAAGTGCTTGCAATTCAATCACCCTCTGTATGATTTTATCAACCAAAGACAACTCCATGTCAACCATGTCCTCCTCCTCCTCCTCCTCCTCCTCATGGTGATAATGTTCATCATGTGTATCAATAAACACATTATTATCATCTTCATGCATCATCCCATGCAAAGGTCCATTGTCTTCTTCTCTAAGCTCTGAAGAGCCAATTCTTGAAGTTTGCAACCTAAGATTTATTGCAATAGATTCAAATCGCTCATCAATTAGCTTATGCCTTGCATAAGTTGATGGAGCAACCATTCTTCCACCATGGCAATATGTTCTACATCTACACCACACTTTCCTTCGTCCACTAGATGAGTTGGGTGGCTCTCCATGCATCGACCTATTATTTTCCATAGAATTAAAGCTCACTCACATTTACCAAAACCGATGGATGTATATTTCCACGTAAGTCTTGGTGACAATAATGTCCTTCTGCTCACATCTTCATAACCAAGATGTGAATGTCTGCACTTGTAATTACATTTACATCTCCGTAGACTATTATCTATTGTTGCCATTTGAAATGGAAATGTAGTATTGTTATAAAAATACAACATATAACATCTCTCTCTCTCTCTCTCTCTCTCTCTCTCTCTCTCTCTCTCTCTCTACTTTGTTAAAGAAAGAATCTCACACAATGGTATAAGCTAATCCCACACAATGATGTATATACATATTATATTATATATATTTTATACATATTATATATACATATATACATGTATATATATATATATATATGTATGTATATTTATATTATTTATATACATATGTATATATATTATATACATTAAAATATGTATAATATGTATATATACATATATATATGTATGTACATATGTATATACATATATATACATATGTATATATATATATATAATTTAATATTATATATATTAAATTATGCATATTAATTATTATTCAAATTATATTAATTAAAACAGTAATTATACATATTATATATATATAATATGTATATAATATATATATATATATATATATATGTATATATATTATATACATTATACATATCATATGTATAATGTATATAATATATATACATATATATATGTATATATATATATATATTATATTAGACTATTATTTATTGTTGCCATCTGAAATGGAAATGTAGTATTGTTATAAAAATACAACATATAACATGTCTCTCTCTCTCTCTCTCTCTCTCTCTCTCTCTACTTTGTTAAAGAAAGAATCTCACACAATGGTGTAAGCTAATCCCACACAATGATGTATATACATATTATATATATTTTTTATACATATTATATATACATATATACATGTATATATATATACATATATATGTGTATATATATATATTATATATATATAATATATATATATATATACATACATATATTATATACATTATACATATCATATGTATAATGTATATAATATATATACATATATATATGTATATATATATATATATATTATATTATATTATATTATATATATATATATATTATAATAAAAAAATTATTAAAATTTTAAAAAATGAACGGGAGCTTACCTGTCCGAGGGTGGTCGCATTGCGTGCAGATGGAGGGCGGAGCCTGGCGTCGATCGGAATAGCTGCTAGTAGCTGGTGGACGCAGCGCCAGCCACGATCAAACTAGGGAACACCGGCTGCTCAACTTGACTTTGCTCTGCAGGCTGCTGGACGCGGCCACGATCTATGGCATGCAGATCTAGATAGAGTATGCTCGCTCGACTCGACTCTACTGCAGCAACTAGCGTCTCGCTCGAGCTTGGATACGGCCACGATCTCAACAGCGCGCCAGATCTAGATAGAGTAGCTGCAGTAGCTATTGCGCTAGCAGTAATAATTATAGGAGGCACGCGAGCTGCTTGCAGGATGGAATGGTTGGAACTGAAATGAGGCGCTGGAGCTGAAATGAGTGGATGCAGGACGACGTCGAGGCGCTGGGCAAATGAAGCTCTACTGCAGTGTATTAACGCAGGTAGGTGTAACGGGCAGCGGGTAGGTGTAAATAACGGGCAGATAGGTAGGTATATATATTATATTATAATATGTATATATTATATATACATATATATACACATATATTATAATATATATGTATGTATATATATATATTTTATATATTATATATTATATGTTCTATATTATATATATATATTATAATATATATACATATATATTATAATATATATGTATACGTATATATATGTATATACATATATATATATATACATATATTATACATATGTATATAATATAATATATATATATATATATTATATATTTATATACATATATTATACATATGTATATAATATATGTATATACATATTATATATATATATATATATATACATATAATGTACTGGTATGTGCGTGCATGCATGCATATAGTATGTATGTTTGTCTATGTATTTACGTACGTGTGCACGCATGCATATCCGTATGTATGTATGCATGCATGCATGTTGTAAGAGCACACAACCTTGGCAGTGGCCATGATCAATGGCTAATCATGGCTATAGCTCACGCACGTGAAGGGATGTGTGCACGTGACGACCCTTCATGCATCATCCATCTCGGTGCCTATAGGTGAAGCTTTCGGTTGCCTACTACAGGTGAAGCTCTCTCTTAATTGTAAGTAAAGCTTTGTGGATCACATATATGTGTCTCTTAATGTTGATGGTGAGCACAAGAGCCTGTATTATATCTAGATGTTCAGACCTTTATGGTCTTTGTATTTGGTTCTTTCGTCTGAAAGGGTCCTTTTTTTGTGTGTTGTTTATATTGAAGATGAGTGAATTCGATGATGGCCTTACCTCTAGCCTATGCTAAGAGTGATATTGATACACCACCATATACGTTAGTGGAGGTGTAAAACAAAATAAAGGAGTAAAAAGTGTTGTAATATAGCTCATATTATATAATAAAGGAGTAGAAAGTGTTGTAATTAAAGATACTAAAATTTAAATATAGCTCATATTATATAATTCATATCGCTCACAAGATAGATTATCAAATTGATATTGGAGCATACTATTGATCTTTTTGGAAGCTATAAGTATGATAGCTCATAAGAGCTCTATATATAACTAGTCTTATGTGAAATCTTCCAATCCCTAAATATTAGATCAAAAGAGGTAATGTTTTAGATATGATCATACAATATCTTAATATTAATCATCTTAGGCCTTAAATCATGAGCCTAATAGATAATCTTACATTGATATGATTAGAATTCTAGAATATGAATATGTTGATTGTTTGAACCACTCAAATCAAACGACAAATTCAACTTGTGGACCATGGCCATCAAAACACTTAGTGATATTTCATTCATGTGGAGTCTATTTAACATTTGCATCAACAGACTCTACAAACTCAGCGCATGCAACCCTATACTTTCCTATGTCAACAGTAGTAAAGGGGGCTGTCGTGCTATTTAAATAAACAAAACCATGAGCAAAGGCAATCAAAAGAATACATTGATGGGCTCTCGGTGGTACACCTTATAATGCAAGGTCACCATTTTTGAATAGAGGTGAGGATTTGACTAGTATGTTTGCATCCATCAATTGCCTCAGGTTGGCCCCTTCAAAGCTAAGCCCATGATCGGTATGAAAATCGTGCTTTGTGTGACAATATCGCCTTAGCATGGGAAGCTCAAGAAATGGAGGTACCCAAAATGAGACGAGCCTGTTTTAGATGCCATTATTGTGATCACCGTCTCTGAGATGACAACCTGAAAGCGCATGAGGGCTCATGTTGCTGAAACAAGGAGAGCATGAATGGATATAGAACATGTAGTGAATCAAACCCTTAGCTAGACCACTAGAAAGTGCCAAAGCCATAGAGAAATATTCACAAGTTTTATCTATATTTGGCAACCCTGTCCTAAGTCTTGATTTAAATCAGATAAGGGAGATCCCAAGGAATCATAAGAACAAAGCTTTTAGAAAAAACAATGGAGTGTTTCCAATAGATTAGAAATCGTGAAAGACTATGATAGCAAGATATTAAAGAAGAAACCTAGTCATTTCTAGTGACCTTAGCTTTTATCATCTCAAGATTCTATAAGTGAAAGGACCAAGATAAGTTCTATGAGCTCTTCTCAACCCTTATGTGATCTTATGTGCTCGTAGGAAGTCTTATGGGTCCTTATGATCTCATTCAATCTCTAACAAGATTTTTTGAAATTATATTAGCTCTTACATGAATTATATGAGCTCTTACATAAATTATGAGATCTTACATTAATTATGAGATCTTAAGAAATATTATGAGCTCATGTATGGTCTTATGAGATCTTGAGAGCTTCTACCACACACTATGTGGTCATAAAAGCTAATCTAGACATTAAAGGATGATCACAGTGATCTAGGAAATTTCATGACCTCATATATGGTCTTATGAGATCTCAAGAGCTTCTACCATACACTATGTGGTCATAAAATCCAAGCTTAGACATTATAAGGTAATCACATTAATCTAAATTGTATACATGCAAGCAAAATCATGGTAAAGATTACCACCTCAACATGGAAAGGGAGAAGCATAGTGGCAAATGTATATTAAGTTTAAAGAACTCTTATGAGCATAAAGTAACTCTTTTGTTCACTTTTACTTCTCAAATGATTCCTAGTCATGCAAGAAAAATCATGTTTATGACTACCGCCTTAATATGGAAAGATAGATGCACAATGGCAAATGTATATTAAGTTTAAAGAACTCTTATGAGCATAAAGCAACTCTTGTGTCCACATTTATGACTACCGCCTTAATATGGAAAGGAAGATGTACAATGGCAAATATATATTAAGTTTAAAGAACTCTTATGAGCATAAAGCAACTCTTGTGTCCACTTTTACTTCTCTTATGAGCATAAAGCAACTATTGTGTCCACTTTTATTTCGAACTATTATAATTATTTATGGGCCAAGCACTCATGGCATGATATCTTTACTTTAAGACTCAAGTATTTAAATATAATTCTATTTCCTAGCAAGTTCCTTGCTTCTTTAACTTGTCACTTGCATATGTGTTTTTGTAAGGTTTGACTTGGGTAGCATAATAACGTTTTTTTGAATGCTAAAAAAGCTTGACCACCTGCTAGTGTAGCGCTAGTGTCTATCTCTTGCTCTCCTATCTTGGCATCTCCTATGTTAGTGCCAAAGATTCCTAGTTTTGAGATTGGGTTGGTGATTGGTTTAGATGACACAAGAAACATTGTATCTCCACAAAGTAGCAATCTAATGATGAGTGGGACACGAGCATCACTCTCTTAATGTTTCTCTCACAGCTAGTATACCTAAGACTAGGAGAAAATTTGTTGTCTGGGTACATTCCTAGGGAACTTAGCTTTGATCATCTTAAAATATTATAAACACTAGGACCAGGCTAAGTTTGATGAGCCCTTCTCAACCCTTATGTGATCCTATGGGCTCATAGAGGAAGTCTTATGGATCTTATGATCTCATTAGATCTCTAACAAGATTTTATGAAATTATATGAGATCTTACATAAATTATGAGATCTTAAGAAAGATCATGAACTCATGGATATGGTATTATGAGATCTTATGAGGTTCTACAGCTACCCTTTGAAAGCTATGTACGTAGCTTCTAACAAAACACTCACTCCTTCTCACCATTCCCATGCAAAATGTTCTTTCCCATTGTTTCGCAATATCAACACAATTCTTTTATCCTATTTGTATATATTTTAACTTAGTGCAAGCTTACTATGGTTTTCCAATTTATTTTTCAATTAATAAATTTGAAGTGGTGAGAGGTAACCTTAGAGATGAAATCTTGACGTGTGGATGACTGGAGGTTCGGAGCTCTAGAGGTTTTCATATTCTGGAGAGTTCGGAGAGAGGCTTTAAATACATTGTGTGTAGTATTTTCTTGTTGGGCAATGACCTAGTGAAAGAGAGATAAAGGCTATTGTATATGTTTTTATTTATTTAAATTTACATTCTAAGAGACGTTTGACACAAAGTGAGAAAAAGAGATGGATATGAACACACTAAGAGGGGGAGAGAGGGAGACATTTTCGCTAAGGTGTAAAACCTTACTATAATCATTAATTACTGATGCGACACATTAGAGAGAGATAATGATCTAAGGTTTTGGATTACGTATGAGGGAGAGAGAGAGAGAGAGAGAATATCTGTCTCTTTGATGAGAAGAGAGAAAACCTTAGTTTTTAAGATAGGTGGCCGTTTAGCTTGAATATGGGCATGCTAGTATTGGTAAAATAATTCTCTTACTTTTTGGTATAAGATGAGAGGACATACCTACAATTTAACGTATGTTACATTGAGTTTTTGTGTGTGTGTGTGTGTGTGTGTGTGTGTGTGTGTGTGTGTGAGAGAGAGAGAGAGAGAGAGAGAGAGAGAGAGAGAGAAGAAGAAGAAGAAGAAGAAGAAGCTCTTTTAACATCGTAGGAAGAATCCCAAGAGACCAAATACGATCTATCCGACGGGAGTGAGATTCGAACACAAGACGTGTTGAATAACAACTCCATGAGCTAACCAATCTACCACACATTGGGTGATAGAAAGGTGTGTGTGAGAGAGAGAGAGAGAGAGAGAGAGAGAGATAAGAAGAAGAAGAATTTAAGTATTTCAATTTGTAATAATATTTATGTTTGAATAATTAAGTATAAAAGTTTTAAAGTAACCAATTTTTTAAAAATCACTAATTTTTTAAATAACCATTTACTCATTTATGGTTCAATTATCCACATATGCAATTCATTCTCTATATAGGAAATTGTATTATCTAGATAATAGCCTATATTTCTTATTCATTCTCTATATAGGAAATTGAATTACCTAGATATTGGCCCATATTGTGTACATAGTAAATTGAATTATCTAGATATTGGCTCATACTCTCTATATCGAAAATTTAATTACCTAGATACTAGTCCATATTTCCTATATATGAAATTGAATTACCTAGATATTGGCTCATACTCTCTATATAGGAAATTTAATTACCTAGATACTAGTCCATATTTCCTATATATGAAATTGAATTACCTAGATATAAGCCCATATTTCCTACATATAGAGGATTGAGTAAATGGGGAATACGATTGTCTAGATATATATAGGAAATTTCCATCAACATAACCAAGAATCTCTCAAAATTTCCCATGTATGGTAAAGTTCACTATATAGGGAATGAACAAAAGTGCCTTGTGTAGCTATCACATTACACTGCTATGCTGGTGCTAAAAAGGTAGTATCAATTTCTTTAGGAATTCCACTATGCTAAAAGATCTATGAGTCTTGAGGTGTGAATTGGTACTTTAGTTTTCCCGCGGGTAGGATTTCCTGCAGGTGGGTTGCTTTTCCCTGTGTGTTATGCTGCAGGTACATGGAAGGGTTTTCCACTTTCTTGTGCAAGAGTAGACGGTATGCAAGGGTCAAGCTTACTTTATCCTTGCCATGCTTAAAGCACTTTAATATTCAACCATGCTAATTTCTCCCAAGCATAACCATTCTATATCTTGGTATCCCTTGTCTCTAGGTCGCGACTCTTGTCTACTGGCTTCGTAGTCTATTGGAATATGTCGCTTGGTTATTGTGCCTACCTTTGGATCTTCACTCTTAGTAGGGTAACTCAATGTTGTGGCCTAACACTCATGGATTTTGATCCAGCTAGTCCCCTTTTTTCCTATACTAGGGTCCAGTCCATTTTTCCTTGGGGAACTCTTGTTCGGTTAAGCTTAAGTCCTAAGATAGATATGCGAAGTGGTTACTGACACTATCAAATTCGAGACTTTATGCTAGGGGAACAATATCTTCTCTTTTCTAATTGTGCCCGACCCTCGGGCATGATTGAAGTCACTCGGGATTGATAGCCCATGATTCCTAAGAACATTCAGCTACCCTCCTCTAGGATTGGAACTTTAGGCTGGCTTGCTAGGGGGTTCTTAATCTCTTAGTCTCTTCACTTGTGCCTTCCTATCACGGGGAAATGAATTTAGTATTGGGAGACCACTTGCCATTTAGGTAATTGCATTGATGGTTCTTCTTAAGCTATAACATTCGATTGGGATCATTCTCTATAGTGCATAATCCTAATCATTCTCTATAGTGGATAATCCCAATCATTTGGGTGGTGTCTAGGTCTCTCTAGTATTAGATGTCCTAACTCAAGTCGTTGGTATTGCATAAAGCGAGTCTATTCAAGGGACGTTACTTCCCTTCTTAGAATATTCCTAGTTAATCCTGTAGCACTAACGATGAAGATGCCTCTTGGCTGGGGCCATCTATCCTATCCTTCACAAGGTTTCCTTCCCCTATTGCCCTTTCTGTGCCTTGCTTGACACGTTGCTTAGGTTGGGTTTCTTTTCTACATGATTCTCTCTGGGCTTAACTCACTTGATTGGGTCTTTCTCAAGTGCTCTTGTGACCTAAACTTCCTTGCAAGTAACATCGTGGAATACCTTGAGACTACTAGACTGCAAGCGTTCCAAGACTTGCCAATAAGGTCCTAGGATTGCCGACATCATCTTGATTTTCGTATGTTACCACTATAGCTGGGATAATGTGGCAATACTTGGTCTCATTGGGCCCTTACTTCCTTGAATGCATTCGGTGAATGGTTATTGCTAGATTTACTGCGGTCCCAGCTGCAAGGAAACGTAGTCCCCTTTGGCCTTGAGATAAGAGCAATTGAATTTTTGGCCTTTCCATGGGTGCAATGCTTGGGTCTAGCTCCGTGTTGATTTCCTGCTCTACGAAGGATCTAGGAATGGAGGCTTTGATGCGTAACATATTTTACTCATTGAGGGGGAAGTGCAAGGGAGGTGCAAGGCATGGAAAAAGTGTGTCCCTCGATGATCATGAAATGCCCGTGCTGCTAAGAAGCACGCAAGTAGGTTCGGCAAAGTAGTTATAATTCGTAAGAAAAGATGTTAAATCTACTTTCATCATCCTCAATAACGAAAGAGAC
Source organism: Cibotium barometz (assembly GCF_041138505.1). Classification (NCBI taxonomy): domain Eukaryota; kingdom Viridiplantae; phylum Streptophyta; class Polypodiopsida; order Cyatheales; family Cibotiaceae; genus Cibotium; species Cibotium barometz. The sequence goes on along the minus strand of NC_141087.1, from coordinate 33,858,450 downwards.
ACATTAAACAAATGATAAAAAATAGTGGAATTTTTTATTTATATACACATGTTGGGAAGCACTTCGCGTAGTACACAGCTAGATACTAAGAGTTCGACAAGCACAAAATTCTCGAGAAGAGTGAAAATACAAGAATCGGCTTGGAAAAAAGGACTACATATGTAAGGATTTATCGATCTAACAAATCTAATTTCAACATTACCATGGTTAAAATAAAATTTGGTCGTGCCTACGCACTTAATCCAGAAGGACGACTAAGTTTCGAGGATTTTCAGATTCCCTTTCCCACACAAGATATGGGAATTCCTCGAATAAGGTCGAACGCAAGGTATCCATGAAAGCCTCGCGTTGCTCTAGTGAAGCCTCACGTAATGTGTCGATGAAGCACCCAATGATTGCATGTCCAAGTGCCATTTCTTGAAGAAGAGGGAGTATAATTTAATGGATTAACGAGAGAGAAAGGATTATGTACGGGCTATCGCTGAGAGGGGAAAGAGTTCAAGTCCTCGCCTAGACGAGAAGCAAAGCGACTATCAAAGGCATGTGGTAATTATACTAGAGTCCCAAGAGTGAGCTCCAATAATGGTCTCCCTCCTTCATCACGTTGTCGTGCCACGGCACGTCTATGGTGTGAAACCATGCATGTGAGGCCCTTAAATATAAATCTAGATGTATGGGATTAAGTGCCACGACTTGAGTCATTTTATGATGCCTATGTACATATGTTCATATTGTAAATGAGGTTCAATAAGACGAGCTGAGGCTGAGCCAGGTCTCGAAGCCTCTGTACATAAGTGTGGTGTGAACCATGGAGTTTTTTTTATGCTTATGGTAAACCTTGAGGTAGCACAAATTATCAATGAACCAAAAGCAGCATCACTTTCTTATGGGGCTAACAAGAAAGAGGGATTAGTTGCAGATTTTGATCTTGATGGAGGCATAAGAAAGACTGAAGGACTTGGCACAAGAGGCTTCCATGAGAGATTCTTCAATCGGCAACAGTTTGATCAGCATGTGTGCAAAGTGTGGCTCTGTTTTAGAGGCAAGGGAAGTCTTTGATAAGCTACTAGTTGGAGATGTTGTAGCATGGAGCTCAATGGTAAAAGGATACGGCATTAACCATGAGGGTTCCTTGGCTATGCAATGTTTCAATGACATGCATGCACAAGCATGCAAGGGAACAGTAGCAGTTTTCCACATGGCAGCTTCAGATTCATCAATCAACAATTTCAGTCTACACTACAATGTCACTGTTGAAGGAACGCACAATATAATAAATGCTTGCCTTCATAACAACATACACAAGCTCATTTATACTAGCTCACCTAGTACTGTTTTTAATGGTGTGCATGGCATCATGAATGGAGATGAAACCTTGCCATACCCTGATCGGCGTAATGATTCCTACTCTGAGACAAGAACATAGACAGCCCGAATGAAGCCCCCATCTTGCAAGCCATGGGGAAGGTTAATTTCACAAAGCAATCATCATCCGCATGTAAATTTAGTTGGGCATACCTTCACGATCGGGCGAAGCAAGACTTGCAACCTACAGCTTAAAGACCATGATATTAGTGGTGCTTTTTGCAAGTTCAAGCATTCGATGGCAGAGCATGGGGGATTAACAGTTTTGGAAAACGGTGAAAGCAATTGCATGTTGCTGGTTAATGGGAAACCATTGAAGAAGAATGGCAACTTCGCTCTCAAGGTGCCCAAAATGAAGGTGATCAGAAACTAAAGCCTTCAAATGTTGCAGGGAAGAATATTGGATGAATGAAGCCTCCAAGAAGGGCTATTCGGTAACATGCAAGGTCTGTATGATACTGTAAGGAAAACTCAACAAGTAGTTCAAGTTAAAGCTGTTCATGTGCAGAAGGAGCTTGCTGCTGCAGAATTCGATGGATACTGCGAGGGCGAGCTCATCAAGGTGACATTGTCAGGAAACCAAGAGCCTGTTAGTGTGGATATCACGGAGGCGACCATGGAACTTGCAGTTGAGAGGGTTTCGTTGTTGGTAAACGAAGCCTACAAAGATGCGCACAGTAAGGCACATAGCAAGGCACAAGCATAGCCAAGCGGGTAGTCAGCCCAAGCAAGGCAAGGCATGCTGGGCACTGCAGGTTTTGACGCTTAAGCGCACAACCCGCAAGACAAGAGAAGGTGGTGGCTTGCGTGGCAAAAATACGAAGGCATTTTTTTTAAAGGGAAAACCCGAATTTTAAGCCAAAAAAAAGGAGGCGCAGCGTATTTTCAATTTGGGAAATCCGAGTTTTTGGCTGCAAAAGAGAATTCGGCCTGAATCCCTTGCGGGGAAAAAAAGAGAAAGAACCAGGGCGACGCACATATGAAGGGGGAAAATATGCAGGAAAGGGAAAAAGGGAAAAAACCAAAGCTCGATTTTGCACAATATCTTGTTTTTGGAATATAGTTTCTGTTCAAGCCTTGTAGGGGTTCGAATTAAAGAGTAATTGAAGCTTTATCAATGATACGCTTTCTAAAAAATTCCAAAAATGAAGCGAACTGCTGCCCGATTTCATGCAAGGAGAAATTTCGACGTAGAAGCTCATGAAGAAGACATGAAATTCGGTTTTTGTGACAAAAAGATAAGCTTTTTTATGAATTCGATTTCAAAAAAATCATAATTCTTTAGTAAAGGTTTGGGTTTTAAGGCTTTAATAGCCTCAAAAATAAAAACTCTTGGTAAAATCCTTAATACTTATGGCCTTAGAAATTAAAGAGTTTTCCTGGAATTTGTGAGTTGTTGGAATCTGAAAGCAGGTTTTTATGAGATCAAGAGTCATCTTGAAATGGTGATGCTGGCAATATATGAAATATGTGATGTGAATGGTCACATGTATATGGAAATTTTTTGAAGATTGTGTTATGCCTACGTGTTATATAAGAGGCACTTGGATAAAAGGACAGGTGATCTATGATTTGAGTTAATCAAGCTCTTGGTTCGTGACTTATGTGCAATCATCAAGCTGAATTTGGGAATGTTTTGAAGTGAATATGCACATGTACATGTCAACCGAAATTGAGATGTCACATGCCATTTGAAGAAATAGGGATTGGAAGCTACTCTCACAGCCAGAAGTCTCGCACTTTCCCAGTGATACCGCCCACGCCACGACAGCTTTGGTGAACCCAACGTGAAACTGTTGGGGTGAGAGTTAGTGGTGAAATACACAGTGCAAGCTATGGCTGAGAATCCTGAGGGACAAGGGGTTCGTTTTGACCCCGGGGTTATGCAAATGTTTCAGATGTTTACTATGTATATGCAACAGCAGCAGCAAGCTGCTGAGAGGGGGCAAATTTCCACGACTAAAGCACTGTAGTCAATCGTGAAGAAGGTGGATCAATTTGATGGTAAAGACATCACAAAGTACCTGCGGAATTACACAAAGGAAATGGAGCTAAATAGGGTGACTGAGGAGGATATGGTTCGAAGCTTTGAGCTGGTATGTGTTCCCGAAATAAGAGAGCGCATAAGAGGATTACAGGCAGCACATGGTGGCAGAAATTGGGAGGAGTTCAAGCTTGCTTTGAAGGATGATTATTTCATGGAGGATTCCGAGCGGGTGACCAAGCGAACTTTCTTGGAGTGGGTTACAAAACCCAAAATTGGAATTTCTGCCACAGAGTTGCTAAGAGAGTTTGAGAAGCGCTATGCCCAGCTGTCAAGGATTGAGCGCACAACCTTAGACAGGGAAAAAATAGAGCTCTTCTTACAAGCAGCTGGGAAAGATCTCCAAGAAAAACTAGAAATTCTCCTTAAGGAGATAAGGATACAGAGCAGGGGCTAAAGAATGATTGGAATGATGTCAAGGATGCGGTCACCATGATTGGAATGATGTCGAGGATGCGGTCACCATGCTAGCAACGCGGCAGCAAAGGAGGGATAAAATGGTGATGAGCTCAGCAACTCCTATAACTGCTGTTACCCCTGAGAATCTACCAAAACCAGCTGCTGCAATCCCAAAGGTAGAAGGGCCGATGGATGAGCTTATTAAGGGCATGCGAGACCTAAAATTGAAGATGTCCAAAATTGAGGAAAAAGGGCTACCATTAGGGCAGGCTTCTATGCAAAGGCCTCAAAGCAAAGAAGGGTTTACATTCAGATGTATATGGTGTGATGACCCAGAACATACAAAGAAAGACTGTGCTAGCTATAAGGAAGCCCTCAGAAATCAACTTGTGTTTTTCAAAGATGGGAAAATCCACCTTACAGAGACTGGTCTTCCATTAAGCACAAACTTTGGAAAAGGAGGGATGAAAAAGCTGATTGAAGACATGGTTGCTGGACATGCCATCTCTATGGTTGAGGCAGCAACCTATGGATTAAAGGTTAGTCAATCGAAGCAGGAATCTGAGAATGATGATGGTTGAGGCAGCAACCTATGGATTAAAGGTTGGTCAATCGAAGCAGGAATCTGAGAATGATGAAGATTATGAGAATGAAGATTTTTGGCCATCAACAATGGAGCTAATTGCTTCAAAGAAGGTGTCTAAACAGGCTTTGCATGAGACAGGTGACTGTATATGTCTTGAGACTGGCTGGGAAGAGCCTGTGGATTCTTTATCTGTTCATGCCTACATTGCAAAATGCCAGAATAATGAGGCACAGGTAGAGGAAAAGCGTAAAAGGGAAAATGAGGAAGGAGGGCCATCAAAAAGGGTCACCCATGGTAGTGAAAAGAAGGATCTTGGGCCATCACATATGCCTCCGCCACATGGCAAACCTCCACAGGAAGTATCAATGGAAGAAGTGCCAGCAAAAATGAAGCATGAGAAGGAGAAGGGTAAAGGAAAAAGTCCACTCTACAAGCTTCAATCTGATATTGAAGCCGCAAACAGACCTCAAAAAGATGCTTGAAGAGAGGATTCTAAATAGTAGGGTGGAATTTACACTAGGGGAAGTCTTGGGGATTGCAAAGAAAGAATTCCATGATGAAATAATTGATATTATACGAAGGAAAAGGTAGTCCATAATTGAATCTATTCCATCACAGGGGGAGACAAGCACTTCCAAGACTCATGGAGTACAGACCTGTACAGCAAAAGGAAGAGAGAGAGAATGTGGCGGAATGTAATCACTCTGCTGAAGGGGCACGACAAGTGCACTTTGTGGGATGAGGATGATGAAAAAGAAGTTCTTACAAAGAGTCATTACTCCAGGAGCCATTGGGCAAGAGCCACCACCACTGAAACTCTTGTCAAGATAGGTGACTTGGAAGAGCCATATGTCGCTCTAATCGACCATGGGTCTAAAATAAATCTTATGGCTAAAAATCTCTACAACAAATGTAAGTGGCCAATGGATGTAGATCATGGGTGGATGATTAAAGCAACTAATAACTCATTTGGAGAGATCTATGCAGCCTGTCCAAATGTAAGGGTAACTATAGGGGATGTGAAAGATGATCAGAACTTCTTTGTCTAGGAGATGTCATCGTATCCCCTCATCCTTGGGCAACCCTACATTACAGCTGTGAGGATGGAAACAAAAGTTTTGGATGATGGCTCGGCATATGCAAGAATAAGGAGTAAAGATGGCAAGAAAGCTGTTCAGTTCTTGATAGTTTGCATTAACCATGAAAGGAACCGTGAGTCTCTTCGAGCACAGTCACTCCCAAAGATAAACAGAGAATTCATGAACTACAGGGAGATGAGGGATTTTGGCCAGGTGCCATTGTAAAGCGGGATTCCAATGGTACAAGGAAAAATGAGTTCTCACAGAACTCAATCAATGTAAATAACTTTTCAGCAAATTTTTAGGGATTTTCTAGCTATGGGTCACTGGTCTTTGTAAAAAGCAAGGATTTGAAGCGTGGCATGCGTCGACATGTACAAAATGAACAAAAAAGTCTTGAGCAGTGTGGTCTTTTGGAGAAGAATGAGTTTACTTCAGGGGTGCTTGATGAGGTGTCATTTGTGGATACTATGGGTGTGCTTTTTGCTATGGAAAGCACATGCTTACAGGGTGGGAATGAGATGGTAAAGGTGTCATCTGTGGGGATGTATGATATAATCCAGGAATTTGAAGAAATGGAATGTAAAAACATGTATTGTGAGATGGATGCTCGTGTTGATACAAAGTATAAAACGGTTGCAAAGAAGGTGAAACCAGTTGCCTTGTCCTTGCCACCAGGAAGCAAGGAGAAAATAGATGAAGCCTCTATGCAACCGAATCTCAGAGATTCGAAGAAAATTGGGCATAAGTTTACACAGGAAACCCTAAAAGAGCTGAAGATTGGTGAAAAGGATTTTCTGTTGCCAATTGAAAAGGAATGCTTTGAGGAGATGCTTGTAAAACATGGGAAGGCCTTTGCTTTTCAACCGCATGAGATAGGCTGTGTTGATCCAAGCGTAACAGCGCCAATGGTGATCTTCACTGTTCCACATGTGCCCTGGAACCTGCGCGGCCGATTTCAGTACCAAAGACTCTCTTGCCAAAGCTAATGGAATTACTAAAAGAAAAGATCAGGATGGGAATTTTGGAGCCATCATGCGCTCCATACTCCAACAGATGGTTTACCGTGCCAAAGAAAAATGGAGCATTGCGCTTCATTCAAGACATGCAACCTGTAAACAAGGTCACAATCAGGAATGTGGGAGCAGGTCCGATTGTGGACAAGTTTGCAGAAGCATTTGCAGGGAAAGCTATATACTCTATGGGTGATCTGTATTCGGGATATGATCAGTTCCAGCTGGATATACAAAGCAGGGACTTGACCACAATGAAAACTCCTTTGGGATTGGTAAGGATGTGTACCTTACCACAGGGAGCCACCAACTCAGTGGCGCATATGATGAATGGAATGAATAAAGTCTTGCAAGACTTCATACCACAAATAACTATGCCTTTTCTGGATGATGTGCCAATAAAAGGCTATGATGAGAAAGATAAAGATGGAGATTTGGATTCGAGGGGGTGCCGCAAGTTTGTAGCAAATCATATAAAAGATTGTGATATGATTCTATCCAGGCTTGAAGAGGTGAATCTTACTTTGTCTGGATTGAAATCAGTGTTTGGGGTTGGTGAAGTGCTAATCGTGGGGCATCTTTGTAGTACTAATGGACGCCGACCTTGTCCAGCCAAGATAGATGCAATACAAAGAATGAAAGAGATATGCATTAATGTTACAGAGGTGAGGAGATTTCTTGGTACATGTGTCTTTTATGTTATATGGATCCCACATTATGCACATGTAGCAGATCCTCTTTATCAACTTTTGAGGAAAAATCAAAAATTTTTGTGGAGTGCAGCACATATTAAAGCTATGCGAAAGCTGAAATGTCTGCTCCAATCATCACCTACTCTAAGGAAGGCAAATTATGAGTGTGGCAGGCCTGTGATTGTTACAGTTGATACTAGTCCTACTAGGATAGGATGGGCAGTAGGGCAAGATGATGAGGATGATCACAGGTATGTAATCAGATTTGGAGCAAAGGTATTTAGCGAAATTATCCGCAGATCAAGAGGGAGTTATGGGGAATAGTCACTGCTCTAAAATGTGAAAAAGAATATCTTATTGGGGCATCTGTACTTGTGGAAACTGATTGCTTGCCACTCCTTGGGATGATTGCAAGCTGCACCACTCCAGATATCGCTATGCTTAGGTGGATTGCCTATATCAAGTCACTAAATCCTGAGTTTGAGCATATTGCAGGAAAAGCTAACCCAGTTGTAGATATGCTATCAAGAGCCAGGTATGAAGATGAAGAAGGGATGGTTAGTGACATTGATGATGTAGGTACAAAGTTCTATACTACTGCATATGCAAAAGGGGACCATACTTGCTTATCAAATGCACTTGAGTCTTTTACTGAGGAAATGTATGAAGGAGATTGGTTATTGGTCAATACTTGAGTACTTTGACAAGACAGGAAAATTGGTCTGACTCAGAATTTAAGAGGATCCGCAGAAAAGCATATGGGTATTTTCTAAAGGATGGGTACCTGTGGAAGCATCCTAAGAAGAGGAATGCTATGCCACAGAGAGTCATATGTGATAAAGAGACTCAAGGGAAGCTCATGAAATAATTCCATGAGAGTCTCTGGGCTGGACATCAAAGTGTGTGGGCCACCTTTACCAAAATAAAGGAAAGATATTGGTGGAAAGGAATGTACAAGGATGTTTCCCAATATGTGGAAACATGCATGATATGTCAAATGTACTTAAATGTGCAACATTGTGATGGCTTGCAACCAACCTACCCACCTGCCATGCACTACAAATGGGTAGTGGATCTAGTTACAATGCCTTTGGGAATTTGGCAGATGCGGTACATAGCACTTGCAAGAGAAGATTTGAAAAATCAGGTGGAAGGGCGTGCTCTTAGAACAAAGAGTACGGAAACAGTATGCGAATTTCTCTTGGAAGATGTGATTTGCCGGTATGGTTGTGTTGGGAAAATAACAGCTGACAGGGGTGAGCTAGATGTTGAAGAAGCAAGGGAATTCTTCTCTAGAATTGGCATCAAATTGGCCCTAACATGTGCGTACAACCCTGAGGGCAATGGTAAAAGTGAGCGAGGACATCCTCCAATCATTAAAGCTTTGGCTAAGGCATGCAGAGGAAGAATGCGAGAGTGGCCAAGGCTGCTACCATATGCTTTGTGGGCTGACCGTACAACTCATAGCTCAGTGATGACAGGATACATGCCTGCAGAATTAATGTATGGTCAGAAGCCAGTAATGCCAGTTGAAGAAGTAGTTCCAACTTGGAATGTATTACCCTGGGTGGAAGAATTAAACAGGGAAGACCTCCTTGCATTGCGAATAAGGCAGTTGGAGAGGAGGCCTGAAGATGTAGAGCTTGCTAAAGCTTGTTTGAAAGATGCAAGGTTGAAAAATAAAGAAAGATTTGATAGAAGACACAGACTCCGGCCAAAGCCTATTGAAGAAGGTGATTGGGTCCTAATGTATGATAGTAGTCTTGACAACCAGTTCACTGTGCAAAGGAAGTTTGCAAAAAGATGGTTTGGCCCTTACATTGTCAAGCATGTGCATGGAAATGCCACGTATACCCTGTGTGAGCTTGATGGAACAGAGATAAAGAATCTTGTAGCAGGCAAAAGGATCAAGATGTTTAAAAGAAGGCATGACAGTGATCCTTTTGATTCACAGGGGACTCAAGATGAGAGGCTTGATAGCGATAGCATGGATATGGTTGAAGAGGAAGAGGATGATCTTCCTGGTCATGTAGAAGATGAAGACGAGATCCAGATATATGTGGATCTTGATGATGATTTGGCACATACCAAAGGATGTGCAGGTTTAGAGGGGGCGGATGTCATGCCACGGCACGTCTATGGTGTGAAACCATGCATGTGAGGCCCTTAAATATAAATCTAGATGTATGGGATTAAGTGCCACGACTTGAGTCATTTTATGATGCCTATGTACATATGTTCATATTGTAAATGAGGTTCAATAAGACGAGCTGAGGCTGAGCCAGGTCTCGAAGCCTCTGTACATAAGTGTGGTGTGAATCATGGAGTTTTTTTTATGCTTATGGTGAACCTTGAGGTAGCACGAATTATCAATGAACCAAAAGCAGCATCACTTTCTTATGGGGCTAACAAGAAAGAGGGATTAGTTGCAGATTTTGGTCTTGATGGAGGCATAAGAAAGACTGAAGGACCTGGCACAAGAGGCTTTCATGAGAGATGCTTCAATTGGCAACAGTTTGATCAGCATGTGTGCAAAGTGTGGCTCTGTTTCAGACGCAAGGGAAGTCTTTGATAAGTACTAGTTCGAGATGTTGTAGCATGGAGCTCAATGGTAAAAGGATACGGCATTAACCATGAGGGTTCCTTGGCTATGCAATGTTTCAATGACATGCATGTACAAGCATGCAAGGGAACAGTAGCAGTTTTCCACATGGCAGCTTCAGATTCATCAATCAACAATTTTAGTCTACACAAAAATGTCACCTTTGAAGGAACGCACAATATAATAAATGCTTGCCTTCATAACAACGTACACAAGCCCATTTATACTAGCTCACCTAGTACTGTTTTTAATGGTGTGCATGGCATCATGAATGGAGATGAAACCCTGCCATACCCTAATCGGTGTAATGATTCCTACTCTGAGACAAGAACACAGACAGCCCGAATGAAGCCCCCATCTTGCAAGCCATGGGGAAGGTTAATTTCACAAAGCAATCATCATCCGCATGTAAATTTAGTTGGGCATACCTTCACGATCGGGCGAAGCAAGACTTGCAACCTACAGCTTAAAGACCATGATATTAGTGGTGTTTTTTGCAAGTTCAAGCATTCGATGGTGGCAGAGCATGGGGGATTAACAGTTTTGGAAAACGGTGAAAGCAATTGCATGTTGCTGGTTAATGGGAAACCATTGAAGAAGAATGGCAACTTCGCTCTCAAGGTGCCCAAAATGAAGGTGATCAGAAACTAAAGCCTTCAAATGCTGCAGGGAAGAATATTGGACGAATGAAGCCTCCAAGAAGGGCTATTCGGCAACATGCAAGGTCTGTATGATACTGTAAGGAAAACTCAACAAGTAGTTCAAGTTAAAGCTGTTCGTGTGCAGAAGGAGCTTGCTTCTGCTGCAGAATTCGATGGATACTGCGAGGGCGAGCTCATCAAGGTGACATTGTCAGGAAACCAAGAGCCTGTTAGTGTGGATATCACGAAGGCGACCATGGAACTTGGAGTTGAGAGGGTTTCGTTGTTGGTGAACGAAGCCTACAAAGATGCGCACAGTAAGGCACATAGCAAGGCACAAGCATAGCCAAGCGGGTAGTCAGCCCAAGCAAGGCAAGGCATGCTGGGCACTGCAGGTTTTGATGCTTAAGCACACAACCCGCAAGACAAGAGAAGGTGGTGGCTTGCGTGGCAAAAATACGAAGGCGTTTTTTTTTAAAAGGGAAAACCCGAATTTTAAGTTAAAAAAAAGGGAAAACCCGAATTTTTTTTAAAAAGGAAAAACCCGAATTTTAAGTTAAAAAAAAGGAGGCGCAGCGTATTTTCAATTTGGGGAATCCGAGTTTTTGGCTGCAAAAGAGAATTCGGCCTGAATCCCTTGCGGGGAAAAAAAGAGAAAGAACCAGGGCGACGCACATATGAAGGGGGGAAATATGCAGGAAAGGGAAAAAGGGAAAAAACCAGAGCTCGATTTTGCACAATATCTTGTTTTTGGAATATAGTTTCTGTTGAAGCCTTGTAGGGGTTTGAATTAAAGAGTAATTGAAGCTTTATTGAATGATACGCTTTCTAAAAAATTCCAAAAATGAAGCGAACTCCTGCCCGATTTCATGCAAGGAGAAATTTCGACGTAGAAGCTCATGAAGAAGACATGAAATTCGGTTTTTGTGACAAAAAGATAAGCTTTTTTTTATGAATTCGATTTCAAAAAAATCGTAATTCTTTAGTAAAGGTTTGGGTTTTAAGGCTTTAATAGCCTCAAAAATAAAAACTCTTGGTAAAAGCCTTAATACTTATGGCCTTAGAAATTGGAGAGTTTTTCTGGAATTTGTGAGTTGTTGGAATGTGAAAGCAGGTTTTTATGAGATCAAGAGTCATCTTGAAATGGTGATGCTGGCAATATATGAAATATGTGATGTGAATGGTCACATGTATATGGAAATTTTTTGAAGATTGTGTTATGCCTACATGTGTTATGTAAGAGGCACTTGGATAAAAGGACAGGTGATCTATGATTTGAGTTAATCAAGCTCTTGGTTCGTGACTTGTGTGCAATCATCAAGCTAAATTTGGGAATGTTTTGAAATGAATATGCACATGTACATGTCAACCGAAATTGAGATGTCACATGCCATTTGAAGAAATAGGGATTGGAAGCTACTCTCATAGCCAGAAGTCTCGCACTTTCCCAGTGATACCGCCAACGTCACGACAACGTCACAAGAGGGAGAGAAAGAAATAGGCTTCAATAGTCATACTCTTATAGGGAGTGGAAAGCTCTTCACTTTTGGGGAAAAAAGAAGAGTGTTTCTTTTCTCCTTTTTGAAAAAAAAAAGAAAAACACTGACTCTTTTTCCCTGCTTTACACCAGAGCCCATTCTTTAAAGGAGTTCTCCCCTCCTGCGTGAGCCCTTGCTTTTTCCCGAAAAGGAGGTCACAAAGAGCGATTCCCCTGCCTCATGCGTGAACTGCCCCTTTTTGCCAAAAGAATTACTTTTCCTTTTCTCTTCAAAAAGGAAATTTTCTTTTATAAAAAAAATCTTCTTCCTCTCTGGTTTAGGGTGACGCGGCTGCATGGCGATGGCGGCCACAGCTGGAGCAATGGCGACGAGTGGTGGCCCAATGGGCACGGTGATCGTAGGATCCATGCTGTTTGATGGGGGGAGGGGGGGCTGCACGCGGCCCCTCCCACCCCCTTCTTTCTCTCCTCCACCCCCCCTCGCACCATTACATAAGGGGGGGTTCAAACCCCCCCACTTAAGGGGGGTTCACCTCCTCACACACACACACACACACACTTATTCATCTTTTTTTTTTCTTAGATACACACATTTCCATGCACACACATATACGCATGCACACGACCGTGCACACACAAATGCATAATTCTACAGGTGTGGACACCTGAGCGTAAACGCATGCGCACATAGACACAACACACACATATCCCCAAGCTCATTCATATGCGCATGCTCACATACACACACATGCACCAAAAAGTCATTTTGAGTTTTCCTCTTCTTAGAATAAATTTGAATGGCTCCGTGACGAGAAACCACGACCCTCAAGAAGATGTCTTTCCTTAGTGCAATTGCTTTGGTGGGGTCTTCAAGGAGCATATGCCAGACCCCGAGTTTGCCAATGAACTTCCGGTCCATCGAGTAAAACTTAATCACAATACAAATGTATATGCATACACGCAAGGTGCATGCTAGGCAACTTAATTTGCGAGAGTAGACAACTTCCTAGGGACGGTGGTGCCCTTATTTTTGTCATAACCATAATGCGTTTTTGCAAGTTCCCCAAAGTCACAAGTATGGTTTAATTAGAGCAAACAATAGTTGCAAAATTCCATAGCTCAAGTGCATCGTGCATATGTGTCAAAAATCACCTTAATTTTGCAACCAGAAATCCATAAAATTCTCAATAAAGAAAAACTAAATTGCTCAATCTGTCGACCTCATGAGAGTGGTACCAAGAGCATAGTTAGCAGATTAGCGTGGAAAATCAAAGAAATCCAATTTCGTGATCGTGATTAGGTGCTTACGTAGTAAATTGCCCAGGGTCGATTCTCATCATCGACAACAAGGGACGAGAACCGTGCTCTGATACCATTGTGACGTCCCCCCTTCCACGTCGCCCCCCAAGGGTCCCACGAAGAGAGGAACGTCCCACGTAAGCACGTCATCACAAATGCATAAATAACCAATAATTTTACACACATTAACCAAAGGAGCATGATTTGCCACAAACTATCGACCCCTCTGATTGGAGGGTGGTATAGTGGCGGGCAAGTTAGCGTGAGAGGGAGAAAGGAGAGGGAAAGAGTGGAGCAGGGAGGAATTCCATGAGCAAGAGGGCAGAGGGAAAAACCAATCAAATTGATAACACCACACCAATTCAATACAAGGCATTTCTCAAGAACAACCAATAAGAAATGATATTATTAATATCCTCATGACCTGGTCAGCACGGTTGCCACACATTGCCTCGAAAGAAAAGGGGAAATAGCTCAGGATCAATGCCCCTACCGCCCAACCACCTACTACCCCTATTCGCGCATGCCGTTCCCGAGAGATGGACCCTTGTGCACGAGGGTGTCTCCCACTCTGGTGCTCTAGAAGCCGCTCGATGTATACCGGCCACTAGGCCAGCGCCGACCCCTCCGCTTCCTTTCGTTCCACCCTAGGCCAGTTCCGGGGGGGGGTATACATACATACATACATACATACTAACAAACATGCATACATACACACACACACATGTTGAAATATACAAGTGAAAAGGGTGTGTGTGGGAACAAGCTCTTGGATAGAGGCTGTAAAAGAGGAGATGTAATTGTGAAAGAACCTGTGAAAAGGTTAGGAGAATCTACTGGGAGAGAATAATGGGTAGCATGAGGGAATTTAGGAGTGTGGAGTTATTCTGGGAGATAATCAGGGAAAAGAGAAGAGGTGGAGAGAATCAGGCAAGAGGTGGAGATATTCAGGGAGTGAATCATGGAGAAATCAATGGGATTTGATGCTTGATGTAAACTCTATAAATTGAGGCATAGCCCTAATGAGAATTTGCTGGTTTTTGAGTATCCATGCCTACATTAATCTATGTGCTAATTATTCACTAATTACGTCTTAATCACTTGCTAATCACTTTGTTAATTATGCTGATTCTAGTGTTTGATCCACCATAGTTCATCATTTAGCTCAAATTTCAACATGGTATCAGAGCCATGCCTAGAACCAACCAGATTTATGAGCCCATTAGTGAATTAATCAGGATTAGTAAGATAATTAGCAAAAAATCAATTTTTTAGTGAGTTTTCACTCTTCCCCTTCACCCCCAGCCAGTGGAGGACTCTATTCTCTATGCACACTCACTATTAGGCTATGCCCTTCTAGCTTAAGCTAGCCAACACTCTTGGCTACCAGCCCATCGAAACGGCGCAGCAAACCGCCAAAGAAATTAGGAGAAATCGCGATTTTCGCTGGCGCCTGTTTTCTGAGATGTTTGTGACATTGCAACTTCCACAGGTCAAAGCTCTCTAATTCCTCTTAGCCCAAGGGGTAATCAAGCATGCTCTACAAGCTGGTGAAGTCAGAATTGAGTTTCATCAAGTCTACAGAGAGATCAAAGCTCTTCATCAAATCTGCAGGTGACTTTGGTAAAACAGAGATTAAGCTTTCATTATTTGGTCAAATCTTGTGTTTCTTGGCTTAATTCTCTACTAGACTCATTGCTATTGATGCCTTTGAAAGCATTTGAGCTCATTTGAAGTGGAAGGCATCAGATTTTGTGTGCATGTGTGTGTTTTTTGTGTACGTGTGTGTGTGTGGTGCGTTGTGTGCATGCACATGCATGTGTTTATGTTGGCATACATATAGATCTATTTATATATACATATATACATACCTATAAATACATATATATATATGTATATGTGTGTGTCTGTGTGTGTGATTTCTCTCCTCTCATACATGTGCACATAATATAATATTGTGTGTGTGTGTGTGTGTGCATCTATGTGTGCTAGGGAAAACAAATGAGAAAATGAGAAACTCTCTAATATGTGTGTGTGTGTGTGTGTGTGTATGTGTATATGCATGTTTGTGTGTTTTTATATATATAAGAAACTCATTCAATGAGCAAATGACTTGATCGGGTGACAACTAATTGTGACCCTCAATGCATCTAGGCTTGTGGAAAAGAACCGTTCCTTTTTAAAAGTTCAAAAACGTGAAACTCTCCTATATATCCATACACATATGTGTGTGTATATATATATATATACTTATTCAATGAGCAAATGACTTGATGGTGACAACTTATTGTGAGCCCAAATGCATTTAGGCATGTGTAAAAAACACGTATAAAATTTAAAAAAATTCTCCTTTCTCCTTTATGTGAAAGATCTCTCCTCTTGCCAAGTGGGGCTCTCCTTTGCTGGCCACATGGTAGGTTACAAGTAATATATTTATAGAAGTGTGTCCTACTTTGCAATCCTGAGATCCCTCAATTCAGTATTCTTAGTTCAACATCCTTGGTATCAGATTCAGTTCATTTAGAAGTATGTCAAGTGCTGATAAACTGTGCATTTAAGCATGTCTACCAAAGGAATTTGACATCAGTACCAAGTAGTTTATTCATCTACTTATCTCATTCTATAATCTTATTAGGTTAGAATTCAATTAGGACTACTTTGGAAATCTAGGAATTTTAATTGGCATCATATTAGGATTTCATTATTAACTTATTTAGAGTATACTTATCCTGTATTTTCAATATCCAAAGTCTTCCCCTATCCTTACTGCATCTTTGGAGCATTTTAGAAAAGACTAGTAAAACTTTCACACCAACTTTGGGATTATCCTTAACAACAGGGGCAATTCTCACGGTAACTCCGTTTGAGCCTTAGGTGAATGTTTTGAGACATCAGAGCTAAATTCTTTTCTCTTATCCCAACTATTCCCCATTATCCTGTCAAAAAAATATTCCAATTTGGGTCTTCTCAGAAATTCCGTGAAATTTTAAGTGGTAACAAACTTCAGGTAGCTGTTTGACCTACCTAGAAAACTCAAAAAAATATTCTAAAAATAGGTTATTGATCAAAAGATCGTACCCAAAAAGGGACTTTTCTAAGGCCCTCGTTAAGGAATTCAAAAAGGAAGATAGCTTGCTGTCTTGAAAAGAAAGGATGCATAAAGCTCTTTCTCATGAATTTTATTTGCACAAAAATTAGGTGCATTATGGTTTTTAAAAAAATAGAACTTAGAATCTATGGTGTATGTCATGGAAAGGAAAGATGCATAAGCCTTATTTTCATGATTTTCACATGCACTAAGACTAGGTTTACTATGGTAAAATTTCCTAAATTCTAAAGTACCTTGGTCCCTACCTTTAATTTAGATGAGCTTTAAGTAATTTAAGTAAGTTTTAAGTAATTTAAGTAAGTCTTAAGTAATTTAAGCAAAGTTTTAAGCATGCACTTAAGAGAAGGCTACTTGGCCATATTCTCCTTCAATTCCTATCCCATGGTTGTATTATTTCCCTTTTGAGGGATCCCCAAAAAGCCTTGTATCATTGATTCTACAAATAGGAAATAAGGGAATAATCTAAATGGCTAAGAGAGATGGGATGTGCCTTTGATGTTTGCAACAAAAGACAAAAGAACTGTTTGGTTTTTGTGAATGGTTACCTACTAGAGGCATGATGAATCATTTAGTATCATTTGGAATGAGTCTTGTGCTAAAATAAAGAGAAAAATCTTGGAAAGGCTTAAGCCTTGGAAAACTTGGAAAAGGGATTCATCCTGTAAACCATTTGGTCATACTTAATTTAAGTGAGGCTCGAGGCGTGAGCAGAAAGCCTAGTGTCCTACTAAGTAGGTCCACCCCGGACTCTCCATAAGCGTCCATAAGGTAGGAGAGGAAATATAGACAATCCCGAATCCTTTCCCTATGGGAAGAAATTTGGCCCTAGCACCAGCTCTGCGAGGGTGAGTGAGGGCGGCTATGTAGGGGATATGCCTTAACCCCCCACACAGCGAGACTAGACTCAGAAGTTGTCCTCGGAGGAGCTAGGGTGTAACCATGTGAGCTGCCAAGATAGGGCTACATGATGAATCACCTAGTCTTGGCTGAGATGAGGATGGCAGTGCCTTGGTAAACCTGTAATCGCACAGAAGACCGTGCAAAAAAAAAGGAAGGAAATTCACACCATGAAGAACTTGCTACCTAGAATACTAGAATTTCTTAATTCCCAATTTTTGCATACATCTTAATCAACCCTCATGCTGTCTTCTACGAATGTCAAAAGGAATAGTCATAAGATGAAAAAGAATGGCTATCTGCATTATATGTGAACATTGTATTAAAAACCCTAGCCTTATGATAGCTGGCAAGCGGGTGTCCCCAGTTGTCGGGGAGCTTGGGAGGGCCCTGTGTATCAGGGTGCTTGCTTCAACATAGTCTTCTCAAACCTAATTTTACTTCCAAACTAAGACTTTAAGTTTTTTCTTAATCACCTCTAGTACCTTCAATCTGATCCTTGGGATTTTCTCTCGCGGTTGGGGGATATCGCTCTAAAGGTTCTGGCATCTCGGGCCATGGCTAAGGCCATCCCAAGTTGTTCGTTGTCCTTGCTCCCTAAGCTATGGCCTGGGAGGGATAAGGGTGGTATGTTACATAATTGATTTGGGTACTTCTTGAAGCCTCACAATCTCTTTGTGGAATTCTCTAGCTATATCTAAAGCTGTATAAGACTTCTTCATAGGAATCAAAGGAGCCACTTTAGTAAAGCGATTGACTATCACCATAATAGAGTCAAAACTACCACTAAGCATTTTTACACCAGTCACAAAGTCCATAGCTATGCCTTCCCACTTCATCTGAGGAATGTCTAAGGGCTCACAATTCCTTAGGCTACTTAACTCTATTAGTCTTATTTTGCTAACATACTAGGCTTGAGGTGACATAGCAAAGAACATCATGGTTAAGCCTTGGAGGACAAAAGAAACTCTATCTCAGTGCATGAGATGCCTTGACATAACTTGGATGTCCTACAATCAGAGTATCATGGGCCTAAAAAAAAATTCACTTCCTCAAATCACTGACTTTGGGAATGCACAAGCAACGTATATAATTACTTTTACCAAGGTAATGCTTTGTCATATGTAATTAAATCTCACAATTATCATGTGTAAGTATGCATTGTTACCATATTATAGTAGTGATGTGTGTGAACACACTTAGGACCGCCGGGGCACTTTTTCCCTCACTAGGAGGTTTTTTCCCCCGTGCATTGTATATACGCCCATTATCTTCTAGGGCTTGTTATCTTTCATTTTTGGCACTCATAATACACTACTGTGTTGTGCTCAAGCATCCTCATCTTCTTGAAGTTGTGTGTGCATTCCTGCAACCCTAATTCCAACAATTGGTATCAGAGCAGGCTTCCTCCTCTCGGGCAGCATCACCGGCACCTGCCGCTTCATCTCCTCCGATTGCGACGAGGTTTCACGAGCGTCTGCAGGTTAGTATATGCCGTGGGATAGCCCGCATGGCTCGTTCGTTTCAGAATTTTGATCTGAAGTCATTTCGCCCTCCGTTTTTGCATTCCAAGTACTGCGCAGGCAAAATCGTCCTACTGTGCAGATTTTCTGTCAAGATTAAAATCTGCAGGACAGGTGCCCATTCGTCTGTTTTGGGCTGTGCTACATAGCACAGGTCGATTTTATACAGGTTTACCTCTTACAGACAGCATTTACATCTAGTAGTACAGTCATTGGCCATGGCTGACAACAATGATGTATTCCGCATGTTGGCTGCTGAGGATAAGTTGGATGGCACCAACTATCCATTGTGGGCATATATGATGCGACATGTATTGGTAGCAAAGGGGTTATGGAACATTGTGCAGGGTATTGATGCACGTCTTATTGTGGCTGGGAATGCTGCAAACACATCAGAAACAGGTACTGTAGATGATGGTGCAGGCACAAGTGCTGTAGCAGCTGTTCGAGAACCACCACTTTCAGCAGAGCAGATTCGTTGGGATGGTAGAGATGCGCAGGCTCATGCCTTGATTGCGCTGTCTGTCAAACGTACCATTATCCCACATATTCGCTCCTGCAGGACTTCTAAGGATGCTTGGGATGTACTTGCCACATTGTATCAGGCAAGAAATGAGGCTCGTGTTGCTTATCTCCGAAAACAGTTGGAGAGTGAGCATATGAACGAAGGTGATTCTATGGATAGCTTTTTGACAAAGATCAAGGATTTCAAAGAGCAGCTCATTTCAGCAGATGAAATCCTGTCAGACAGTTCACTTGTGCAGACTGTTTTGAATGGTCTACCAGATTCTTATCAGGGTTTTGCTTCCACTCTTCGCTTGATGATGAAAGGCAATCCCAATGCCTTATCATTTGAGGAGTTAGTTTCTGTTTTGCTGCAAGAAGACCAGTCAAGGCAAAACAGGAATATTATGCGTGTCGCAGATCAAGCTTTTGTTGCTAGTCAGAGAAGCGGGAAAGGTAAAGCTGGCTTTTCTTCTAGTAAGCAGAAATCTACAAATGCTGCGCAACCAAAGAAGGAAGACAAAGATGAGAAGAAGGGTGACAAACAGAAGACATTTTGCAAGTACTGTAAGGGAAATGATCATGTCATCAAAGCGTGTCCTAAGCTGGCTGCGAAAGAGGCTAAGAAGAAAGAGGCTGGTATGGCTGTTGCAGATGCCTCTCCTTCTAACAATGAATCTGCTAATGTTGTGCTAGATACAGAATGGGCATTCAATGCGCAGTGCAGTTATGACCCATCTTTGCATGACACATGTATGTCTGCAGTAGATTCAGATGTATGGTACTTTGACAGTGGTGCCACTAAGCATATCACCTCGCAGCGCAGTTTATTCACTTTCCTTGAGTCTGCTCCCACAGGGAATACTGTCACTTGTGCCAATAACTCCTCTTATCCCGTTAAAGGAGTTGGAAAGATTGTGTTGAATGTTGCAAATGGCAACACCTTTACACTTTTTGATGCATTGTATGTGCCAGGGATCAAAAAGAATCTGCTGTCAGTCTCCGCATTTGCCAAAACAGGTTTGGTTGTAAAATTTGTGGATGACAGATGTACTGTTCATGATCTCTCTTGTGGTGACATCATTGTAGCATCTGGTTCACTATGTCGAGGGCTGTATAAGCTCAATATGGATGGCAAATGTGTAGAGGATTCAGCATGTGCTATTATGGATACGCAGGCTATTTCAGATGCAAAACTGTGGCATGCACGTTTTGGTCATCTGAATTTTGCAAGTTTGCTGCGCCTGCAGAAATCTGAAATGGTGTCTTCTTTGCCTAAGCTTGAGGCACCTGTCAAGCATGTTTGTGAGGGCTGCATATTGGGTAAAATGCAGCGTGCTTCCTTTCCCAAAGATGGATCAGTGAGAGCTGAACGCAGATTGCAGCTTGTTCACAGTGATGTTTGTGGTCCCATGCAAACTCCATCATTTGGAAACTACCTTTACTTCGTGACTTTCATTGATGATCTTACCAGGCATGCATGGGTATATCCTTTGAAGGCAAAGTCCGAAGTGTTTTTGTACTTCAAACAGTTTTTGGTTATGGCTGAAAATGTGTCAGAAAGTAAGATGGGCACCCTCCGTTCAGATCGAGGGGGGGAGTATATGTCTTCAGAATTTAATGCATTTCTGGCTGAGCGTGGGATAAAACACCAATGTACAGTGCCGTATACACCACAGCAAAATGGTGTGGCTGAGAGAAAAAACAGGTCTCTCATGGAAATGGCAAGATGTATGGTTAAGAGTCAAAGTCTACCACATGGTTTTTGGCTTGAGGCTGTCATGTGTGCCACTTATGTACTAAACAGGTGTCCCACCAAAGCATTACAGGTTGTCACTCCATATGAGGCTTGGCATAGCCGCAAGCCATCTGTTGGCCATTTACGTGTTTTTGGTTGCCTGGCATATGCATTAGTGCCTGTGCAACATCGCAGAAAATTGGATGACAAAGCTGTCAAATGTATTTTTGTTGGATATAGTGCTGAGAGCAAAGGCTATCGTTTGTATCATCCACAGACAAAGCGCATTTTGGTTAGCCGTGATGTTGTATTTGTGGAAGATGCAGTTCAGCCCTTGGTTTCATGTACTAAGGAGACAGATATCAGCTCACGTGATGTCTATGATACATTGTTGCCTCTTTTCAGTGGTGCACAGTCAAGTGCAATACCTCATGAGGCAGTTTTTCAGCCTATGCAGGTTTTAAATGATGGCACAGATCAGCCTATATCTGATGCAGATGTGCATGATGCACTTGAGGATGAGAGACAAGAGATTGAGGGCTCTAGGAACATGCCTAGATGGCTGGTGCAGACTTTGCGTGATAGCAAGTTGGATGCCCCTTTGTCTAGTCGCACTCGTTCTGGCTCTCATGGTGCCTCTTATGCGTCAGATTGTTATGCATTGGCTGTTTCTAGTATGTGCGATGAAAGTGAGCCTGTTTCATTTGATGAGGCACAAAGTTCAGAAAATTGGATGGCTGCTATGCAAGCAGAATACGATGCTATTATGAAGAATAGTACATGGTCTTTATGTGACTTGCCCCCTGGCAAGAAGGCCATTGGCACTAAGTGGGTATACAAATTGAAGCGTAAGCCTGATGGCACAGTGGATCGCCATAAGGCTAGGCTTGTTGCAAAAGGTTATGCTCAAGAGAAGGGCATTGATTTTGATGAGACTTTTGCTCCCACATGTCGTATGACCACTGTTCGTAGCATCTGTGCATTAGCAGCTCATAATGGTTGGAATGTACATCAGCTGGACATAAAGACTGCGTTCTTAAATGGAGATTTGCATGAGGAGGTGTATGTATCGCAGCCTCGTGGTTTTGTTCAAAGAGGGCAGGAAAACAAAGTGTGCAGGTTAAAAAAGGCTTTATATGGTTTAAAGCAAGCTCCACGAGCTTGGTATGAAAAAATACATGCATATTTGACTGCACATGGGTTTCAGAATAGTCCAACAGAAAGCACTTTGTATGTTAAACGTGTGGATGGTGTACATCTAATCATTGCTCTCTATGTCGATGACATGCTGCTCACAGGACCAAATGAGAGTCATATTGCTGATTTTAAGGCTGATTTGAATGCCTCTTTTGAGATGTCAGATTTGGGGCATTTGCATCATTATTTGGGGATACAATTTAAGCAGTGTGATGGAGGTATTGCTTTGTGTCAGACAAAGTATATTGAAACATTGATACGGAGATTTGGCCTTGAAGACTGCAAGCCTATTGCTACTCCAATGGAGACAGGTTTGAAGTTGAGTCTTCATGATGCTGGAGATCACTTTGATGTCACACTCTATCAGACAGCTGTTGGTTGCCTCATTTATGTATGCATTACGAGGCCAGACATTCAGTTTGCAGTCTCACAGGTGAGCAGATTTATGCATAGCCCAGGCATTAAGCGTTGGCAGGCAGTGAAGCGTATCTTTCGCTATTTGAGTGGTACTCGGCATCTTGGGTTGTTTTATCCCAAGGGGGGATCATTGCCGCCAGATTTACATGCTTTTTCAGATTCTGACTGGGCTGGTTGTTATGACACACGCGTGTCCACGAGTGGTTTTTGCTTCATGCTTGGAAGCTCATGCATATCATGGTTGAGCAAGAAGCAGCCTACTGTGGCCACTTCTAGTTGTGAAGCTGAGTACAGGGCAGCTTTCACAGCTACGGTTGAGTGTGTGTGGCTCAGACGCCTTATGGCTGATTTGGGTGTTGGGCAGCCATCTGCCACCACCATCTTCACTGACAGTCAGAGCGCATTGGCAGTTGCGCGGAACCCAGTGTTCCATGCTCGTACGAAGCACATTGAGGTGCACTACCATTATGTCAGGGAGAGACTCTCTGCAGGAGAGATCAGTTTGGCTTATGTGCCAACACAGGATAACCTTGCAGACCTTTTCACAAAGGCTCTGCCTCGTGAGAAGTTCGAAGCTTTTCGCAAAGCTTTGGGCTTACTCCCTTTTGTGGATTCGTCCACATAGCTAGACACTTCCCTATACATGAGTGCTAGCTCTTGTTCACCGCATCACTCCAGGGGGGATTTGTTACCATATTATAGTAGTGATGTGTGTGAACACACTTAGGACCGCCGGGGCACTTTTTCCCTCACTAGGAGGTTTTTTCCCCCGTGCATT
This sequence comes from Cibotium barometz, assembly GCF_041138505.1. NCBI lineage: Eukaryota > Viridiplantae > Streptophyta > Polypodiopsida > Cyatheales > Cibotiaceae > Cibotium > Cibotium barometz. The sequence continues at coordinate 33,835,069 of NC_141087.1, read as the reverse complement.
GTATATACGCCCATTATCTTCTAGGGCTTGTTATCTTTCATTTTTGGCACTCATAATACACTACTGTGTTGTGCTCAAGCATCCTCATCTTCTTGAAGTTGTGTGTGCATTCCTGCAACCCTAATTCCAACATGCATGCCATGTGTCGATATTGATCTGGCCCCATTGATGAACGTGTTCCATTGTGGTTTGCTTGCAGCAATGTTGTTGGTATTCGCATTGAGCGAAAGGGCACAGAATCATTGCATCCAAGAACCACCATCAGTGCCTTCATTGCCCAAATTATCCAACTTTGCACACTGCTCACAATGCTGAAAACTTTGGTGCTTGCTTAGGGTTTTACCATCGAAACTTTTGGTAGACTATAAAATTTTAAATCCACCAAACATTTTGTGATGTACCCCCCCTTATCCCCATCGCCATTCGCAAGAGGAGCAAGGAAGGATGTCGGTGGTCAGGGAATGGCCTTGTCCACCAAGGTATTGATCCTGAGGATCTCCTTGAAGTTCACTCTGACTAGAATTTTACTTGGATGTATGTTGTACACATTTTGGATGTATGTCAATGGTTGTAGATAAGGGTTTTCTACAAGAGAATGCTGGTTGTATGTACTGTGAGTAGCTGTTGTGAACAAACTACTTGTTGCGAGGATTTGTTGGTGTAGAGCAGTGTGCAAAGTTGGATAATTTGGGCTTGTTGTCCTAGTTGCATAAGTTGTAGAAATGGCAGAAAGTTCAAGCAACCCAATCATTCAGAAGCTGGATAAGAAAAACTACCCATCGTGGAATTTTTGAGTGACAAACTTTCTTATGGGTAAAGGCTTATGGGATTTTGTGTGATAGGTGAAGCAAAAGAGCCGATGGTGGAAGAGACTACTCCTATCGCGGAAGAGATCAAAGCATGAATAAAAAGATCTTGTATTGGTTATCTGCAGCAGTGATAGACAACACTATGCTTGGACATATTCAAAATGTAAAGAATTCACTTGTGGTATGAACCACATTCCAGAAGATGTTTGCTACAAATACAAAGGCAAGGAAAATTCAGCTAAAGCAAGAGCTAAACACTGTGAAGAAGGAGAACATGTCTGTCAATGAATATGTCTTGAATATAAGGGGAATCGTTGAGTTCCTTGCATCTATTGATGCACCACAGGATGATGATGACCTTGTGAGTACTATGCTGAGTGGCCTTACAGATAAGGCTTGGAAGTCATCTACAACCTTGGTGTTTGTACGGCAGGAATTCCTAGATTTTGAGAAGTTGACCTCTCTTATGATCATGGAAGAAATGAGGTTGCAGGGTACCTCAAATGAGGTTGCAGGGTACCTCAAATGAACATAGAAGTAATGCAGATCAAGCACAGGTTTTTTACTGAAATTCTGGAAGAGGAAAAGGACAGTCATGCTATAGAGGCTATGGAAGTGGACGTTTTGGTCAAAACCAGCAAAACAGTCAAAGCATATAGTTTTCAGAAATACAGTCTCCCAAGGAAAAAGAAGAGGCAACCCAAGAGAAAGGGGAAGCCTAAGAGGAGGAGGTGGTTTCTTTCAAAGGCAAAATGCAAATAGTGATGGATGTTATTACTGTGGCAAACCGGGGCATATTGCTGCTCATTGCTATAAAAAGCAAAATGACATGAGGAACACAAGATTGCAATAAGAGAGCTATGCTTCGTCTCATCAATGCAAGGAGAAGATAGGACTAAGCATCTATTTGCTATGCAGCACATGCTTAGTGCAGTTGCAGAGAATTCAACATTGGGGGATGTATGGTATGTGGACTCAGGTGCTTCAAACCATATGACCAGCCATCTTGAATGGTTCAAAGATTTGGATGCGTTGGATAAGCCAGGCTATGTTAAGACGGGTCATGACTCGTGCCACCCGATTGCACATGTTGGAAAGATCCCCTTGTCTATGCATGATGGGCAAAGAAAGTACTTGTCAGATGTACTCCATGTGCCAAGTATCACAAAGAAATTGGTATCTGTTGGTCAGATGGTTGAGCAAGGACTACAAGTGAGGTTTAATCCACAAGGATGTTATGTTGAATACTTTAATAAAAAGTGTTGCTTGGTTGCAAAAGGAAGCAGAAATGGAAGAATGTTTACATTGGATGCTAGTATGCTTGTTGTGAAGGCTACCATGTTTGCACGAGGTACAGAAGTGATTGCAAATATGGAAATTTGACATAAGTGCATTGGTCATGTAAATGTGCAGCGTGTTGAAATCCATGCAGTATCAAGGTATTGTGACAGGTTTGCCTATGTTTAAGGTGGATGGTATGCATAAAGTATGTGAAGCATGCCAATTTGGAAAGCAGTCAAGGCACCCATTTCCACAAGATAGAAACGTTAGTGGAAGGTCATTGCATCTTTTCCATTCGGATGTTTGGGGGCCTACACAAAATGCATCAATAAATGGAAATAGGTATTATGTCACATTTATTGAATCTGACCACACAAGGAAAGTGTGCGTCTATTTCATGAGGGAGAAGAGTGAGGCGTTCACTCATTTCAGAAATTTCAAAGCTACAGTTGAGAAGAAGAAAGGTATGCCCATTATAGGCATAAAGTCAAATGGAGGCGGAGAGTATTTCTCCAAAGGAATTCTGTAATTTCTTGAAAGAGCATAGAATTCAAAGGCAGTTTACATGTAGATATACTCCACAGCAAAATGGGGTCACTGAGAGGAAAAACATGCATATTGCAGAGATTGCACGCACTATGATGAGCGAGAAGAATATGCCATTACATTTTTGGGTTGAAGCAGTACATACTGTTGTTGATTGCATTATGAACAGGACACCTACTGCGACGACTGTGCATGGTATGACACCCTAGGAGAAGTTTACGGGCAAGAAGCCTGACTTGGCACACTTTAAAGTGTTTAGGTGTATTGCATATGTACACATTCCAGATGAGATGAGAACAAAGATGGACCCCAAGGCAGAGAAGTGCATTTTCATTGGGTACTCACTTGAGCAAAAAGGGTACAGCTGCTCTATAAGGTCCGGGTTGTTGCAAGATCAAGGTGTCCAGTTTTGTCCAGTTTATGCTAGACTAGGACAATGCTTAGAGAGAGAATTTGGGAGGGCAAGGTACTTCAAATGAGATCAAGAAACTAATAAAAAATACACATACACTCAAATTAACCCAATATAACTTAAATTAATACAAACTAGTCTAATTAATTAAAATTAATCAAAAAATATGATGAAATGATTAAAAATGATCTTTCGATACTTAGAGTGAACCAAATGTTTTTTCATAGATGCACCATTACAAGTATAGTAGTCCCTATCGATTTTAGATGATTTACATAAAAATGTAATTTTACTAATTAGATTATTAATATTTGGAGGCCTTCTGATAGCCTGGAAGAATTTTAGAAAAGAGATCATTAAAAATCCAACCATTGGATTTGTAATTTTGACGAACCACAACATTATATTAATGTCTCACGATTTACCACTCTTTTGATCTATAAGATTAAGCATTTTATAAGTTGTAGTTACCACTCTTTTGATCTATAAGATTAAGCATTTTATAAGTTGTACTTATTGCGGGTGCAAAAGTTGGCATATATTATAACACTTTAAAGACCTTGAAATATTTAAAGAAAATAGACAAATAGCTTAAAATTTTCTAAAAAAATCAAGTTAAGCTACGTACTATGCAAAGATCTAAGGTCCAAAGTGGGAACCTAATGAGTTTATATGTAAAAGATATTAGCATTTTATGGAATCAGTCTAAATTTGGGACAAAGTGTATACATTGACTTTGTACCTGATGAAATGAGGACTTTCAACTAGTTAATGCTTAATCAGATTATGCAACTTAATTCCCAACTTTTCATGTGATGTTCCATCAAAAGAACTTGAAAGGAAATTCCTTCTCTAGATAGGAGAGATTGGCCACTAAAGGTAAACAAATGCCTATTTTTTTTACTGTTTATAGGGTGTCTAAGTGGACATAATTGGGCACCCTGATCCTGCAACCACTAAACCCTGTCACACATGCAATGAGAGTGAGTAGGGATGTTTTTTTTTATGAGATGAATAGTTGGTATGCACCTACAAATAGTGCCATGGGAGTTGAAGAAGAGAATGAAAAAATGATGTTCAAAATGAAAAGCAAGAATCTCATGTGTTGAGTGGACCTGGAGAGTCCTCCAATAGTGGGTCCAATGCTAGTCCTTGGTTGTCAGGGAGACTGCGAGGACATGCTAGTAGTCCAAATACATCAGTTGGAAGTGCTGAAAGTGCTAAAAATTTAGCAAACATGCAAAAGGGAAAGCAAAAGATGGATGCAAGTGTGGACTTAAATGTAGGACATGCTATTTTTTATGGAGATTCTAGTGGATCAAGGAGCCTTGATGGGATACCAGTAATGGGAACTCTGGGAGTGAAAAGAGCACAAGCTACAGAGAGGGCACCTGCAAGTGATCCTGAGGTATGTAGGTCTACCAGAGTGAGATACCCCATATAGAGATTGGGGTTTGACTCATATGCAGCTCACCATTATGCATATATGGTGAAAATGATAAGGAGCCCACATGCTTTGAGGAGACAATTGGAGATGCCAAATGGGAGGCAGCTATGGATGCATTACATGCCAACAAGACATTGGAGTTGATCCCTTTGCCTGAGGTCAAGAAGGATATTGGATGATGCAAGTGGGTTTACAAAGTGAAGCACAATTCAACTGGGTCAATTAGTAGATGCAAAGCAAGGTTGGTAGGAAAAGGCTATGCACAGAATTATGGGATTGACTACAAGGAGACATTTAGTCCAGTTGCAAGGATGGCAACCGTGAGATGTGCTATTGTTGTGGCTGCTGCAAAAGGATGGTCTTTACATCCTAGATGGATGTAAAGAATGCTTTCTTGCATGGAGACTTGCAGGAAGATGTGTATATGGTGTAGCCACCAGGTTTTGAGGATGTGGATCACCCTACTTTTGTGTGCAGGTTGCGCAAAGCCTTGTATGGCTTGAAGCAAGCACCTAGAGCATGGTCGAACAAGATTGGGGAATCTCATGTCACAATTGGATTCCGCATTTCACATGCAGATCACTCTATGTAAAGAAGACAGAGAAGGGAGTGGCTATGCTGTGGGCTTAGTGAGTCAATTTGCAGAACCCAAGAAAGCCACATTTGGATGCTGCTAGACACATATTGAGGTATGTGAAGTCCACATCGCAGTATGGTAGTAGGGAGCCTTATCTACATGATGATCACTAGGCTGGATTTGAGTTATGCTGTGGGCTTAGTGAGTCAATTTGCAAAACCCAAGAAAGCCACATTTGGATGCTGCTAGACACATATTGAGGTATGTGAAGTCCACATCGCAGTATGGACTATTCTATGAGGCTAAGGGAGCATTACAGGTGCATGGTTACACTGATGTGCTGATTGGTAGCATATCAGACAAGAGATCTAGCAGTGGGTTTATGTTTTCACTTGGGAGTGCTGCACTTACATGGAGTAACAAGAATCAAGCCACCATTGCATTATCAAAAGCAGAGAGGCTGAGTATAGAGGTGCTGCTTTGGCAGCATGTGAGGTGGTGTGGTCCCATAAGTTCTTGGATGACATTGGTGAGGAGGCACATGATAGAGTTGTTATATTTTGTGACAACATCATCACCATACCGTTGGCACTGAACCGAGTCTTTCATGCACGGACGAAGCATATTGAGGTGCGTAATCACTTTGTGAGAGAGAAGGTTCTAGTAGGGGAGATTGACTTAGTGTATGTCAGCACACAGGATCAAGTTGTTGACATCTTCACACAAAGGCCTTGGGTGCAGAGAAGCTTCATATGTTTCGAAGCTTGCTTGGAGTACAGGATATGGGGTTGAGCTTGAGGAGGAGTGTTGGGAAGTCAAGCTCGACATGTGGGGACATTGATGACCCGCTCGACTGACGGTCCCGCACTTACATCACTGGTGTGGTTGGTGAACATCATGATCGAGATATCGCCAGTGATTCTTCATCATGGGTGATAGCTAGTATAGCTAGTATACAGCTAGTATAGCTATAGCGCTAGCCTATCTACTTTCTTTATGTTCACACTAGGGAGCCCCTTTATTCTTATATGCTTTCCTATCTCATTTGTAAGGTTAGAAGAGTTAGAGAGAAGAACAAGAAGCATAAGAAAAACGTTTTTGGGCCTCGACCCCTGTTTGTGAGTGCAAGCTCTTCTCAATTTGTGTTGTGTGCGTGTGCTTGTGTGTGTGCGGAGAGAGGCTTAGCTGCAGGTACACAGGTTCCCATACTTTTGGTATTCGTCAATAGTAGGGGAAAAAAAAGAGAAAAAAAAGAAAGAGAAATGATATGTCATCCTTGGAGTTACTTGGATGGTAGCTCCTAAAAAGCGAGTATCAATTTAGGAAAGGACTGAGGAAATGATAAAAATGAGAGAAGTTGAGATGTGAGTAGCTGTTTATACTTGTTAGTGTGAAAGGGAGTTGTAATTTTAGTGATAGTTTTTATACTAATTTGAGTACTCTAGATTAGGGTGGGTTTTCTCTTTGATTATGGTAACTGGTGGGAGTTTTGCGATTTTCTTTTAAGTTATTAACCGAAGTTAGGTAGTTCAAGCTGTAAACTGGAATTCTGATTTGCTAGCTATTTTGAGAGATAATGTGTAGTTGATGATAAGTCTGAATCTCTCTTCTTCTTCTTTTTTGAAATAAATGTAGGAGTTAGGAGCATGTTAGATTAGTTTGCATTCTTTTTGTTGTTATTAATGTTGTTTTGCATGTAGTTTGTTTGATGATGACAGGAATAAGGAGCTGAGTCGAAGATGTAGCAGTGTTCGCGTATCAAAGGAGGAGAGTAGATATTTTCATAGATGCTAATGGAGACTATAGTTCGCGGAGCTCACTAGGATTAGTGAGGGAGGAAATATTAGGCATATTTTGAACATTTTTTGGGCTATTTTGGATGATTTCTCCTATGTTTTTACTGCAACATTTTAATAAATTTTAGTAGAAAGGAGGGATTTTGATCAATTTAATGGATGACTGTGGCCATTGAGCAGGGTAGTTAATTAGTCGAGATAGAAAATGATGGAAATTTTTAAAATTACAGGATTTGTGACTGATGCGGGATGTCAGTAGAGTGTGTCGGAGCCTAGATCTTGTAGGAAATGAGTGATTGGGACATAATGAGTCAGTGAAAGACATTGCTAGAGGTCACTTGGAGTCAGGATGAGTCAAAAGTTGAAATTTGAACCTTAGAATTGTTAGGAGGTTTGATTATAGATTTAGGGTTAGTTTTTATACTGGGAAAACTAAACTGATAGAAAAATGGGTTTAATTGGACTTGTATTTAGGGTAGCTATAGAGTACTTTTGGACCTAGGTTTAATAGGTTTTAGGCAGTTTAAAAAAAGATTAGTAAAAATTAGAGTGATGGAAGGTGTAAGACCACAAACCAATAAGGAAAATCATGAATTGATGTTAGGGGAACACTTTTGACCACTCAATAACACTCCTTAATACTTAATTAGCACATCGGCTTCACACATATGCGCGTTGCACTCCTATTCTCGGTGGGGAACCCTAGGTTAGTGGTCACTTTCAATGATCCCAAGGGAAAGGGGAAAGCCATCCCCCCAAGGCCAGCCTACACCAAAAGCTACCACTACTAAGATGGAGATTACTTAGGATGCCTCCACACCACAACAAGCAAAGGAGCCAACCATAGAAACAAACAAACACGTTGCTGAGGAGAAGACGAAGATCATTGAGATAGAAAAAGATCTACAAGTAACTAGCTTGCCTTCATCTAGTGATGTAGTGGCACCTCCAAAGTTGGAGTAGATGATGGAAATGATTACCAATCTAACGGCACAAATAGAGAGCCATGTGAAGGACACTTTGCTGGTGAATTAATCACCTAAAAACCTTTTATGGTAGGATATTGGTGGCCAAAATTGGAGAAGTATGGTATGTTTGGCTGCAAACCCGTTGATACTCCTATGGATCCTAATGTGAGGATGGAGCTTGATGAGGCATACTTGGAGGATGTCATCATGTATCGAAAGATGGTTGGTAGCTTGATTTACTTGACTATTACGAGGCCAGACTTGAGCTATGCCTTTGGAGTAATAAGTCAGTTTATGTAGAAGCCATGTAAGAGCCACTTGGATGCAGTGAGGAGGATCATGAGATACGTGAATGCCACTTGTACATATGGGTTATTTTATGAGAAGGGAAGAGTGATTGAACTCTATGGATACACAAATGCAGACTGGGCTGGTAGTGTGCTTGATAGAAGGAGCACTAGTGACTATGCATTTTCTCTTTTGGTAGCGCCATGGTTAGTTGGCTCAGTAAGAAACAACCAACTGCTGCATTGTCTACTATACAGAGGCGGAGTATAGAGGCGCTGCAGTTGCCGCATATGAGGAGTTATGGTTGCGGTTATTGCTTTTGGAGTTGGGGATTGATGTTGAAGAGTGTGTCACTATTTATTATAACAACATAGTAGTATCATGCTAGCCAACACTACAAGGAAAAGCAACCATAGGCACGTTAATAGACGCGTTTTGACAATGTGCTTTGAAATGTTACGGGCGTATTTATAATCGCATCTAAAATCACATCTGTAGACACATGGCTATATGCACGTCTATAATCGCATCTATGTACGTATCTATGTGTGCATCTATAAGCACGTCTATACTGATATAAACGTGCTTATAGACGCACATATAGACATGCATATAGAGGCATAAATAGACGCCTTTATAGCCTTTGTTATAGACGTGCTCTGGAATTTAAAAAAAACCAAAGAGCTACCTGTGCAGATGTACAGCTGCATTTTCTACACATGTAGCTACATTTTTTGCACATGCAACTCTCTAGTTTAAGGTTTTGCTTACTTGTACATAAACGAATCAAGATCAGCAAAGATATCAATATAAAAACTTAAATTAAAGATAGATATGCACAAAAAGATTTGTGAACACACTTCAAATATTGATTAAAGAAGATGAGAAATTACATTTTATATTCAAACATTTCTTCATACATGATCATTGCCACATAAGGCTTGAATAAAAACATAGATACATAAAGAGAAGATGAAAATTTTCATCTTAAATCCAAAAAAATGTCCATGCATGATGGTAGCCACATGAGGCTTGAAAAAGAAACATAGTTGCATAAACCAAAACTATACATGAAGAAAAACTACAAGGAAAACTACTCGGAGGAGTCATCACTCTTCGAGTCATCTTGTCCACCTTGTGCCTACCTACACAAAGTGAAGATATATATAAATAAAAATAAAAAGTATTATAAAGGTCGAAACATGTTTTATAAATTAAAAAAAAAAGTATTTCTACCTGCATTGGTGTTCTCCTTACTCGATTGTATTGTTTGTCGAAGATGATCCCTTCATCGTGAAGGTAATCCTATGTATCTCCTCTACTATACTGTGGCGAGATGATGGTAGCCAGTCTCTTCTGGGGTAGGATCTCTACCCACAGTGTCATGCTACATCACAAGATAAACATTATAACACAACTCAAATAGAGAGAATACAAAGAAAAGACAGTAAGTTGCACTATACATACAAACTCGGCAGTAGATGGCTTGCTGTGTCCATTTTGACCGGCATCTATTCAGGCTTTCTCCTCCTTTGCATGTCTCCTTATACTAGAGACCTCCTATTCTTAAGTATGTCTTTGATTTTGTGTTACGCCCATCTACTATTAAACCTTTGGTTGTGAGGATTAGGATACTTCTTGTGGACATCTTTAATGCAATCATCAACTAGGCTCTCCTTTTGGTGCTTAAAATGTATAAAGTAGTCTTTATAGTGTGCAAAAACTACTTGGCGCAAGTAGTTTACCACCTCCTTCCCACGAGAGTCATCAACTATGCCGCCCACATCTGTGATATCATAATATGCTATATCACCATGATGTGGTGGTGGTGACTCTGAAGAACTCTCCCCACCCCCCCAAAGCACTACCTTAGGCATCCTCTATCTCCTCTACCTCCACTCTCAGTTCTTGTGCGGCGTGAGGTACAACCGTGACTATCTCCCCACGACTACCCTCCCTAACGAACGACGACGGCTGCCACTCTCATCATCATGAGAGCCATGGTTACTATGAGGTGTCACATCTCCTGAAGGTGCAAGTGTAGGAGATGCATAAGCACTAACTGGGACTGACGGATAAGGGGTGAATGTAAAGACAGGTGAAGTGCCTAGTATGAGGTGAAAAAAAAAAAGAAAAGCCTGCCTCTAAAGCCCTTCCACCTCGCAAACTTGGAAACAACAACACGAACGGGGGCACCACCAGCCACCGGCTGGAACAATTCTCGCACTCACCACCCAACCCACGCCAGACAGACAGCCCAAAACAGGGGCACCATAAACCAAGTAAACACCCAGCAATATATTTCAGATCACAATTTCATACAAGCTTCTCCCGACACAGAAGCCTTACTCACATAACCCACAAACAAAACACTCAGGCCTGTCAGCCGAGGATACACCACATCCCTGATCACTACGAACACTCTCGCTTGCCTGCTGTACCAATCACACCAGAATGAACCCGGCCACTCTCACTCCAGAAGGCGCCCACACCAGCTAACCCTCGAGTCCTCTGCGACCCATCACTTCTACATGTGTTGTCAGCAGCAGCTCGACCATCATCTCTCTCTCTCTCTCTCTGTGCTGATCCTCTGCCAGCTTCACAACAAACCCAGACAGCTTATCTGCCCTGCTACCGGCCCACCACCAAGCAGCAACCAACCTTTCTCTCTGCTTTACTCGGCACCCTGCTCTGTCCACAACCCTGTCTCCTAGGCGGCCCACACCAGCCAACCTGTCACTTGCAGCTTATTTGCATCCCTTTTGTCCTCGCTAGCAGCTCCCCTTGATGCCAGTACTCGTCTCTTTCCCACAGGCAGTGCCCCACCAGCCTCTGCCTTTGAACACCAGCAGCTCATACAACAACACCTCTTCACACGGCTGCGCCCTCTCTACCCATGACTTCGCCTGCAGCTTCTACACACTGCAGACCTCAGCTGCACTCCAGACTTGTCCACAAGCGGCCTCTACACTACACCCCACGAGTCAGCATTCACAGCTCATCCCACAGCTCTCTCCACAGGGCTGCGCTCCACATCAAAGACTTGCCCGGTGGAACTCCAGGCCACTCTCACAACTGGCGCCCTCAGCTGCGCTCCAGTTACTCTACACCACGGCCTTTCCTCTCGCACCTGCAGAGCAGCCATGCCACCAACTTCAAGGCCAGCTCATCCCACAGCTCTCTCCACAGGGCTGCGCTCCACATCAAAGACTTGCCCGGTGGAACTCCAGGCCACTCTCACAACTGGCGCCCTCAGCTGCGCTCCAGTTACTCTACACCACGGCCTTTCCTCTCGCACCTGCAAGCAGCCATGCCACCAACTTCAAGGCCGCCTCCCTGTGGTCTCTCTCTTTTACTGCACTTGAGAGCCCCTCCTCTGCTTGTCTGCGTCCGAGAGACCCATCTCTGTCAGCCCGACCTGCATGTCCACACCAACTTTGCTGCAGCTGCACCAACTACAGCCCGTCACCTCTTGACCAGGGAAGTCCACCACCACTGCTTCAACACCCAGCGGTCTCCACTCTCTTAGTCGCCCACAGCCAAACCGCCGGCCCAAGCAAACCAAGCCCCTACGTCAGCGTCTGCTGTCCACACCAGTTTTGGCTTCTCTTGGCGACCTCTTCACGACCACTTCGGCGACTTGCACCTTCCGCTTCCTTCTGGCGATTTCTCTCTTCAGCTTCTCCCTTCAGCTATACTCCTCCTCGACTTCTCTCTCGCGGCTTCTCTCTTCGGCGACTTCTCTCTTTATCTTCACAACACGGCCGCCTCCTCTTCCGGACTGGGCCCTTTCTCTAGCACTGGCAGCCAGACTCCCCAGTCGACCAGCAGCCCGTCCACGCACTCTTCACACGGGAGGCTCCACTTCATATACCTGCAACAATAGCTACACTCTTCTCCTCCTGGCTGCGCTTCACTCTGCAACATCTCTAGTTGCACCCTTGAGCCCCCCTCATTCCTCAACAGCAGCGATTTCCTTTTCTGCAGCACACGCCGCCGACTCGCCAGCTTCGACTGTCTTCTGGAACGTCGCGTTGGCAGCCCTTCAACGTTCCACGCCAACGTTACCAGCTGGCAACGTTTTCCTTTTATTTTATTTATTATTTTCCTAATGCCTAAGGATGGCCACCCACCATACCTTCTATTTCACATCCAAATGCCCATGGCTACATTGGCCCCATTACCTCTAAATGCCCATGTTTCCATACTTCTATTACAATCCACGATGCCCGCTCATGCTTGGGGACGCATACACACCTCAAGACGACCGAGTAGCTTAAATCAACCCAGCGAACCTCTCACCGGACAGGCCTGCAACCAGCCCAAAACAAAATCCACCCACACTGAACACCTGCATACGCATTCTCGGGCAAAACCTTCACACACGTCACGCATCCATATGATCACTGACCAAAAAGACCACACAGAAAAAAGCCTGACACCTAGCAAGGGTAAAGTACCGAGCAAGGGACTCTGTTGGGGCTATGAGCAGACCTGATGGTAAAGGGGTGCCTACTGCATAGGCTACCAACTACTTGGGGATGGGAGTATAGCCAAAGATGACCTCTACCTCCCTAGCAAACCATCGTTGAGACTCGATGAGAGCCTCAACCTGTGGGTCTGTGTGGGACAAGAGGACGAGGACCCATGCCACATCTATACAAATAAAGAAAATATTAAAAAAATATTATGAAATGAAGACTTCCCGGCTCTTTAAGTCAATTGACCCCGAGAATCATCTCATTCTTCAAAACATAAAAAATAAACAAATATTAAGAAAGCATGTAAGCCGTTATGCAAGCCGAGGATCATCTCATTCCCGGCACTATGCGTTTTGCAAGCCTTATGCAAGCCGTTACACAAGCCTTTCATAAAGCATTATGTATTAGGCCTTATGCATAAAGCACTATGATAAGGCCTTAATCATGAGGCTTTAAGCATAAAGCTATGCATGAGGTCTTATGCGTAGAGGCCTTAAAGCTATGCATGAGGCCTTAAGCATAAAGCTATGCATGAGGGCTTATGCATAAAGCACTATGCATAAGGTCTTAAGCATGAGGCCTTAAGTATAAAACTATGCATGATGCGTTATGTATAAAGCTATGCATGAGGCCTTAAGCATAAGGCTTTAAGCATAAAACTAAGCATGAGACCTTATGCATGAGGCTTATGCATAAAGCACTATGCATAAGACCTTACGTATGCAGCATGATCATTATGCATAAAGCATTATGCATAAGACCTTACGTATGCAGCATGACCATTATGCATAAAGCATTATGCATAGACCTACAAAACAAATCCCCAGCACCCAAGGGTGCAATAATAATAGAGGAAAGAGAGAAAAGATATGAAAGCACTTACCTCTTTTTCGTGATGTTGAAAGAGAGGATTAGAGGACCTACAAAACCAACAAAAGGGTGAGCAAAAGATTAGTAAATCTTATGCATAAAGCTATGCATGATGCGTTATGTTTAAAGTACTATGCCGCATAAGCTTAAAACACTATGCATTATGTTTAAAGCACTATGCGTTATGTAAGCCTTATGCAAGCCGTTACGCTAAGCATGGGACCTTAAGCATAAAACTATGCATGAGGCCTTATGCATGAGAGCTTATGCACAAAAGGGCGAGCGAAAGATTAGTAAAGCTTATGCATAAAGCGATGCATAAGGCATTATGTTTAAAGTACTATGCATAAGCTTAAAGTACTATGGCTAAGGCCTAAGCTTATGCATAAGGCCTTAAGCATAAAGCTTATGGATAAGGCTTATGCATAAAGCTATGCATGAGGCCTTAAGCATAAAACTTTGCATAAGGCCTTATCCATGAGAGCTTATGCGCATAAAGCTTATGCATGAGGCCTTATGCATAAGGCTTATGCACAAACCTACAAAAAGAATCCCCAACACCCAAGGGTGCAATAATAATAAAGGAAAGAGAGGGAAGATATAAAAGCACTTACCTCTTTTTCATGATGTTGAAAGAGAGGATTAGATGATCTACAAAACCAACAAAAGGGTGAGCAAAAGATTAGTAAAGCATAAGGCATAAAGCTTATGCGCATAAGGCTTATGCGTAAAGCATAAAGCTTATGCATAAAGCTTTTACATAACGCTATGCATGAGGCCTTATGTATAAAGCTTAGCATGAGACTTATGCATAAGGCATAAAGCTAATGCATAAGGCATAAAGCTATGCATGAGGCCTTATGCATAAAGCACTATGCATAAGGCCTTAAGCATGAGGCCTTAAGCATAAAACTATGCATGATGCCTTATGCATGAGGCCTTATGCGCAAACCTACAAAACAAATCCCTATAGCACCCAAGGGTGCAATAATAATAGAGGAAAAAGAGAAAAGATAGAAAAACACTTACCTCTTTTTTGTGATGTTGAAAGAGAGGATTAGAGGACCTACAAAACCAACAAAAAGGTGAGGAAAGGATTAGTAATGCATACATACAAAAGCTTATGCAAGATATGCCGCTATGTAAGCCTTATGCAAACTATGCCGCTATGCAAGCCTTATGCAAGCTATGCTAAGCTTATGCATAAAGTATGCATGAGGCCTTATGCATAAAGCCCTAAGCATAAAGCATGCATGAGGCCTTATGCATAAAGCCTTAAGCATAATTCTTTATGCATGAGGCCTTATGCATAAAGCCTTAAGCATAATTCTTTATGCATGAGGTCTTATGCATAAAGCATGCATGAGGTCTTATGCATAAAGCATTATGCATAAGGCTTATTCATAAAGCATGCATGAGGCCTTATGCATAAAGCCTATGCATAAAGCTATTCAAGAGGCCTTATTCATAAAGTTATACATGAGGCTTATGCATAAAGCACTATGCAAGCCACGCTAGCCTAAACTAAACCATACCCCGAAACCATACCCCGGCACTATGCATTAAGCATGCATGCATAGATTAGGCTCTATGCATGCATAAAGGTCTATGCATAGAGCTTAATGCATGCATAGAGCTTAATCTATGCATAGATCTCTATGCATTATGAATGCATGCAGAGAGCTTAATCTATGCATTAAGCTCTACGAATAGAGCTTAATGCATAGATCTATGATTAGAGCTTAATGCATAGATTAGAGCTCTATGATTAGAGCTCTATTCATAGATTAAGCTATGCAGAGGACCTACATAACAAAACCCCTCTTTTTGGTAGATAAAAATAGAGAAAAGAGAGGATAAAAAGATAGGAAAGAGAGGAAAGATAGGAAAGCACTTACCTCTTTTTGGTGATGTTGAAAGAGAAGATTAGAAGACCTACAAAACTAACAAAAGGGTGAGGAAAGGATTAGTAATGCATATACACAAAAGCCCTAAGAACCTAATGCATACATACAAAATCGAAAAGATTAAGCTCTATGCATAGAGCTTAATCTATGCATAGATCTCTATGCATTATGAATGCATGCATAGAGCTTAATCTATGCATTAAGCTCTACAAATAGAGCTTAATACATAAATTAAGCTCTATGATTAGAGCTCTATTCATAGAGCTTACATAGATTAATCTCTATGCATAGAGGATGAACAAAACAAAACCCCTCTTTTTGGTAGATAAAAATAGAGGAAAGAGAGGATAAAAATATAGGAAAGAGAGGAAAGATAGAAAAGCACTTACCTCTTTTTGGTGATATTGAAAGAGAAGATTAGAAGACCTACAAAACCGACAAAAGGGTGAGGAAAGGATTAGTAATCCATACATACAAAAGCCCTAAGAACCTAATGCATACATACAAAATCGAAAAGAAAGGAAAGAGAGAAAAGCATTTACCTCTTTTTGGTGAAGTTGTAAGAGAGGATTATAAGACCTACAAAACAAAACAAAAAGTTGAAAAAAGAATTAATAATACAAAACCCTAAAAGTGTGAATATCATGGATACACAAGGAGGTTTAAGCCTTATGCATATGGAGGTTTAAGTATAAGCCTCTTATGCATAAGAGGCCTCTTATGCATAAGAGGCCTCTTAGGCTTATGCATAAGAAAGAGAGAGAAAGACAGATAGAGAAGATAATACCATTCAAAAATTTTAAACATAAGAAGCTTATGCATTGGACAGAGAGAAAGAGAGAGTGAAGAGAATACCAATCAAAAACCTTAATTCTAAACATACCATTTAAAAACCAAGAATATATGAAGAGGTGGGAGAGACAAGTGGGATAGAGATTACCTTGGGAATCGTCCTTGGGAGGAGACTTGAGAGGAGACGTGAGAGGAGAGGACAAAGGGTGAGGTGCAGCCATCATGAGGAAGAGGTACAGCATAGGGAGCAGAGGAGAGGGAAGCGAAAATAGTTACGACGTTGATGCACGGGCGCGATTATACAATTTTTTTTTAAAGAGCACGTCTATATGTGCGTCTATAAGTGGGTCTATATCAATATAGACACGCTTATAGACGCACCTATAGATGCGAGTATAGATACGTCTATAAATGCAAGTATAGACATGCATATAGCTGCGCGTAAATAGTTGCGTAAACCTCGCCAAATCGCAAATTCGCCCATGGCCCCTCTCTATAGTTTAGGCGTCTATGTTCTCATTCTCTTGTAGTGCAAGAACCCAGTTTATCATACAAGGACGAAGCACATAGAGGTGCACTATTACTTCATACGAGAGAAGGTGTTGAGTGGTGAGATTCATTTGGAGTATGTGAAGACAAATGAGCAGGTGACCGACATATTCACGAAGGCTCTCAGGAAAGAGAAGCTCCAATAATTTCGAGAGGCACTTGGGATTCATCATGTGCAAGCTCATTTTGAGCTTGAGGGAGAGTGTTTAGAATCCAGCTTTACATTATCTAGAGGTGGTGGTTACACATCCATAACGCAAAGACTAACTTGTGTTTTTGTGTGATTGATGCAAGTATAGCTTGATCTCCCTCAAGTCAAAGTACCCAGCACGATGATTGGAATCTACACTTTGTAAACAACTATATGAACCACTATATCATGTTCTTTGCTTCACCAATTTATCACATGTACAACCGCCGTCACTTTAAATTTATATATTGATACAATTATAGCTCACTAAATTATGAATCTATTCCATGTCTCAATTTTTGTGGTGTGATTTAATGGGTTTGAAATTACTGCACGCGCGCACACACACACACACATAGATGGGAGTGCCAAAAAAAAATCTATAGAAAAATCTCTCTCTCTCTCTCTCTCTCTCTCTCTCTCTCACACACACACACACACACACACACATGGGAGTGCCAAAAAATCTATAGCAAAATCTCTCTCTCTCTCTCTCTTTCTCTCTCTCTCTCTCACACACACACACACACACACAAACACAAACACACATAGAGTGCTACTTTTGGCTACTAGCATTTGGTCATTTTGAGGCCTACCATGATCCCAAACTGTAGTCTTGTGCATGTGTGTCCGTGTGGCATGTTTGAGGGCAATTTGCATTCTTTTCGTGTGTGTGTGGGGGGGGGCAATGTTGCTTCTTGTCTGCTTTTCCTATCTAATACCATCTACATCCATCATATCTATAAACTTTCTTCCTACAAAAACATGAGCATTGGCATTCAGACATTTCTCATCCTGCACTCCTTTTGCAATATCCCTCCCTACACTATGAGTTCTCTAAGCAATCAATCCCCGCCTTTGAGTTTAAAATGTCATGGCAACCTCTACTAGTTCCTTGCGCATGGTGCAACACTATAACATTCATACCGTAGAAGGGAGGGAGAACCAGCTTGTGGAAAGCCATCAACTTTCACGTGATTTCAATCTAATGACGTGAAGGCATGGCCTTTCACACACACACACACACACAACTTCTGAACCCACATGACGAATAGGAAGGGGTGCTACAAGTGGTTTGTTAAGGTTGCAAGCGGTTTGAGGAGGACCACCAAACACCGAGTGTTGATATTTTTGTTGGTTTGCCATACCAAATGGCAGGAAGTTCTCTTAATTTGAAACTTCATCAATTCTTGAGCACAAATTTTGGGTTTTTCTAGGTTCTAAAAGTGATGTGGTGCTTTGGAATGAGTTCGGTAAACCTTTCTTTTGTACATGTAGGTTGTTTCCCCAATAAGAAACTTATGAAAAGAAAGCCGCGGACAATGGAGCAGCATCCAATGACAATCAAGGGTCTCCAACATGAAATGATAAAACATAGGTGTGACATCTTTCTTTCTTTCTCTTCAACTCATCCTCCTTGTCTTGTCGACCTCGCCTCTATCATATAGAGGCTTCCACATTAAAAAGTGAAAATCATTGCTCAAAAGTAATCTATTTTCCCCGTCTTAACTTTAAGGATGATTATCCATGGAGCTGTAGCTTGGTGGTTTAGAAGTCTGCGTGAGTGTGAGAGTGTCCCATGAATAGCTCCCAAGATATCTTTCCCAATTTAAACTCTACTTTTAAAAAAGGATGATCTAATGAGATAACTGGGATTCACATAGGAATTTGTACAAGTTGTCGAGATCTATGATTGAACTAACTCATTTCTCGTCTTGAAAATTAAAGGCTACATGTAATAGTAACCGAGTAAGTTCAGTTGAGAAATTTACACTATGAACCGGGTTAGTGCTCACGAAAAACCGCCCTTTAGTGTATTTTATCAAGGCAAACTTTGGATCTAAAGGAAAAAACATTTGTCTAATCATTTTTCAAAAAGGAGAAAATTTGATCCTAAAACTTGATATTCACAGTAGGACAAAAGTCTTCCCTTTTTTTCAAGGGTTATGTATGAGTATGTCCTTATTTTAAAGGATATAAAATATATATAGTATATTTTATATACCCAAGTTCTAGCCGTTGCAAGACCCCACCGCCCCCCCCAGTAAGAGGAGACGCCGCTATCCTTTTGTTGGGGTACCGGGTTGTGTGAGCACTGATGATAATCATAGGTTTTATTGCAAACAAATTTCAAAAGCTTCCAAGGCATATAATTTTGGAATGGAGTCATCTAGTGAAAAGCAAAATATTGTATGGTTGTAAACTTGAAAAGAAGAAGAATCACTTTGGCCTTGATAGCTCTCAGAATTTCGGTCATATTTTCTTGGTGTGCAGTTTGGCAGGGGTGGCCATTCATAAGAGGGAGCGGACAGCTTTTTAAGGCAAAAAAATTTGGCAAGCTTTACCTGGCAAGTTGTGGCAACGATCTTTAAAGTTTACCATGGCAACAACAAAAGGCGGGGGGTGGTGTAAACAGGACTCTTTGACCATGGTCAAAGCCTGGTTAAACGTGAAGCCCGAGACACTAATGTTAACCTGACTGCTAAAACAAGACGGTTTTACAGGCTAAGGCGAGTCGACACCAGAGGGGGGACTGCTCCTTAATCATTTCATGAGTCTCTATCTCTTCTCTCTCTCTCTCCCTTGCTCTTTCTTGATGGAGGAGAGACCATCAAGCATCTCAAATAAGGCCACAAGGCCATATTTGTGAGCGTACTTCTCTGCTCGCCTACTTGGTAGGCGATTCATGACCAACTCCTACATAAACGATTAACAATTACAACTTTTAGAAATCAACATTTAGCCCACATACATACATTTAGATAAACAAAATTGCTACAAATACTTACGAATTCATGGCGCATGGTTTCGTAACCACCCACCACCACTCCCAAGATGAGAAGCCCCTACTGTTTGGAGTCTCATCCTTGCCGCCTCTCTTTGTTGTTGAAACCTCTCTGGTGTCTTTGTGAGCTCTTGAGCTATGCCTTCCCACTCCCTATCATCTAGCCAAACAGGTTTCTCTTTCCCCTCTCTAAATGCATCCCTCGCCTCTGACCTACGATGCCCCATCAAAATGCCAGCTGCATAT
Organism: Cibotium barometz; assembly: GCF_041138505.1. Taxonomy (NCBI): domain Eukaryota; kingdom Viridiplantae; phylum Streptophyta; class Polypodiopsida; order Cyatheales; family Cibotiaceae; genus Cibotium; species Cibotium barometz. The sequence continues at coordinate 33,815,125 of NC_141087.1, read as the reverse complement.
TGTATCCACTCATTAGAGACGAGATTCCTAGGATCGTCATAACAGAGTTGTGAACTGTATAGTGCACAATTGTTGAATTCGTGTCTTCATTGCCTTCCCTGCACTATTCATTATAGGTGCCCCATCCCTAATTGTGTATATCTTGTTGTTGTCATGGTCATGTGCACCCCAAGGAGTGGAAGGTGAACCCATGGGTGTGCTATCAATAGATGAGAGCGAAGGACGCTCACGTGGTGGTGTCATAGCATCTATGGCACTACCACCACAACAACCTCCCCCCTGAAGACCTACTACGTGAGCGACGTCTATGTGAAGAGGTGGTAGATCGAGCTGTAAGAGGAGTGGAAGGCTGTGTGGTATGAGCGTGGGAACTGCTGTCGTACCTATAGGTGTGGGAACTGCCGTCGTGATGCCAGATGGTGAGGCAGATGTCCCTGCTCTAGAACCCCAATAAGTCTGAGCCATGGCTCTCTGCTCTGGAGTCATGGACGAGAAAAAACCATATAACTGGTCGGGACTCATGCCCTGAGGTGTAGGGTTAAATGAGCAATTAGGACTGTAGTTGAGCGGCAGTGAGTCATCACCCATGGCCTGTTGGACAAAAAACCATATGACAAACTTGTGCGAAATGAAAATTACATGGTAAACAATGAAAGAACCATATGACAAACATTAACAATGATAAACAACAATGGTAAACCATATCACTTTGCACCTGTAGTCTATGTGTTGGGTCAGAGAATTGAGATCGTCCCTCCCCACCTTCTACTAATAAACGTCAAGTAGTGCAAGCACTAGTGATTATGACGGTAAACATTAACAATGGTAAACAATGAAAGGACCATATGACAAACATTAACTTCCCTAAACAACAATGGTAAACCATATCACTTTGCACCTTCAATGTCATAAAATCATTACAAATATGTCATAACTATTTGCATAATCATTAAGATACATCATAACAAATATGTCATAACTATTTGCATAATCATTAAGATACATCATTTTAAAAATCATTATCTATTCTATCATTCTCATTAAGATCAGTAGCCCCAAAGAGATCTATTTCTATGTACATTTCAGCATCCTCATCATTAAAAGTCCCTTGATGAAGGCTGTCCTTATCATCTATGTCTTCTTCTTGAATAGGTTTTCTAGCTTCATTGGTTTGCACCTCTTCTTCCTCAATAGATTTCCTAGCTTCATTGGTTTGCACCTCTTCATTTGGATCTTACTCTAGTTGCTCCTCTTCATTTGCTTGCTCCTCTTCATTGTTGATATCGGCTTGTTCTTGTTGCTCCCCACCACCCTGTGAATCCACATCACCCTTTGTAGCTCTAATTCTTCACAAATTTGCTTACTGCGGGGGGCGACTTAAACCACAAATAGCCAGTGTGGATCTTTTGGATCCACTTTAAAAACAACCTGCTCATAATGCTCTGGGCACACAAAAGTATCTCGCTGATCGGTCCATACCTTTGTGGCGTCCACTTGGATGAGGCCACTCTTGTCTCTACATACATTTGCATGTGGCCCATTTGTGATTACCTTGAATAACTTCACATCAAAGATAAACAACTCAAAACTTTTAAAGCCAACCTTTAATATGTCTTGAATGGTTCCAAAGTAATCAAGCATTCCACTAATTGTGTTATCATCACTTGCACTTGCTCGACTTTCTTGAACAAATTGTGCTGTGACACCACAATCAAATGTTGCTCTTCTTTGGTCTATTCGTTCTACTCGAAAATGACGTCCATGTGACCAAAACGCCCCATATTTGTGATACTACAAATAGCACATAAAGATTGTTGATGGACAAATAATAACTAAGACATGTAGAGAAAAAAAAGAGAGACATGTAGAACTTAAACACTTACATGCCAATTGCATCCTTTTGTAAGCTCCTCCTCCTCCTCTGTTATAGTTAAACCAGCACGTTTGGCTTCTACCTGTGGGAAAGTCCGAAAGAGCTTGCAGACCTTCTGGATATGGGAGATTTCCTGTAGTGCGATTCCTTCTGAAACTTAAACGATCTTGTAGTGGGACATTCTTGCAAATGCTCGTATTCATGGTGGCGGAAGAGAATACAATCATTGGTTGCGACAAGCATGAATATTATTGTAATCCATGCCTATGGATTTCAATAACTTCTTGGCATCTGCACGAGATGGAGGCATCTTGTGACTGTAAATTTAGCATCATAAGAGATGCACGCAATACAGATATCTTGGCACCATTGTATAGTGGAAGGCGTGCAAGTTTACACATGACCTCTTCCTCTGGTTCATAATTTGACCATTGAGAATGTCGTGGTTGATGATCTTCATGTTCATGCTCCTCGAAGACACCTTCTTGTTGCTCGAGAAAGGCATCCAACATTTCCTCCATTGGACCTTCTTCCATTCCCTCAGGTGCTGTTAATTGAGCTCCATCTGTCACTCCCTCCTTCGATATTCTCATCCTTTGTTGGGGACAAGAATTCATAGGCGCAATGTTATTCAAGATGTGGTTGCACACTTGCTTGGTTGTACGATTGAAACCATAAATTTTATAAGCGCTCCATTGAAAATATGCGAGCGTCATGAATATGCTGGTTGCAAGTCCTTCATTTTCAAAATATTTGGTACTTACATCGCATGCATGGACACGCTATTCTCTCTTCAAGATTGAGAGGCTCCATCTACTAGCAGGATAACATGTATATGTAGCTCATTAAATGCAAATCATTACGTATCACACAAATCATTAAGCATTATGTAAACCATGAAACAGGGCTTCTTTTCCCCAGCCGTGATGATGAGGGAGATTTTAAAAATAACATTTAAAGCCTCAAACAGGCTTCTTTTTCCCAGCCGTTGAGGGAGATCAAGTATACATTAGCGATGTTTAGGCATATACATTAGCTTATGGATATGTGCTTTAGGCATATACATTAAAGTATATACATATAGACATAGCATTGACATGCATGTCTTAGACATTAGATTTCAAGTCAAAAAAGAGACCGAAACGCCTTGGGTATGCGCCAAAAAGAAAATCTCTCTCTCTCTCTCTCTCTCTCTCTCTCTCTCTCTCTCTCTTGCAAAGTGTGTGTGTGTGTGTGTGTAAAGACAAATAAGCACATACATTAATTTCTTATGCACTCACATATATGCTAATATTAGCATATATGTGCATAAAACAACAAGCTTGCATACTCATAATTTTAATCAATTGAGAACAAATTAAAACATAACAAAAAGAGAAGTAATAAAACAACATAATTGGTAATGTGCTTACCTCTCAACAAATGTGGATTGGATAGTGCGTGTTCGAAGCAGATCTGCAAGCTAGGACACACGTGGAAAGAACAAACCTACACACACATTGCATACATTAGTAATAGATGCACATACACAAGCTCTCTCATTCTCTACATCTCTCACAACACAAGCTCTCTCACATTGCATACATTAGTAATAGATGCACATACACAAGCTCTCTCACTCTCTACATCTCTCACAACACACACATACACAAGCTCTCTCACTCTCTACATCTCTCACAACACACATACACATTGCATACATTAGTAATAGATGCACATACACAAGCTCTCTCACTCTCTACATCTCTCACAACACACATACACATTGCATACATTAGTAATAGATGCACATACACAAGCTCTCTCACTCTCTACATCTCTCACAACACACACATACAAATCCTCTCTCCAAACATAATTAAGAAGGTAAGAAGAAGGATGGAGAGAGGGGAAGGATATATACACACACATCACACATTTACCCTAATTCTCTCCACACACACACACACACACACACACACACACATAAGAAGATGAGGAGATGGGGAGAGGCAAAATGCCCAAGGAGAGAGAGGGAGATCTACACACACACTTCACTAATTCTCTCCACACACACACACACACATCAAGAGTGGGTCGAATGGAACAAGGCGAACGCCTGAGGGAGATGAGGGGAAAAACACGCATAGATTGTCTTGACATTCCAAGCCTTGCAAAACAGAAAATGAGAGGTTCTCGGCTGTAAAAAAGTTACGGGCGTCGGTATCTGCATCGGAATATGCATCGGAATATGCGTCAGTATGCAACTACAATGAGAGCACACTAATGTAGGTAGTAGTGAGGTTTTCACTTATCATAAGTTAGGTAGCGTGAGTTGCCACTCACTCATGACTTAGAGGTAATTGAACTATTGGTCATCAGATGTGCATGAAAGCCTCAATTACAATGCAAGTTTTCTATCATGAGCAAAGTTAGATGTTTTCAAGTGGTATGAGACACTTGAATGCATGTAATAGAGTTTGTGTGAAAGCTTGTGTCTTGACAAATGTCAGGACACATAGTGTCTACCTTAAAGAAAGTTGAAACTTAGAATGGTTATCAAGTATCAAACTTGAGACTTCAATTTTGATGCTAAAAAAATCTTCAATCATGACATGTATGCTAAGGGGCACAGAATGTAAAAGTAGGAATACCTTGTTGATTGTTGATAATGCCTTCTTGTGGAACACGAGAACACGCCTTTAAAAATCTCTTTTTGTGGCTATCGGGCAATACCAGGGATGGTCCACACTCCAACATGATGTCGGCAAAGTCCTTGCAAAATTTGATGTCTTTTAGATGAAGTCTTGGGCCCCAAGTTGCTTGTGTGAACAAGCCTTAAGAGCTTTTAAATTTTGGAAAATTGGAGTGTAAATGTGACTTTAGCTTGAGTGGCACTAAAGAAGATGAAGAGAAATCAGCTTAAGGCATGCGCACCATGGGAGGCTTCCTTGTGATGGTCGCCTGAGCTCCAAGCTTGATTGGATGGTGGTTTTGAGTTGCTAAGATGATGGCAGACCTACCTCTAGCTTTACTTTGCCACGATTCCCTTGATTAGAGAAAACCATGAGAAGAGGGAGAGTGGTTTTGCCATGGCCATGAGGGGTGGTTTCACATAGCCCCTATTCACCCATAGCCATGAGTGGTTTTGCCATGGCCATGAATGATGGATGCACATAGCCCCTATTCACCCATAGCTTGCCTTGCGAAGAAAGTAGGCCACTTTGCTTTCCCATGCCCAATCACCTACGCTCTAATACCAATACAACAAGAAAGTGCCTTGAGCTTGAAAATAACTTCAAAAATTAACACGCTAGAGATTTGGACACCTTAAAAATCATAGACGAGTCAATATAAACAAGCTGCATTGGGTACAATCTTCGCCCTTGTGAGCAGCTCCTTAACAACACCACATGTATTTGAATCTATTCAAAATTTCTTCATAAATACAAGAGGAGAGAATGAATCAGATGCATGGCATGAGCCTCTCTTATATAGATGTTGAGAGTGCACGACTCATGCTTTGCTTTTTGAGTTTTTTTTAGTTAAACTTTTGGGATATATAAAATTTTGATAAATCCTTTACAAGAAAGCTGATAATGCTTTAACCCAAAAAAATCTAAAATATCTTTAGCTCTTGTTCTTCAAAATCCTGAGTACGTGCTAGGTATTATTCAAAAATTAATCTCTTTCGCGTGTACGACCGGGTTGTTGCAAGATCAGGGTATCCAGTTTTGTCCAGTTTATGCAGAACTGGGACATAGCTTGGAGAGCAAATTTTGGGGGGCAAGGTACTTAAAATTAGATCAAGCAAATAATAAAAAATACACTTGTCCTTAAATTAACCTAATATAACTTAAATTAATATAAATTAGTCTAATTAATCAAAATTAATCAAAAATATGATGAAATAATAAACAAATGATCTTTCCATACTTAGAGTGATCCAATTTATTTTTCCATAGATGCACCATTACAAGTACACTAGTCCCTATAGGTTTTAGATGATTCACATCAAAAATGTAATTTTACTAATTAGATTATTAATATTTGCAGGCCTTCTGATAGTCTGAAAGAATTTTGAAAAAGAGATCATTAAAAATCCAACCATTGGATTTACAATTTTTACTAACCACCACATTCTACTAATGTCTCAGTATCTACCCACTCTTTTGATCTACAAGATTGAGGATTTTAAGTGGTAGCTATTGTGGGTACAAAAATAGGCGTATATTATAACACTTTAGAGACCTTGAAATATTTAAAGAAAATAGACAAATGTCTTAAAATTTTCTCGAAAAATCAAGTTAAGCTCCATATAATGTGAAGATCTAAGGTACAAAGTGGGAATCTCATATGAGTTTATATGTAAAAGATATTAGCATTTTATGGAATCAGTTCAAATTTGGGACAGGGTGTATACATTGACTTTGTACCTAAGAAAATGAGGACTTTTGACCATCTAATGCTTAATCAAATTATGCAACTATATTTCCAACTTTGAATATGATGTTCCAACAAAAGAACTTGAAATGAAATTCCTTCATTTACTAGGAGAGATTAGCCACTAAAGGTAAACAAATGCCTGTTTTTTTACTGTTTACAAGGTGCCTGAGTGGACAAAACTGGGCACCCTGATCTTGCAACCACCCGACCATACAAAATTGCCTCAAAATTGTCTTGATAATTTTATCATGCTAATCTTCATGAATTGAGACTATATTTTCGCATATAATATTCTCAATAAATAATTTCATAATATTATCAATTCCTCATGTGATCACAAAATCTAAAGATAGCATTATAATATTCAAAGCAAAGGTTATGCTAAAATAATCCAATCTCTGGTAATAATTCGATCTGCTCAACTGCGCAAGAAACCCTCAGTACTCCTGGCCCATGGGAAACCACCAAAGTACTCCCATTTTCTGAGAATCATCCTGGGAAAGCATCAAATTATTCCCATTGGGATGCAAGTCCCTGAGCAAAAACTAACTGTGGCATGAGGAAACACTTAGTACCCCAATATTCACCTTGAAGTACTGCCTATATTGACATGTGCGATCGTCACATGCTAGCGCAAGCTATTAATTGAACACATAAATATTCCAAATATTCAATTCTCATAATATCCCTCTTGCTTGAAATTACAATTGTCCTCAATTGCATGCTATTGGGATAAGAGTGAAGCAGGGTCTTCAAGAAATATTTATCAGAAAAATACTGCACAGAAAAAAGTGCTTGTTGTAAATGTGAGATACGAGTTGTCAAAAATTCAAGTAGTCGGAGTTGGCGTAACATCATATTCGCCAAAGTGGATTAAAGATTCTATCTATGGATAAATTTTCAAAAGCCAGAAGTGAGGAGTGTCTATAGGGTCCTCGTGCTATGTGCATATGCAAACACATGGTTCTTCGTAGTGCTCAAATGCTCAGATAAGCTGAGAATGATTGTGAAAATAAAGAAATAAGGTTGAAAATGTGCCTTAAAATGTACATGATAGGGCTAATATGAGTCATGATCAAAGGTACCCTCTTGCTTGAAAGAATCTTCGTCATGTTTTACACCAAGATCGTCCATGAAATTGACTTGAGGATTCAATCACATCAATAATCTGAATTGTTGTAGCCGTTTATACATGTGCCATTGGTGTGTCCACCATTGTTGCATCCATTGGGATTGTTGTTGCAATTTCAAGTGTTACGCGATTGATTGGAGATATGGCCACCTTGGGGATTTCATCATGTTGTAGTTCCAAGACTTCAAGACATTGCAAAGAGTAGTGACCAATTTTTCCACTTGAGTAGCACTGAACACCCTTGCCAGATGATTTCTTTGTCACACTTTCGGACTGATCACTAGCACTTTGCACTTTATTGTAGGAGTGAAATTTATGAAGTCGGCTTGGAAAAAATTTACCAGTCTTGTTCTTTGAATCAATAGCAAAGTCCATGGCTACACAAAATGATTCTGGCCTGAACGTTTGAACATCGACCTGGCTTGAACATTCGAACATCGGCCTGAAGTTGAGAGCGGAGTCCACTGACGTACTTGTAGAATTGAGCTTTGCACCAAACTCAATCAATTTCTTGGAATTGAAGTAAATAAGGACCAAAACTTTTCTATATAATCATCCATGGATTCGTTGTCATACTATCATAAAACATCCTAATCATGTCCAATAGTCTCCTCAAACTGCAATGGTAAGAAATTTTGCTTAATCTTCTTCTTATGGCTCTCCCAAGTTAAAGGCATATGCCCACAATAAATGAGCACACTCCACTAGATTTGATCATTGTTGGTCAAATGATTAGCTGAATACTTCACCTTCTCTACTTCTTCAAATTTCTCACCCATAAAGTAGTGATCGAATACGCTGATCCATGCCAAAAGCGTTTGGCCATCTTTTCATCCATCATACTCTTCTCTCTTGTGTGCATGGCATGCATAAAGCAAGAAATGTGCAAAAACACTCCACACGGCACACTCGTGCACACACGACGCCCTCATCTTCCTACATGACCTTCTCCACAGCAACGCAAGAAGCAGCAGTGAAGAGCGGCCACAGTGGTGCTTCGTGAGATCCACCGCTACCAGTGTGGAGTGGACCTCCTCATCCCAAAGGCCAACTTCCAATAGGCCAAGAGGTGCCAAAGGACATCTGCGTGGGAGATGGTGGACCTTCTAGGACCACAACGTGCCAACTCCATGGCAATTCACAGAGTAGCTTTGATGGATGCTCTCTCGATTGCTGCAGAGAGGGATTCTTGGTGGACGTGTCGGATGACACGTAATGTAATATCCCCAGGTTTTCATAGTCAAAGTGTTTGTTGTTCAATGGGTTAGGACTATATCACATGAGTACCATGTACATTCGAGTTTGCTCTCCAGTAGAGTTATTTCTTTTAATGTCATCTAAATTTTGTACCTTGACTATTTTGGCCCTCATAACTCAAAAATTTCCCTAGCAAACCACGTCAATTCCTCATCTATAAGTTAAGACTTACACACCCGTTCAATGAAATTAAAATCATAGCACTTTCGCGTGCGCAGGCCATTATAAAAATCCTACAAAGTGACCCTGCTATTTATGGTACTAGAAAATTCTGAAAAAAAATTCTGATTGCATACGATAAATCTTAAGCACGAGAAACCTAGGGTCTATCACCTTACCTTCTCATTAGAAAAAAAAAAATTTTTGACCTTACCTTCGCCACATGCTCGTCAACAACTGAGGTTTTCGTGGTTTTGTCGGAATTTTGTTCTGAATTGCGGAAGCTAAGTTGGACAATAATAGGTCACGAGCTAGTCAGAATTTTGTTCCTGAATTTTTTTAGACAGAATTTCGGACAGCAGCTTATCTTGATCCTGTCACGATTCTGAGAATTTCTCGTGTTTTAAGTTTCCCCAAAATCCAACTCGTTAAGCGGGAAAAAGCTCACTTAGGTCATGGAAATGAGGCGAAGAACAAAAAAATTGAACTAAGAAAATTCGAGGCCTCCCATTGGCCAGCTGGGGCGCCCCCAATAGATTTTCTCCATTTTTAGTCCAAAAGTCTCACAAAAAGGCTTCTCTCTCACTCATTTGGCCTCATTCTCTCCACTTTTTTTTGAAAATAGAGAGCTAGAGAGCTCAGAGTAAGGAGCAGCCTTGCACCATGCCAACCACACGTAGTAAGGGGAAGGCACCTATGGAGGATCATGAAGAACTACCAAGTGGAGCCCAACCGTCAATGAGTCGAAGGACAAGGGGTTGGTAGCGGCGGATCAGGAAATCCAGGAAGTCCACAACAACTACAAACACCCCAGCAAGAGATCGCAGAACTTAAGAAAGAGAAAGAAGGATACAAAGAACAACTGACCAGCAGGGGCGGTCAAAGAACAAAATAGGGACCTTATTGATACCGTCCAATAGCAGGCAAAGATCATTGAGGAGCAAGCGGCCAAGATCCAACAACATCAAGAGCTCCAAAGCAGGTATGAAGCCAGTAGGCTGGCAGTTCAGGATGAGGCCATTCACACTTATTTTGATAATAATACCGACAACCATGATGACATCCTACGAGCACAAACGCAAGCGGCCTACGATCTTAAAGATCGCTATCAGCAACTCTTCTGCCGACTTGAAGAGCACCATACAGCAAAAGTTGTGGGTCCCACAACCACTTGCTACAAATGGAGAAAAATCTCATTACGAATCTTCTCTCATACGAAAGATTCAAGGTGCTCACGCGACAATAGACCAAGGAGCCGGACCTTGATGAACCCATGGCCAACATTCTGCAGCGCGGCTGAAAAAGGCAGAGGCTACAATCCAATCGCAAGTTCTTCAAGCCATTCAGGCGGTGAACCTCAAACATGCCGAAATTGATTTTGTCGACACTCTTCTGGCTGCTGATTACACCATCGACGAACTCATTGAACTTGGCTTTGAAGACCTCTTCCCCGGTCCAGATGAACCCTGCACAACAATGATGACGACGACAACCCCTCCACCTCCCAACCACCTCTACATCAACCAGCCTCTACTTCAGCAACCCCTCCTTCAACCACCACTACCTATGACCCACCCCCATCCTCTACCCAAACCAACACCTCCCAGCCGACCTCTACCCAGCAAGCTTCTACTACAACAGCCCCCTCCGCGAGACCACCACTCCAGTTAACCCACCACCATTGACAACCCAAGACCAAACACCATTTGACTTTCCCTCTCCTTCGCCCGATGACCATGAAGACGATCCTTTCCCATCAGACACCGTTCCTTTACCACCACCCCTTGTTGAAGCTGCAGCTGCCCCACAACCATCACCTTCTTCTAATGGCCCCGACATGCAAGCAGTTCCGAATAGGGATGAGGTACCAGCTGCTACTATTCACGAAGATATGGAGCGCCCTGCGGCTGCTGTAGATGAATTTCTATGGCGACTCCCTACCCATCTAAAAAAGGTACTGACCTGTTCAGAACTACACGAGTTAATAAAGAGTGCTTAGCATATAGCCAATTCCTTTAAGATAAAGATGCCTTTACAAAACTATCAAGGCAACAATAGATGGCTAAGATACTCGAAGAAACCCCCAGCCGAAAACATGAAACACCAACCCTTTTGGCGGTCTTCTTTGTTAAAGGGAGCCGACATCCATTGGCAGACCTACTGTAGAGCACCCCGCAGATCTTAGAGCCGACCCTCCTTTTTTGCCCCATCCCCCGTCGCTTCTCTCTCACAATTTTCCCCTGACCTCCACGGTAGGTATAACTGGCCACTCATCCCCACACCTGATTTAACTTATACATTCCACTCCCACACTGAACTTACGCCCGCATTCATTCTCCATTACACTGACATTACCAACACCTGTATCATAACCACAATTAAGGGCCTTTACACATCGAAGTATTCCTCGCCGCCGTGGTGTTTGCGTAGGGGCGTTACGTCACATGGCAGGACGACATTTGATCCTCCTTTTACGGGGCGTGGACAAACTTGGGCAGACAAGGCCCCCCGTGAGGTGGGATTTCTATCCGCCGTGCTTTGCTTCTCCTTGCACCTCCTCCCCATATAGAGGCAAACTATTGGGGGTGGGCTTCAATGCACCAAGTCCCTTCGGATAAAAATCCCACCTCACACCCATCCAAGCACCCGCCATGCAAAAGGTTCAGGATACAACAAATCACGTTCGCAGCCGGTGGGACTTGAACTCTGGACCTCATGCCACGTTATTGAGATCTTTAACCACAAGGCCAAGTTGTTTGTTTGTATTCTCCTTGGCGGGCACTTGTATCTATAAAGAGTTGCGCACGCCATGAGGCATAAATAGGGCTCTCTAGCGGGCGTCGAGGCGGTGTGTAACCAGCCTAATTTTCTCCGCTTTATTCTTTTTCTTCTTCGCCAACCACCCCACTCTGATGAAGCCCACCTCCCCCCTCTTTATTTTAATCCCCAGACCAGCTCTGACACCGCTGCAATGATGCAATTTTACCTTCGGGCCGAGCTTCTTCCCACCACCTACCTAGCTATCCTCGAAGATATGGCTGCCTCCAAGTTCGCCGCCATTACTCATATCACATTTTTGCCCACTGCTGGCCTAGATCCACCTCCGCCACCTTTTTCACTCACCCAACATCATCAAGAAGTACTGCACCATCCCACCACCACAACCCCCACCGCCACCCCCCACGTAACTCACTGCACGAGGGCCCTCAAGCGCAACACATACCCGGGGAGCTTCGGCTTGCACCGGCGTTAAACTTGCCCCCTCTACTCACTTGCACACACATGCACGTAAGGTCCTCAAGTGCAGGACATACCCAGGGGAGCCTTGGCTCGCACTGGCATTAGACCTGTCACCTTAGTCACTGGGCGGGGAACAACGCTGATTGACTCAGGAGCTCGAGCATGCTTGATGTCTTCTGACATTTGGGACAAACTTCAACACCTGCCACTACAGGATGAGGTACAAACTATCCAAGGTATCGCTAGTGGAGGTAAGACCTTGGGTTCAATTTCTTTACTCTGTAATTCATTTTCATGTTGTATCTAAGACCTTTGATGATAAGGTATGCTACTAGGAAGAGATTGGTTGCGATCAACCAGTTGCCAAATTAACTGGGAAGTAGCGCATGCTACAATCACTGTCAAGAGTGCCACAACTGCTCTACCTTTCTACCCAACAACGGTGATCAACAAGAGAAGTATCAAGACAAAGGAAATGGAAATGGTGGATGCGATTAAGCAAAGTGGCACCCGTATCAGGTGTGAGCTCTTCATCCATGGAACCCTTTTCCTCAACTACCCAACCCTTGACCAGTAGAACACCAAAGGAGGTGACCTGTAGTAGCAAGAAGCCCCATATTCCAAGCTACACCATCAAAACACCTAGCTTGCAGGTCAAATCAACTCAGAAATGGTAATCAAAGCTGCGCCAACCTCTACGAATACCAAGCAACTTTAGCCAACACCCAGCCAACACCCAACTCTAATTGATATAGCAAGGCCTATGTGTATGTGACTACTTGTAAATGCTTGTGGAGGCCAACTCCCAACTCTAATTGATATAGCAAGGCCTATGTGTATGTGTATGTGAATGTGACTACTTGTAAATGCTTGTGGAGGCCACCAAATGCAAAAATAGCCCCAAGCCTGTCTGGGCAAAAGTCGCCCTATTCAGGTTGGGCTCCTTTTGTATTTTTTAGCCTTCAGTGGTCATGTATAAGCATTCATATAAGATTTTCTATAAACTAGGTGCTTAAAATTAAAGGTATATAGTGCCTTATAAATTAATATTAAGATCATAGAAGATACTCTTTTACATGATGAGAGAGTTCTTACACATGGAAGGAGAGAGTTTTTACATGAGTGTGGTAAAACATACCTTCATTGTAATGGATTTCTCCAAGCATCCTATGTCATATCAAATGATCTTAGGACGTCCTTTCATGAGGGAAGCGCAAATGGTGCATGACTGGTTGAAAAACCATGTCTACCTACAATTCCAGGACTCTGTCATTCGAGTTGATCTTGAGAATGGTCGTGCACATCCTTTAGGAAGCAAGGTTATCATTGATCGGATACCACTATTCACTCCGCCCCATTAAGGTATTGCTATACATGCAAAAAAGAGACTGATGATGGGAAAGATTCTCCTTATATGGATGTCCTACCGAGTATGACTGAGTCAGATAACGTGGATTGGGTACACCTAGCGGCAACCATAGACACATGGGAAAATAGAGGCACAAGTTGGGTAACACCTGAGGGGCAAGATATGCCACCGTTAGTGCCAATAAACATGATAGGTGTTATGCACTTGACTCCTGATGGCGAGAAAGCGTCAACCTCCACTGACACTGACAGTAGCGAAGACTCTGACCAATGTAACTCTGAGTATGAATCTCAAGAACAAACTGACTCTGAGCAGCCTGATGGGGGGGATGAATCAAATATTCACCCAAATGTGGAAGCAAGGTGCTCGAGGCCTAGGACAGTGACCTACAGTTCATCCGAGAGTGAGGGGGACACAAGTGAAGATCGACCAAGTGAGTTCGAATCTGATAGAAACAAAAATCAAAAACTTGGTAAGAAGAAAACGAGACATAAGCGCCAACGCTATCGAGCTAATGTACGCACTGCAATAAACAAGGAGAGATCCACCGCAGAATGGCTTAGTTATGTAGGATCTATTGACGCTCATCGGAAGTTAGCGGATAATTGGGGACAATACCTCCAAAGTGTCATGTGGTGTATTACGCAACATCGCTCAATTAGAGATCGAAGAGAAGCCGAAACTAAGTCGTACTGCAAGAAGGCGGCAAAACCAAGAGTTAGCTCAGCAACAAAAGGAGGCGGAATTGAAAGAAAAAAGCCTGGCACAACAAGAACTAGTAGACTTACACCCCACACCCGAGCATTTCAGATCATTCACCACAAGGAAACGTAAAGTGGTCTACACAAAAGCCCAACGAACGCCTACCAATGGGAGTAGCGGTGTCTACGATGGCCCTGCGGTAGTTAAGGAGATAGACTTAGTAGATCCGGGTGAGGAGTCTAAACCAATTTTTATTGCTCAAGACCTCACCCAGTCAAAGGAAGCTGCACTTAAGAAGCTTCTTAAAGAATTCAAGGACATATTTGTTGGACATATCATGATATGAAGGGTGTTCCACCCTCGGTGGTGCAACACACGATTCTAATGATTAGCACTGCTAAACCAGTCCAGCAACGTCCCTACCCAATGAATCCTAAGTACGCAAAGATTGTACAAGAGGAAATTGAAAAGCTTGTAAAATGTGGATTTATATACCCTATTGAGCACTCAGAATGGGTTTCTCCGATAGTCATTGTACCAAAGAAGAATGGGAAACTCAGAGTGTGCATTAATCTCAAAAAGGTTAATGCAGCCACCAGAAGGGATCATTACCCTTTGCCATATTCTGAACATGTGCTTGAAAGAGTGGCAGGCAAGGAGGCATATAGCTTTTTAGATGGGTACTCGGGTTACAATCAGATCACAATTGCAGTCGAGGACCAAGCTAAAACAGCATTTATCACGGAGTTTGGAGTGTTTGCCTTTCGCGTCATGGCTTTTGGCTTGACCAATGCACCTGCAACATTCCAACGATTGATAAACACGGCCTTTAAGGAATATCTAAGGGACTTCTGTGAAGCTTTCTTAGATGATCTTTGTGTTCATTCCTCTTGGGACGAGCACTTGATGTGTTTACGAAAAATATTTGAAAGGTGTAGATTATATCGCATCTCATTGAATCCTTTCAAATGCCAATTCTGGGTTAAACACAGAGTTATCTTAGGGCATATAGTGTCCAAAAATGGGATTTTCACGTAAAATCAAGGTCATTTTGAAATTACCCCCACCCACCAACTATAAGGGAGTCCAACGCTTTATGGGCCACGTTGGTTATTATCGAAGATTTATTCTATTCTTTGCCGAGATAGCTCGACCATTGTATAAGCTTCTCATCAAGTTTATTTGGACCGAAGAATGTGACCGTGCCTATGAGCTATTAAAGAAAACCTTGGCGAGTGCTCTAATCTTGAGAATGCCTAACTGGGATTTACTCTTCCATGTGCATATTGATGCATCAAACTTTGCTATTGGTGGGTGTGTGTTAACTCAACCTGGAGAACACAAGCTAGACTACCCCATTAGCTTTGCCAGTCCTCGCCAGTTGAACGATGCTGAGATGAATTACACCACTACGGAGCGAGAAGGATTGGCAATGATATATGCAGTAAGGAAATTTCGTTATTACCTCCTTGCCACCAAGTTTGTTTTCTATGTGGATCATCAAGCATTGTTGTATCTGGTAAACAAACCATGCTCCACAGGAAGAATCACGGCTATTGATTCTTC
The DNA here is from genome assembly GCF_041138505.1 of Cibotium barometz. Classification (NCBI taxonomy): domain Eukaryota; kingdom Viridiplantae; phylum Streptophyta; class Polypodiopsida; order Cyatheales; family Cibotiaceae; genus Cibotium; species Cibotium barometz. Next base: position 33,799,402 of record NC_141087.1, on the reverse strand, counting down.
TTGAGTTTGATTTCACTGTTGTTGTGAAACCTGGCAAAAAACATGTTATGGCTGATCATTTGTCTCGCATACCTAATGGTGAGGCTCCTACAGGGGTTGATGATGACTTACCTGACACTTCCCTGTTCATGGTGGAGACAATGCCTGAATGGAGTGAGAAGATTGTTAACTTTTTGGTTAATGGCTTTTCACCCAAGGAGCTTCGTAAAGATCTAGCTCGAAAGCTGATCAAAGAATGCGACCCCTATTGCCTGATAGCCGGGACTCTTTATAAAAGAGGAAAGAATGACGTTCTTAGGCGTTGTGCCCGAGAGGATGAGTATCTATACATTTTGCAAGAGGCACATATGGGTGTAGCCGGTGGTCACTTCTCAGGAGATTAACTGCGCGAAAGATCTTACAATCGGGGTATTGGTGGCCCACTATGTTCCAAGATGCATCACTCTTTGTGAAGGGTTGCGATGAATGCCAATGATACAAGAAACCCCAGAGGAAAGATCAGATGCCCCTACATCCAATCAAAGTAAACCAACCATTTGAAAAGTGGGGTTTAGACTTTGTAGGTCCAATTAGCCCAGCGGCCCGAAACACACAATCTCGCTATATTATTGTGGCCACTGACTATATGACCAAATGGGCTGAAGCGAAAGCGACACGTAAGGCAGATGCAAGGACAACAGCCAAGTTCCTCTTTGAAAATATAATCACACGCTTTAGTTGTCCTTTTGAACTTGTGAGCGACAATGGTACGCATTTTATAAATGAAGTGATTAAGGAGCTCACAACAAATTTCATGATATCCCATCATAAATCTACTCCTTACTATCCGCAAGCGAATGGCCAAGCCGAGAGTACCAACAAGACCTTAATCTCTGTTTTGACAAAGACAGTTGAAGCTCATCGCACGGATTGGGATCTAAAGCTTACAACAGCTTTATGGGCCTATCGTACTGCGTACAAAGTGGCTATTAATTGCACACCATTCAAAATGGTATATGGCCAAGAAGCAGTCATGCCATGGGAATTTGTCATTCCTAGTCTTCGTGTTGCTACTCAAGAGGGTTGGAATGGTAACCCCTTAGTAAAGCGTCTATATATCCTTGAGCGACTTAACGAAGAAAGACAGTTGGCTGTATACAATGCCCTTGTGGAGAAGGATAGAAGGAAAAAATGGTTTGATCGCCACCTGAAGGACAAGGACATAGGTTGGGGATAAAGTCCTGATGTATGGAGTGCATAACCAAAAGAAGAAGCTCAAATATGGTGGTAAGGGACCATATAGAGTAAGTGAAATTACCCTGCAAGGTACCATCGGAGTGGAGACTCTCGACGGAGTTGAAACCATTGGATTCCTTAATGGGAGTAAATTCAAAAGGTACTATGACCCCCTGAGCCAAGAGGAGTTACATGCAATCCATCAAAAGAAGGCAGCTAAAGAACAAGCTGAGCTTAAGAAGATACAAGCGAGAGTTGAAGCCAAAGAACGTCAACAGCGTGCTAGGCACCAACGAGAAGCCAACTTGGGGATTACACAAGTATTTTTCGAGGAGGCAGAGGAGGATTCACTGGAATCTATCCCACCTCTAAGATACCCAATTGAGTTACAGAGTCCTTACGGGGAGGTGCTGTATAATGCATTATTGGATACAGGAGATCAACACAATTTGCTATCATATGGCATGTGGTGTCAACTTGGAAAACCACCTTTATCCAAGAGTGCTATCCAAGTTCAAGGTATCAACAAGAAGAAAACCCCTGTCTCAGGAATTCTGCACACTCCGGTTGCCTATGACAAGGGGACCGTAATTCAAAGCTTTTTGGTTATGCCTGCTAGTACCATGGAAGGCACTGTAAACTTAGGGCGCAAATGGATGTTGGCCACCAAGTGCAATATCGATTGGGCAACCAGACGAGTCGCAATGCAAAAACCAACACTCAGTATGACCGCTCAAAATCCCGCTCCTAAGCCATCGACTCTGGACAAAATGCTGGATAACAAAAAATCACAAAGTCCAGTGGCAAAACCATCTTTGATTGTTTGCCACCCCTCTAACGCTTCAACGCCAAGAGTGGAAACATGCAGGGTGGTCTCTAAAACTCCGCTTACTATGCCAAACAGTACATACAAATGGGTCCCAAAAGCTTCGTTAACAGCTACTTCCCCTGCTCAATCTCGTTCAGACAAGAAGCCTCGTAGGAAGAAAGCAGCTACCCACCCGAGAAAGGGCAATGTAACATCACGATGGATCTCTAAAAAATTATTAGTAGCCCAAGGATACTATGAGGGGAATGACCAGATTTGGGTCCCTAAACATAAGCTGAATCCCTCTACAACGCCTGTTAAACCTTGCAAACCAATTGTTGCCACCCCAACGACAATTCAAGACCGTGGTAAGGGAAAGGTAACAGAGTGCTTCGCACCACTTCTTCCAGAGTTACTTTGGATTCCCAAACGATATCGATCATTACCACCTAGCTCAGGAAGGGGGGAGCCACATGAAGCTTCTAGCTTCTCATGCCAGGCACACACTGATATAGAAGTTTCTACATGCTCTACACCTACTCTTGTCAACACCCAACAAAAGACCGATGAGTCTACATCTCCCCTTGTAATAGTATCGTCGGAAACTATTTCCTCCATTCGTCAATGGGAGCGTACACTAACATCTTTGCAATTGGATGTGGCCACAAGGGTCATAAAAAGCTATCTGCCCACATCACAACCTATGACCCGCTGGACAAATTGGTTCCAAGAGGCTGCAACAACATCATTGCAAAAAATATGATCTACCCAAGGAAAGGGGGAGCATGTACTCACGCTCGACATTCTATTGCTTCCTCCCTAACCTTCTCCCCTGACCATGTAATTGCCAAATTCAAGGGGATGTATATATATAGTTTCATACATAGAAAAGAAAAGAGAAAAACAAAAAATAGTAAAAAGAGCAAGAGCACAAAAAGAGGAGAAATATCCGTAAACAATCAGGAACTAGATTGACCAGTCATAAACCTACTGATGCTATATCTGTGTTTGCAGATATGGCAAATGCAAGAGCATCGCACACTTCATCCACCTTTGGTGAGAGGTATCATCTGTACCTTTCTCAAATATTCCATATGTGCTATCTTGTAATTGGAACTGAATGGGATCATACAAATGTACTAGCCAGAGAGGAAAATGTTGAGGAATTAGAATGGCTAATTCGCCTATTGACCATGACTGACCCCTACTCCGTAGAGGACATATCCCCGATAGCCCAATGCTTTCCTTTTCCACAAGATGACTATCCTCCAAGTTACATTCTTGATGAGTTTATGTGGATGGGAAAATGAAAAGAAAATATCTGACAATGATGAATGGACGGATGAAACTCATGGCACTACTGAGGTTGACTTTATTTATTTGGATGATGCGGATAGAGGCTTAGCTTTAGGGCTAGAGCCAGGACTCTACAACATCCTCTTACCGTATCCTCAGTAGTAGTGTGGTGACTGGTAGGTAGCTTGGTGTTTTCAAGTTTTTTCTAGTTTGGATTCCTTAAACGAGTCTTTAATTTTTCACACTGATGTGCCTCTCGAGGTATAGTGCTTGTTAGTTGGTTGTACAGATGGAAAAGTTTGAGGTGAATTCGCTTTCAAGTCCTCAGATAGCCGCAACGCTCATACATAAATATCTCATCAAATTGCAAGTATTTTTCTCATCGAATCAAGGAGATCTCCAAAATACAGGTGTAATTCTTCCATACCCACTCTCTTTCGTTTTTACTGTTCAATTAATTGCATGAACTATAATGCATGACCACATGGAAATTGTCAATGTACTACTTAGTTTTTGAAGTTGCCTGACGTGCTAGTGTGAATCATTAATGAGTTTAACCTTATTGGATATATTCTTAAGAATGCATGCAGTCTTTAGTTAACCTTGGAATACGATTGTCTTAGGTCTAGGGTCAAACCATCTTAATGTTTGACACCTGGCCATGTGTGTGTTAACCTCTAGGACATAGCTTTTACCCCTTTGTCGAAAGGATGCAAGACAAATTATAGTTCAGGAGTGAAGATCCAAAGAAATAATTTTTTTTTAAAAAAAGCCTATAATAAATGGCAATAAAAGTCTATGATGTGCTTTAATGTTGGCCTATCGCCTTATTGATACTTGGTAGGTGAGGAGTATTCTCCTCCAGACCGATGCCTTGGTTGGTAGGGGGTAGCCTTGCCTAAGGTGAGCTAATAGATTCCTAGATAATGCCTTGTGTTAAACATGGTACCAGGATCGATGTTAGTTTTGCCTTAGGAAGGTCGCCATTGTGTGTAAAAATTATCACGTGCATAAAAAAATAAAGGCAAAAGGCTCCTGTAACTCTGATGTTTCTTGTGTCCCTAGGCTCGCGGTATTAACTTGTTCTTAGAGTAGACACAGTGTAGTCATCTGTTTATTTATTAAGGTTGGTTATTTTCTTTGACTTAGGCCAGTTATAAACCTTGATTAACCTTTGACACCTTGTAAACTCTTGATTTACTTTCAATAATTTTAAACTCCTGTTAATTTGCTACACTAGCTCATTCATGTGACCCCTTAAACTAAGTTCTCATAGCAACATCCATTGTGGTCTAACATGCTTAAATATATACACTTTATATCTTTTGAATTCCAGCATACTTTCACTCTACTTCCCTGTTTTGCATACGGTCTACCACAACCACCCTATCGAGCTTACCATACCATAGCTTCCGAGGACGGAATCTACATCAGGAAGGGGGGCATGTTAACCTATGACGGACAATGAGACGTACTATGTTTTACGTCATGTAATTAGTTTAACTATTCTGAGTCATGGGCCGGGCTTGTCGGGACCATATGCAAAGGATAAAGGGATTGGGTGATCGCCGATGAGAGGCGCACCTTGAATATCAATAGGATAAGGGTTAGGATCGGCTGGCCATGTATGGGCGCCCATGTGTGAACGGCCAAGTCACCTATAAGAGTCAAATATAACCCTAAAACCATTATTCTCATGTGTTGAATACAAGAGTGCTCTTGTCTTATCTCCTTGGTTTCCTTCTCCTGCGTGTGTGAGAGAGAGAGAGAGAGAGAGCGATCGAGCACTGTGTAGTGACACGGCGGCGGCGGCGAGGCGGTAGAGCAGCGACGGCGGCTCCTCCTTCATGGCTGTGACGCGGGAATCCTTCACGGCGACGGTTAGAGCGGTGAGTGACACACCCTGCCGTGCTGCCACATCACGTTGTGAGCCGTGATGCCCCTTGGCCCCCCGGACCCGTGCCGTTAGAGCGGTGAGTGACACACCCTGCCGTGCTGCCACATCACGTTGTGAGCCGTGATGCCCCTTGGCCCCACCGGACCCGTGCCGTCGTGCCACGCATCGCTTGCTTTCCTGGTTGTATGCTTGCAGCCATTCGTGGCTCGCATACGGTGTGTCAACCTATGACGAACAATGAGACGTACTATGTTTTACGTCATGTAATTAGTTTAACTATTCTGAGTCATGGACAGGGCTTGTCGGCACCATATGCAAAGGATAAAGGGATTGGGTGATCGCCGATGAGAGGCGTACCTTGAATATCAATAGGATAAGGGTTAGGATCGCGGCCGGCCATGTATGGGCGTCCATGTGTGAACGGCCAAGTCACCTATAAAAGTCAAATGTAACCCTAAAACCATTATTCTCATGTGTTGAATACAAGAGTGCTCTTGCCTTATCTCCTTGGTTTCCTTCTCCTGCTGCGTGTGAGAGAGAGAGAGAGTGAGAGAGCGATCGAGCACTGTGTAGTGGCACGGCGGCGGCGGCGAGGCGATAGGGCGTAGTGCTTCTTAGTGTTAGTTCATATTACTTGTTAGTGCTAGTTAATAATACTATTTTTTTCCACAAAGTGCTACATATGGCTTGTTAGTGCTACTTACTGTGACATACTGCTTGTTAGTGCTAGTTAGTGCTGCTACTTAGTGCTAGGTAGTGCTACATAGTGCTTCTTTGTGTTAGTTCATATTGCTTGTTAGTGCTAGTTAATAATACTATTTCCTTTCACAAAGTGGTACATATTGCTTGTTAGTGCTACTTACTGTGACATAATGCTTGTTAGTGCTAATTAGTGCTGCCACTCAGTGCTAGGTAGTGCTACATAGTGCTTGTTAGTTCATATTGCTTGTTAGTGCTCGTTCATAATACTATTTACTTCCACAAAGTGCTTGCTATTGCTACCTGATTGTGCTAGTTAGGGCCTCATATCGCTTATTAGTGCTAGCTTGTTAGTGCTAGTTAGTGCTACTTGATATTGCTTGTTAGTGCTTATTAGTGCCACACAGTGCTTGCTGGTGCAAGCTACTACTATTGTTAGTAATAGTTAGTGCTAGTGGAACTAATTACTGCTGGTGCCACTTGTTAGTGCTAGGCTACTTGTTAGTGCTAGTTAATTATTCCTGTTAGTGCTACTACTAGTGGCACTAGTTAGTGCTAACAAAGTATGCCTTCCAAGAGCTACAGCACTCTAGGTCACTAAAACTTCTCACAAGGGCACTACAACTTTTTACAAGCTCTGGGCTTGAAGTGGGGGCTAAGTGGGGGAGTCGATTCGGCTTTTGGACTATCGTTAGTACCTCGTGGAGTCTTTGGTGTACTCTGCCTTTGTGTTGGGGCATCTGCAGCCTTCACACTGCGGCCATCCACAACTGTAGGACTTCTTTCATTTCTCTTCTTGCTAGCACCTCCGCTTCTACTTTCCAGGGTTCTTTTATGCCCTTCACATGTGAAGTCAAAGAAAATTGAGGTTAGTGCACACTCTCATCTACCAACTGCAAAAATACTAAATGATCGAAAATGCGATACCTTTATCAAATCCATCTATCTTTTGCTTCTTCACCCTTTTACCAAGCATGTCCTGTAACAACAAGTCATCCTGCCCTGTAGGTTCATCCTCAAGGACATTCTCCTGCACTTTGTGTTCAGCCATAGGTGAATTCCTCTTTCCACTAGTTTGCGTTTGAGCTGCATCCTCTTTCCCTTTAGTTGCAATGGCATGATCAATAGAAACAGGTGACAAATTAGCACACTCTGACCACTTGTGCGAGGAACTTGCTTGAAATAATGGCAAATCAAAAGCACTGTAGTGATATATGCAGGAACAACAAAATAGCTAAATGTTAGTGCTAGTGCTACTTAGTGCTTGTGCTAGTTAGTGCTAGTGCTAGTGCTAGGTAGTGTTAGTGCTTATGAGTGCTAGTGCAAGTTACTGCTAGTGTAAGTGCTAGTGGTAGTTGGTGAAAGCTTACCACCCCCAAAGACCATACCATATTACCATGTCGTTTAGACTCGACGTGTGCTGCTATGGCATTATCAATAGAAACAGGCAACAAATGGTCACACTCCGACCGCTTGTGCGAAGAACCTGCTTGAGATAATTGATGCTCTGCAAGTAACAACAAGAGACTTAAATGCAAGAAATGTGGTTCAAATTGGCAAATCAAAAACATTGTAGTGATATACGCAGGTAACAACAAAATAGCTAAATGTTAGTGCTAGTGCTATTTAGTGCTTGTGCTAGTGCTAATACTTGTTAGTGCTAGTGCTAGTGAAAGTTACTGCTAGTCAAAGTGCTAGTTAGTTCTAGTGCTATTGCTAGTGCTAGTTAGTTCTAGTGCTATTGCTAGTTAGTGCTACTACTAGTTAGTGCTGTGCTTGTACTAGTGATACCGCTAGTTAGTGCTAGTGCTATTGCTAGTTAGTGCTTCTTACCACATTCGATGGTCGATGATGCGTTCTTCAGAGGAGTCTATATTCGGCCACAAATCATGGTCTCCATGGGTGTATCATGTCCTTACCTTTTCCATTTTGACCCTAGTGGAGCTGAGCCCGACGAGTTTCTTCGAGTAATCCTTCGCCGAGTGCCTTTAAGTCAGTACGTACTTTTGCCTATACAGCTGTGGCTGCGCCATCACTCACTTGAGGGGATTGCAGAAGGCGGCATACAACCGCCTTGTCTCCTTAGTACCTCGTGACTGAGTGTTGATTGAGGACGCTTGCAAGAAAAGACTGACTAGAGTTATCCGTCGCGATCACATCCGGCACTTGCACATCCATGCCGAACCTCCCCCGGTTCTCCTTTCAGGATTCCACCAACGGTCAGAGGACTTACATAGATGAGTACAGACTTTTAGAGTTAACTCTGCCTTTTTCATTTCTCTTTGTTAAAGACCAGCTGCCCGACTCTAGTGTGCGATGTCTGTACAGATCCTCTTCTTTCGACTTCAATTTTTCCACACCATCCAATCCCCGTTGCTATACCTCTTGGGGATTCTCTGGGGGGATTTGCTACTATGGCATCTATGCCAGCATGGTGCATCACCTTGCAGAGGAGTTTTATTTACTTCAGCTTGCAGAGCAGCTTCTGATAGTTCTCGTTTACCTCTTCTTGGGCAGCCCCGACCCTTTGTAGACCTCCAGGTACCGTGGCCAAGTGGGCTGCGAGAGCCACCAGGTGTATTCTCTAGTGACAGGCATCATTCCTCGGGACCGTATCCTCTGCTTGGGACCATTTTGCCCTGGATTCATCGGCCTCTGTGACACCACCATCTTCGCTACCTCAACACCTCTGGTACTACACCTCGGTGGGACACCCCAGTTGCTACCACTTCATCTTCCCCTCCACAGGACCTAGTACCCCTTAGCCGGGTTCCTTGTATCTTTCTCATTCACACTTTTGTACAGTGTCAAACTCAGTTTTATATATATATATATTACATGGTGTGGTTTTCACTTCCAATCATGGCTAAGTTTCTCTTTTGCTAAGTTGTTTTGATAAGGTGCTCGATTGAGACCTCTTTCAGTTTTTGTTAAGTACGTGTTGACGACATTATGATGATGCAGATCCGCGATGCCAATGAGAGAGCCTTGGTGACTCCTTTGTACAATGCCACCCAGGAGAGGAAGCTTCTCCTTAAGCAAATGCAACCCCCATCCTTCAACGGCAAGGAAGCAAGGTGGAAAAGGACGCAGAGGTTTGGCTTGAGGCTATGGACAATTATTTCCTCCTCACTAGAACGTCCCAGCCCAACCACTCTATGCTAGCAAGGTTCCGACTGATTGGTCTGGCAAGATCTGGTGGAAGGAGTTGGTCCGTGAACACTCCATCGACCAAACACATGTGACTTGGGCCCAGGATAAGGCCATTGTCAAAGAGAGGTACCTTCCGGTTACCCATGAGACAAATATGATGAACGACTTCTTTCAACTCAGACAGCATTACCTAACCATTGAGGAGTACTACTCAAAATTCTATACGGGTGTATGCATGTTAAGGTGGTACACTTACATGTGCTAAATAGTGGTACACTTACGGATTTGAAAAGGGCTACTAAAAGCCCTTAGCTTTAGTTTTTCTAGCCTTTGATCAAAGGCTTTGTTCCCACGTACATGTTGAGTCCTCTCTTGTACCTCTGTAGGGTGGGTTCCCATGCACATCCACAAGTTCCCTCCACCAAGAGCATCACGCAAGCAAAGAAAGATACTAACCATTTCCCAAATGAGTTGAGAACCCTTCCAGCATTACCAACCATTAGTGCATCCCAAGCGCATTGAATACTTCTTGTGCTTTTGCAAGTGCACCACACTCGAGATGCATTCTCACCAACGCACTCTCAGGCACCCAACATAGGAAACCAAGCAGAAAGGTCTAGCACCTGGCTCTGCTCTTGATCTTCGAGACTTCTCGTTCCTTGTGGTAGTATACTAACTGTTACCATTTCCCTGCTGTGATGCCATTATTCAATATTTACAAAATTGTCATGACTTCTATGCCTATTGCATGTCCTTCGCACACACAAACACTCTCAAGCTCAGACCACTGCATATATGCAAGGACATTTTTCAGTCCCAGAAAAAAGCATCACACCGTGTCCACATCACTAGCATGCTCCACAGAAGAATGTCCTCTTGAGTAAACCACAAAATACGTGCTAGGAAAAGCATGGTAGTTCATGAAGAAGCTCCCATTTGAAGGAATTATGCTGCAAGGATGTCCAAGAGTAGGACATCTACCACTTGGGGTCATAAGGAAACTCCAAGCACAAATGATCTGTCCGCCATTGAAGAACAAGGCCTATGTCTCTGTCACTACATTGTTGAAAGCATCCGTGGCCATCTCACGCTTCAAAGAAAGCTTCCAAGAAATAGCTCAAGCGTCATTTTGAAGCCCAAGAATTTCTACAAAGCGTCAAACGAAGCCTAAACCATGAGTCCTAGGCATCCCAAGTATATATATACATATATATAAGTGGTGTGCCAGGTGGTCGTGAGTAGCCGCTCTCTCCGGGCTCCGGCCTCCCCCACCGTATAAAAATGCCATCGCTCGTTGTTTTTATCTCGTTGTTTTAATATTTTTACAAATTTGAGTGAAGCCCTGGAATACTTTGGGAAGCTTCATAGGAAGCCTAGAATAAGTACACAGGGAGTCACAGTCCTTGTGCTATGGGGAGTCAATTTTAAGGCCTGATCTGTGGGGAGTCAATTTTAAGGCCTGATCGGGATGATGCTAAGCTGATATCAGCTAAGCTCCATGAGGTTAAGCCGATATATCGAGATAAAATTAAGCCGATATTGCGAAGCCGATACACCTGTTATTTTGCCAAGCCGAAATACGTGTTGAGGCTGAGCCGATGGTCGTGGTAATACGGGTCAAATTCTCTGGCCTGACTGAGGTGTTGCATGGCATCCTGGCTTTGCTTTTCTTAAGGCTGAGGGCTGTTTGAAGATGGTCATAGCTGCAGTCCATGTGCACAAGCAAGTGATGGCGGAAATATTTCCCTTGAGGAACCATCACGCGTGAAACATGGCTTTGGGTAGATTCCACTGCAAAAGTGAGCAAGCTCACCCAAGTGGGGCATCCCAGGTTTGATGCACCCGTGTGCACGGCTTGCGTTAGCTGTGTAGTGCTTTTAAAAAAAACCTATGTACAAGGGGGCTCTTTTTGGCTATACATGAGCCTTCCACCAATTCTGTAAGGTCCTCTTGTGATCACTCAATGCCTTTACCAAGTTGTCAGCTGTAGTTGTTGATTTCATCTTCCCAATAAAGTTGCTAGCATGTTCTTGTGTAGCCCTCGGAATGGCTGGTACTTCAGGGGCTTTGGCTGATGGTGGAATTCATATGGGTGACCTTAGATGTCGAAGGAGTAACCGGTGGATGTTTTGCTTAGTGGAAGTAGATAGCACTGCTCCCTTTGGGTTATTGGTCTGGCTATTTACGCCCAGAGGTGTATTCTTTCTTACCCATTGCATCTTTGTCTTGTTGAATGGGATCGCCTGAGTTGTGGAAGTAGGTGCAATGGCTCAAGTTTGAGGCTGTTTCTTCTTCGGTACCCAGATTTGAGTGGCACCTTCATAGTATCCTTGAGCTTCGAGAAGATGATCCACCTAGGGGTAATTCTAACATGCTTGCGACCAGATCCTCTTCTGCTATTCTTGAGGGATGTTCGAGGCAGTGTAGGCTCTGCGGGTATTGTTGGTTTGGGTTGCTTGGTATTCGTAGAGGTTGGCGCAGCTTTGATTACCCATTTCTGAGTTGATTTGACCTGCAAGCTAGGTGTTTTGATGGTGTGGCCTGGAATATGGGGCTTCTTGCTACAGGTGGTGTTGTTGGGTAGTTGAGGAAAAGGGTTTCATGGATGAAGAGCTCACACCTGATACGGGTGCCACTTTGCTTAATCGCGTCCACCATTTCCATTTTCTTTGTCTTGAGACTTCTCTTGTTGATCACCGTTGTTGGGTAGAAAGGTAGAGCAGTTGTGGCACTCTTGACAGTGATTGTAGCATGCGCTGCTTCCCAGTGAATTTGGCAACTGGTTGATCGCAACCAGTCTCTTCCTAGTAGCATACCTTCATCAAAGGTCTTAGATACAACATGTACAGGGTAAAGAAATTGAACCCAAGGTCTTACCTCCACTAGCGATACCTTGGATAGTTCGTACCTCATCCTGTAGTGGCAGGTGTTGAAGTTTGTCCCAAATGTCAGAAGACATCAAGCATGCTCGAGCTCCTGAGTCATTCAGCGTTGTTCCCCGCCCAGTGACTAAGGTGACAGGTCTAATGCCAGTGCGAGTCGAGGCTCCCTGGGTATGTCCTACACTTCAGGACCTTACGTGCATGTGTGTGCAAGTGAGTAGAGGGGGCAAGTTTAACGCCGGTGCAAGCCGAAGCTCCCTGGGTATGTGTTGCGCTTGAGGGCCCTCGTGCAGTGAGTTACGTGGGGGTGGCGGTGGGGGTTGTGGTGGTGGGATGGTGCAGTACTTCTTGATGAAGTTGGGTGAGTGAAAAAGGTGGCGGAGGTGGAGGCAGCCTTCAGGAGTGGGCAAAAATGTGATATGAGTAACGGCGGCGAACTTGGAGGCAGCCATATCTTTGAGGATAGCTAGGTAGGTGGTGGGAAGAAGCTCGGCCCGAAGGTAAAATCGCATCATTGCAGCGGTGTCAGGGCTGGATTAAAATAGAGAGGGGGGAGGTGGGCTTCATCCGCCAGAAAGCCCTATTTATGCCTGTGCTACTCTTTACAGATATACAAACAAACAACTTGGCCTTGTGGTTAAAGATCTCAATTACGTGGCATGAGGTCCAGAGTTAAGTCCCACTGGCAGCAAGCGTGATTCGTTGTATCTCTAACCTTTTGCATGGCAAGCACTTGGACGGGGGTGTGAGGTGGGATTTCTATCCGAAGGGACTTGGGACTTGGTGCCTTGAGGGTATGCTAGCCCGCCCCGAATAGTTTGCCTCTATATGGGGAGGAGGTGCAAGGAGGGGCAAAGCATGGACCCATGGTAGGCACCCGGTGCGTGAGTGCGTTCCTAAGGTGCCTACCATAGGTCCGTGCTTTGCCCCTCCTTGCACCTCCTCCCCATATAGAGATAACCTACGGGTGCGTGAGTGCGTTCCTAAGGTGCCTACCATGGGTCCATGCTTTGCCCCTCCTTGCACCGGGTGCCTACCATGGGTCCGTGCTTTGCCCCTCCTTGCACCGCCTCCCCATATAGAAGCAAACTACGGGTGCGTGAGTGCGTTCCTAAGGTGCCTACCATGGGTCCATGCTTTGCCTCTCCTTGCACCTCCTCCCCATATAGAGGCAAACCATTCGGGGCGGGCTAGCATACCCTCAAGGCACCAAGTCCCTTCGGATAGAAATCCCACCTCGCAGGGGGGCCTTGTCTGCCCAAGTTTGTCCACGCCCCATAAAAAGAGGATCAAATGTAGTCCTGCCATGTGGCGTAACGCCCCTACTCAAACACCAGAGGAATACTTCGATGTGTAAAGGCCCTTAATTGTGGTTATGATACAGGGGTTGGGAATGTCAGTGTAATGGAGAATGAATGCGAGTGTAAGTTCAGTGTGGGAGTGGAATGTATAAGTTAAATCAGGTGGGGGGAGGATGACTGGCCAGTCATACCTACCGTGGAGGTCAGGGGAAAATTGTGAGAGAGAAGCGACGGGGAATGGGGCAAAAAAGAGGGTCGGCTCTAAGATATGCGGCGGCGGGTGCTCTACAGTAGGTCTGCCAATGGATGTCGGCTCCCTTTAACAAAGAAGACCGCCAAAAGGGTTGGCGTTTCATGTTTTCGGCTGGGGGTTTCTTTGAGTATCTTAGCCATCTATTGTTGCCTTGATAGTTTTGTAAAGGCATCTTTATCTTAAAGGAATTGGCTGTATGCTGAGTACTCTTTATTAACTCGTGTAGTTCTGAATAGGTCAGTACCTTTTTTAGATGGGTAGGGAGTCGCCATAGAAATTCATCTACAGCCGCAGGGCGCTCCATATCTTCGTGAATAGTAGCAGCTGGTACCTCATCCCTATTCGGAACTGCTTGCATGTCGGGGCCATTAGAAGAAGGTGATGGTTGTGGGGCAGCAGCTTCAACAAGGGGTGGTGGTAAAGGAACGGTGTCTGATGGGAAAGGATCATCTTCATGGTCATCGGGCGAAGGAGAGGGAAAGTCAAATGGTGTTTGGTCTTGGGTTGTCGATGGTGGTGGGTTAACTGGAGTGGTGGTCGCGGAGGGGGCTGTTGTAAGCTGGGTAGAGGTCGGCTGGGAGGTGTTAGTTTGGGTAGAGGATGGGGGTGGGTCATAGGTAGTGGTGGTTGAAGGAGGGGTTGCTGAAGTAGAGGCTAGTTGATGTAGAGGTGGTTGGGAGGTGGAGGGGTTGTCGTCATCATCATTGTTGTGCAGGGTTCATGTGGGCCGGGGAAGAGGTCTTCAAAGCCAAGTTCAATGAGTTCGTCGCTTGATGGTGTAATTAGCAGCCAGAAGAGTATCGACAAAATCAATTTCCGCATGTCTGAGGTTCACCACCTGAATGGCTTGCGATTGGATTGTAGCCTCTGCCTTTTTCAGCCGCTGCAGAATGTTGGCCATGGGTTCATCAAGGTCCGGCTCCTTGGTCCATTGTCGCGTGAGCACCTTGAATCTTTCTTATGAGAGAAGATTCGTAATGAGATTTTCTCGGTTGTGGGAGACTATTGCTGTATGGTGCTCTTCAAGTTGGCAGACGAGTCGCTGATAGCGATCTTTAAGATCGTAGGCCGCTTGCATTTGTGTTCGTAGGATGTCATCATGGTTGTCGGTATTATTATCAAAATAAGTGTGAATGGCCTCATCCTGAACTGCCAGCCTGGCTTCATACTTGCTTTGGAGCTCTCGATGTTGTTGGATCTTGGCTGCTTGCTCCTCAATGATATTTGCCTGCTGTTGGACGGTATCAATAAGGTCCCTATTTTGTTCTTTGACCGCCTCTGGCCAATTGTTCTTTGTATCCTTCGTTCTCTTTCTTAAGTTCCGCGATCTCTTGGTGGGCTGTTTGTAGTTGTTGTGGACTTCCTGGATTTCCTGATCTGCCGCCGCTACGAACCCCTCCTCCAATAGTGTCTTGAGTCGTTTGGATGTGACGGGGGTGTAGACGGCTGTGCTCTCTTGAGAGGGGATGTCTTGGGCAGGGGCCTCAGCTCGGCGCTTTAAAGGGAGTGATTCACTTTGCATAGCGGCCAGTTGTGCCACCTGCTTTTGTAGCTCATCCAACTTAGCTACCAAAACGGTGGTATCCATAGCTGTAGGTGGATTAACAGGAGGTGGCGGTGGTGGATACATAGGGGCTTTGCCTTTGGCGATAGAGGATACTAAGCTAGATACAAGGGTTTGAACTTTAGAGGTGGCCTATGATTACCAAAGCACATAATTTTAACAAAAACATCAATGCTTTTTTGTAAACCCACATATACAAAAATTAAGTGATGTGAGGAGAATGAGACAATATGTAAAATAGTTTAGCCAATATCAATGATGGGCTACGGTTCAATCTCATCCTCAATGAGATCAACCCTTGCCAAACTATCTACTTCAAAATCCAAACAAGTGTTTAGATCTACAAATACATTCAACCCACTACTACTTGTGCTACTCATGTGCTCATCGAAATCAGCATCACCAATGGTAGGCTCGTCCTCACGGGTAATGGCCTCGATATCTGTATCTCCTATCTCATGATCATCCTCCTCTCTCGTATCACGGTCATCATCACCTCCATGGCCATGATCATCCTCCATACGCTCCATATTTGTAAATGTACTATACATCACTTTGGAGCGTGGCATAATAGGTATGACATGCCACCATATGTTATTATCCACCATTGGTTGATAGACAACCTAATTCAAACACAAATACAATCATGTTATTTTCCTTGCATCGAAGGTATCAAATATTTAAAAGTGAGTACTTTTATATGTGTGTACAGTACCTGTTCACATTGTTGCGGTAGTACTAGTGTGTCCTTCTTACTTTGCCAAAACTTTGTGGAGTCAATAGTTACAAAGCCACTTGCATGGCGTTTGATTATTGCATTAGGGCCTCTTTCCACCACGTCCTTAAACCACTTTATATCCAAAACATACACAAAGAAGCATCGAAAGTCAAGCTTAATAATATCTTGGATTATGCCACAATAATCATCCATGGCTCCATTGGCTCCCTCAAAGCTAGCAATGATGCCGCAATCTTGTGTGTTTCTCCTATCATCAATCCGTTGTGTTCGAAAATGCTTGCCCTGACACCATATAGCATTGAACATAGTGCACTACACTAAGACAAAATCAATTAAATAAGCAATCTAAATTATTGAAAGCTCCTAACTTATGCATAACATTCTATATACCGACCTTGCTCATGCATCCCCTAGCATACTCCCATTGTTCCATTGTGATATGCATCCCCTCGTCTTTCTCTGCTTTCTCCATTTCGTCAAGTAGCCAATCCACATGAATATCCTTTGAAAGTGCTCTTAGATATTGAGGGTATGGCACACGAGATCTGTGGTGTGTACGAAAGAGGGCCCTTTCTTCTTGTCTTCTTGCTTTTGCATCCTCGTATCTTATCACCCATCTTTTCATCACATCACTATTAAGCGCGCAATAGAAGTTGATATTATTAAGCAACTCCGTGTCTATTACTTTGTTGCGTCCTTTCCCTTGAGGCACAATAGAGGTCATCCTTAGGTCTTTATCATCTCTCCATAGTCGTGGGAGAGAGCTATCCACATCAACAAGAAACTCAGAAATATATACAAGTGATTCTTGTATCAACCAACCCTCGGCCATGCTACCTTCGGGTCTTGCATTTTGTCTCACGAAACCCTTCAAGGTCTTCATGAAGCGCTCGAGGAAGAACAACCATCGTGCATGTATAGTACCACATATAGCAATCTCATCCACCAAATGCACTACGAGATGTAGTTGGCTTGTGAGAATAGAACGTGGAAATGTCTCCTCCACTAAACAAACCACCTCCACTGACATAACTCAAGCATTCTCAAGCGTGGTGGGATATATTTCCTTTGAGCTCACATACCTAGAAATGAAAAAGTACACCATATTAGCAATATGAACACCTTGCATGGAGCATTGATACTACGCATGACATTTTGTATCATGTAAAGTACCTCACAAGCTCGCCCATCTTGTAAATACAATCTTTCATGTTCTTCGATGAGAAATGCTAGTAGGTAGTATGAACTAAACACACGAGGAATGGTTGATTAGTTGCTTCTAATTCACTCACAAATTTGAAAGGAAAAAGATATTATGCACATAAAATACTTACTTGGAGCATCTTGTGCCAATCATGAGATTTCAAACCTCTTTTCTTGCTCTTTGTAAAGGCCCCCTTCAAACACCTCATGCATCCAGTGGGAGTACGAATTGTAGTAATAGCACGCTTCACCGCCACCATCTCTAGCTTTGATAACCTCCACGGTGCACGAGGTAAAAAAACACGCCCATTTAGCCTCTCTTGTGGCCAAGCTTCACGCATCCTCCGTGTGGTACGTAGTAGATCCTCCCTTATGCCTACGGAATCTCGTGTCCCATTCAAATGTTTCCAAATGGTAGATGCCACATTCTTGAAGATATGCATGGGATCAAGCAGGTGATTGATCTTGAGGTGGGACCAATATGGTAAAACGATAAAAGATGGAGTATCTAAACAAATTTAGCTGGTGTTAGCGGGCAATCTTTATTTCCAGCCAATATAGCACACAATAGTTACAAACCCTTACCAGCTCATGCCAAGTGGTGGAGGAGTCGTGGAACCGTCCCAAATTCTCATCCAATCTCCCGCTGCTGTGAGTGATTGTGGGAAGACTTCATTCCAAGGGGCAACATATCTAGGATGATCAGGTGGGAGAAATCGATGGTGATTTTCATAGATGACCTTATTCAATGCGTTTGCCTGTGAGGCAACAAGCGAAGGACCACAAACAGGACATGCATGGTAACTCGATGTAGTGAGACCTGAACAATAGACGCAATTAAGAGTTGAAGGTGGGTTTAGGGTGCCATATCCTTTGCCTACTCATAATTAGAAGTGCAATGCTAACTTGAATACTCGCCATAGCCTGGGAAGTCATGCATCGTCCACATCAAGATTGCTTTGCAGTTGAAGTCTCGTGATGACGAGGGAGGCCTGCTCACATCATGCACCTCGATACCTCTCCAAAGTATCTCTAGCTCGTCAATCAAAGGCTCCAAATAAACATAAGGATTTTTGACTTTATGTTTCCCTGGAATTAGAAGGGATAACATAACATGTCCTTTCTAATTGCCATAGAGGGTGGAAGATTATAATTCACCAATATCACTGGCCATACACTGTAAGAGGTGCTTTTGAGACCAAATGGGTTCACACCGTCCATACCCAATCCAAGTCTCAAGCTCCTAGGTTCTTCCTTGAAGCTTGGCCATGTGTCTTCAATATGTTTCCATGCAAGAGTGTCTGCGGGAGTTCTCCACTTGCCATCGGTTGATCGATGGGAGGAATGCCATGACATGAGCTCTGCAATGGATTTGCACTTGAACATATGTTGGATGTGAGGGATTATGGAAAAATGTCGTAGAACCTTACGAGGTACATCCAAAGTTTTGAGATCTGCTCTATATCTTGCCTCTCCACAAGTAGGACACTCTCTTGCATTCTTATGTAGTCCACGAAACAAAACGCAATCGTTGATGCATGCATGGATACGCTTGTAATCTAATCCTCCAAGAGAGATCACATGTTGCCTTGCCATATCTCTTGAGGTCGGTAATTATTCTCCCTTGGAAGCATTTTTTGCTCCAACCACATTTCGCGATGGTGGATACCTCTCCACAAGTAGGACACTCTCTTGCATTCTTATGTAGTCCACGAAACAAAACGCAATCGTTGATGCATGCATGGATGCGCTTGTAATCTAATCCTCCAAGAGAGGTCACATGTTGCCTTGCCATATCTCTTGAGGTCGGTAATTTATTCTCCCTTGGAAGCATTTTTTGCTCCAACCACATTTCGCGATGGTGGATACGGAGGGATTCATCCTCATTGGAGCTACTTGTTGAAGATGAAGACATCCTACAAATAAACAACCCAAAAAAATTGCTCTTGTATCAAATATTTAATCTGAACACTCTGTGTTACGTCTAATACCGCGTCTAAAACCGCATCTGTTCTGTGTGGTACGTGTCTATAGATGCGTCTAAACTACTGTAAAATTGCTCTTGTATCAAATATTTAATCTGAACACTCTGTGTTACGTCTAATACCGCGTCTAAAACCGCATCTGTTCTGTGTGGTACATGTCTATAAATGCGTCTAAACTACTGTAAACTCGTAATTAAGCGCGATTTTAGACGCGACATTAGACGCTCCTGTAGATGCGATTTTCATTTTCAAACCTACTTTTAGTGCGCTTGCTTTTCTTCACATACTTTTAACAGGCTTGCTTTGCTATTAACAGATCCACAGCCTAGCATCCACACTTATCTTCAAGCACCCACACTTATCTACAGGCTTACACAATCATCTCCAAGCACACAAGAGAAAAGAGTGAACAAGGAAGAGAAGAAAGAGAAGCAGCTTTGAAGAAGGACAAGAAGCTTCCATACCTCTATCCAAGGTAAGTCTCTTTAGGATTGATCTTCTTTGAAAGTTTCTCTCGTTTGATTCGTCCTTTGCTCTCTTTGAAATGAATGTCTTTGGTACAACAACTGTGTTTTTGTGTCGGGCGTGTCGGGCGCAGGTCCTTTTCGTCTTTTTTAAATAGTATGTCTGTCAGAGCGTGTCTATAGATGCATTTGAGAGCGCGTCTAAAAACGCGTCTATAGACGTGTACTCTGTGTTGGAAACAAGTAGCCGCGTTTGTAGACATGCTATTAAACGTGAATATAGACGTTGTGTTTTTTCTCTCTTTTTTTTCCCCTCCTCTCTTTTTCTCTTTTTTTCTCCTCTCTTTTCCTCTCCTTTCTCCTCTCTTTTATCCCCACTTTTTCTACTCTCTTTTACTCTCTTTTCTCCTCTCCTTTCTCCTCTCTTTTATTCCCACTTTTTCTCTCTTTTTCTCCTCTCTTTTCCTCTCCTTTCATGGAAATAAGTGATTGCATGAATGAAGAAAGGGATTGCATGATTGAAGAAGGGGATTGCATTAATGATGGAAAGGGAAAGCATGATTGATAAAATAGATTGCACTCTATATTTTTCTCTCTTTTTTCTTCTCTCTTTTATCCTCTCTTTCCTTCTCTCTTTCCTTCTCTTTTTCCTTCTCTTTTTCCTTCTCTCTTTTATCCTCTCTTTCCTTCTCTTTTCGTCTCTCTTTTTCTCTCTTATCTCCTCTCTTTTTCTCTCCTCTCTTTTCCTCTATTCTCCTCTCTTTTTCTCTCTTTTTTTTTCCTCTCTTTTCCTCTATTCTCCTCTCTTTTTCTCTCTTTTATCCCCCTCTTTTTTCCTCTATTCTCCTGTCTTTTTCTCTCTTTTATCCCCTCTTTTTCTCCTCTCTTTTCCTCTCCTTTCTCCTCTCTTTTATCCTCGCTGTGCATGCCTTTTCTACTCTCTTTCCTTCTCTCTTTTTCTCTCTTTTTCTCTTCTTTTTCTCTTCTCAGTTCATCTCAGTAATCTTCTTTTTTTCTTTTTTTCAGTTTATCATCATGTGGCCAGGAAGCTCTTCAGGCTCACCTGATCTTCGAGAGTCCATCTTTCGGGACTTATATAACCTTTTGGGGCACCCTCCCAGTCCTGCGGAGTTATACAGCTACATGACAGGTACTCTAAACACCCCCCAGGAGTCGGCACTACAGACTCCAAACCACCCCAACCCCACACCTTTTGAGATTACCCCAGTGGAGCCAACACAGCCCAGCCGGCTACATAGCCGAGACCCTTCCCCCATGCCGTCCTATGCCCCTTCCCCCATGTCGTCAGGAGGTCCTTCTGCCTCGTAGAGCCATCGGCGTACTCCCGTGAAGTCGAGACTTGGTTCTCCAGCAGCTACAAGTGGCCAGCGTACTAGCTCGACACGACAGAGTGCAGGCGTAGTAGCAGGGAGAGCGGTGGGGGATGCATGGCACAGTGCTTTGGGAGGGGTGGTGGTGGGGATGAGAATGATTCAGATGATTTAGACGTGCCTCCGGGTGATGGTACGATGATCTACTATGACATCTCTCAGACAGGAGGCATCTTGATGGATGCACAAGGGAAGAACATCATGGCCTTCATGCACTCTGTAATTGCTAACAATTACAGAGATTGCTTTATTCACTACAAAGATCAACCAAAGAGGTTAGCTGATGAGACCCTCGCTTGCTGTTTGCTCTAGGTATCCTAACCCCCCCAATGTTCAGTTCACAGATAAATGGGCCAAGTCAAAGATTGTTTCGATACTTAGCAATAAAAGATCTTCGCTTAAGAGGCATGCACTAGCGGAGCTTGCCAGGCTCTAGGGAGGTCAACCACCCAGGGGCTCGCCCCACACCGCTCACAAGCGTGAGTGGAAGAAAGCAATGAAGTCAGCGAAGGAGGAACCCAGTCTAAAGCACGTGGAGGCACGAAGGATCCAAATGGAGCAATATGGAAGCGTGCATTTTGGAGCAAGGGGTGTTGAATCATGGGAGGCCCAGTTTGTAAGTATCGATCTCAAATTATATTGTTTATGTAGTTTATTAGGAGGTTGTTTCTTTGTACTAACCCCTCCGTAAATTGTGTCATCTTGCAGCTTGATATCGTGGGCAGGTACCCTACTCCTGTCGAGAGAGCCTACCACCGCCACCATCGTAGTAGCCTGGATATACTGCTCTCCTCAGTAATCAACCCATCATTATAGAAGTGCCTCCATGTATCTCCTCTGCGATGGTGGCGGTGGTAGGCTGTCTCGAGAGGAGTAGGGTACCTGCCAATGATATCAAGCTGCAAGATGACACAATTTGCGGAGGGGTTAGTACAAAGAAACAACCTCCTAATAAACTACATAAACAATATAATTTGAGATTGATACTTACAAACTGGGCCTCCCATGATTCAACACCCCCTGCTTCAAAATACACGCTTTCATATTGCTCCATTTGGATCCTTCGTGCCTCCACATGCTTTAGACTGGGTTCCTCCTTTCGCTGACTTCATTGCTTTCTTCCACTCACGCTTGTGAGCGGTGTGGGGCGGGTCCCTTGGTGGTTGACCTCCCTGGAGCTGGCAAGCTCCACTAGTGCATGCCTCTTAAGCAAAGATCTTTTATTGCTAAGTATCGAAACAATCTTTGACTTGGTCCATTTATCTGTGAACTGAACATTGGGGGGGTTAGGATACCTAGAGCAAATAGCAGCAAGGGTCTCATCAGCTAACCTCTTTGGTTGATCTTTGTAGTGAATAAAGCAATCTCTGTAATTGTTAGAAATTATAGAGCGCATGAAGGCCATGATGTCCTTCCCCCGTGCATCCAGCAAGATGCCTCCTGTCTGAGTGATGTCATAGTAGATCGTACCATCACCCGGAGGCACGTCTAAATCATCTGAATCATTCTCGTCCCCACCACCACCCCTCCCCAAGCACTGTGCCATGCATCCCCCACCGCTCTCCCTGCTACTACGCTTGCTACTGTGTTGTGTCACGCTAGTACGCTGGCCACCTGTAGAGCTGCTGTGGAGAACCAAGTCTCGACTGCACAGGAGTACGCCGACGGCTCTGCGAGGTAGAAGGGCCTCCTGGATGGCATAGGGGAAGGGGCATAGGACGGCATGGGGGAAGGGTCTCGGCTATGTAGCCGGCTGGGCTGTGTTGACTCCACTGGGGTAATCTCAAAAGGTGTGGGGTTGGGGTGGTTTGGAGTCTGTAGTGCCGACTCCTGGGGGGTGTTTAGAGTACCCGTCATGTAGCCGTATAACTCCGCAGGACTGGGAGGGTGCCCCAAAAGGTTATATAAGTCCCGAAAGATGGACTCTCGAAGATCAGGTGAGCTGTCTGAAGAGCTTCCTGGCTACATGATGAACTGGAAAAAAGAAAAAAAGAAGATTACTGAGATGAATTGAGAAGAGAAAAAGAAGAGAAAAAGAGAGAAAAAGAGAGAAGGAAAGAGAGTAGAAAAGGCATGCACAGCGGGGATAAAAGAGAGGAGAAAGTAGAGGAGAAAGGAGAGGAAAAGAGGGGATAAAAGAGAGAAAAAGAGAGGAGAATAGAGGAAAAAAGAGGGGGATAAAAGAGAGAAAAAGAGAGGAGAATAGAGGAAAAGAGAGGAAAAAAAAGAGAGAAAAAGAGAGGAGAATAGAGGAAAAGAGAGGAGATAAGAGAGAAAAAGAGAGACGAAAAGAGAAGGAAAGAGAGAATAAAAGAGAGAAGGAAAAAGAGAAGAAAATATAGAGTGCAATCTATTTTATCAATCATGCTTTCCCTTTCCATCATTAATGCAATCCCCTTCTTCAATCATGCAATCCCTTTCCATCATTCATGCAATCCCTTTCTTCATTCATGCAATCACTTATTTCCATGAAAGGAGAGGAAAAGAGAGGAGAAAACGAGAGAAAAAGTGGGGATAAAAGAGAGGAGAAAGGAGAGGAAAAGAGAGGAGAAAGGAGAGTAAAAGAGTGTAGAAAAAGTGGGGATAAAAGAGAGGAGAAAGGAGAGGAAAAGAGAGGAGAAAAAGACAAGAGGAAAAAAAAGAGAGAAAAAACACAGCGTCTATATTCGCGTTTAACAGCGCGTCTACAGACGCGGTTACTTGTCTCCAACACAGAGCAGACGCTTTTTTAGACGCGCTCTCAGATGCGCCTATAGACGCGCTCTGACAGACAGACTATTTAAAAGACTATTTGAAAAAGACAAAAAGGACATGCGTCCGACGTGCCCGACACAAAAACACAGTTGTACCAAAAACATTCGTTTCAAAGAGAGCAAAGGACGAATCAAACGAGAGCAACTTTCAAAGAAGATCAACCCTAAAGAGACTTACCTTGGATAGAGGTATGGAAGCTTCTTGTCCTTCTTCAAAGCTTCTTCTCTTCCTTGTTCACTCTTTGCTTCTCTTTCTTCTCTTCCTTGTTCACCCTCTTCTTTTGTGTACTTGGAGATGATTGTGTAAGCCTGTAGATAAGTGTGGGTGCTTGAAGATAAGTGTGGATGCTAAGCTGTGGATCTGTGAATAGCAAAGCAAGCCCGTTAAAAGTATGTGAAGAAAAGCAAGCGCGCTAAAAGTAGGTTTGAAAATGAAAATCGCGTCTACAAGAGCGTCTAATGTCGCGTCTAATATCGCGTCTAATACCGCATTTAATTACGCATTTATAGCACTTTAGACGTGTACCACACAGAACAGAGGCGATTTTAGACACGGTATTAGACGTGACACAGAGTTTTCAGATTAAATATTTGATACAAGAGCAATTTTTTTAGGTTGTTTATTTGTAGAATGTCTTCATCTTCAACAAGTAGCTCCAATGAGGATGAATCCCTTTGTATGCACCATCGCGAAATGTGGTTGGAGCAAAAAATCAAATGTATGTGTGATCGATGTCGAGGAAACATGTATCGTTGCACGCAGGATTACACTCAATCACATCTCAAAGTATTGAGAATGGGATGCGACCGTAAACATGGTAAGTGTTAAAGAGTTAAGGTTGATTGAGATACCTATGGGTGTTCATATGTTTGAGTTATGATCCAGTTTTAATTTGATACAGGATGCAGTGCCACACCCGCATATGTTGCCTTATGCTTGTCGTCTCGTGAGGAGGCAAAGCGTCGACGATATGAGGTGGGATCTTCAGGAGGGATCGTTACAGATGCGTGGAGTGATGGTGATAGTAGCCCTCCGCCATTACCTCATGAAGTCATGGAGGAGGAGGTGTTTGATGATATGGTGCAGGATTTATATGTCCATCAATCCGAAGGGAGAGATGATAGCATGGAGTAGGGCGATCTTTTTACTGCAGCATCGACTCCACTGTTTGAGGGGTGCACATTCTCTATTCTACGTGCCTCCCTTGAGTTACTAAACTTGCAAACCATCGATGGATGGAGCAATGCAAGTTTGAATGCATTACTCAAGTAAGCTTTGAAGTCTATTTTGCAAACATGGTGAATTATGCTAGTGGGTCGATTACTCGAATGCTTTTCCTCATTTATGGTCTTCACGTGCAGGCTATTGTGTAAAATGCTTCCAAGGGAGAATAAATTACCGACCTCAAGAGATATGGCAAGGCAACATGTGACCTCTCTTGGAGGATTAGATTACAAGCGCATCCATGCATGCGTCAACGATTGCGTTTTGTTTCGTGGACTACATAAGGATGCAAGAGAGTGTCCTACTTGTGGAGAGGCAAGATATAGAGCAGATCTCAAAACTTTGGATGTGCCTCGTAAGGTTCTGCGACATTTAGAGCAATTATATGGCTTGAAATCTCATGATTGGCACAAGATGCTCCAAGTAAGTATTTTATGTGCATAATATCTTTTTTATTTCAAATTTGTGAGTGAATTAGAAGCAACTAATCAACCATTCCTCGTGTGTTTAGTTCATACTACCTACTAGCATTTCTCGTAGTGCATCGAAGGACGTGAAAGATTGTATTTACAAGATGGGCGAGCTTGTGAGGTACTTTACATGATACAAAATGTGATGCGTATCAATGCTCCATGCAAGGTGTTCATATTGCTAATATGGTGTACTTTTTCATTTCTAGGTATGTGAGCTCAAAGGAAATCGATCCCACCACGCTTGAGAATGCTCGAGTTATGTCAGTGAAGGTGGTTTGTTTAGTGGAGGAGACAGTTCCACGTTCTATTCTCACAAGCCAACTACATCTCATAGTGCATTTGGTGGATGAGATTGCTATATGCGGTACTATACATGCACGATGGTTGTTCTTCCTCGAGCGCTTCATGAACACCTTGAAGGGTTTCGTGAGACAAAATGCAAGACCCGAAGGTAGCATGGCCGAGGATTGGTTGATACAAGAGTCACTTGTATATATTTCTGAGTTTCTTGTTGATGTGGATAGCTCTCTCCCACGACTATGGAGAGATGATGATGACCTAAGGATGACCTCTATTGTGCCTCAAGGGAAAGGACGCAACAAAGTAATAGACACGGAGTTGCTTAATAATATCAACCTCTATTGCATGCTTAATAGTGATGTGATGAAAAGATGGGTGACAAGATACGAGGATGCAAAGGTAAGAAGACAAGAAGAAAAGGCCCTCTTTCGCACACACCACGGATCTCGTGTGCCATACATATCTAAGAGCACTTCTAAAGGATATTCATGTGGATTGGCTAGCAGAGAAAGACGAGGGGATGCATACCACAATGGAAGAATGGGAGTATGCTAGGGGATGCATGAGCAAGGTCGGAATATAGAATGTTATGCATAAGTTAGGAGCTTTCAATAATTTAGATTGCTTATTTAATTGATTTTGTCTTGGTGTAGTGTACTATGTTCAATGCTATATGGTGTCAGGGCAAGCATTTTCAAACACAATGGATTGATGATAAGAGAAACACACAAGATTGCGGCGTCATTGCGAGCTTTGAGGGAGCCAATGGAGCCATGGATGATTATTGTAGCATAATCCAAGATAATTATTAAGCTTGACTTTCGACGCTTCTTTGTGTATGTTTTGGATGTAAAGTGGTTTAAGGACGTGGTGGAAAGAGGCCCTAATGCAACAATCAAACGCCATGCAAGTGGCTTTGTAACTATTGACTCCACAAAGTTTTGGCAAAGTAAGAAGGACACACTAGTACTACCGCAACAATGTGAACAGGTACTGTATACACATATAAAAGTACTCACTTTTGAATATTTGATACCTTCGATGCAAGGAAAATAACATGATTGTATTTGTGTTTGAATTAGGTTGTCTATCAACTAATGGTGGATAATAACAGATGGTGGCATGTCATGCCACGTTCCAAAGTGATGTATAGTACATTTACGAATATGGAGCGTATGGAGGATGATCATGGCCATGGAGGTGATGATGATCGTGATACGAGAGAGGAGGATGATCATGAGATAGGAGATATAGATATTGAGGCCATTACCCGTGAGGACGAGCCTACCATCGGTGATGCTGATTTCGATGAGCACATGAGTAGCACAAGTAGTAGTGGGTTGAATGTATTTGTAGATCTAAACACTTGTTTGGATTTTGAAGTAGATAGTTTGGCAAGGGTTGATCTCATTGAGGATGAGATTGAACCGTAGCCCATCATTGATATTGGCTAAACTATTTTACATATTGTCTCATTCTCCTCACCTCACTTGATTTTTGTATATGTGGGTTTGCAAAAAAGCATTGATGTTTTTGTTAAAATTATGTGCTTTGGTAACCATGGGCAATTTTTGGAAAGCAGTGATGTACATTTACCAGCCTACACCAAAATCTCACTTTTTGTATTCTTTGTTTTGCATCCAAATACGCATCTAATTCTCCTAATACATGCATAAATAGACGCCCTAATACACACGTAAATAGATGCGCTAATACACGCATAAATAGACGCATTGTTAGACACAGTGTTAGATTCTCAGTGTAGACGCCCTAATAGATGCGTCAATACACGCGCTATTAGACGCGCTGTTAGATGCGCCCGTAATTTCTCTATTCAAGCAATGCCTATAGACGCACCCGCTATTTTGCACGTCTATCAAGCGCGTCTATAGTTGCTTTGTGTTGTTGTGTAGAAAAGCTTAGATTTACAAATGAAAACGAAAGAAGGCTTTGTGAAAGCTTAAATTAAAACCAGCATATGGGGGATCTGCTTCTTCTCGAAGGTCAAGGGGAGTCTTGAGAGCAGGGAGGCCTAAATGAGAGCCACTGTGATAGCTTTCTAAGCAACAGACAGAGAAACTTAACACGAAGCTCAAAAGTGGAAATAAAAATTTCGAAAAGAATGCCATCAAGGACGGCGACAAATGGAAGGTGTTCTTCATTAAGTGATCGACATGTGACGACCACCAAACCAACTTGAGCCATCAAGGAAAAGGAAGAAGACTGAGATCAATTTATGGGCATCAATTACAATTTAAATCAGCACATTCAAGATTTGAAGAACGAATTGAAGTAATGGAGTAGGCGTGCGATGTGCACAGGGAGTGCAAAAAAAAGCAACTTAAACTTTACAAGAAGTGGTAGAGGTGACAAACAAGAAGTGTCAACAGAAGAAGAAGTGTCAACGACATAACCTTGATGATGAGGAGCCATCGAGCTCCAGCGAAACCTAGCCGTGCCAAGCCAATTGCCGATACTATGAGAAAGGATGTTGTGGGACAAAGCCATCCTCAATGAACTCAAATTATGTAATGATCATAGGTTTGGTAAAATTAGTAACAAATCTTTTACTTTTCAAAAGTACGATGGATGAAAAGATGGCCAGATGCTTTTGGCATCGATCAATGTATTCGATCACTACTTCATGGGTGAGAAATTTGAAGAAGGTGAAGCATGCAGATGATCATTTGACGAACAATTCTCAACTCTGGTGGAGTGTGCTCATTTCTCGTGGGCATATGCTTTCAACCTAGGAGAGCTTTAAGAAGATGATTAAGCAAAATTTCTTACCATCACAGTTTGAGGAGACTACCCGAGATGATTGCGAAGTTTTACGTTAGTATGACAATGAGTCTGTGGATGCTTATATAGAAAATTTTATCCACTCTACTTCAACTCCAAGCAATTGATTGAGTTTTTTTTGCGCAAAGCTCATCAGTGGACTCTGCTCTCAACTTCGGGTCGATGTTCAAATGTTGAGGCCAGAATCATTACATGTAGCTTTGGACTTTGCTATTGATGTGGAGAAAAATAATGGTCAATTTTTTCCAAGTTTACTTCGTAAATTTCACTCCGATAATACAGTGCAAAGTGCTAGGGCGATCAATCAAAAAGTATCACAAAGAAATCATCTAGCAAGGGTGTTCGGTGCTACTCAAGTGGCAAAATTGGTCCCTGCTCTTGACAATGTCCTGCCTTGGCACTACAACATGATGAAACCCAAGGTGTCCATACCTCCAATCAACCGCATGACAACGAAAACCGCAACAATAATCCCAATGGACACAACAATGTTGGACACACCAATGGATGCACCAACGGCAACAACAATGGTACATGTATAAATAGCTATAATAATTCAAATGATCAACATGGATGGAATCCTCAAGTCAATTTCATGGACGATCTTGGTGATGAATATGATGAAGATTCTTTCAAGCAAGAGGGTACCTCTAATCACGACTCAGATTAGCCTTATTACATAAATTTGAAGGTATATTTTCAACCTTATTTCTTTATTTTGCAATCATTCTTAGCTTTTTTAAGCATTTGAGCACTGCAAAGAACCGTGTGTATGCATATGCACATAGCACGAGGACCCGTGAAAACTCCTTCTTGCACGCTTCTTAGGAACCCCTCATCTCGCTTGCAAATTTATCCATAGACACAACCTTTAATCCAGTTTGGCAAATATGATGTTACACCAACTTCGACTATCCGAATTTTTGACAACTCATACGTCAAATTTACAAGCACTTTTTAGTTCAGTATTTTTCTGATAAATCTTCCGTGTGAATACCCTGATTTGCTCTTATCCCAATAGCACAGCAATTGCAATTTCAAGCAAGAGGGATGCTATGAGAATTGAATATTTAGAATATTTATGTGTTTAATTAGTAACTTGCGTCGGCATGTGATGGCTGCGCAATAGGCGGTACTACAAGCTGAATATAGGATGTTTCACTCGAGGAGTACTGATGAGTGTTTCCTCATGCCACAGTTAGTTTTTACTCCAGGGACTTGCATCACAATAGGTGTACTTTGGTGCTTTCTTGGACTAATTCTCAAAAAAAACTGGAGTACTTTGGTGGTTTCCTTTGGGCCAAAAGTACTCAGGGTTTCCTATGCTAGTTCGTTTATGGATTACGGCTTTTTTCCTTTGATACGAATTCAAACTCTCAAATCCACAGCTTGAACCAATTATGTACTCTCATGCTTTGATCAAATTATTGCCAGAGATTGGATTATTTCACCAAATTTGCTTTGAATATTGTAAGACTATTTTTGGATTTCGTGATCAGGTGAAGATTTGAGAAATATTATGCAAGCATTTATTGAGAATATTTTACAAGACAATATAGTCTCAATTTACAAAGATCAGAGTGAAAAAGTTATCGAGACGATTTTGAGACAATTTCCAGGCCGTATGCAGAAGATATTAATTTTTGAAGATATATGGTGCGTAACTAAGATTTTGAAGATGCTTAGTGGGAGAAGGAGATGTAAAGATATTTTAGCAATTTTATGTTAATGCATTATTAACTTTTTTGTAAAAGATTTACCAATTTTTTTAATCCCAAAAATTTAGCTTTAAAAAAACACAAACTAAAAAAGCAAGGCATGAGTCGTGCACTCTCAAAATCTATATAAGAGAGGCTCATGCCATGTATTTGATTCATTCTCTCCACTTGTAATTATCAAGAACATTTGAATAGATTCAAATACATGTGGGCACGAGGAGGAGCTACTCACATGGGAGGAGATTATACCCAATGTAGCTTGTCCGTGTCAACCCTTATCCGTGTTTTTTAAGGTGTCCAAATCTCTGGCGTGTTGATTTTTGAAGTTATTTTCAAGCTCAAGGCAGCTTCTTGTTATAGTGGTATCAGAGCGTAGGTGAACATCACACGGGAAAGTAGAGTGGCCTACTTCCTTAACAAGGCAAGTTGTGGGTGAACATGAGCTATGTGCATCCATTCCTCATGGCCATGGCAAAACTACTATCCCTCTTCTCATGGTTTTCTCTAATCAAGGGAATCTTGGAAAAGTAAAGCTAGAGGTAGGTCTGCCACCATCTTGGCAACTCAAAACCACCATCCAACCAAGCTTGGAGCTCAAATGACCATCACAACAAAGCCCCCCATGGTGCGCACGCATGCCCTTAGGCTAATTTCTCTTCATCTTCTTCATTATCACTCAAGCTATAGTCACATTTACACTCCAATTCTCCAAAATTTAAAAGCTCTCAAGTCTTGCTCACATAACAAGCAACTTGGGGCCCAAGACTTCATCTAAATAACATCAAATTTTGCCAAGGACTTTGCCAACGTAATCTTGGAGTGTGGGCCATCGATGCCCACTACCTACTAGTAGCCACAAAAAGATGGAAAAATTTTCCAAATTTTTAAAAGGCATTCTTGCGCAAGGTGGCATATTCACACTTAGAAGGCATTATCTCAACAATCAAGAAGGTGTTCCAAATTCTACATTCCATGCCCCTTAGCCGACGTGCCATGATTGATAATTTTTTTCGGCATCAAAATTTGAGCACATCTTCACTGGCAATACCAACATTAACAAGGCAATTGGCGATAAGTATTTTGTAAAATTTTCTCCAAAATTTATCATTTTTTGCTCTCCGAAAATGTCAAGGAGGAAGATCTCTTCAAAGCTAAGGCATCCTACACCTGAACGTGAAGAAGGTGAGAAACACTTTTGGCATGGATCGGTGTATTTGTGTAATAAACTTGGCCTACACAACTACATCTTCTCCTTGCTCCACCTCAACTTTGAGCACCTTCTATAACCTTGGTGTCGATAGAGATACTAGAGGGTCGAGCCATCTGATTCTTTGCCCAGCCTAGTCTGACCTATATCTCTGTGTGTAGAGATGAGAGAGGGAGAGAGTGCTCTACATGCTCAATTGCATGTTTAAAAACCTACTCCTCTTATTTCACTTAACTCTCCTCTTTAACTTTAATCTCACACATAATTGGACTAGACCCCCTGAACCCTATTCATGTGTGAATCTGCCTTTTCTGCCTAAGGGTCATAACTCTTAAAGCAGTCATCCAATTCTCAATCTGACTGGACTGCCTTAACCCTCACGAGTTCTCATTTAATGTTAGGCTCACGCATGCATGGTCGTGGATCTTGGAAAGCCCTGCAAACTGATGATGAATCTCGTGACACCTCGCCCCACTGGTGCGTTTTGTAACATTCTTTCCCCTTGGAAAAAAGTTTCATCCTCAAAACTTACTTTACTCTTCCTCTTGGAAAGTTTCTTTCCTTAACCATCAATTTGGACTCTCTAGATATCTGCTTCTTAGACTTAACTAAGTCAATCTTACCTTCACACTAGCAGTAACATTTCTTAAGCAATCTATCCGATCATTTTCTTAGCAGACATTCTAACTATGTAGCTGTTATATCTGAAATCTTTACATTAGAAACTCAATGGAGTCTTCTTGGGCTTTTTAATTTGGATGTTTAGTGAAATGATTAAAATGCTAATCCATCTTTGACCAAGCCTAGAGGCCTAGTCCTAAAAGCATATATTTGATTTTTCACAAAAAAATAAGAAAAATGAAAAAAAGGAGATCTTCTTAGATCTGGCCACCTAGGTGACTTTAAAGCTTACTTTTGGGCTGTCAGTCAGTTATCATAGCCTCTCTCTACCTTTTCCAACTCCAAACATTCCAAAAATTCGTCACTTTCTTTCCCCCTTTTTTGTGTGTGCACCAGATCTCTTTCTCTCTCTACATCCTCTCTCTAAAATGCCATGCACTCCTTCTCCATGGAAAAAAGCTTCTTTCTCTACTCCAAAGGCCATAGCTAGCAGATCTGTACTCCTAAATGAGCCTTCTCTCTCCAAACCCACAGTAGTAGCAACGAAGAAGCTTACCATGAGCATTCTCTCTACAATACTTGGTCCTCTCTCCATAGTAGCCATGACTTGCACAGAAGAACCTTTCCATGATGTATTCTCTCTCTATAGTACTTAGCAGCCATAGCTTGCACTAAAGAAGCTTCCCATGATGCATTGTCTCCTTTGCATTTCCTTCTCACCATTGCCAACACTCTCTATGTTTCTTTGGCTCCCTTTGCGGCTTCTTTCTCTATCCACAATGCAGCTCTAGAGAAGCAACCCTTATCTCCATTCTTCCCATTATTTTTTGATTCCATATCCTGCTCCTTCCACTCCTATTCAACCCAAGCTTACAAGCCTACTTTCTTGTAGATGGCACTACAAGACATCACCAATAAGCCTTCTAAGTCCCGCCTTGAGGTTGATTTGGAGACAGAATATGCAACCCTACGCAGTAGGCATGTTGCACCCGATATTTCATACGATTAGCTTCGAATGCAAGGAGCAAAGGCCATTGATCTTTGGAT